>NC_064677.1:1211064-1816597 GCF_023278565.1 Colletotrichum lupini | reverse complement strand
CCCAAACTTCTCCCCCAACACTTTTGAGACGGGCACCGGAAGACTCGCAGTATAATCCACGACCTCGTCAGCGCCGAGCCCCAACACCGTCTCCGCGTTCCGCCCCGAACAGACGCCGACGACGTGGCCCTCCCGCCCGACGATGCCGCGCGCCATCTGCACGGCCAGAGACCCGATGCCGCCGCTGGCGCCGTTGACGAGGATCCTATCGCCTCGCTTGAGGCTCGTCGCGCGGACGGTCACGGCGGCGGTGCAGCCTGCCGTCATGACGCAGCTCGCGTCGCGGAGGGAGACGTGGGAGGGGACGGGGACGGCGTAGCGTGCGGGCAGGAGGACGTGTTCTGCCAGGGCGCCGGTGCCGGTTGGCCAGGCGTAGGATATGGGGAGGAAGGCCGCGACGCGGTCGCCCTGTGAGAAGGAGCGGGAGGTGCTGCTCTCGACTGCTGCGGTTGTGCTTGGTTCGGCGTTGAGAGCCGACGACGTACCCACATTGGAATCGGACCCGGTACCGGACCCGGGAACGGATCCGGGGCCCCACACATCCGTTACGGTCCCGCTCAAGTCCCAATCCGGCACCGCCGTCTTGGCGCGCACGGCGCCGGGTAGCTTGGTGATGTAGAGGTGTCCGCCCGGGTTCAGGGCCGCGTGTGCGACTTTTACGAGGAGCCATTGGTTGCCGTCGGCGGCGCCGGGGACGGGTTTGGCTTTTGCGAGGAGTTGGGTTGTTGGTGGGAGGGTTGGGGTTGGTCTGGAGATGAGGGAGAGGACGGAGCGGGGGGTGCCGCGGTTGGTGAATGTCCAGGCGCGTGATGAGGCCATGTTTCTTTTGATCTAGGTAGCTGAGACTGAATTCTTGTTCGGGTGGACGAGAGCTCGGTGAGTAGAGATTTTGGTGGTATTTGGTCTCGTCAGGAGTCTAGAGATAATGTGTGTAGAGCAAAGGACTCAGAGAAAGTGATGTTTGGTTTATAAATATCACACATTTTCCGAATCTCCCTTGTCTAATTCCAATGAGTTCTTATACGAATGCCATAACTGCACTTGGTCAAGAGTTGTCGTCAGAATCGGCGGAAGTCGGCGCTGCCTAACGGTTAAACATAACGGTCTGACGAGGGCGATCCTGCCACATTATACACTCCTAGCGAAAGGGCCAATCGCAGCCAAGTAAGAACGCCACATTTCGAGTTACAAGAATAACGTTTCTTTCTTCCTTTTCTCTCCCCCGCGACCCCGAAGAAAAGAGATGACTGAACGGTCGCTTGCGTGTTACCATTTAGTACTCCATCTTGCATTCCGTACACGTCACGTTGAGTTGGAAGCCATGACGGAGATCGTTACGATTGCTTGGAGATGATTTTGGCCGTTGACGAGAGACCCTGCCGCCTATTCGATCAGAGAGTCGAGAGTGCGGACGAGGTGTTGCAATCGAACACGAAGGGGTGCATTTTATAGTCGATCTACGGATACCTTGGACTGGCCGACTTTGATTGGCCTGCTCGCTATCGGTAGGTCAAGGGAGATGTTTTGAGAGAAGGCAAAATTCAGAATCAAGTCACAATCCGAATCCTCGGCTTTTGACGCTGCGACTAACTTCTGCACCTCTCAGGCTATCATGTGCTGCCGGACTAGGATTGTAGTTTCGGGTATTTTTCTGGGCAGGCTGGAACACCAACAGTGGTCGTCGGAAGAAAGTTGGCCAGGTAGCATCGGTATCAGGACACTGCGTTCAACGTAACACTGGTCCCGGCTGAGATTCAGATTCGAACGACTGCTGTGTAGACGAGATCCAGTGTCACGAGCCCAAGTTCAATGTTGTGGCCATGCATGGCTATACCTTGGGCGGTGGATGGCGATGTTTTGCAATGTAGAGAGATTGCTAGGTGTGGCAAATGAAGCCTGTAGCATTTGAGTCAATTTATCGGCACATCCACGGCAAGTCTACCAAGTGATTGGGAATTGAAAAAAAAAAAAGGGTCTATCCGAACTGAAAACATGCGACCACAAAAACAATCAAAAAAGACGCGACGTGCAGCTGACACTTTTTCTTTGAGCTGAATGAGTCGCCAGTTTGCCAGGTTCATCGCATTGAACCGCGTGGCACGGGCGACGTCTCACTGGCCTCACTGGCAGTCACGACTCATCACCAGTCGGGAGGAGTGGGACGATTTGTCTCGACACCGTTCGGGTCAATCCCCGCCCTGAATGGGAAAGTCTGGTCTGGTCTGGTCTGGTGGGCTGTGTGGCACAGCGGCACCGGCACGAAAGGGCGGCGTGGGCGTCCCCGGGCATAGGTACGTACTACGTAGGTAACTAATGGGAAGTGGAGAGGGAAGACACTTTGTGAAGTTTTGGGGCGTCGAAAGCGAATTTCCCACCCAATGACAGTCTTGCCGCAGCTTAGTGGCCCCTCCCCTCCCCTGGGGAAAGAAGACGGGCGACTTGAGCTGAGAGTCCAGTCCAGCCGTAGACTGAGGGGTCCCTTGGGTGGCCAAAGGGGGCCAAGACTTTGGGATGCAGAATTCGGGGCCTGGAACCTTGTCGTGCCTGTCACGCTTGTCCACCGGAAAGCCAAAATAACCACCACCACCACCACCACCACCCAAGGGCAATTTATCCCTGGTGCGTCTGCCTGCCTACCCAGGTGCCCAGGAACGCATACGGCCGTCGCCAACACACCACCATTCCTTTCTGTCTTTTCCCATCCCCTCACGACTCTCGTTTTTTTCTTGTTACCTGGCTGGCTGTTGTTGTTTTCGTCTTTGCTGCTGTTGGAGCATTTGTCTACGCCTTGGCCGCCCGCATCAATCCTACCATCGAGACCATTCACCAGCCATCTCATATCGAAAACCACCGACCTACCTCTTCTTCCCCACGACAACACCACAGCACCATTCCCTCAACATGTCGATGCCAGGCGCCTTCTCTCCCGATCTGTCACCCTACGAACCAGACTCCAAGAAGGACAATGTTTCCTCTGCCGCCGCCGCCGCCAACCCGCCACCTCTCCGTCTAAACCAACCCTCCGACGCCTTCTCCCTCCACACAAACGATCCCTACTACGACGACATCGCCACAGCCTCGTCTTCCAACGCCGGCGACCTGCCTCCGTCCTACACTGACGAGCCCTCGTCGCTCGACCCCAAACACAACATAACTACCACCGTGACCCCGCTCCTGGCAGACGAGTCCGGCCACTCCCCGCTTCTCTTCCGCAGGGACCCCATAACCGGTGCCGAAATCCACTGCTCACGCCGCCTCGACACCGACCCGGCCTTTCTCGAGTCCCACATCACATCTCTCGCCCAGTCGCCACCGAGACCCTACCTGCGCGTCCGCGGCACCCACACCGAGAGCATCCGCAAGCGCGACGACAAGACGGAGAGCAAGACCGTCGTCGACTTTGACGTCCGCGTCGAGCTCACCCCCTACCTCTACCGCGACATCGCCACCCGCCGCTCCTGGCGTGAGCTTTGCACCGCAGACAACTTTTCAAAGGTCCGCCGCGGTACCGTCTTCCCCACACGTGCCCCAGGCTTCGGCGGCAGGTCTTCGGGTGCTCGAGGCGGCGCCGCCGGCGAGGAGGTGAGCAAGGAGCCGCCCACGCTGCGGGAGTGGTGCCACCGCTACTGCGCCTCGCACGCGGGCCTCAAGACCTTTTCACTCCTGCGCACCGTGCCGGGGTTCGACGACGACGAGCGCCTCAAGGCCCGTCTCGAGGACCTCGTTCGCGCCACAAACTACCGCGGCCGCATCGACGTCTCCTTCCCCGTCCACGACAGCACGGTCGAGATCTACAACACGTGCCGCGTGAACCGCTGGCGCCAGACCACCTGGATCCGCTGGCTGTTTTACCTGACCTTCCTCTGGATCTTTGCGTGGCCCTACCTCTTCTTCCGCACCAAGCGCTTCGAGGTAGTCGAGGCCGAGTGGGCGTTTTCCAGACGCCGCAGAGATCCCCACACGGGTGCGGCGCGCGGAAGGGAGTACGTCAGCCTGTCCGAGGTGGACCTGTACAACATGTGGGCGCGGGCCATCTCCAAGGCCGTGCTGGAGAGGAGGCAGGGCGAGCTGGACCAGCGCGACCTGCGAGATGCCGAGGGGAGACAGGACACGAGCTTCGAAGACGTCCTCGCGGGGATCGATCAGGAGACGACGAGAGGGCTCGTGAGGGCTGGTGTTAGTGCTATGAATGTTGTCAATCGGCACTTTGGATGGGGAGAGGATCGTTGATCTTTGGTCTCGCTCGAGCACAGCATGCTTTTTCATTTCCTCGTTCATTGGCTGTTTTGTTCATCGACTTCTGGTTTCGTTCCCTCGGCTGGGTTACTTTGCTCGTTTTCCTGTCGTTTTCCATTTGCTCAAGGCTGGACGTGCGGGTGTTTTGCTTTCTTGTTTTTTTTTTTCCTGCATTGCCTCGTAATGATTCCCAGACTGTGACGCATCATGATACTTTCTTTGCCCTTTTGGTTCGGGAATACCACTGTTTTGGCGTGGGTAGCGAGGGTTCAGAGTACTTACGAAAAGCACAGCATGATATATATATTCATACGTACTACCCAATCAAGATGAATTGCCAACAGATATGATTTCCAATATTTGTGCTTTGAGTGATGTGCAAAGCTGCGTCTGTTGGGAAGAAAAAGAAGCAGAGAATGTTCATTTGTAAGAAGGAAGAGGAGGAGAAGGAGAAGGAGGGAAATATCATGTTGCACCCGAAGCTTCCGTCCCATGTCTCACAAGCGGACTGGACCCCTTCCGCTTCGTGTAAGCACGCTCGAGCATCGTTAGGGTCTAGCTCCGTCCGGAAGGCACGGGCGACCGAGAGTAGTTTTTTTTGGGCAAAGGTCACCTACCAATTGGACGAGTATGTACGGACCGTCCGCACAGAGTTAGGTAATATGGACCCTGCGCCGACGGAACCCCGCCGTTTTGTTGTGCCCCGCCATCCCACCTCACCTCGTCAATCTCATTGCGCCTGAACGTTCAAAAGCTCAAACACTCGCAGAGCTCGCCAAGTTTGTTTACCAACGTCGTGTCGTTCAACGTTCCATCCTCTTCACCAACAAGAACGCCTTGAATACGCAGAAATCAAGATCTACCAACAACATCGAGAAAAGAAGGAAAGGTGACAGAGTTATGGAAGTCAAGAATCCGCGCCGGGTGTTGGCGGTCTCGCTTGCGGACTCGACGCAGCATTTGAGTAGAGTCATCAAAGGTTGGCGAAAACGGCACTTTCTATTTTTCCCCTGTTTGTTTACATGAGCCTTGGCGTCTGGCTATTGCATCCTCAAACAGAAGCTCTTGACCTCATGTATCTCATGCTCATGAGATGAAAGAGGAAAGAAGCCCGCATCACATGCGAAACTACGCAACGGCATCCTCATGATCTCACCGCAACTCGTCACATTGCAAACTTTCCGCGCACTCTCACTAGATGCCTACACTTTGTGGAAGTATCGTACTAACGCGGGAAGGGTAGACCTCACGGGCACCCACCCAGAACCGGCATCCACAACCCTCGCGGGCACAACGCACATCCTCCCCATCAAGACGAGCTACTACACCGCCGACGTGCCCATCTGGCTGGACCTCGTCGACTCCCCGGCCGAGTGGTCCGCCTCCTTTCTCTCGCCCGAGGCCAAGGAGGTCCTCACCGTGCTGGGCGGGCTGGCTGTTGTTTTTGCGCTGCCTTCTTCTCCTTCATCATCGTCTTCGACATCAGCCCCGTCACCGGCAGATGGTACCACCCCTGCGCCAGCATCAGTGACAGCACCGGCAACGACCCCCCAGCCCTCGCCAGAGGACACCCGCGCGCTCATCACCGAGGTCGGGAGGGTCGTTCGCGAAGGGCTCGGCGGGTGGGGATGGGACGGCGTCGGGCTGGGCATCGGCGTCGGGGATGGGACGGCGGACGAGTGGGAGGATCTCTGCGCTGAGTGGGGACTCGAGTTTGTGCAGGTTCGTGGGGGTAAGAAGGATGACGGCCGGAACGAGTTTGGAGGTTCGTCACATCCCCTTTCTTGTCTCTTCTTTTCCGTTTCTGCCCTTGGCTCTCTCTCTTGCTTCGGATCATTCCGTCTGCGGTTCATACCCCTGAGCCGTGCTTCAACACTTGAGGGCCGTTTTGGGAAGAAGGGGACATGGGAGAGTAGAGCACCTTTGTCCCGGAACCTACCCCTATTCGGCACAACATAAAAGGTCCGTCCATGCTGACATCCCTTTGCCAGAGAAAATGGGTATAGCAAGAGTCCTCGAAGCCCTCGAATCTAACGACTGGGACGCCGCAGACGACATGGACGGCCCATCAGACCTCGATTCGGACCTCGACACCGCCGCCGGTGATTTACCCAGGAAACCCAGACCTCTAGCAGGCGGCACCAGCAACGACGACGACGGCGACGACAACGACGATTTCGACCTCGACGACCCAGAGAACCTGGATTTCGGCTTCGACAGAGCGGATTTCGAAGGGCTGAAGAAGGCGATTTGGAACCTCGAGCAGGAGCCGGAGGATGAGGATGAAGTAGTAGAAGGGGGAGCAGCGGACACGGCAAAAGCAGCGAGTGGAAGCGCGGGAGGCGCTACCACCACCGAGAAACCGGACTCGGCGAAGACGACGCAAGAGAAGAAGGCCGAGGACGCAGAGAAAGAGGACCTGGACGCCGAGGACGTGGAAAAGATTGAGCAGATGATGCGCAAGTTGCAGGCTGTCCGGGACCTCAGCGCGGGGCTGCCCGAGGACCAGAGGCGGAGGATGGCGAAGAAGGCCGTTGGGGAGGTGATGAAGGAGCTTTGAAAGGGGGGCTGTAGATGAATGCGCTTCTGGCTCCTCTGATCTGGTCTGGTTTCGGGGGTTGGGCCGTTGATGTTTGGTCAGTCGTGTAATCATGTCAGCTGCGCAGGCTGCATGTGTCACTGGGAGGAAGACACAAAAGGAAGCAACTCTGAGATGGAAGCGGGATGGGAGGAAATAGCTCGCTGATCGGTCGCTCTGGGAAGAGTTTTTCCTATCGCGAGCAGTTTGGAGGACCAATGGTCTGTCGGTCTGTTTCCCTTGAACAGGAACAGTGACGGAAAAGAAGACAAAAGAACTAGCTGGAACTTTGGACACCCCGAGTCCCGTCTCCCAGAAATCTCGTCGACAGAAAGTTTGCACTTGGGGTGGTCTAGGAACCAAGGTCACGGTTCTTGTGTACTATGCAGACGAGAGAGAGAGAGGAAGAGAGACCCTCGGATTGGAAGTCAAAGGCAGCAGTACCAACCTTCAAACCAGAGCTATCTGCTCCCGCCATTACTTGAGAGAGTGGGAAAGGTGGCGTAACGGCATAGATACCCAGGCATGTCAGGTCTGAATAGCACAGAGAAATAAAAAAGGAAAAGGTCGAGAAAAATCGATCTCGTCTTCCATATGAAGCAGGAGTATTCGACTTTGGAGGACTCCTTTCCCCTAGTGATGCCTCACCACCTACAGGCCGTAAGCCCAGCCTCTCATAACCCAGACTGCCTACCTCAAGGTCCTGTAGATAATGCGCTGATGATTCCGATGTTTAGTCAGTCATGATAATCCTTTGGTCCATGCAACTGAGCAAATAGTATAGCTGAAGCAGTGTGGCAGACGCAGGAGGTCATTCGGCTAGGTACTGACATGCAAAGCGATTGGCGTCAGAGTCGACCACTCACAACGCAGTATGAAGATGTCACAAAGGCAATCGTAGTCCCTCCCATCTTCTTAAATCCCAGATAGGCTTATGGATCCATAGGGCGACACAAATCGGCCCATGTATGAATACGGCATCAGCTCTACACAACCCGAGAGGCTCGATATATCGATATACAGCCAACGATATGTTCCGTCTGCACTCCCCGACTGTCCAAATCCACTCAAATTTCTCCCTGTCGTGGGGCCTTGCAACGTCCATCTTCAACCAACTAGCGAAGAGCCTGTCTGGAGGCATTCGTCGTGATATTAAGCCGTAGCCCGTGAAGTTGCAAGTGACCATGCTGAAAACATTACGGAGCAACAACGAACGTCAGCCATTACATCCAAAAGGGGCACCACATAGGGGTAAAGTCTCTAGAAACGTGGCTTTCTGCCGATCTCCCGTGAGTAGACAAAGTGAAGGCTATCTAGAAGACGTAGATCCTGGGATTTTCTAGCAAAATGCTGCCCCGGCTGTGTATGCTCAAGTTGGCATATTCCATGAATCACCAGGCCTCTCCTATTCCTTCCAGTCTTCGACACGCCGCGTGGCATGCATAGAGTGATGCTTCTTAGTGCGAAAACGGTCCCATTTCAATATCGCGCAAGCTGACCCGTTTTGGGCCAGGGAAAACCGAAGGCGTGGTTAAGCAGACATATAGGTTTGCTTTAGACGGCTTGGAAATATAAAGTGAACCCACTCGAATTGAGCAGTTCGGACGGCGGGCGAACGAAGCAGGGAATCCATTAGTATCATGCGGCAAGGCTAGTTAGTGTACCCAGTCAGTCCATAGTGCCAAAGGTCGTTCGTCACTTGGGTTATGCTTCGGGGACGCTCCGCGCTTGAGTTTACCTATACCGAGTCATGAAAAAGAAGCCCTCGGTAGGTCTTGTCAATCGCCGAGAAGCTGGATCAACCCGGGAGAATAGATTGATCCGAACAATGCGACGGTCAAGTCCCGTCTCGGGGTCAAGCAGGTGTCAGCGGGATGCCGGCCAGGGGACCCGTCTCGGTGAGGGCCGGGGAGAACATCAGACGAACGCTAGCGTCGATCCTCTTGCAAGCCCTTGTGCGATCTCGTACAGATGCACGACGTCGACGTCGCAGACAGACGACGAGCAGGGACAAGTCCGGCACAGCCTCTCCATATGGCCCACACTTTGGTTCATGCCGACGTGGTTCCCCTCCTCACTCCTGTCCCCTCTAGAGGCCCGAGCACGCAGGTCTTTGTAGCAATAGAATGTTCTGCCGCGCATCGCCAAACAATGCGGCGGAGCAGCGTGAGCGTGCTGGAGACTGGCGTCGCATGACTGGTGGTCTTTTTTCTTTCCTTCACGAATCCTCCCTCCTCTGCCGGCGGGGAAGCTAGGCTCAATCGGAAATTTCTCAGCGATGCCTGTAATGCTTGTCGAGGAAGCGATAACCTGCTAAGTTTCAGCAAACTCGATTGGGAATGCTTGGCCCGGTATCACGGTAGTTTTGGGTACCCTGCTGCGCTGTTGGGGGCTTCGCTAGACGCTGTGTTCGTGATCGTTGGTAACTTGTAGTCGATTGCATGCCAGTATAGAGGGCATTTCGTACAGGTAGGCTGTAGCCAAGTCGATTGAGGAGAATGAATAATCGTCCGAGCTTAGTGGTGCGATGCTGTGGGATCTCGAGTTCTGCCTTACAATCGCTAGTGTCTATCTGGATCGTTGCACAGTATCTCTCATGTAATGGGAAGTAAACAATCGTAAAATGCGCAGTGGACATGCACCATCTTGCACACGAGGCTTCAAAACATTGCAATTGGAGTAAGCAATGGCAACGCGTCAAGGCGCGTTTCTCGATGTGTTGTCGCAGCGTCGCGATGATCATTCATGCCTCGGCGGAGCCCCAGCTTTGGCAACCTGCCCATTGGTCAAATTTCGCGGAGTGATTATGCTCTGTCAGTGGTGGGTGGACATGGAGCTGAATGCAGTTGCAAGCGACACGAAGGCTCTGGGCCTTCGGACGTAGCTACGGAAGCAGAACCAGACTTTTGGGACGGTATCGATGGCAACTGACAGTTTGACAGCCATGAGCGTTTCGCGGTGTGGAAACAAAGGAACGACAAAGACTTTGAAGCACGCCATTGTCAAGCCAAGCAAAATTAGCCAACTATCGACAATACGGGCTTGATACAGACTGTAGCCTTTTCGGTAGCCGCGGATGGTCGGCTGACGGGATTTCCGGAGCAGCAGATCTGATATATGGACCCTGTATCCGTAAAGCGTCACACGCTCTCGTGTTGCCTGGCTGTCAGTAGCCGATTTTCATGCCACCGTTTGATTCTGTGGGTTGGTGCCACCGACTTTGCGGCGGAAATGTCAGCGATACATCTCGCCTATTCCTCGCCTTGTCTACCTCTTGCGGCAATCTTGCGTATTATCCATAAAGGGTCCAGCAGCAAGAGCCGGTCTCTCAAGGGCTCCCGGCAAGCGAGGATTAACTCTGCAGGGCTCGAGATAGGGGGAGGGGCAAAGCCAAGGGAGTTGGCCAGGGATTTCGGGCTCGCAATGTTCGACGATTCTTCTGGAACGAATTCGCCTGGCTGTGAGATTGGGGTCCCCGTCCGGCGTCCGGTGATGCTAGCAGCGATGAACCCCAGACGGGCAGATTCTTTGAAGCAATGGACAGCCCATACCGGCGACCGCGAAATCCGGACACATGCGGCGGCGGGCTGGCAACTCAAGAGGGCGATGGATGAATTCCACAGTCAGAATTGGCCCCGCCGTACTTGCGGACGACCGTCGTCGGCTTCGGTGGCTGAGTCAGTAACAGAAGTGTTTAGATTGTTTGAATCCGAGGCCAACGGCGAGTGGGCATCCAAAACGACGATCTCCCACCAACAACGCACGGAACTATGCGACGGTCGGTCGTCAATGGTCACGGCTAGACTTCCTGCTCCGTTCTCCCTTATGCGAATTATCTGTATTCCGTACAGATATCCCCCCCAGGGTTCTTGGTTGACGTTTCGCGGAGGAAGCACGCTGCACAACGGCCGCGCTCCGACAGGGCTCTTGTCTGACAGTTGTTGTTGAACGGGGCCGGAGGCGGACCGGGGGCTAGGACTGGAGACACGAGCCAGAAGCGGGAAGAGAAAAGATCAGACGAAAAAGGCACGACGTATCCGCAGAATGAGGGCCAGAGAGGCGTGGAAGGCAGGGGGAACCTCAACGAAGGTCCTCTCTCAGACTCTCACCCCTCCCTTTCTCTTCCTCCAGGCTCTATGTCTGGTGATTCTGCCCTGGTTCCATGAGGGAGTCTTAAGCCCTGAGCCTTGAGATGCTGCGGTAGTGGCTCTCTTTCTAACCCGACAAGGAAATCCATCGACGATCTTTCGCCTGACCGAATTCGGCCAAGTTTCAAGCATAATGTCCAATGAGAGTGATTTGACTTTGACAGATCCCTGTTGTTCTTCTCGAGGCTGGTTGGCTGAGCCGCAGCGTCCCTGAGAAAGTTGCGAGGTACCAACATCAACGCTCAGGGGTAAAAGCGGATCCTGCTGAAGACAACTTGGAGCCCTGACACCGACTAGTTCTCAGGGACAGTCTTCCGCATTCCTTAACACTGTGATGACCTTCTCGCACTTCGCGCACCCCTTCAACAAGACCGATTCTGGAAAACGGAGCCGAACCGTCATGCATCACCGACCCAATGCCGTCCCCTATCCGTTGCTCCACGACTTTCCTTCGGCGCTGACAGCGGACTTGTCTCGTTTGAGCAAAGAAGCCTGTGGACTCTCGAGTGCGGTCTCCCTCGTTTCCATGCAGGATGAAGCCAAACTCTATGCTTCGTCGTTCGGAACACTTGAAACGAAGCTACTTGGTTGGTTAGAGAACAACAGCATACTAACAAGACCCTCGTCAACCTTCGGGGCTTTCTTCTTTGGAGGACCACCTGGCCGGGATGAGGCGCGCCAATGCCATGAATGCAAGTGCAAGTGCAAAGGCAAATGCAGACATGGAGGTGCTATTTGACCTTGAACTTTGGACGGGCGGAGGATCTCATTGCTATTTCGGGCTTCCTGATGGTGTATGGTAGATTTGTAGCCGCCTTCACGGAGTCCGTCTGTCTTAGTGATACGCCGACGCGTGCGCGAGCATGGGACATTCCGATCGCTTGAGCTCCATTCGACGGCGCCACGCCTTCGAGGAACGATGCCGGCGGCAGCGAGCGCCAATGAGCGCTTGGGCGGAACATTTCGTCTGAAGTTTTTGTCATCTGACATTGGCAGAGCATGTCCAATGTCACCGGTTGTGATCAGACCGGGACGTCTGAGCATATTAAGAGTCAAAGCTCCGGCAGTCGCGCAACCGCAATCCATCTGCCAGCTGCTCTGTGGCCGAACTTCGTGGATGTGCTTCTCCCGAATGTAGAATATTCGTCCTCCGTCGCTGGCCGATGGAGCTCCTCCACCAATCTCGAATGGGTCACCGTAGGACGGCCGGATGGCTTGGAGCTTGAAGGTAGCTGGCCGGATGATCAAAGACAGTTAGCGCTGCGTTACAGTGTCTTCGGTGCATGTGGCACTTGGGCCATGGGATGGGTGTTCTGGCTGCATAACGCTTCTGCAGGTACGAGGTAACACAGGTTGCGTCTCCCAAAAACCAAGGCCGAAGCCGAAGGCTCCTGGAAAGCCGACGAGAGTATGTCGCTGCCTTTGGTCTAGCAACAGAGGGAGGATCGATGCGAATTCCAAGACCGTTTCGAGCTCGAACGTGAGGACAGCGAAACAAGACCAGTCATGGGCGTTGTGTTGGATAGCATTGGTTCGTTAGATGTATACTGGAACGCTCAAAGTGTGTAAAAAGACCCTCCGTCGTGCAAAGCGATCTTTGTGATGCCCTAGTGTCTTGTCTGAGACATCCCTTTGGTTCCCGGCACTCCCACAGGAATGGCCAGGCGATCGCCCCGACGCGTTGTTTTTAGAGGTACGACGTTTCGATGTCTGTTGCAGACGCGAGACAGGGCCAAAGGGAGACGCTGAGCATGGAGCAAACATAGTTCACCTCAGACTTTTGCGCAACGATTCGTGGCGGCACCATCCCTCGGTATGACGGCCGAAGAGGTTGGGTGGTATGTAGTTGGGCGGGTTGAACCTCAGCTCAGCATGGGGAGGCCCCTTTCTCGACATGTCATTTGTGGAAGTTGACGCCTGCTTACTCAGTGGTTCCAGAAGGCAACCGACGTATCTTGAGTTATGGGTGGAGGCTCTCTGGAACTGGCTTGGTCTTGATGGTCCGAGAAAGGGGACGACCTCTGGAGGCGCAAACCCCGTGCCGTTGGCGTCCCCGGCGGGATGGCCTCGAAATGACAAGAATCTCCCCAAGAGCATCGACCATGTCATAAAAGCCATCACCCCCATCGCTCGAATGAAGAACCGAGCGGGCGCAAAGGCGACGTGGAGATGGGCGTCGAGATCTGCCCCGCGGATAAGTGGACGGTCGGGGCTCCCTCGGGCGAGCAGTTTGGCGGCCAAGAGAATTGCGTAGTTCCAAGAGCCGTGAACCGTCTGCCTGGGTGTGCATAGTGGGCACGCCGCTCGGGAAAGCCTGTGCTGTGACCAGTAATGAGTAAATATCCAGCTGGTCCGAGCCTATCTTGTTTAAACAGTCTTTTGAACGTTGGTCCCGGCCTAAGCCGTCAGCCAGATATTTCGTGATTGGAAAGTGCTAGGTAGGTCCAGTAAAAGAGGCTTTGCACTCTGACTGAATCATTGGTTTTCTTGTGCTGAATCAGTCGAACTCAGTATGGCGGTCTTGACTAGGAAGACCTTGTCAGCCCTCGGCGATAGGCGCTAGCGCAAGGCGTACGGGTCAAAGTGAGGTTCAAAGTATGTAGTCTTGTCTCCAGCTTGAATTCGTGATGGACCCATTCCGAGCTGGAGGCTCACAAAGCCGGGACGGCGGCGTCTGAGCGGACTCTTGACCGCCAGTCGCATACTACCGGCTGCAGAAGTTTGTGGATCAGCTATCGTCTGGCAGGTGTCTCTGTGCTGCGTGACTGTTGCGCAGAGCGGCAGGCGTCACCATATCAAGCGAGAGCGACCCTTTTTTTTTTTGCCACGGATCATTCTTGTTTAGAAGATGGAGAACGGAGCCTTGCAGATCCAAGCCTGAGGACGAACGGTGTGTGTGTATGGGCAGAACAGCAACCAGGCACCGCATGCAGCATATGTGAGGTCAGGCGGCGCAACGATCCACGACAGAAGCTGCCTAGATCGATGACTGCATGCCCTGGACAATGATTGATGGCCGTCGATTCGATTCGACGAAACCTTGTGTGCTATTTCGAGAGGTGCCTGGTTGCCATGGCGGGTTTGTATGGTTTCGTTTGGAGTCGTCTGTGACACAGCTTGTCAGGATGCAGTCGACAACATCTGGCGGATCATTGTGTACCTGACACGGCTTGTGTGAGGAGGGCGCGTCTTGGGGCCGAGGGGAAAGCGTGAATGTCGGGCGAGGAGGGCGAGGAGGGGGAGCATGGATCGCCAGGAACAGGGACAATACCGGACGAAAGAGACGTCAGGTACGACACAGTGTGGGAGCAAATAGTCGAAGACGAGCCGGCGATGTGACGCTGGAATATGTGGCTTGTCCCAGTTGCGAGTGGTGCATTGTGAATGCAGTGCAGCAGTGCAGCAGTGTAGTGTAATGATGCCAACCGCGATCGACCGGCGCCAGCAAAAGACGCCCTCGACCTGCAGTATGATGCAGGTTGACAGGACCATGTTGAAAGTTCACGCTGCAACCGCATGGAGACCTGACTTGGAGACTTGGAGCGAGAGAGAAAGAGGGTGGATGGAAATCAACCTGAGGTTCCAATCGGGAAAAGACTGGATGAACGACGTGAGCAGGGGTCAGGGAGCGACGTTTCTAAGGTGGGACATAGGTATCCAGCGTACCTTCCTCCGTTCGGGTACCTTACAGCTAGTGGCTCTTTCCTTAGGTTTGGTGCAAGTGCGACTGGCAAGTGCAACGGAAGGCGGAGAAGCCGCGCACTGTGAACAAACCGTTGCGGGTCTTTCTTGGTTGAGGGGCTCCAAGTATTCGTCAGAGAACCTAAGCATCCCTGCCACCGTCTCGCGGACGTAAGACTGACGGGACAGTTTGGGCCGACTAGGCCTGCCGTTTTGCCTGCACATGACGAGTCTGGTTCTGGGTACACAGTAGGATGGATATCTTGGCTCCAGGAACGTTGTCTAAGCTCACCAAGGTGGTGGGCGATCCCTGGTAACTCGACATGGGAAGATAGAGAGCCCAGAAGGGCAAACGGATGGAAAATGCGGGAAGGGATGGAGTAGGAGGGACGCGACAGATTGGCGGGATAAGGTGTCATGATAATGCATAACAAAACACATTATAGCACCCTCCCCTACCCGTGCCTGGATGTCGGGACGAGATAATGGCTGGGATTCGGGGACTTTAGACTTTGGATGATCTTGACGTCGGAGGATTGGAGGGAGGATGTCTGGCTGGACTGGTTGGTCTTGATTCTCGAACAACCAAAGAGCCAGCATCCGTATCGCTATCCGTAACACAAGGTGCGGATGTCTGTGAGAATTCAGAGGGGGAACGGATACATAGGTAGGTACGGAAACAAGCCCCTGTCCAAACAGCACCGATAAGACGGTCGTGGCTTTGCGGCTGTGAGACTTCCAGGTTTGGCGTTGTTTGGTACGGAATATGGAGTGCGGCTGCATCTTTCGCATGACAACAGCCCCGAACCGAGTGATTCAAAAACAAGATGTCCGCTGACTCCGCTTGGAGTTGTTCGTGTCGTCTACGTACGATTCCGTCCATTGCAAGTTTAGAACACAAATTCCACTTCTCTTTGTTCTCTGGGCCAAGACATGTTTCCATTCGTTCCTTGCATCCCCTTTTTCGAGCTGCCGTCCGACGTGTCTGCTGATGGATGTCTGCATTACGGATTCAAAGTACCTACCTTGTCAGTTACCCCTGTGCCTGAGGACCGGACCAAAAAGATGGACCCCGCCCATGCATCTGTGCTTCACTGCTTGCTCCGTTCCGGGCCCACACAGTCTCATCAGCCACAGTCACAGCCAGACGTGTACGTACCTGCGCATGCACAATATGGAGTACGTACTCCATAGACGTGGACTTTCCTTTCCAAGTCATGCTTGACGGAAACCTCCTTGGACCTTCCGTTCATCGTCCCACCGTCCGGCTCTTATGCCTCCCTTTCCCGGCAGAATGCCAGAATCGACAGGACCAAGCCTCGAGGCCGAGCCTTCCAGGGCGATCAACAACGGAGCGAGGATGCGGGCGGTGGAGGTTGACCACTGACAGCCAGACAGCGTGAGCCTTGAGGGAGATCCGCACTCGCCTCCACAGATGTTGATGCAGCGCGCATCAGACACCGGCCGCGAATTTCTCTTACGGCCCCCAAAAAGGATGGAGACTCTTTCGTCCGTCTCCCCTCACTTACCGCGCAAGGTACGGCCATTTTGGCGGAAAGCGCGACACATTCTGCGAGTATCTTGCTCTGCTTCAGTCCCCGGCCGTGGCTCATGCTTCGCGACCCACGGCGTCTGGCGTTGCGTTGGACGAGAGTCACAAGACGGTGAGGACGAAAAGGATAGGCGACACTATTTGTACCGAGTACCCATAGCGGGCAGCGATCTAGAGCCTGGGCCGGATGATGCGCGCTCTCACCCGTTACCTCATGCTTATGCGGCATCTTTCGAGCCGCAAAACACGTGGTAGTGTCTGTCTACCTACAGAGGAGACGGATACTCTTTAGTTGATACTAGCCACTAAGATAGCCTGGCATCGGACACGAGGTAGGAAAGGATGGACGGATTCTGATAATCAGAGCCTGAGGATGTGTTCATGTAAGTTCTGCGTACTGCGTAAGGTAGGCATGATGCTGAGTGTCTATCGGCGTCCAGGTGGTGGACGGATGCCGCGCGATTCGATTCAATGCGTCCATCGGGCGCGACGCCGCGAAGCCAACAATAGAGAGCGAAAGGTACTCTGGCACTTGCCGGTCTCCCTTTTGGCCTCCCGCTTGCTGGGATAGGCCTCCCTTTTGTCGTGTTTGGTCTCTCCTCGGCCGCTGCATGTTTCTGCTCCCCCACCTTTCCCTCAATGGCCACTGGGCACAAGAAAGCAGTCCAGCATCAACAGGGCAAGGAACTGCAGCAACGAGCAGGGCCATGATCCATGGCGGGTGCGATGGTGCACCTCCTATCAGCAGCCCCGATGGACCAACGGCGGCGCGCGGCGTTGCGGCGGTGTGTAGTCATTCTGGTGTGGGAGAGCGGAGAGGGAACGAGACTGGTCTGGCTGGTTTGGCTGGTCTGGATCTGGATTGGGAGATACGGATGCATGAGGTGAGGCGCAGGACGCAGGAACCGGTCAACAACGCATACTCGCATGCACGCACAAGGTGCACAATTATCAGGGTGAAGACGCCCACGCAGAGCGGAGTACGAATAGAAGCAAGATGGGCGAGCAGTCTACGAGAGACGGGAAGGATGGAGGAGGCTAAGAGCAGCTATGCAGGAGAAGGAGAGGAAGAGACAAAGTGGAAGCGAGAGAGAAGGTCAGAAAAGGCTAAACGGGGGGAAGAAGCCGCTAAAGCCACTTGAGGCAAGGTTTACCAGCTTGGGACAGGTTCCGTTCATCGGCGGCAGGTACGAACGGTAAAGTGGCTTTTGTCGACGAATGAGAGAAGGCGCGTACCTGGCACTACCCCTGTGCACCCAGTCATTGTACACTAGCCACTGGCCGCTGGTTGCTGGTGGTGTCGCCCATACGTCCAGCCCCGGTCCTCGTCTTCGTCCCCCGCCAACGTCCGTCGTCCAGACTTCAAGTGTCCACATCCACGTCCAGTCCGCCGCGTCCACCGGTCTGGGTGTGTCAATTATCTATCTGGCTTTCACAGTTTTTTTTCTCCTGTGCGGCGTGCGGCGTGTCTGCCCCATCTACAGTTCCACACCCATTCGTGGACACTGAACACTGCACCTGCCGTCGAGGAGAGAACGGGACGTGGTCGGGAAAGAGCAAGAGCAAGAGCTGCCCCAAACCCTACTTACCAAAAAGGGGCGGAGGAAAGAGGCTACAGGAGCACTTTACCACAAGGAAGGTACATTCGCATGATGCGACCTACCTATTCCTAGGGCTAAAGCACACGTTTTCTACAAAAGTATCAGACGGGACTCAACCTCAGTCTCTTCGCTTCCGTACGGAAGAAGGTACATACTGCGTAAGGTATGGACTCATGGAACCTATGGACCGTTTCTAACTGGTGCCTTTTCACACCAACAGTCCCATCCATCCATCCCCATCCTATGCCCTTGCCCATGACCATCCCGCAGACCGCACACACCACTGGCTGCTGAGCCGCCGCTGCACACCTCACGTCCCACGTCCCACGTCCGGTCTTTCCTCCCCCCTGTCATCCAAAGCTCCACCTTTCCACACCTCACCCCAACTCGACTCGCCTCACACCCTCGTCCCACGCCCGCCCGCAACCCACACGCCTCACTCCTCTCCCGACCCTGGGGCAGTCCATCCAGACCAGACCTCTTCCCAGCGAGTAGCCCTAAGTAGACAGCACCTCAGGTATTCGTAGTGAGAGAGAAAGTACCCAAGGCGCAACAAAGTACCTTAGGTGAGCAGCAAAAAGGGAACTCCTGGAACTAAGGCGAGTCCATGGGGAAAGGTACCTTGCCTTACACGTAGAGGGGAGCAGGAGGGGACAGGCACCTCACACCTACCTAGGAACAGGGTGGATTGGCGCCGGTTCCTTCGTTCGTTCGTTCGTCTGTTCTGTTCCCTTTTTTTTTTACTGGGGCCCGCCGCCTCGCGCCCATCCATTCCTTTTCCTTTTTCTCCTCTCTTGCCCCCATCCCTCCTGGTGTTCTTCCTCATCCCATCTCCTCATCGTCATCCTCGTCGTTCACGACAATCCCTTCCCTCCTATTCCTCTTCCCCCACTCCTTTTTTTTCCTTTTCACAGTCACTCTCTTGAAATAATTCAACCATCTCAGCTTCTGAATCCCGTCACTCCTTTCCGGGCATTCTTATTACGTTCCTTCCCGTCTGGTTGAATTACACACATTCGTTCTTCGCGAACCAAACGACACTATTCACACAAAAATCTCACCTCCTGTTCCCCCTGTTGGATCAGAGACCACGCTCCTTAGCATCTTTTGCCTCACAGCTCACTCTATACCTTCCCTTAGCTTTCACAGCACCATACCTATTACCATCCAGTTACACCTAGTACCGCATCTGCGCGTTTCCGTGAATCAAACGATCCTCGACATCCCGATCACCTGCTGGACGCGACTAATACCGAGACTCCCTCACCTCGAGAACATCCGCCCACCCTGATCTGATCAACCACATCGCACCACATCACAAGCGATACACCTCACCGACTTCATTCTAATTGAACGAAGAAATTTCGAGCAGGAAAAAAAAAAGAAAAAGACATGGCTACCGAGGTCGAACACCCCGTGGGCCTCGTCCAGCAAGTCTCGACACCCGGCTCATCAACCCCTCAAGATGTCTCTCCCACATCCGCCCACAAGATGGACCAGACTCCCTCCCCCTCCACCTCCACCCACAATGGACAGCCTCCCTCTTCGCAATCAAGGCGCCCGCCGCGCAAGAGCACCCTGACCCAACAGCAAAAGAACCAGAAGAGACAGCGCGCCACTCAGGACCAGTTGACGACTCTGGAGGTGGAATTCAACAAGAACCCAACCCCCACTGCCACCGTTCGTGAGCGGATAGCAGAAGAGATCAACATGACCGAAAGGTCTGTTCAGATCTGGTTCCAGAACAGGTACGCTTTCTACTGCCCCTCGTTTTCCGGCTTTGCAGCCTGATACCCCTGAGTCACCACTAATACTACACAGACGCGCCAAGATCAAGCTTTTGGCCAAGAAGAGCCTCGAGACCGGCGAAGACATCGATTCGATCCCCGAATCCATGCGAGCCTACCTCGCTATGCAGGCGATGGAGTCCGGCAAGGGCCTCGGCGGCCCCTTCCTTGGCCGTACAGGTCTTCTCCCCTACGGCCACAACAACATGCTTCTCGGCGGTGACCAGAACGGCCAGGGCAAAGTTTGTAAGTGTAAGAAGTCCCTGACAAACCATCGATGAAAGCAGCATTAACATTCCCAGTGATCCATCATCTCACCTGCCGCTCTCTGAGCATCGGCAAGTGGACTCGCGTGGGACAGAACACGATGGATCTCATCATCTTCTACTCCCCTGACAAGTGCACCATGACCTACTACATCAACAACGAGCAGGCCGGCTACAAGATCGAGTACCCCTTTGCTTACATCAAGAATATCTTCCTTGAGAACCAGGAGGGTGACCCCAACAAGCCTGGTGGCATCGTCATCGAGCTGAACCGGGCTCCCAACTTCTTCATGGACTCCTCCCCTCAAGCCAGCGGGTTCTTCCAGTGTGGCGACTTCACCGAGGACCAGCAGGCCTCGCACTGCTTGGTTCACCACCTCGGTGGCAACCCCAAGGTTCTCAGCGGCCAGTTGGCCAAGCTTGTCTCCTTGGAGGCCTTCATGAACCGCAACAACCCGCACCCCTTCATCGACCAGCAGCACGCCCTGTCCATGTCCGCTCCTGTGTCGCCCAGCCGCCCTTCTTCTCAGCCCAACTTTGCCCAGCCGCATGTTGGTATGTTCCAGGAGTCTTGGGGCATCAACCACATGCACCCTGGCATGCGCGGACCTGGCCACAAGAGACAGCGCAGTCGCTCCGTGCCCATGGCTGTCGATTTCTCGATGCTCCAAACTCCCATGCCCTCCTTCTATATCCAACAGCCGGGTGAAATGGCAGCTCCTCAGACGCCTGGTCCCAACATCTACGCACCGATTCCCCAGGCGCCCGGCGGACTCGGCCCCAACTTGAGAATCGACACCCAAGCCGGATTCGGTCTGGATATGCGCCAGTACCCGATGTCTGCCACCACCGCCTCCCCTTCCGAGTTCCCGACGAGCCCCAACTTCTTCTCCCAGGGCCCTGAGCCGAGCCCTCTCCCGGCCGCTTCCAGCTACAACACGCCGTACGGCAGTGCCTTCCTCTCTCCCATGGCACACCCGTCACCGAGCATGATCCCGCCCTCCGTGTCTCCCCTCTCATTCGGCAGCCACCACGGAGAGCCGTCCATTGTTGAGCAGTCGCCTCCGCTCTCCATGCTTGGTAGATCTGCATCCGCCGATATCTACCAGCAGGGCGACAACGGATCATGTGCTGTATCTGATGATGGTACCGGCCTGAACGAGATGTACTCCAAGCACACCATTAACCTGCCGATGCACCCTCACTCACCTGCGTATGGTGAGCAAGGCCACAACGACCTCGACATGAACCAACTGGTCCAGTTTGACCACGTTGACCCCAACTCAATGTCTCCCGAGTCCATGCACCAAACACCCCACTGATTCCTGACATCGGTCTGCCGTACTGAATAAGTCGGGAAGAATCCGGAGTTCCTTTCACTAGGACATGGCGTACATACAAATTTGGGAAGGCGTGCTCTCTCAAATGGTTTATTCGGGAGAGAGGAGTTGCTTGCCTTGGTCATTCACAGCTGGCGTTTTAGGCGCTCGACATATACCAGATGGGGTTGCCCTTGGTCTACTTCCAACACCGATGACTATGATGTGTGATTCCGTTTTCGCTACCACATCATCCATCGGCCACGACGACTCTGCATGACGATACCTCTATTCGGAATCTCGATCATGCATGTCCGGCACAGGCGATCGTACCTTTGCACTTTTTGGATTTACTTCACCCTTCGAGTCATTTATTGTCGCGAACAAAGAAACCGGCTTCTGGTACGAGGGTGTGGGCATCTCACCATGCCCACAATCCATCACCAAATCTAGGCCTTTAGCCACGCCTACCTCGCGGAGACGATGGCGTGGCCCCTAATATCCTTCCCTTCTCTCTTGGTTGGCTTGCGCTGCACATCGCTGTCGTTGATATTTTTCATTTCATCTGTCATTGTTCATGAATCTCAGATGTTCTGGCTGCGGGTTTTGGAGGATGAAAATGGGGAAAAGCCCAGGTGGCTTGGGATTTTCCTGGTTCGTAATCAGTCACACACAACACATCTTTTTTATTGAGGATATACAACTCTCTCAAGACACACATTACTTGTTTACCTATATTGTTGGGTATTTTCTTGGTTTGATGGGTCGTGGGAGCAGGGCTTTGTGGCTTTTGTTGTTGAATGCCGGCACCGAAAGAGGTGGTTATGGGGAGCTGCCTCCGGTGGCCGAGCAGCGAAGAGGCTTGGCTGGCTGCTTTTCGAAAGAGAAGCGGCCAGCTTGTAAGCACTGACGATAGAGTTGAGAGACACATGGGCATTGAATCCCTATTTTCCCACCTTAACATTCGGTCTCCTAATTGTGATGTGACTTTCAACGATTCCCAAATGATCAGCCCCATGATGCTCTCCGGTGATGTGTCATGGCCACGACTGTTACGGTGAACCGATGTAACTTGCAAGACCCCGTAGGCCCTGCTACCAGAGGTAAGGCTTAATCAGAACCGACGCAGCCGTCTTCGATTTCAGGTCCGACGCCCCACCGATTATGCCCATGGAGCTTGGACGTAAGCAATTCCATCTGATGTGCCTCCTATGAGTTTGTGCGGGTAAGGCTGAAGAGAATCCGATCTGTCTTGAAGGCCCGGGGATGAGGGGGGGGGGGGGGGGGGACTTGTCGCAGCCGCGTGCTCTGTTACGCAGCAAGGCAGGCTTGGACATGTTACGTGAGGTCGAGTTTCGCCGAATCTTATGCTCTGCCCCAAGAGCAGAGATACAGCGTCTTACTGTACGGTATACAGTATTTACAAGAGTGTGCGCAGAAGGAGGATCAACGTGTAAGACCAAAGGTAGCGTGAGGTCTCGACTGGTTGGCTGGTCGGCTGATGTTTGGTAGCCCAACTGCCTAGCTTGTGTGCTTGCCCATCTCTTTTAGCCTAGTTCAGCGGAGGACGTTGGCGCGCGAGCCCGGCTGGTCCAGAGAGGCGGGGATGGATGGGTGGGTGCTTGGAGTGCATCTGGTCAGAGGTAAGCCGGGCGAGATCTGTCCATCATTGACTGCCTGTTCCGTTCAATCGTTCAGTCGTAGCACGAGATGCAATCCCTTTCTCTCTTCGCTTGAGTCGTGTTAAATTTGCGGCTCCGAGAAGGCGGATCGGACGGGAACGATACAAAGGCATTGTGGACTCGAACGATTGTGCTTTGGGTGTGGTGTGAACGTTTCGACGGGAATTTCCGGCGGTATGGTATGGGATATTGCCCGATATTTCGAAGAACGGTCAGGAGCAGGTGCCATGCTGGACTGCTGCAGGCATCAACGGATGGAAATGAGATGAGACGGCGTTACTTTCCTGGACGCCGGAGCGGAGGGGGATCTGTGGCACCTTGCGGGTAGGGAATGCAGCCGGATACGGGGAACTCTAATCTTTTCACGGTGAGGTACTGTAGACTGTAGAGATCGGGTAGGGTGTATTTTCCCCTTCTTCGCAGCAGTATCCATACAAAGTATCCGTACGGAGTAGTGGTATGCGGTAGGTCTCTTCGATATCCAGGAAGTCCCCTGTAGTGTCTATAGGCTACCAGCCATCGGCCACGTTCGTCTGAAGGACGACGACGGTCTCGCACTTTCTCTTTCGTGTGCTAGTTGAACCCACGTGAGATGATGCGGGTCGGGGCAGTGTAGGTGCACAGTAGAGTAGCGCAGGTGCGTGTGGATGCTGTCAGCGACTTTGATGCTTTCTGTCAACCGCGTGATTGTTGAATAAGCTACAGAGTAATTAATCGGACTTGCATCTGCCACTTGAAGGATGTTCTTCTTTCGTCAACACCCACACAGGCACAGAATATTTGCCAAGTCATGAATGTCGGGCAGTGTTGGTGTTGCTTTCGCATTCGCAATGTTTCAATGCGTGCGGAAACACCAAGGAAAGTGTGTGATGGGAGCTGCGACAGTCGCCAAGATGGTCAATGACTTGTTGAAGCTGTCTTTGATGGATGGATGGATGGATGGATAGAAATGGATGACCGATCGAAACCTTTTCCTCAGATCGTCCGCAGCTTCCGACGTCCGTTCGGATAGCAGGCAGGTTGTAGGCGGAGCGGGTCCTTCTGTGGTTGGAGATGGGCGGACAGCTTGGTACGTACTGCTGTGTACTCAGGGAGGAAATGGAAGGAATGGGTGGGTGTTGGCTCCTGCTTCGCTCGCACTTTGGCGATTCCCAGCTGGGAAGTTCAGGTGCATCCCATCTGTTGCCCAATGACGTCCTCAATGCGGGGACACGGCAAAATATCGAATGGGCTGCTGCACTCCTGCTGGTCTGCCAGTCGGAAGCCGGGACTTTCCCATTTTCTCCATGCCCGAGGCGCTGATGCTCTTTGGCGGCTGGCCACCTGAACTTTTCTCTTCCGCGCCCCGGCCCTTGATGAAAAAAAGTCTCTATTTCGTCGTTCTTCATTCGCTCGTGTGCTGTATGGAGTACTGGCTGCTACTTCTCGCGCCCGACCTGCCGACCGCGATGGCCCCACGGATTCATGGATCCAACCAACTTTTCCTCGTCTCCGCGAACCGCGGATGAGCGCGTGGTGGGTGAGGAGCTGTTCCGCGGGCTTTTCGTTGATTCGTACGAGTACTTCGTCAGGAAACATCGGGCAACAAGATGACCGTGGCAGTGCAGAAGAGGCGCCAAGCCCGCATCAGACACTCAGACAGGTTCCTCCCACCTTGAGGCTTGCCTTGCAAAAGTGTACCGGTAGGTAGCCCTTTCTCCATTGATTGGGGGCTCCAGACGTATATTCGTTCCTGGGTATTTCCACACAATACCCTAGAGGTCCAAGACCAACCAACCCACCTAGTCACCGACTCACCAGTGAGCCGCGGCCTGATAATCTTGACTTTTTGCCAAGCGCCTCGTCGTCGTCCATACTTGCGTATTGAGGGCGGCGCAGTTCTGTACGCTGCAACCTTTCCGGCTCTACTCGTGTCTACTCGTGAGGTGTCTACCAAGTACCAAGAGGAAGGCAAGGAACTGCCAAGGAGCCCTCATCTGCTTTCCCTTTAGGTGCAGAGTATCTAATCTGCCAACGATTGACGAGTACAATTGATGGGGGAGCATCGACCTAGTTCCATTTACGGGGACCTTCCGCCGGCGCTTCCTTCGGCGTCCACCTCTTACGGGAATACAGCACCGCCCAGCCTGCCAATTTTTTACCTCGACGTCTCTCGTCCTCGATTCGAGGCTGGCTCGCCTTGCTTACTATTACTCAACACCACTGTTCAACAACATCAACACCATTAGCATTTTCCTGAATTGTTAATCTTCAAGACGACTGTTCTGTCATTCACTTGCGCACTATACCCGCCCGTGACGTCGCGGCAATTGCAGATCCTACCACTTTCTTAAGACGCTTTCAGTTCTTCCTGCAAAACCATTATATACGTTTCTGTGCAGCTTTTGGCCACCTGCGCTGGTCCGGCACTTGGAGATCCCACGACTCCAAAGGACCACGCCAGATCCAGAAAGGAACGCGCCGCCACCTCCAAGACGAGCCCAATGAAGAGCTTCATGGCCGAGCCACTCTGGTGAATCCGGGCCGCTTTCTAAGGGATCCGTCTGGAACAAGCCCATTTTTGCCGTCCTTCTAGTCTCGAGCTAGCCTTGACCAGCTAACCATCACTGTGGTTCTCGATCCGCGCTTCTGGGGGCTAGACTGAGACTGCCACTGCTCAGTGTACGGCCTAGACAGAAAGCGACCAAGCCTCGCCTCGCGCGCCCCTCAAGAATGGACAGACGGCATCTGGGCGACGCCCCTTCACAGCAACATGAAGACGCTGACCCCGCCCCAAGAACGTCGTCAAGCTCAACCTCCTCTGACCATAATGACAACGATCTTCATGACATATCCTCGCCATCAGTGAATCTCGCGCCACGCGCAGCGCAAAGGTTTCACCCGAGACGAGCCATCACCGAACCCATGGGGAGCAAAGGCGCCCTCGACGGCGGTCATGTCCGTTTCTCGGACGAGCTTCAACGAGACTCCAGGCGCAGCTTTGACCCGCCGTCATCACACCCGAACTCGAATAGGCCAGGGCTCTACACGATTCCCTCAAGGGGTGATCTCGAGGGCCATATCCAGGACGAGCCCTCGTCCTCACGGCCTCGACGGGGCAGCGACCACAGCTCCGCGCAGCCTTCAGACTCTGATCTCAAGTATCCAGTCTACCGACCAGAGCCAACGAAAAGGACAAAATGGCGCGTTGCGCAGGAGTCGGTCAGCGACCAGCTAAGGAAGGCTTACAATGTGTACATTGTACAGGGATTATTGCGACAGAAGCCGCTCCCGCCGAGCGCAGATGGAAGGCATATCCCACTCGACATGTCAAGGGAACGGAGTGACCTTCTCATCGACGAACGCACTAAGAAGTCGTACGCCAGTAATTTTATCCGATCCAGTCGATACACGATATGGAGCTTCCTGCCTAAACAGCTCCTGTTCCAGTTCAGTAAGATGGGCAACTTCTACTTCCTTGTCGTCGGTATCATTCAGGCCATCCCCGGACTCAGCACTACGGGCCAGTGGACTACCATTGCACCTCTCGCCGTGTTTGTGTCATTATCAATGGCTAAGGAAGGATACGACGACTACCGCCGGTATCTGCTGGCAAAGACGGAAAACTTGAGTCGCGCATGGGTTTTGGGCGAACGATCCAAGAAGGCGACAGCGAGGATGAAGAGGCACAAGGATGGCGAAGTTGCGGAATACTCGGCCGATGGATGGACCGAGATTGAATGGCAGGACCTCAAGGTTGGCGACGTCGTCAGGCTTCAACGCGACGACGACATTCCGGCGGATATTGTCCTTCTGTACGCGTCCGGGCCCAACGGTACCGCATACATCGAGACTATGGCTTTGGACGGCGAGACGAATTTGAAGGCCAAGAGAGCCTCACCTGTTCTCGCTGAAAGGTGTCAAACTCTGCAAGGCATCGAGTCTTGTCAGGCAACCATCGTTTCCGAGGACCCGAATCTGGACCTTTACAGGTACGACGGACGTGTCACTGTCAACGGAGAGACACTGCCGCTGTCACTCGACAATGTCATTTACCGCGGCTCCACGGTGCGAAACACTACAGAAGCTATCGGCATCGTCGTGAACACGGGTGAAGAATGCAAGATCCGAATGAACGCTCACAAGCACGTACGCACAAAAGCACCCGCCATGCAGCGTGTCCTTAACAGAATCGTCGTTTGGCTCATAGTAGTGCTACTCGGCCTCAGCAGCGGTTTAACCTTGGGCCACTATCTGTGGCGAGACCCTGCCGAGTCTTCTTGGTACTTTATGGGCGAGCGCATTAAGATGAGAAAGATCTTTATTGCTTTCATACTCATGTTCAACACGCTCATCCCTCTTTCGTTGTACATCAGTTTGGAAATCATCAAGATCATACAGTTTTACATGATGGGAGATGTCGAGATGTACGACCCGGTCACTAATACGCCAATGGTTGCCAACACCACGACGATCCTCGAAGACTTGGGCCAAGTCAACTACGTCTTCTCAGACAAGACAGGCACCTTGACGGAAAACGTGATGCGCTTCAGAAAGATGAGCGTCGCCGGCACCGCATGGCTGCACGATATGGACATTGAACGAGACGAACACGCCAAGCAAAAGTTGATTGACATGGCTCGCAAGAAGCGCAAGGGAAAAGGCAAGGACAAGAACCGCGAAAAGACAACGAGCGATCACGACAACTATTCGTCATCGACACCAGTACAAGGAAGGCCGTCCATCAGCACTTATGGACGGGGACGCTCTACAAGTCGGGCGCCTCAAGCCGAGCTCGAGCTCAAGACGGAAGACCTCCTGGACTACCTGCGACGTAAACCGGACACTGTCTTTTCCAAGAAAGCCAAGCAATTCCTACTCTGCATCGCTCTCTGCCACACATGTTTACCCGAGACAAAGGAAGACGGCGAGATCGAATACCAAGCTGCCTCTCCCGATGAACTTGCTTTGGTTGAAGCTGCGAGAGATCTTGGCTACCTCCTCATTGACCGGCCTGCACAATCAGTCATTCTCCAAATTCCCGAAGCTGATGGAACGATCAAAAGAGAGACCTACCAGGTGCTAGACGTCATTGAGTTCAGCAGTCAGAGGAAGAGGATGTCCATCATCATGCGTATGCCCGACGGCAGAGTATGTGTTTACTGCAAAGGCGCCGACAACGTCATCTTGCCTCGTCTCAAGCTTAGCGGCCTTGCCACACAAAAGGCAAGCGACGTCAATCGGAGAGCCTCGATTCGTAGGAGTGTCGAGAGGGAAAAGGCACAGCAACGCCTCAGCACGAGTGGAACGCCCCGCAGCAGCTTTGCAATTGGGAGAACGTCAATGTCAGATCGACGTAGCATGATGAACCAGAGAATCTCCGGTGACATGCTCAGACGATCCAGCGCCGTTACCGACGACGCTGACGCATGGACCTCACGCAGAGGTTCAGCAGACATCCTCTCGCCCATGAGCGCTCACGAAATTTGGTCATCTCCACGTCACAGCATGGCCATGTCAGCAAACGAGGATGAAGTGGATGACTTCATTGACGAGTCCGTGGCTCTCAACGAGGGCACCGTTCTCGAACGATGCTTCACGCACATCAACGAGTTTGCTTCGGAGGGCCTGCGGACTTTACTGTACGGCTACCGATACATCAGCGAGGATGATTACAACACGTGGAAAAGGATCTATCATGATGCCACCACTAGTTTGGATAATCGACAAGAAAAGATCGAGGCGGCCGGTGAGCTCATTGAGGATAAGTTCGAACTTGCCGGTGCTACCGCCATCGAGGATCGATTGCAAGAGGGCGTACCAGAAACGATTGAGAAGCTCCGTCGCGCCGAGATCAAGGTTTGGATGCTGACGGGAGATAAGCGCGAGACTGCCATCAATATCGGTCACTCTGCCGGCCTGTGCAAGCCATTCTCCGAGGTCTTCATCCTGGATGCTACAATGGGCAACCTGCAGGAGTCAATCCTCTCGACCCTGGGTGAAGTCGCCCGAGGTATGGCGCCCCACGCGGTAGTAGTGGTCGATGGTCAGACCTTGGGTATCATTGAAGGAGACGAGGACCTCAGCTTCCTCTTCTTCGACCTTGTAGTGAGGGTTGACTCGGTCATTTGTTGTCGCGCCTCTCCCTCGCAGAAGGCCACTCTTGTCAAGCGTATTCGCCGGCAGGTACCTCACTCCCTGACTCTAGCCATTGGCGACGGCGCCAACGACATCGGCATGATCCAAGCTTCGCATGTTGGTATCGGTATCTCGGGCCGCGAAGGTCTCCAAGCCGCTCGCATTTCCGACTACGCCATTGCGCAATTCCGCTTCTTGCAGCGTCTTCTCTTTGTCCACGGCCGCTGGAACTACCTTAGGACTGGCAGATATATTCTCGCCACTTTTTGGAAGGAAATTGTCTTCTTCCTACCACAGGCTTACTTCCAGCGTTACACGGGATACACCGGGACGTCTCTATATGAAAATTGGAGTTTGACGGTATTCAACACTTTCTTCACGTCGCTCGCTGTTATCTTGTTAGGCGGTTTGGAAAAGGATCTGCAAGCCAAGACGCTCCTTGAATTCCCCGAGCTCTACACCTTTGGCCACAAGAACAGAGCTTTCAACATCAAACTTTACATTGGCTGGACATTCCTCGGGCTGATTGAGTCACTCATCATCTTTTGGGTGACCTGGGCAGTATACAATTCGCTGCCTTTCGATCAGGACACATCGCTCTATGCTATGGGATCCGTTCCCTTTACAGTTGCTGTGGTGTTTATCAATATCAAGTTGCTGTGAGTTACTTCGTGTGAAATTGTGTATAATATTTTGCTAACAAGTTTAGGGTTCTTGAGATGGAAAACAAGAACATAATCATTCTGGCCGGGTTTCTCATCTCGGTCGGGGGTTGGTTCTTGTGGAACATCATTCTTTCCGCAGCTTTCCGGCCCATCCTGCGCATCTATCAGCTTCGCCACGCGTTCATTCATAACTTTGGTAGAACGTTGAGCTTCTGGACTACTATTCTCCTTGCACTTGCGACCGTTATCTGCTTGGAGCTGATAGTCGACGCGATACGTCGGGTCTACTGGCCGCGCGATGTTGATATCATGCAACGTCTCGAGAGGAAGGGCTTCAATGCGGATGACTCGGCCGAAGGAATGGAAGGTGGCCACGGCGAGACCTCTGGAACGGTGCTGGAAGTTATCAGCAGCAAGACCAAGTCGATCTTTGGCCATACCGAGGAAAGGCCCTCGAACCTTGACGGGGCACCTAGGCCAAGTCACTCCACCACTCGGCCTTCATTTCACCAGGCACGACAGTCTCGAAGGTCGAGAGACGAGTCGGCCGCTAGGTCTTTCACGCCCCCGGCTGAGGAAGCCAACATTGCAGACCCAGAGTTGAGTTCAGAGCTAACGAAAAAGCCACGCCTTTCTGTGGCGACGAGGTGGTTGGGGAGCTCAAAGAACACTCCAGTGAATGGCCCCATTGAGCTGCAGTCGACTGGTCAATCATCGAGGCCGTAAAAAGAAGGAGGAGGAGAATTGTTTTTGTACATGATTGGCCGTTATGATTTAGCATTACGGTCACTTGGACTGTCCTTTTCGGGTTCCGGGGTTTTGGTTCTTGTTCTTGATACCACAAAGCATGATGGGTTTCCCTTTTACGTTTGGCGTTTTCAGAGGTCAAACATTGGTCGGGAGTAGACAGCGGGGAACTGCATACAACAGGCAGGCGTAGTAGTCTGTGTACATACGGGGAAAAGACTACCTTATGCAATGAATTCAAGACTCTCTCAACTATTACGATGATGAACTATCACGACCATTTCCACTATGATTGTCTGTTGCGTCTGAGTAAACAGAGCCGCCATGCTTTATTATGCATTAGAACAAGTGCGAAGAGCAGGAAGAATCTGGCTGTGGTGTATGTACATGATCATGATTTCGATGATTAGTGTGGCCTTGTGGGCTTCATTCATGATCGTTTGAGGGTTGGTGATGAGGCTTGGCAGGGTTAGTTGTCCTCCTTCTTCTCGTCCTTCTTCTCGTCCTTCTTCTCCTCGGGCTTGTCTTCCTTCTTGTCGTCAGACTTCTCCTCCTTCTTGTCCTCTGACTTCTCCTCCTTCTTGTCATCAGACTTCTCCTTCTTATCGTTAGACTTCTCCTCCTTGTTATCAGACTTCTCTTCCTTCTCCTCACCCTTCTTCTCGTCCTTAGACTCTTCCTTGGGCTTGTCCTCAGACTTTTCCTCCTTCTTCTCATCCTTGGGCTTCTCGGACTTGTCTTCCTTCTTATCCTCTGACTTCTCCTCAGACTTCACGTCGTTCTTCTCTTCAGACTTATCGTCCTCCTTCTCCTCAGACTTTGACTCCTCTTTCTTCTCCTCCTTCTCCTCAGGCTCATCGTGCTTCTCCTCCTCATCATGCTTGGCATGAGCAGCGCCGTGGCCCTTGGACGGCGCGGGGCCGCTCCATGGCTGGATGACGGCCAGACCGGCGGCGAAGACGACTGCTGAGCCAATGGCACTGTATCACGGATAGTGGTCAGACACGTCATCCTCGGGCAAGTCTTGACTGGCAGTCGTCCCGCTTCACACAAATATGCTCAATTCAAGGAGCCAATTGGGTTCTAGATGGGGATAAAAAGGCAATTGGACTTACAGAGGAAGCTCGCTCTGGGGCTTCGCGCCATGTTGGCTGGCGTAGGTCCTCTGGCCGACCTGGGAACGGAACTGGGGACGGATCGTCCGGCGCGCCGAGGATCGGAGGGCGGAACGCAGGGAAGCTGCTCTGGCGAAAGACATTGTGAAAGTGTGTAGTACGGAGTACAGAGTGAAGGCAGGGAAATGCTCAAGTCGCTACAAGGAAGGAGGAAGCTCAATGGCAAGACCAATTGGAATAGTTGCGAGTGTCCTTTGTAGAGAAAACAAACAGGAGGAAAGGAGAAAAGGGACCAAGAGAGCAACACGAGAAAAACCCGCTTGGGAAAGCACGTAAGGAAGCCAAAAGAAGGGGAAAAAAAAGCTGGGGTTGGATTGGTGTGGCTTGGCCTTGGTTTCTGGCCTGTTGTGCTGGCTGACTTTGACCTGCCGTCCGAAGTCTAGAAGCTCGGAGCTGCGAGCTCTCTGCCTCCAGCTTGCACCAGCAACGAGCTTCCAGAGCAATCGACCAATGGTAGGGAAGAGGCTGGATACCGTGTAGCGCCTGGATGCCGGGGGTGGCTGGTTCCCCACAGCTTTGTGGTGACGACATTTGCCGGGGGGTGCCGAAGGGGCCCGCACGACATACCTACCTACCTTACCTCAATTCCGAAATGGGAAGATGGGAACTCGGGGTCAAGGTCTCGAGGCTCCACTCCATGCTTATCTAATCTTTGGACGGAATAACTCATCGGAGAGCGAGCTTGGTCCCGCACGGACCTGATGGATTTCCCAGAGACTTACATAACGCTCCGGCGTGGTGGAGGTCGCTGCGAGCCCAGTGGTAGGGGTCCACTTTCGCGGGGCAAGAACGTCCCGGAACTGGTAGCATTGAGGGGACCTCTGTCTGTAAGGTATTGTCTGAGGTACCTGCTGGGCTGTCTAAGGTAATCCCGCCCAACGACACTTGACTGGGCCCTTCCTGCCTGGAGCTCTGGAACCTGTAACCCCACCACCAACAACGCCTCTTTCACGAGGGTCTCTGTTGTCGTGATCCAAAGCCAACATCAAAAACAACCCAGCCCAATTTGCCGCCCCGACACATATCATAGCTTTCCGCCATCTTTTCACTTATCGCCGGACTTTCGACCTTCTTTTCTCTTTTCTCTTTCCTCTGCATGGTCAGAGGAACCCATTCCCCGCTGACACGCCACCTGCCGCGATAACCTCCTCATCTCCATCACCCTCGCACGCAGCGAACCAGCCCATCCGACACACTCCAAGATGGCTTCGTCAAGCGTGCCGGCGAATCCGACGCCGCAGACAGTGATCCAGCTCGTGCAGAAGCTAGGAGACGCAGACCCGGATTTCCGCTTCATGTCGCTCAACGATCTGCTCCAGGTCCTAGCGAACGGCAAGCCCGACTTTTTGCACCACGACTATAACGTCGCCGCACGTACTGTTGATAGCATCATCAAGGCGCTCGACGACCAGAATGGAGAGGTGCAGAACCTGGCGATCAAATGGTGCGAGAATCTGAACCCCTTTGCCATCTTTGCAAATCCCTCTCAACGCTCGACAAGCAATGCCAGGAGCTAAACAGTTTCCCTACACAGTCTCGGACCGCTGGTTATGAAAGTGCCGACCCCGATTATCGCACCGATGATTGAGAAACTCTCTGCAATCAAGCTTAAGAACTCGGTTGACAATGCTGTTCCCTCGCTCGCCCTCCGCGCCGTCATCATGGCCCTCCCGAAACCCACACCTGGCTTGCCGCCCGCCAAGGACGTGACAGAATCATACCAAGCCGTCAGCCGCGTTCTGATCCCGCGACTTCTGGGACCCGGTGGCAAGGTGCAGCCGCAGAACCCCTCGAACAACATTCAGTTGCCGCCCGTCCCGCAGGGTCTCCTTAAGGTGGACAAAGACCTTAGCGCAGAGTCGGTGGACATTCTTATCGAGGTTGTCAGATGCTTTGGCGTGATGCTCTCGCCCCTCGAGGTCGAGGCGATGCAAGATGCGGTCATTAGTCTGCTCGAGAACGACAAGACATCATCAGTCGTGAAGAAGAGAGCTGTCGTGGCTACTTCGATACTTGCTATTCACCTGTCGGACGAGTTGCTCAGCCAGATGGTCGACCGAATGGGCAACGACCTGGACAAGGCCGATATCTCTGCAGTCACACGCCGTCTCTATATTTCAATCACTGGCTCATTGGCAAGATCCATTCCCAATCGTTTCGGCTCATACCTGAAGACTCTGGTGCCCTTCATTCTCCAAGCTCTGAGCGAGGGTGAGCTTGAGAAGCATCTGGAAGAGATCAGCGACGGAGATGACATTGGCCAGGAGTTCAACGAGGTGCGAGAATCCGCTCTCGTTGCTCTGGAGTCATTCCTCGCCGCTTGCCCGACGCAGATGCGCCCCTTTACCGACCAAACCATCCAGGCGACCCTCAGATATCTCAAGTACGACCCCAACTACGCAATGGGCGACGATGACGAAGATATGGACGTTGATGACGAGGATGAGGATGAGGATGATGACGAATTCGAAGACGATGCTGGCTTTGATGATGATGACGACGCAAGCTGGAAGGTTCGTCGTTGTGCCGCCAAGGCTCTTTACACCCTCATCTCAACCCGTGGAAGTGGTGATTTGTTAGAGAACGGTGTTCTATACAGCCAGGCTGGACCCACTTTGGTAAAGAGGTTCGACGAGAGAGAGGAGAACGTCCGTCTAGAAGTTATTGCTTGTCTGTCTCTTCTTGTGCGCAAGACGGGCGAGGGCATGTATCCCACTGATCTCTCACTCGACGATCACGAGCCCGAGGCCCCTAGCTCCATCCCCATCAGCAGAAAACGCAGACGTCAGAGCAGCGGCGGCGGTTCTATGAGCACCCCTCATGCCGCCACAGGTCTTACATCCCCCACCCTCGAGAGAATCCCTTCAACTGGACCCCGCGCAGATTTGGCTCGCTTCACCCCGACGATTGTGAAGGCTTCCACCAAGTTGCTCAAGGGCAAGGTTATTCCTACCAAGCAGGCCATCATCAACCTCCTCGACGATATCATCACGGTCCAGCGGGGTGGTCTTTCCGACTATTTCAACGACGCCATCGGCCCCATCATTGAGTCTATTAAACCCACGGGAGCCTCAGCACTCGCCTCATCTCTGGCTGCCTCTGGTGGAAATGCGTCCGCGACACCCAGCACTCTGCGTGTTGCCGCCCTGAAACTTACCAGCGATATTGCCAAGACCCATTCGTCAAGTCTCTTGCAGCCGTACCTGACCAAGATAGTGGCTGGTGTCATTTCGGCAGCCAACGATCGATTCTACAAGATCTCAAGTGAAGCCATCGGAACGATTGAGGAGTTGGTAAAGGCAATCACTCCCCCTCGGTCCAAGATGACGGCACAGAAGTTCAAGGGCGAGCTTCAGAAGCTCTTCGACACGATCATGAACAGAATTACTGCGACTGACGCCGATGCTGAAGTCAAGCAGCGTGGTATCCACGCCTTGGGAGTCTTGCTGTCTAGAACCTCCGGTGCCGACGGCAATGGTCTGATCCCAGCCGACAAGCGACAGGCTGCCTTGACTGCACTTCTTGACCGCCTCAAGAACGAGACGACTCGCCTGGCTGCCGTCAGAGCCGTCGATAACGTCGCAGCTTTCAGCACTAGTAGTGGCCAGCTCGAGACGTCGTGGATTCGGGAGGTCGCCCTGGAGCTTGCGGGACAACTCCGCAAGGCCAACCGGGCTCTTCGCGGTTCTAGCGTGCTCGCACTCAAGCATTTGGTTGTGTCGCCGACCGCCAGAGGTCAATTGGATGCAGACACTATTCAGGGCCTGGTTTCGTCGTTGGTGCCCGTTATTAGTAACAACGACACTCATCTGTTGGCACCTGCCCTGCTCATTCTCGCGACCCTCGTCGAGGAAAACGCCGACCTCGTGGTCACCCAGTCAATGACTGCGACTATCTGCAGTCTGCTCAAGTCAAGCTATGCCAGCATCGTCCTAGACCAAATTCTTATTCTTGTCACCAAAGTTGGCGAGAGCGGCGCTGGCCAGCCTCTCATGCAAGGGCTTCTCAATGACGTCAGTATCGAAGGAGATCCCGTTGTCGTGGGCAAGGTCATTGGTGCACTTCTTGTGGCCAGTGGAAGCTCGGCTGGCGTCACAGTCGAGAGCTTCATTTCCGAGTTGCAAACCAGCTCCAGAAACAAGGACGACGCTCGCTTGAGCTTGGCGCTTGCGGTGCTCGGCGAGGCTGGTCTCCGTCTTGGAGCCAACTCGCCATTGAAGGCGGAACTATTCTTGCAACAGTTCCACGAAGAGCCCGACAAGGTCTCTATCTCTGCTGCAGTGGCCCTTGGCCGTGCTGGCTCCGGCAATGTTTCCGAGTACCTCCCAGTCATTCTGGCAACCATGCAGAAGGGTGGCAACACGCAATACTTGCTTATCCAGTCGATAAAGGAGATCCTGCAGCAAGTCAACGTTCTCTCTGCCGAAGTCTCCAAGTTCGCGGCCGATATCTGGCAGCACCTCCTTTCCGCCTCTACAATTCCCGATAACCGAGTGGTGTGCGCGGAATGTGTGGGACGACTGACCATTATCGACTCTCAGACCTTCATGCCTCAGCTTCAGGTAAATTGAAAAAGTTCATCACGGATAGAGTGAAACTAACAACAACAAAGTCCCTTCTCAGAAATGAGAACCCCGACATTCGGGGCATGTCTGTTCAGGCTGTTCGATACACGCTTCCTGATAGTGACGAGGCTTTCGACGCCATGCTCAAGAATGTCCTTGTCGATATGCTGCTTGTCATGCTGCAGGATTCGGAGATGGACAACCGCCGCTTGGCGATGTCGACACTCAACTCGGCTGCACACAACAAGCCCGATCTTATCCTGCCTCACCTCGGCGAGCTAATGCCGTTTGTGTTGACCGAGTCGGTGATCAAGCCACAATTGATCAGAGAGGTCATGATGGGCCCTTTCAAACATATGGTGGATGATGGCCTTGAAGTCCGAAAGGTATGTCATGTCTTATCTCGGAAGGTTGATGCCGGCTGTTGCTAACCACAGACACAGAGCGCTTACGAGACCCTGTATGCTCTCATGGAGACGGCCTTCTCGCGAATCAACAACATCGACTTCTACGACCGCGTGGTCGCTGGTCTGAAAGATGACAACGACATTCGCAGTCTCTGCAACTTAATGGTCTCCAAGCTTATCGCGCTTGATCCTGATGAGACTAGCCGTCGCCTTGACTCCATCGCCGAGGCATACCGCGCCATCTTGTCAACCAAGCTTAAGGACGGAGCCGTCAAGCAGGATGTGGAGAAGCAGGAGGAGGCGAACAAGAGCGTTCTTAGGGTCACGCTCTTGCTCGGAGACAAACTCAAGGGTGCAAAGGATGGCTCTGGCAAGGGGGCAGCCAACGCGAGTGCTGGAGGTGCCAGCCAGGCGTGGAACGCTTACTGGGAGTGGGTTAACAAGGAGTTCCAAGCGCAGCTTAGAAGCCTGCGTGAGGAAACCAAGAACCTTAGCATTCTGTAGTACAGACACTACATAGAGGCAGGCCACCTTCATCTCACTCTTGAAGATGAGGCATAGCTGGGACGCGTGAGGACAGCAGAGGATGAATAAAATTCTAGCATTTGATTTGTGAAGTACTCTTCGGGAAAATAAGGAGGTCTCACAGCCGAGGCGAATAATTAGTCCAAGTGCCTTTCTTGATCCGTGTAGCATACCCCGAAGCCATACTAGGTGGATCTATGAGGTTTTATTTGAAAGTTGGAGAATAAGATCACCTTACTTTGGCCATGCGTCTTCAGAAGGTCGACGACTCCTCGCATATTTGAAGCTTGTAGGTGGTTCGATGGTTCACGCCGGTGGGTAAGGCCGAGTGAAGGGCATTTCATGACGATACTGTACACTTGTGGATCACGCGTGCCATCAGTCCTCCTGGGTTACGTTCCGCCTCGGTGAGGAAATAGAGATGTGCTTGGTCTACGCTGATGCTTGTGTGTATTACGGCGGGTTAGAGCGTCTGTTCAGGGTAGCTCCCGGAGTAAGGAGGACGTTTCTCGGGCCTGTCTCTTACTTCGCCTTCTTCGTTGAATGAGAAATTTTGACGATGGATCTTCGCTGGAGGCATCATGGAATTATGATTCCATTGCGTGGGTTCGATGGTTGGAAGAATGTGGCTCCTTGGATTGGAGTTCTCGATCCAAACTTGATGTATTGCGTGTAGATATGCGACTGTGCGCTAGTGATACAAGGCAGAGAAGCCGGGAATCGGTCTACTATTCCTTTTCCAGACGTCTTGATCGAGGATGGAGGTTCTCCTACTGGTGAGGAGGTCATCAGACTCATTTATTTATGCTGGATAGCCTCGAGAAATGGCAGCCCTCGTGATCCTCTGTGTGTGTTCACGCGAGCAAGGCAGGGAGCGCCTTGCTGTCATCTAGTAGATTAACTTGGGGAAGAGTCGACTATAGATATCGGCCTGAGTCGTGGTCAGAGTCTTCTTTTTAGGCTAACTATATTGAATAGCTTTCGCCATTCTATTCATGCTTCAGGTGGCTGTTTTCAGTTGGTGGGACTTCTTTAATGGATCGAAACTTTTTCTAGCTTAAAGTGCCTCTAGTAGATGACACCATTCAAGTCCTCAAGTAGACTGTCCTTCTTTGTCAGTGTATACCTTTATGAATAGGAGGCAAGAAACTACTACTAAGGAAGTAGGGTGTTGGGTTAGAAGTGAATGCCCCAATGTAGAGCATCCACTTTCTCCCGGGCGTTTCCGTTTTATTCGCTATCTTCTGGGTGAAGAGGGCACATGTCCTTCGGAACCAAACGCACAAAGAGACGAGTTACTGAATTAGGAAGAGATAGAGGGCGTCGCGAAATATATTTTCATAGCCTTGTAGAGAAGACATTTGCTTTCTGTTTGCTGTCTCCCCGAGATAGTATGCTTGGAGTCCTCCTCACTAGGCATAAAAGAAGGACCGCTGCGGCAGCTTTACGTTTCGCTTTTCAGGATGAGTTCGTCTCGGGTTTTGAGCCCTTCCAACTTGGGAGCTGTTGAAGTCTTCTATGTTATGAGAGGCTTCGGCAACACTTAGAAACGGACATCAATCATACATTAGCCATGTCTCAAGTAGCAGTGTACATGTAGTCGTAAATTCTCTCCCCTTGTGAACAGACACATATACTTCAACGTAGAAGTCGAGAGCCAGAAGGGGACAAGGACATCCCCCCCCCCCCCCCCTCCCTTTTTTTTTCAAAATGCGCAAGGAGTGGACACGATGTATCTTGGACACTCTAGACGCAGAGAACTTCATCCCGGTCGTCAGCTATCCCAATCGTCAACTATCCCAGTCTCCAAGCCTGGCGCACAGAGGCAAAACGGTTGCCTCAAAGACGATGACATTGGCCTTAACTCAGACGTCTGTGCATTCGTAGAATTTTGCGGCATTTATAGCAAACCAAGCCCTTACTTACTCGTTCTCTCTAATGTTTCCAAGAAAGCGAGGATTGTAGGCATGTGGACTTATTCATTTAGGCAGGCGCTCTCAACTTTCTTTGGTTATCGTCTTAGACTTACACGGTCTGATGTATCAACAAGCTATTCCAGAAACGAAGATATAACCCACGTCCCCCGGGCAATGTTGCTGCCCTGGATTATGCCTTACACAATGCCAATAGACAATGAGAAGCCAACCCGTTTGAATCTCCATGTACCCAAACCCACAACCACACATACTCTCTCATGAATTCCAATTCATGATGTCTCGCCCTCTCTACTCCCAGAACCCCCACCCCATCAAGCCTCACATACCCATCCCCACACATTTCACCTCGTCACCAACCCAACTCCCCAGACACACAGCATCCACCCATTCCGCAACTCCACCCACTCACATCTCCACCACGATTCCCACAAACCCACACCGCAACCCTCTCTATTTTCCTCCATCGCCTCCTGTGTCATCAATCAAGACAACAAGCCTTGTTGGCTAAGTGGTATAGCGTCTCACTAGTATCTAGTGACATGAGAAGATCGGCGGTTCGATTCCGCCACGAGGCAGACAAAAGCGTAGATCCTTCACGGGAGCGATGATCTCTTTTTTGCGTTTTATACTTTATTCCTTGGTGGGAGTTTCCAGTCTTTGAATGTGTCAAGACGTAGTCCAGGGGTTCATTGCTTTTTTCTTTTGGGCCAGAGGTGGTTGACCGTTGACACCACAGTTCTTCTGTGTCTACTTCTACAACCCAACTTGAAGTTTGCTAAAAGCTTCCTGTTCACCGCTCAAGTAGGAGAGGACGTGGTTATCGGAATTGAAAGATCTAGCTAATGTTGGACTTGTAAATATGTGCGTCTACGGTTGCTTGCTCGCATACGATGGCGACAAAGTTGGTGCCATGATGTTTCACTGAACGTCGAACACCACGTTCCAAGGACGTAGTTGACCAATCTCTCTTCACAACAGTCACGACGCGGCATAGCTGTTAGACCATCATATGAATGGACAAAGAAAAGTTTTCCAGTATCTACGGAATCTGACACTGCCCAGCCCTTATTAAAACACAGCAGCCAACGCTGGCGCAAGCTAGACGCTACAAGCCTACCCACGCTGATTGCTTAAAGCAATAGTACACGAAGAAGTAGCTTTTGTGCAGTGGCCAGAGTCTCTCTTTCGCTTTCTGGCTCCCCAATTATCCTCCGCCAGCCTTCTTGGCCTCCTCGTCGGCCTTGGCCTTATCTTCTGCCTGCTTCTTCGTTTCCTCCTCGGCCTGCTTTTTCGTCTCTTCATCAGCGGCCTTCTGCTTGGCATCTTCCTCTGCCTTCTTCTTTTTTGACTCTTCCTCGGCCTTCTTAGCCTCTTCTTCGGCCTCCCTGGCCTTCTTTGCATCCTCCTCTGCTCTCTTTCTAGCTTCGACTTCAGCCTCGACCTTCTTCTTATCTTGTTCTTCGTCGTTCTTCTTCGCCTCCTCGGTGACCTTTTGAGCCTCGCCCTCAACAAGCGTTGACTGAGTGTTTTGCTCCTCGTCATCAACGTCAACCAGTCTTCCAGAATCCCACTTCTTCTTGGCGGCCTTGAGCAGCGATGGCAGTTCTCCGCTCATGTCGCACATGCCACGGAAGCTGCCGTTCTCCTTGCGAATCAGCTCGTACGGGTGACCGTACTCGACGACGGCACCCTTGTCGAGAACGAGAACCTTATCGTAATCCACAATAGTCTGCAGGCGATGGGCAATGGTGATGATGGTGCTTGTCAACTCGCGGATGGTCTCCTGGATCTTGGTATCGGTGGCGTAATCGATGGAAGCTGTCGCCTCGTCCATGACTAGAACATTGGGCCGCTTCAGAAGGGCACGGGCGAGGCAGAGCAGCTGGCGCTGACCCTGAGACAGGTTGGAACCGGACTCCGAGACAGTCGACGAAAGGTTGAGGAAGATGTTCTTGTTTGTAGGCGCAATGGAGGAGCCAGGGCTAGAGTTAGAATCTCCACGAATCAGACCCAGGTTGGGCGTGGCGGGCAACATTGACCCGGCAGACGGCGTAGTCGGTCTGGTTGCCGGTCTGGAAGTTGACTCGTTGGGGCCGATAAGCTGCACCTTGCGAAGCGCCTCAAAGATTTGTTCGTCCGTGTACGCATCGAAGGGGTCCAAGTTGGAGCGAATGGTGCCCATGAAAAGGGTGGGGTCCTGGGGAACAATAGTAATGGCCTCACGCAAATCGCGGAGTCCAATGAGGCCGACATCGATATCGTCGATGAGGATCTTGCCTTCGTCGGCCTCGAGGGCACGGAAAATAGCCAGGGCAAGCGAACTTTTGCCAGCACCAGTCCTGCCAACGATGCCAACCTTCTCCTTGGGGTTGATCTTGAAACTGAGACCACGCAGAACGGGGTCCAAGTCTGCGCGGTAACGAGTGGAGTAGTTGATGAATTCTACAGATCCTTGGCTAGGCCAGTTCTTGGGGGGTCGGTTCTTCTCGTCAATCGGCTCGGCCTCCTGCTCGACATCCAAGTACTCCTTGATACGCTCCACCGAGTTCATGTTTTGCTCGTTGATAGCATAGAGACGGATGAGCCACAAGACGTTCTCGGTGAAGCCAATGGCGTAACTGAGGGAAATGCCGGCAGAGCCAGCATCGACGCTGCCCGTGCCCAAGCTGAAGATGATGAAGACACCAGCGAAGAATGAAACCGTATCACCAAGCACATCAGTTCTGAACGCAAGCCAACGGTTCGCAGCCCAAAGATAGATAAAGGGACGAGCTTGGACGTTGATCTTGGACAGGTTCTCGCGGATGAAGCGGCGCTCGTCACCGTAAGCTCGGATCGTCGTCATGCCAGACAGAGTCTCTCCAAACTGCTGGAACAGAGGGCTCCTCTGAACGGACTCGAGACGCTTGAGATCTCTGGAGGCCCGGAGGTAGAAAGCACCAACAAAGTAATAGGCAGCAGTAATGAAAACACCGGCGATAAGGAACCCGGGGGTGATAATGGTGATCAAAACGACAGTGACGAGGATTCCAAGAGCACAACCGAAAACGCCAATAGCAATCGGTGCAACTTCCTGGTCCACAGCCTCGAGGTCCTTGCTGAAACGGTTCATCAGCTGGCCGAGAGGAGTGACGTCGAAGAATTTGAACTTTGCCCGAGAAACGCGAGTAATCAAATCGTTGTGAATCTTCTTGGACGCCGTTAGGGAACCGTAGAAGACCCAAATGTCCCTGATGAAGGCAGCAACAGAGCCGGCGAGGCCAATGATGGCGAGAACGGTAAGATAGTAGGTGACGTTGACGTCCGCAACGGCGGAAGCACTAAAGTTGGAGCTGATACGGTTGCCGTAGTTGGCGATGGAGGCGAAGTAGGTCGGGCTCAAGGACTGCTGGCTGTAGCTGTGGGATGCGGTCGAGAAATCAATGTGCGCAACCTCCTCGTCAACGTATTGGTTAGCCCACTCTCGTACCCAGAAGTTGGTCGCGACACCGGACATCTGTTGAAGTCCAAAGACTGTAAGAGCAACAGCCCAGAACCACCAAGCGCCCATAGAGGAGAGGTAGAGTTGGATGACAGGCCACTTGACGGAGCCGACGGCCTTCTTCTCCTCCATGGCGTCCTTTTGCTCCTTCTTCTTGTCATTCTTCTTTGATCGGGCATCACTGGCGCTTTCATCGCCTGGGTTGACCACAGTTTCTGACCCGTCCTCACCAACGCTGGAGGGAACACGGGACGGAATTCGGGACACCGAGGCAGAGTTGATGGCAGCTTTCTGAACATCTTCACCCAATTTGCCAGCGGCAATCAGCTCAGCAGAGGGGCCCTGGGCGGCAATTCTGCCATTCTCGAGACAGACAACATAGTGCGATGACGGGGCACAAAGCTGGAGGTTGTGAGTGACCAGGATACAGGTTCGGCCGGCCATCAAAGGACCCTTGATGGCGTTGTTGAAGATCCATTGTGCTGTGTGAGAATCAACGGCACTGAGACAGTCGTCCAAGAAGATGTGCTGGGAGTTGGAGTAGATGGCACGGGCGAGCGAAATGCGTTGCTTCTGGCCACCGGACATGGTGATACCCTTCTCGCCAACCAGAGTTTCGTCGCCGTTGTCAAGGATTTCAAGGTCGCGCTCCAGAGCGCAGGCGACAATCACATCCCTGTATCTCTTCTCGTCGTACGGCGCAGCAAACAAAATGTTGTCCTTGATGTTGGCGTTTACAAGCCATGCAGCCTGCGCGACATAGGCAACCGTGTCGGCCAGACCCGTCTCAGGATCAGGTCGGACATCCTCGCGGCTACGTCCACCAGGGCAATAGACCTTACCCTCGACCAAAGTCATCTCGCCAAGCAAGGCCATGAGCATGGACGTCTTGCCAGAGCCAGTGGGTCCAGAAATGATGTTCAGCTTGCCAATGAGGAAATCAACGTCCATGTCCATGAGGCGGAAAGCCATCGATCCGTCATCTGCAACAACGTCCTTGCCACCCCAGATGAAGTTGGCCTTGCGGAGGCCAATGACCTTGTTTCCGTCCTCGTCGACGTTATCCTCGCCGAGCTGTTCGTACTTCTCAGTCTCCTCCTCGGTAAGGAACTCTTCGACACGGTCCAGGGAGACCTTGGTCTCCTGAACGTGGGCAAACATGTCTCCCATTTGATCAAGAGGCACGCGAAGGAGCATGAAGAGGGAGATGGCAGTGAAGGCAACCGAGGGGTAGAGCGGCTTGTGCTCGATGAGAGTGTACATCAAGAAGGAGAAGAAGGTGATGAGAACGGGGACCGAGTTCCACACAGCAACGGCGAAGGACCAGATGACGTAACGGGACCGAAGAGCCTTCAGCTCAGCGGCACGCTTCTCGTCCACAATACGACCAAACTTGGCCTCCCACGCAAAGTACTTGATGATGCGAATGTTCTGAAGAACCTCGTTGGTCACGTTGATGCGCTTATCGGTAGCACCCAGAATCTTCTTGGACGTGTTGGCGAAGCCTCGAGCGAAGCTGTAGTTGATAGGCAGGAGCAGAGCCATCACAACCAATCCCGGAATGGCGCTGAGCCCCATGACATCCCAGAGCAGAACGATGGCTACGACAAGCTGGCTCGGGGCGGACGCGCAAATGAAGTGCAGGTAGGCCGTGACTTCGGCAATCTTGAAGCTGTCAACCGACATGAGGTTGATGATGGTGCCCAAGTTCGCTTGCTCGTCGTCCTTGGCCGGATCTTTGGCAGCGCCGTTAGCAGCAGCCTCAGCGTCGGCCTTGTCCTTCTTGAAACCGAGCTTCGCCTTGATCTTTCCAATCAAGCTCTGCTTTTCAGCAGCAGGTGCCTTCTTTCCAAGTTCCTTGTCTTTGCCGGCCGAGGCCTTGCGTCGGAGGGCCTTGGCGTAAATTTCACCAACCATGATGGCGCGAATGCGAATGCAAATCTTGCGACCAATCCAGAGGGCATAGTTGTCGGCGAAAGACCTGACAATGTCGAGGACTGGCAAGAGAATCACGTACAACCACAAGACGTTGATGGGAGCGCCCTCGGGCCTCTCCACGTATTCGAGAATGGCCTTGAGTAGCAACGTCGGAGCAAAAGTGAAGACGCCTGCGAAAGCAGCCAGAGCGAATTGCAGCAGAAGCTCGCCCTTGAAGTACTTGAGCAAGTGCCAAGCTAAGGTCGAGGTTCTCTTCATTGCCCGGTAGTCGGCAAGAACAGCGGCAGCCTTCTCCTTGGGGACCAAGTTCCAGACGTTCTTCATTTCCAATGTTTCCTTGTAGCCGCGGGAGATGATGGGGTCCACCCAAGAGAACGTGGCTAGGGAAAAGAGAGAGGCGAGTGGCTCGCGCGAGGGCTCAATGTCGCCTTCCCATTCCAACAGCACCGTCTTGTTGCCTTTGCGTGTCGTAATGGCCAGGCCGAAGAGAAGCGAAGTCAAGACAAACTCGACAATGATGAGCGTTTGCGCAAGGCGGCTGCTCGGGTGAATAATGACGGAGCGGAAGATGCCGACGGTGAACAACCACTGGAACAGGTAAATGGCGGCGGTGTGGTTCCAGATGCGAGGAACGCGCCATTTCGTGTTGCCGAGGAAGAGTCGGAGAGTGGCGAGAATGGCGACGTAAACCCAGGTGACCAAACCGACGATGGTGACCAAGAGACCATGCTGGCCCGGGACAGTCCCAGTGACCAATGCAATAATGTGTATCGCGATCAGACCAGCGATTCCAAGCTCCTCGACGACAATGGTCAAGTTCTGGGCCGGGGGGCTGTCGGCCTGGACAATGGATCCCTTGGTGGTAGTCTTGACCAGAGCAAGGCGACCGCCGCCGTTCATAGTCAGCGCCTCGTCATCTTCATCCTCGGTCTCCTCGGGAGGAATGTCGGTGTGGCCGTGGTGGTGCTCTTCCGGGACTTGTTCGTAGCCTTGCTTGCGGTTCTTCGCGACACTTCGGATCGCCTGCAGGCTGAGGTGAAGGACAGACAAGCCTATGACAATTAGAGGAAACAGGATTTTGAGGTAGCTATGAGAGACGGGTAGTCAGTTAACGGGACAAGAGTGGTGGGCAACCGGTTCGGCTAAACTATCGAATTGCAGTTCAAGGCGGTCGGCATTGGCGGGTTGAGGGCATCGCGATTTGTTGCGCCGTGATGCGACCTGGTGAGGAGGCGGGCTTGGGGACAAAAAGACTCACTCTTGCTGGAAGCACGGTGTGAAATCATCAATGTCCCATATCGGCCAGCTGCACTGAGCAAAGCTGCCCATGTTTGCTAGTACCCCACTCCCGAGTGGCGGGGAGAAACGCCAAAAGAAAGCGATCAATGGCTGAGCTCTGATGGCGATTGGAGTTGGAGTTTGGAGTCGTTTGGGGTAGTACGGGATGGGATTTTTCTGTCAACGGCGTCTCGGTTCGGTTCGCAGCGGTCCAAAGAGAACGCAGGTGTTGTGGGAGCCGACCTCGGACCTGGGCGAGGCGAGGAGAGAGAAATAGCAGCAGTAGCCAAAATGACGTTGGCCCAGGGCGTGGCTATCGATCGCGCTGCTGTACTTTGTTGTTGTTTTCCCTCTGGCCGATAGAGAGGGGGAGTAAGGGAGTCAGTCGGCAGGGCGTCTGTGTCCCGAGATCGCAGGCAGGATCTGTAGATGCCCGAGTTGTGACGCGGGAAGGAGGGGAGGGGAGGGGAGGGGAAGGGAAAAACAAAAAAAGAAGGAAGAGAGGAAAAGAAAAGAGATGGAGGGAAAATAGCCCAAGTTGTTGCAGAATCGAGAGTTTTTGGGTGGTGGGGAGGTCAAGGGAAAGAAAAGCTAAGGTAAGTTCCTGAACTGGCTGTCAGTGGTTCTGGCTCTGGCTCTTTCTCTGGCTCTTTCTCTGGCTTCGGCCCCCGGGCTCTCAGTCTGTCACGTCAGTCCTTGGATTGCATCCCTCGGGCTGTTCTTTTCCTTGGTGCCTCTCTCTCTCTCTCTCTCTCTCTCTCTCTCTGGGTCAGACACTCAAGGCCAGTCAGTCTGTTTGTCTGGCACTTCCAATGGTTAGCACAGGGCAACGACGACGAGTGTATGGCTGACGACGGCGACAATGAATGGATGGAACTTTGGAAGGCCTGTCCTGTATCATGGAAGCATGTCGAGTTCCTGCCCGGTAGAAGTTGGGATATCCACAGTGACACTCACACTGGTCCGAGTTTGGATCCGTTTGGCTAGAAAGGTAGGTACAGGTATCCGCACAGCACAGGGAAGACGAGGCCGGAGCAGCAACGAGACAGTCCGCGGCGAGCAACAATGGGTTAGCAGCTGGAGCGGGACCAAGCAAAGGTACCTTGGCTCTGGATCCGAGAAAGCGAGGGAAGGGGAAGCCCTGAAGGGGGAGAAAAAGGTGTGGAGGGGGCGAGCGTGCGAGCGTCAGCGTCTGGCTTGTCTGCTCGGCACTGCGTAATAACAGTCGAGTCTGGATGATGTGTACTTTGTATGTTCACTGTGGTTGTCGGGCCTGGGACTGGGAGTCTGTGGTGTGTACGTGAAGACGAAGGTTCTCAACGATACTTCGTACAGGGCTTGTCCTCGTCCCTCTCGTCCCTCGCCCTTGGTCGTCCCGCCTTGTTGTCGTGACTCGTCCCTCGTTGTCACGGTGGTCTGTTCTTGCGTATGGAGCACCTTGTAAGCCTTGCCTTGTTCATCATCGGAGACTCAGAGAGTACTAGGCAAGGCACGGATAATAGCGTATATGTTCAACATGACGCCGCAGGCTGCCGATGGCTCGTTCGGAGGAATGAAGCCAACGAGACAAGCAACAAGACGCAATGAATGCAGAGTATCCGTACAACAAAATGAAGGCATGCAGATGGCACTCCGTACTCCCGCTCCGTACCCCGAGGTGCAGCGCAGTGCAGGTCGAACCAGGGTGTGCAGGGTCATGCCTCCCCGCCCACATGCACGACGATAGCAGCATTGAGCCTTCGACCAGTGGGAAGCTCCAATTCCTGGCAAGCATGTGCTGCCCTGCTGCTTTGTGCGGGATGCATATCCATAATCCAGAATGGTTGCTGTCCCATGTCTCGCCTTGCATCGCTCGATTGTTTGAACTCTGGAGTCCCTCTTCCCCCCCCACCGCCCACCGCCCATCGCCTGTGTAGTCAGGCAGTCAGACCCGGGCGGGCGGGGGTCGTAGTCAATGTTATCTGTTCACTGTTAGTGTCCAGTTACTGTTCAGTACGGATACGCCGTAAAAAGAAAGGGAAGAGCCCACCATGCCGATAACGTGCGCGCTTGTCGGCAAACTTCATATTTGGGTGAAATGAGTCTCTGGAAAGGCTGGGTACACTGACTCTGTTTTCGATTCCACGAAGATGATGTATTTAGTAAGTGATCTAAGTACGAAATACATTACCTATGGTACATTAGGTAGGCAACCTGTCTCCTTCCTTCTTTCTTTTTCTTTTCTTCTACGGATACTTCTTTCCCTGTTGTCCCCTTCCCATTCTCCCACCGGGCCCAGAGCGTGCCTTCCAGGTCCCAGGTCCCAGTTTGCGTGGTTGGAGACATGGAAAAGCGCTGGCCCCACCATGACTCGGTACGTACCGGAGCTTGAGCTCTGGAATTCAACCCGAAGATTAAGAAATTTCATTGGCAAGCCATCAACCGGTACGTACCTGTCTAGTGCCTCTAGAGCTTGTCAGAAACGGCAAGGGTGAATAAACAATAGGAAAGACCGTTGCATGTAACAGAGCACAGAGGACACAGCCCAAGGAAAGGACCTAAGGGAAGGAAGCCATCGTGACTCTCGCATCGTCCTCTTTCCCTTCCATGTAATGACGATATCGTTCTCTCTTTAACACCTAGTTAAGGTACGGCGTCCCTATCTCCATCCTCATCTATTCATCCATTCGTCCAACATCCATACTGCAATCACCAGCCATGCACCCCTGAGCCATGGGCGTTGCTCCCGGCAGCCCGACGCCCTCGCAGGCAGATGCTTGCCTCCCACCGTCGGCCTGATAGCCTTTCCACGCTCCTCTGCTCCACCACGTCGTGTTTATTGTTGCAGGAAACGGCCGCATAGGCAACGCCGTATCAGCAGCAGCGGAACTCCCTGATTACTGCAGCATATCTCGCCAGACAAAGCAGAAAACGAAGAAGCACATTTGCGGCTATTCGACTTGCGACTTGCCTGTGACAGCTCCAGCTTGCAACCACCGATGAGATCAGCATCATGTCTCAAGCCAAGCCAGAGCTCCAGACTTTCGGCCCAAGTGGTGGGCACCGATGGAGTGTCTTACATCACCTTGACCTACCTACAAAGTACCGCCAATTCCACACTGGCATCTCGGTATCCGCCAGCATCAAGTCCCGGCGTTGGCGTGGCCATCTGCGCTCACGCCTCTCATCTGTACTATGTGAGACTATGTCATGCTCAACCGTCTGTCCGTCTATGTCCTACCGCCAAAACTTGAGAAAAAGGCTGCTTGCAACCCAGGTTGACGGGCATATACAATGCCTTTGACCGGGAACATCCCACCTCTATCCAGCTGCTCTGCCAAGGGCAGCCTGTAAAGACTGAGAATAGCCGCCACGAGGCTCAAACTTTCCAACCTCTCCCGGCCCAGGCCCAGGAACATGCGGTGCGCCGTCTCCGCTGCCGCTCCCGCCGCCAACGTCAGAAGCCAACTGGGCCTGCAACCACTACGAATGCATTGTGCAGCTATTTGCCCGACACTCAGTGCTCCCGATACTATCTGCTGACAGCATTGGAAGAATGCCTCCAGATGCGAGCTGCGACGGCATAGGGCATTGGAAGCGTCCTGTCATGCCTCGCAAATTTCCAAGCTGGTGGAGCATCAAATAGCACGAGAAGAACTGCATTGACTCCAAAGAACGATAGGCGCGCGTTCCCCATGGCGAAACCGAAGCCTCATGACCTGCCAGTAGACTCCAATCACGTCAATCGATCTGCTTATCCGTTCATCACGCGGCTGCTCTCTGCAACGCACCCCAAAACCCCTCAATTGTTTGTCTTTGAGGACCAAAGTAGCCCAGGCGAATCACGCAACATCGCTTGGACTCAGCATATCTGGACTCGACCCTCTAGAATCGGAATCGACTAATCGAGCCCCCATGAGCCCGCATCTCTGGGCACCGTCACTGCCAAATGCTCGACCTTCCCGTTGAGGCAAGATAATGCTAGGGAACCCGATCCTTTGCTACAACCCCCGTCCCAAATTCGTCTGTATCGTAGCCCCCTAGGCCCATAGTCCATCTCAAACGAACGGCACTCGGCCGCCACAAAGAAATTACATATCAACGGCTTCTGACTCACCTTCACCGCCATTCGAGACCGCCCACTACAAACACTATTCTGTCAACTGGACCCTGTCACCTTCCACCACCACCAACTCGACACGGCTACAACTTAGACAAGAAGCTACCACCCGATGGCTGCAGCCCTCTGGAGGGGAACGCCAATGGGTACTGTTTCTTAGTCTCATCCTGTGCATATATGCAGCCGGCTGAAGCACACAATGGCATGGTTGCGGGGGTTGAAGGCGCTATAACACTATTTAACTCTATCGTTTTATATTACTAGAGGATTACCGCAGTATATATAGACGCTACCCTGCCCTCGAATTCCGTACTATTTAACCTTAACTTTTTTTATAAATTACTTATCTTTTCTTTTATTCTACCCTCTCTCTCGTTAAGGGATTGCTAAAATCGTAATTTTAATAGCTTATTAATAAGTTAATATTACTATTTAGAGATAAGTAACTTACGCTTATATATAAGTACTAAGAGTCTTATTATTATAAAAATAATAGTAAATATACCGGAGTATTTAAAAAAGCTTTTTTAATAAATTTTTAATACTATTTAAAGCTATAGTCCTTAAGTTATAAAAAGAAGCTAAAGTATTATATTAATACGGCCCTATTTATTTTATTAATATTAATAATAGTCTTTTTAATATAAAATATATTACTAATACTCTATAGCTACGTTATTACTTTTTATAAATCGTACTTAATATTAATAAGGATTTTAGTATTATTTCTTAGTTCGTTTTTTAGTTTTTTTATTAAAGCTATTATTATAGGATTAGTTTAGTTATTAATATTTTAATAAGTATTTTAACTTAACTTAAAGGCTCTTATAGCTTTTAAAGAGAGGTTTTTAAAGGATTTATAATTAGACTTTTTACTTATTATAAATAAAGCTATTATAATTAAAACTATAGTACTAGTTATAAACCTTAATAATAAATAATTAGTAATATAATTATCTTTCTCTTATAATAAGCTTAAAAAAAGTATCTTAATTTAAGTATTAAGTAGGTACTATACTATTTTATTAAAACTATATTCTTATACTTATAACTTAGAAAGAATTAACTTTCTTTAATAACAAGGTACTTAAAAGGCGCTATAAATTAACCATTACCGTCCCGGTAGCCTATGATTGGCCCAACCATTGTTCGATAAGAGGCGGGCCTCGCGTGTTCAACGGCTTGCAGCACGCAAGCCTGCAATGATGGCTTCGGCGTTGCGGCGGCTCCGAGCTGTGCACCCACTTACTCAACTCCGACCTGTCCTACTCCTGGCCCGGGGAACCGTTCCCTCTCTCAAGCGCAGGGTCGTCGACGAAGCCCTGTCACTTCTCTCCTCTTTTGACGTTACAGCGCAGATGCGGTCAGGAAGACGAACTACTGTCTGGGGAACTCTAAAGTACATCATATCATCCTGGATATCGACTACCAGCTAAGGTAGCTCCGGTCTACCTACCTATGGCACACCCATTGCTGGACTTCATCCACTCGGATTGCTTGCCCTCGTAGTCCTCCTATCACTTTCACAGGTCAAGAGCCGCTCTCTTTGCAAGACTGTGATGCCTCCTTGTTGACCGACAGAAAATCAGTCATTTTTGTATCTGTACATCGCACATCTTGGCGGCTTTTGTCCGTGCCCACCTGGGCGATCGACCTCTTCTTACTCGATCAGATCCTGGCCACAGGATCACATTGTCAATCAGATAATCTTTCTGTCAGGGGATCGCTCCTCCAATATATGTCCCCATCGTCTCCTGATGCCAAGAAGCGTTGTGTAAGGCAACACGTGTGCCTTCCATCCCAAGCTCTTCACTTCCGTTTTCTCGGGTCTCGCCTTCAATCTCGATCATCGTCTGAGTTCAGGAATGAGACCTGCCATTCACTGTGTGCTGCAGAACGGAGCCAGGCATGTGTATCTCAGGAGACGTCTGTATCCCTTGGGTAGGAGACTGCTCTGTAGCAGTATCAAATAAGAAATCTGGCGGAGCAATGGAATCTGAGACACATAATCTCATTTCTTGCGGGTCACGATTCCCTTGGCCGGCAAGTCAACGGTTCCCAAGACGGGTGACCGCGCGTCGGTACTCGGCAAGCCCCTTGCGATCCCATAGCTGCCGGTTTCTTGTGTTTTCCTCTTCGGAGTAGAGTAGGCTACGGATACATCACCTAGATGCCTCAAGATTTTGATTTGCGGCATCTGCCGCTAGGTAATTTGCCGTGGTTGGTGATGTTTGTTCCGGCGCGACGTACGTAAATCTCAACGTCGACACGCCAGCCATCTAATTCCCTCTGTGTGTCCGATCTTCGCATGCATATCTGGTAGAAGACAGAGCGTCAACTATAGCGGTGACATTACTTGTCCGAGCAGATCTTTCGGTGATTCCTAGATACAAATCGCCTAACCCACCACAACTTCTGTAGAGCCTTCAAGTTCAAAGCACACCTCAACCCAGCCGCCACTAAGCCGTCAAATTTTGAATCTAGCAGAGGTCATCAAAACAGACACAACACCAGGCGTAACCTAAGGGAGTCCCAGGATTCTACCGGTCGACGCCCTCAAGAACCCATCTCAAGCGTAGACGCGGTGACGCGCTACCCATACTCGAGGCTGGCCAAGAACAGTTTGGCCTGCCTCCCCCCCCCCCCCCAAACGCCGAGACACTCACAACTCCCCTAACCCATGACTTGGTACCATTCATTGGGCAACGCCTCCTGCTTCATCCGTGCCGAGAAGCGAAGCCATCGTCGACACGACTAAGCCACATTTGCCATGCTGATTAACGTCGGGGAGGCGGAGGATCACAGTATGCAGGCGCGAGGCGGGACGTAACCTGGGCCCAGACTCTGTGTACACAAACCGTCATTTTTCGAGGAGGCCAAGAGGAACTTTCGTTTTCGTAAGTGTTGTGACTGTTGTACTTTCACCCTTGTCATGCCGTTGCCCGCCCGCTGTCGTGGTCACGAACGAGAGCCCACAAGGCGAGCCTGCAGGACGATGAAGAGACGCCCGGCGAATGGCGGCTCTCGTTAATATGCTGACGTGAGTTTTTGATATGGACTCTGCAGGGGGGGGAAATATTTTGGCTAATCCAACAATGGTTTCGCCGGGGGTAGGGGGGATTTGGGAGATATCGACCTTCTTGTTGCAGAGTCCCTGTCTTCCCCGTGTGGACCGTTTGTACGTGAATCCGAGGGGCGAGGCGAGACGAGGCGAGGCTAGTCAGCGTGACACCGCGTCGTGATAGGAGAGGGGCCCGAGGAGTTTGGGGGCCAAAGAGGGAGATAAGATCCCTAGAGAGTACGAGCCTCTTTTGTTGGTCCCCTCGTCGTGCAGAGATCAAGTTGTGACTTGCTTACGCTTAAGCTCCCGCGTTGTTGCGTACGGGTAACTACACTCGAAACGCAGCAGAGGCAATCCGACCTCTCCTCGCCCCATTTGCCCGTATTAGTCGCCACAATCGTAGAACGTGGGTTTCCGCTTGAAGACATGTCCATAGCATGATTGCATGAGTCAAGCTGCAGATTCGATATAAGATCGTCCTACGCTTGATTCATCCGCAAACGATGGGGTCTCCTGTTCTAGAGGTTGCTTCCTGAAACAGCTCTACTCTTGGGCTAATGTACCAGAAATCTCGCAGTGGGCATGTCTTCGTACCTTCGGGTTGCAGTACATGTGGCGATGGCCGAACCAAAGCCTCCATGGGAAAGCAGAAGCAGACAGCAGACAGACAAGTATCACCTCAGCGTATAGACAATCATCATAAGCCCACCTCGGCCAAGAGCAAGACCGGAAGAAGATCCGGAACCCTTCTACCCATCAAAGGTACTACCAAATACGATATCCAGCCCTTCAGCATTAGTAAGACCTTGCGGGACACATCCATAAGCATAACAGTGCTACAGCCTCCATAAATTAGCCCGACGGCTAGGGCAGAGGCAGCGTTCCTCATGCAAGTGGATCCGTATAAAGCGGGCAAGTCGAAGAAGCAAGCTGGACTGGACCTCAAGGCGAGAGTCTTTGACGTCGAGTACATACTCTATGGCTATCCGGCCTGTACCAAGTAAACAAGAAATTACGCCAAGGAAAGACATGTACCTTAACCAACTTTGCGATTCGCCATCACTCACAATCATTTGAATACCTACTATCAAAGTATTCAGTTCAGCCGATTTCCACTTGGCCATATTCCGGACCAAACGCTCTTGAGCTGCGGCAGGTGACATCTTCATCTCTCTAGGATATCCGTTTCCCTAGACTCGAGATGTACAATGATAGATGAACAGCAATCGAGAGGCTGTACTTCGGCTGGTGCAAGAAAAGGACAGAGATATGCCACGATCCGATAGACTGCGCTCGACAGCTTCGTGAACCGTGATATCACAGATAAAAGTTTGGCTTTGCCCTCTTTGTGCCTTTGAACGCGGGTGTGACGGCGTGAAAAGTAAGCTTCTCTTTCGATCCCCCAGAGTTCACTACATGAGAAAGACACCTATGACCGATGCACAAGTATCTAACCAAGGCTGGGTTATTTCTTCAAGGACCACGTGTTTCACAACACCTAGGAAGACCGCCAAGAAGAGGTACTTTGGCTGTGGCTGCCGTTCGAAAACCAGTAGCAGCAAGCTAGTAATCTATAAAAGCGTGAGAGGACTGCGATGCGGGAGGCGGGAGCAGCAGCAAACGGAGGATCAAGCAGCCGCAGGGACCGCGCGAGCAGGGAAGGTGAGGTGGAAGCAGGTCTCTAATTATTCGAGGTAAGTCCCAATGTCCTACATCAAGCAAAGGCAAACTCTGGGTAATCATCATCTACTACATTGTTCATCGTCGCACACGGACGTATTCGTCGTGTCGAGTGTTAGGAGGACAGCTAGGGATACAAGGTAGCTGGGATAAAGGAAGATGGCTTTGATGAAAGAGGATGGCTAAGATATGAGACGATAACGAGTATAAAGGAAGATAGTTTATAAGTATACGACCGTAAGTTATTAATTACTCAATGCGTTCTGATGCCCTATGTTAAGTTGAGGTAAGCTACGTCCAACACTGTTACTACTGTTGTCTCAAAGGTTAAGTCAACTATTTGAACCGATCTTTACGAGGATATAAAGTCTTTTACTACTTCGTTCATCTTTACAAACATTCACAATTATCCTATCGAGTCAAACGGAGGCTAGTATCGGGGAAGATAGCTAACATGTTCTATTTAGACGAGCAATAACAACAATGTTTTGACTCAGCTATAAGGCAGAGGACGATACACATATGGAAACTTTAAGACGTTGCTTTTGCTATCCTGGATGTCTTTGGTGAAAATTGCCTCTCTGCCTATACACTCTTGAGAGATCTCAGATTCTCTTCAATAACGACTGTAAAAGGATGCTGGATAGGAACTCACTCGCTGAAGCTGGAATAAAGGAACACTGCTCTTATACCAAGTACGACGATCAACGGAAGCATTTGGCCTAGTCATTAGTAGAGGATCAGGGTCCGTCAAGCTGACGTCCCTTTCAGTACGGAAACGTCGGTCTCTAATCGGGCCACCGCGACCAAAAACCATGCCTTACTGTATATCTTTTGAATAGGGCCCCTGTGGTGCAAGTACATGATACACATGATATAGAGGACATCACCGGTCACGGCATCCAGATGCAGACACATGGAGGTAAATTTAGGGGTGCGTGGAATGGATTTGTTCGCATACATGGTCTTAGATACAATACTCTACAGCGCGTAGTCTCGGTAGACGGGCGCGGACGGGATACTTGGACTCACGACATGTTCTGTCGCAATCTGCGGTAACCTTGTCGTCCTGCCGTTCTTCATCGAGATGCTCCGCGAGAGCGGTACGCCCGGTTCCTCATGCTACCTTGAACCCATCACCGTGTAAACCCATTGCTTTTGTTCTCCAATAGTTGAAGACATCATCATGACTTTTTTATAATAATGTATGCCGTGTTATTACACAGGAAGCCACCATTCGTATAATGGCCGCTGGAAGCCTCGCGTAAACAAAGGAAGAAGCTTCGATATATATGAAAAGGGGATATGTCGGTCGCGTTGACTGGCAATATTTATCCCATAATCATGCCCTTCATGCCAGACAGGTCACCCTCCTTGGCAGCAATCTCGAAGTAGCCGTAGATGATGCTAAGTGCTCGTTAGAAATGGTTCTTGTAAACTTTGAACAGAGACAGAAACTTACGTGACAGCCAGGAGAGTACCAGTGCCGGAGCCGAGGGCGCCCATGAGGTCGCTGGCAACGGAGAGAGCACCGATGCAAGCACCGCCAAAGGCAGCGGCAGTGGGAATGATGCGCTTGAGCTCCTTGTACATGCTCTGGTCGCGGTGACCGGCCATGACGAGACCCTGGTCCTTGAGCTGCTTGGCGACATCGCGGGGGCTGGAGCCGGAAACCTCAATCCAGGTCTTGGAGAAGATGGCGCAGGCACCCAGCATGTAGACGATGTAGACAGCGGTGTGGATAGGGTCGAGGAGGGCGTCCTTGAAGTTCAAGGGGGGAGACATGTAGTAAGCCAGACCGGAGATGGCAGAGAGCTGGGCAGAGCCGTCCTTGGCCTCCCAGACACCGAAAAGACGGACGAGGAGGTTGTCAGAGAAGCGGGAGTACAGCATCTGGCTGATGAGGAAGATGTTGGAGGACAGAGCGGACTGCAGCATGATGGGCATGTTGGAGGTGTAGAAGAGGCGGACGGGGTAAGAACCGCGGGCACCACGCTGGCGGGAGGACTTGACGGGGATCTCGACGCGGAAGCCCTGGAGGTAGATGACAGCGGCGAAGACGAGGATGGTGGCCAGAAGGTTCATGATGTTGGGGAGGTTCTGGCGGTAGAAGGCCTCCTGGAGAGCGCGCTGCTTGTTGGGCCAGGTGAGGAGAAGGTGGAAAAGGGCGATGACGGCACCCTCGAACTCGGGGCCACGACCAGTGTTAATGGTGGTGGGGGAGAAGGCCTTCCACATGATGGACTCGCAGATGTTGGTGGCGATGAAGAGAGAGATACCAGAGCCGAGGCCGTATCCCTTCTGGAGGAGCTCGTCGAGGAGAATGACGATCATGCCGGCAACGAAGAGCTGGAGGACGAGGAGGAAGACGATACCGGCGCCAAGGTCGGAAGGTCGGCCGTAGAGACCGGTGAAGACGTAGACAGTGGCGGTACCGGCGGAGAGAATGAAGGCAAAGAGCTTCTGGGCAGTCTGGTACAGCTCGCGGTCGCTCTTGAGGTCGAGGTTGACGTCGATCATGTGGGTACCAGCGAGGAGCTGGAAGACCATGCCGGAGGAGATGATGGGGGTGATACCCAGCTCCATCAGGGTTCCGCGGTTACTCGCCATAACCATACGCAGCCAGTATAGGGGATCCGAGTTGTCGGAAGAGACAATGCCGTAAAGGGGCATCTGGCTCATGACCAAGAAGATGAGGAGGGTGAGGGCCGTCCACATCAGCTTCTGGTTGAAGGGAACCTTGGTCTCCGGCTGCTGAACCTCAGGGAGGAACGGCACGAACGGCTTGACCAGGTCGAGGAACCGTACTGTGATGGGAAAGCGCGTTGGTTAGCCATTGAGTTGTCCTAGTATGATGTGGGTGCTCGTTGGCCATTGCGGAGGCATCTTTGGCGACGAATATCGCGCGCGTGTCCTTTTTGGAGCTATGCGCCCCAAAGCACGCGATTCGCGGAGGTTGACGAGGTTGGGTGGATGAACTTACGGGAACTCATGATGGGCTGTTACACTGGGCAGAAATCAATAAACAAAAGGATTAATTCATCCAGATGAAGAAGGGGAAAGAAGAGAGAGAGAGAGATGGAGAGCGACAATGGCTCCAGAGGTTGTGGCGAGGGGAGTGAGGAGGAGTGGTGACGGGGAGATGGAGAGAGGAGGTTATTAAGGAGAGAGGGAGCAAGAGGAGCGGGAGGGAAGCCCAAAAAAGAGGGTCGTCTGCGATCTGGCTTCAAAAACGCCAAATTGTCGATGTGTCCAAAATTTTGGTGGAGCTTTGTCAGAACACGTGATGCGTCCAATCACTCAGGTGCCTCTCAAGTGACTTTACCTCAGTACGTAGAGTACCTTAATACCTCCTAAAATGACCTAGGAATTGGGGAATTCAGGGGAGAGCTTTAAGCTGTGCTCCTCCACATTTTCGGCTCGAGCTTCCAGCCAGGGGTCTTCAGGGATCCCAGCGCCCACCCAATCCAGTGCCTGCCCGCTAAACTTTTTTTCTTCTGGCGCGTTCCGACGCATTCTGATGCCACCTGCCTCCCAATCTCCTCCAGATTTCCGAGTACCTAACTGTCACCATTCAGAGTCATCGCAGAGTCACCAAAGACTCACCACCACCGGACACGAAGCAGCATCTGCAGTCGCGATGCTGTAAACCTCCCTCGTGTCCTTTCTCGGTGGTTCTCTGGGTATGATCTTTCGGTCTGTGATAGGCCGAAGGTTCATACACAATGTTGTTGGCAACATGACAGCCCGAAATGCGCCCGCGGAACCCTTGGTGGTTATCTTGGGATCGACCGGGACTGGAAAATCAGAGGTGAGTTGAGGAAGCAGTCGTCTCATTACCATACGTATTGGCTGACAGTATTTGTGCGGCGCAGCTCGCAGTCGAACTTGCGACTCGCTACAATGGCGAAATCATCAACGCAGACGCCATGCAAATGTACAAAGGCCTGCCCATCATCACGAACAAGATCACCACCCAAGAGCGCCGCGGTGTTCCTCACCACTTACTCGATCACATTGGCCTCGACCAACCCACTTGGATAGTCGAAGACTTCAAGCGCGAAGCGAACAAGGTCATCCGCGAGATACGCAGCCGGGGCAACTTGCCCATCGTCGTCGGCGGAACCCACTACTACACGAATGCGCTGCTCTTTGAAGACACGCTCATCGGCCCTGAAGATGACAGAGCCAAAGACAGCGCTGCAGACGTCAAGGACGAAGACGCATCTTCGTTTCCGATTCTCAACGAACCAACCGAGGTCATACTCGCCAAGTTGCGCGAAGTCGATCCCGTCATGGCAGACCGGTGGCATCCCAACGACAGGCGCAAGATCTCACGCTCGCTGCACATATACCTCCAACACGGCCGCCCAGCGTCGGAGATCTATGCAGAACAGCGCCAGCGCAAGGCGGCCGATAACACGTCCCAAGGTGGCAATAGTGCAAGCCCTTGGCAGACACTGCTCTTCTGGGTGTATTCCGAACCTGAAGTGCTTAAGGAGCGCCTCGATAAACGCGTGGATAAGATGCTCACCGTCGGTCTCAACGACGAGACACAGTCCATGTATGAATACGTCCAGGCCAAGGAGGCCGCTGGCCAAGAGGTGGACTACACCCGCGGTATCTGGCAGTCGATCGGCTTCAAGGAGTTTTCGCCTTACCTCAAGGCCCTGAACACCAGCGATCCTGCCACCGATTCAGAGACCTTGGACGCTCTCAGAGCCGCGGGGCTTGAGGAGATGAAGACATCAACCCGACAATACGCAAAGTATCAAACGCGCTGGATCCGTACCAAGATTGTGCCCCTGCTCCAGGAGCAACCGGGTGCGCTGAATCACCTCTTCGTCATGAATAGCACCGACGTGTCGCAATGGTCGTCCAACGTCGCCGAACCGGCCGTCGATATCGCAAAGCGTTTCCTCGAGAGCGAGGCCATGCCCGCGCCTGCGGACCTGTCGGAGACGGCGCGGGAGGTCCTCAGGGAAGCGACAGCGCAAACGGAGCGCACGCTGTGTCGGCGGACGTGTGAGGTCTGCAAGACGACGTGCGTCACGGAGCAGGACTGGACAAAGCACGTCAAGAGCCGGCGGCACAATGTGCTGATGAAGAAGACGAAGAGGAGGGCGCTGGTTGCTACCGAGAGGCCCTTGGCCGTCGTGCCTGCCGAGGCTGAAGGAGAGAAGGATGGCAGCGCAGAGGATCGTGGGTCGAGTCCAGAGGTTGATGGGCTGGGCATGTTTGATGCGCCGTCGTGAGATGGTCAACCTCGTCAGATCAATGAGAGAGAAAACAAAAGACTCGTACTTGAGAACTCTGCTCATGTCTCTTCATCCCTTGCCCGTTCGTCTGACCATGTTCGTCGTCTGCTCTACCCAAAGCCATGCGACTTGTGAGGCTCGGCTCGTTCTGGGTCCGAATGCGACATGCCTAGATCGTTTCCTCCCCCCTTTCCATCCCTTCCATCTTACCGTCCCTCCCACCCTCAGGTGATCGCCACCCACCTCTTGGGGTTGCAACGAGCCAAGCAAGATCCAATGTCACAAAGCTTGTTTTTCTGGTCCTTTGAAAATCCCCAAGACGCTGACCCGCGTACTCCGTATTTGCTGCCACTATTTAAACACCTTGTGAGAGGATTGTACGAAAGATACGCGGGATTGGGGATGTGATTGCAATCGTATTCGCTTCCACCCCACGCCATTTTTGATTTCTTAAACTTTGCAGTGTATGGATAAGCATAAAACCTACCTTAATTTGTGACCAAGCTTCCTCTTCGCTCGTTGCCAGTTGGATCACCTCTCGCTCTATCCCGGCCTGGTCGTATTCCTCGCTTTCGCTTTCCCTGGCCTTCTAGAAAGCGAGCTAAACGAGTTCCGAGGAGGAAAGCCAAAACGATTAAACTCCACCTTCTCGAGGGACGATTGGGGAACCTGGACTGATGCCCAAACACCAGATCAGCGAGACCCGGATCAGCAGGAGGACGGTGATGCTTCCTCGGCCCATGTAAGAATTGGAGCGTTCGAAATCCGAATCCCGTTGGACAGGATGGAAATATTATTTTCACAGGCTGGTTTGGTTTCTTGGTTCCTGTGACGTTGTGGTTGTACGACCTGTGCTTGTCTCTCGATCGGGTTCTTGATGCAGCAGCAGCTAAGCTTATCTGGCAGTCACAGCTTCGTTGTCGGCTCATTCCCGGATGAGACTCGACGCTGATGCGGAGGTTTTCTGGTCTTTCGTATACGATTGGCCCAAACACGAGTTCGGTAGGCCAATTTTTGCACTGCAATTTCGACACCTCCAAAGAGGTCGAGGGGATTGGAGACGCTTCGACACAGGCTTTCTGATTTTATTAGCGGCGCGTGAGCACTGCATTCTTAACCCGTACCGAGAGGCTCTTGAATGCGATGTCCGGGGAAGAGAAAATAAGCAACAGAAATTCACTGCGTTTTTAGCTGCTCCTAGGAGAGTCACGGGTTGGGTAGACGTATGATGTTCCTCAGAAAATGCCACTTGCAGCCATTCAATCAAGTCATCTGTAGGATACTTTGAACTCCCCAGTGTATTGCGTACTCTTCTTTTAGAAACCAAATCTACAAACAAGCCTCATCCGTTGTATCCCAATAGCTGTACTCAAAACAGTGTTGTAAATGGCAGATCATCTCGATCTTTCTTCTCCCCCGCTCTCGTCATCTCATCCAGGCCTCCCCTTTACTTCTCAATCTCAGCCTTAACCCAAGCCTCCAACCCACCATTGGCAATAACCTCCTGCACATTAGGCGGCAGCTCGCCAACCTTAACGCTCCAGCTCTCGCCGCTGCCCTCGGTGACGATAACCTTGGACCGCCTCAGGTCCCAGCAGAGCTTCCAGCCCGTCCGGCGCGTAAGCACCTTGTCCTCGCCCTCGTTCTTGAACGTCTCGCGCAGGCGCTGCACGAGCTTGGGCACCTCGACGCCCATGAGGGCGTTGTTGATGCTGTTCCTGCTGAAAATGTTGCCGAAACTGCCGGACACGACGAGCGGGATCTTCTTGGCCAGGATGGCCGTCGCCGCCTGTTCGCGGGAGCTGCCGGTGCCAAAGTTGAAGCCGGACACGAGGATGTCGCCGGCCTTGGCGATGTCGCGGAAGGAGGTGTCGTAGTTCTCCATGCAGACTTCGGCCATCTTCTCGACGGAGACGTTGTCTTGGTAGGTGTACTTGCCTATTGTTTTTGTTAGAGGATCGTGTAGTTGAGGGTGTGAGTTCTCTCCGATCTACGTACCAGGGTAGATTCCATCCGTGTTCATGTTATCTTGGTCGCAGAAGATGATCTCGCCTTCCACCTTTTCGGGGAATCCGGGGAGGACCTCCGTGAGGCTGTCTTCCTCGCTCTCCGCGGCGGCAGCTGGTTCCTCAGAAGCAGGGGCGGCAGCACCGGCGACGCCCTTCTCAGACTCGGCAATCATGCTGTCGGCTTGCGCGATGAGCTGGTCGAGGGCGTCGTCGATGCTCATGGCAATGTCGGCGGTGATATCACCTACACCCTCGCCGATGATGACCTTGTCCACGCCCTGGGGCTGCTGGTACCAGCCGGGGCCGGCGATCTTGCCGTTCAACGCACTCGCGGCGACGACCTCGGGGCTGGCCAGGTAAGCCTTGGCCTCGGTGGAGCCCATGCGGCCCTTGAAGTTACGGTTACTTGCTGAGATTCCGTTCTCGCCCCTGCGTGTCTGTTAGCCATCGTTCTCCAGGAAATCACAGAAAAGATAGTACAAACGGTTCCAGAAGACCGGTTCCCTACGAAAGAAGATGTATTAGCATATTGATCACTCCTGGTTGAAGAGACAATCAACTTACGAGACCGATGCATGGGCCACATCCTGAAGGTAATACGGAGCAGCCTGCGTCGATAAGTGTCTGCCAGTCGCCAGCCTCCTCAGCAGCCGCCTGCTCAACAGTGGAAGCTGCGGCAAGGTAAAAAGAAACACCCGGCGCGATCTTGGCGGGTTGTCCGTCCTTGGCAGCCTCACGGAAGACGCGCGCCGCAGCGGCGATGTCTGATGCACGTGAGTTTGTGCAGGAGACGAGGTAAGCCTTGTCGATCTTGATGTTCTGCGCCTCCAGGTCCTTCAGGGGCGTCGCGACCTTGACGGAGTTGGGGCCGGCGACAAAGGGGGACAGGGTCTCGAGGTTCAAGTAGAGGGACTTGGCGTATGTTGCACCGGCGTCGGCCGTGAGGGGGTTCTCGAGAAGCTCGTCGATGCGCTCGTGGGTCCACCGGCCCTTGACGGCGGCATCTGTGTTGAGCATCGCCGCGGTGGTGGCCTTGGCGCGGAGCCATCTTTCCAGTGTCTGATCGATGGGGAACAGCGCGGACAAGGCGCCCCATTCTGTGCTCATGTTTGCGACTGTTATGCGCTCGTCGACGGGGATGCTTCGCATGGTCTCCTCGGAGCCGGTGAACTCAAGGGCGTGGTTCAGGACGTCGTCCTTGTTGAACAGGCCGCAGAGCGCGACGATGATGTCCTTTCCGGTGACACCGGGGGGCTTGACTCCGGTCAAGGTGATCTGAGCAACCAAGATTAGTGACGAACCCCTGAGCAACGGCTGATGATAGACCGTACTTTGGCAATAGGGGGAACTTGGTACCATGTGCGGCCAGTGGCCCAAATGGCGGCGGCATCTGTTCGGACGACCGCGGTACCAAGGCATCCGATACCACCGTAGTGGTTGGAGTGACTGTCTGACGCGACAGCCAAGGTACCGGGCCAAGCGTAGCCCTCTTCCACCATGATCTGGTGACCGATTCCACGTCCGGCCGGGTAGAATACCACGCCGTGCTGCTTGCCGAGATCCTCAATCTTTTTGTATTTCTTCAGGTTGGCCTCGCTCTTGTTTTGGACATCGTGATCGAGAGTCCAGACGAGTTGTGAGGGGTTGTGAATTTTGGTCGCTCCGATGGAGACAAACTTATTGCTGATGGGCGCCGTGTTGTCATGGGACATGCACTTCCCTTACCAATTGTAAGCCTGATGCGCTCGTGGTCTTCTTATGCGTATGCATATAGGAGGAGGAGGAGGGGTATTCACCAGGAGAGAGGGTGACGTAGTCGCCTGCGCGGACCTTCTTGCCGGGCGCGAGGCCTAGCGAGTGCCGCTGGACAATCTTCTCCGTCAACGTCTGGGGGTTTTCGACTTTGGGGGCGGATGTGTAGAGGAAGTCGGTCGCAGTCGCGGCGTTTTCGAGTTGTGAGTGAAAGGCATACTGGCGGGGACGGGTCGTCGTCGTGTAGAAGCTGGGCCGGATCGATCGCGAGGGAAGCTGGCGCTGCAGGAGACTGCGACGGCAGCTCCTTGCGGCGTGGAGCGCCACTGTTCTTCTCTGTTGTAAAACACGAGGGGTTAGCACAGCCTCGTAGTGAAGGAGCAGTGATATGAGATGGCACACGTACAATGGGCAACATTACGACTTCAATTGGGTAGGCCAATGGCCAAAAGTTGAACAATTTGATCTCCGGCAATTCGCGACGTCGTCAATGTCGTGACTGTTCGGCAACCGGATCCAAAAATTTGGAGTCTGTGGGGAAATGACCGATGCCGGGGTGGGGCTCCCGCTGCCGTTCTGTGAAATTACCTTTGGACGCGGTCTGATTGGTCGGCTTCGGCACCTTTTCGGCATCCCTTATCGATTTCTCTATCCTCATCAGTATCTTATCGATAAGAAGAACCGGGATTGCACAAGGAACCTTGAGATGTGGAGGTGATCCGAAAAGCGAGAAATACGACGAGCTCCGGTAACGAATACGACGCCGCATCCGCCGGCTGTACCCGGATCACGGAGATAAATGCCGGCTCATGATATATAATTCCGCCGCGAGCTGCGGGGCATTCACAAGAGTCAATTGAAACTCCGCAAATCTCTCCAGTGTCTACTGGGTCTCCAGACTGTCTGCGGATACGATTGCTGGTTCAGACACTACAGGTGCGCTTTCGACGGGCGAGCAGGTCTGAACGATCCCAACGCCGATACTGTTCTACATCTAGCGGAAGAAAAGCAGGAGGAGGCTAGCAAAACAGAATTCCAACTGATAACCCCAGTCTCTTGTCAAAGACGCTGGCAGTGCTGATACGCATGCTTATGGCAGAGAGTTCTCAATGTCTTGATCACCAACATGTCACCCAGTTGATGGCTAAACTGTACGCAGTATGTAAGTAGGGATCTGGCTTGCTGTCTCTATTGTGGAAGACAGCACGTGCCAATGGTCACTTGATCAAGTTCGGAGTGATTAGATGCCTCAAGGTTTGTGCAAGTTGCATAATTCTCGTCACGAGCTGCTACTTGTGCACAATTCTATGAGCCGCATGCAATGGAACGACGGGATTTCCTTGTGCACAATCTGCAGCCGCCGTAAAACTCACGGATTCGGCGAGTAAAAAGCCCCCTCCCTTCGCACTTCGGGCATCTTGGATCTCGGCTTGCGTTCGATTTGTTCAAGGTCGGGCCTGCATCCCTCCGATAGCTGCCCACCATCATCTCTCAAGTAAGGCACCCTGTGTCTATTACACGTGTCAACTGACAGCCCGTGAGATGGATGAATTCTTACCTACCTTTACCACCTTTACGTAGTATGGGTTCCTTGGTCCTTGGATGCCACCTTGCTTACGGAGTACGGCAGTGCGCCCATACAAACTGGTCCGGCTCCGTGCCTTGACGCAATGCCGCCAGGGCATCGCCCGCTGCTAAATATGAGGCCATGGACACAAGAACCAACGGTTGCTTGGCTCTCCGGATAGGCACTTGCCTCATATGTGCACGGGGAAAGAGAGCCAATAGATGATGGATGCGATGCGTTGTCCGCTATTTTAGACGCATGCCCAAAGGGAGGGTCTTTATTCCTCACCCTAAGGATGCTGGCATCTCTCTCACTTGTAGGAGACTGCGAGTAGTTAGCTACCGTCAGGTATGGCTCATTGTGGCTCATGCTCCTTCATGGCAAGGATCTCGGACCTCTTGTTTCCATCTGGGCTCACTTTCCAGTCCACCCCCTCCATCCAATGCTCGTCCGTCATTTCCCCTCCGCAACCCACCAAGAACCTCCGCAGAAAGGGCTCCTTGACGTGGGTTGAATCTGTCAGGAACTCTGTGACCCCGGCCCCCTGTCTTCATCGCTATTCGTGTCTATCCGTCCGTATAGTAAATGTCTCTTACCAGTTCCTTGGACCTTGGATCTCCCAATTCAAGTTGATCTCTTCCAATTGTTCCCGAACTCCTTACGGCATCACCATTTCCGTCCCACGTCACTCTGTTCCAGCCCTCCTCATCCTTACTGCCCTACACCGGCATCCGCACGCATCGCCTCTACAGTACAGTTCACACACTACTCCGTATCTGACTTGACCTTGCAGGTGGTCGCCGTTGAGAACCCTGGAGCTGATCTTCCTTGATCCTCGAACTCCCGATCGCTACCCCATCGGCACACCCGCTGATTTTGCTGTGTAACCAGAAGCCCAGAGCTTCCGGGCCTCGGTGGACCAGTTCACACAGCTTTCACACAGGTTGCCCTGGCTGTCTCAGGGTTCTCTTACCTTCCATCGGCCGCTTTGGACCTACCGCCGCTACTACCTTACCAGAGACGCATAGGTCGAGTAGGCAGTAGACGGACCGCACATGCACAAAGTCCACCTAGGCATCTGGCCTACATCTGTAGTGGGAGGGTATTGGCGTCATTCCTCCGCCGTTTCGTCCGTTCCCTCCGACGACCTGAACATCCACCACCCCTCCTGTCGTGTTTGACTTGCCCTTGTCTTTTCTCTTCCCCTCCATTCTGCCTAAGCTTTTGCTGTCTGTCAAGTCCCTTTCCCAAAGGTGTTGGTTCTCCAGTTGTTCGAAACTGCAACAACGTCGTCCCTGTCAGAATTACGACGGAACTCTCTTCTCGTTTAGACAACATTGAACAAACTCGAAAAGCGCAAATTCTTCTTCCTGAGCAACCACTATAGTCGAGATCCAAGAGCCAGACAGGCGGATAAAGGCCGGTGAGACGCTGCCGACACGTACGAGTGGTCACTTCTCCATCTTGGCTGGGTTGCGCTGCATCGGGTTTCCTGGAATCCCGACGAGTCAGGCCGAGTGACTGTGAGACCCGCGCCCGTTTCCGCTGCTGGACCACCCTACCTTTCTACCCTCACCAAACGGATTCATACCATACTACTACAGAAGTCCTTGACGTCCAATTTCGTACTTCTTTCTCTTGGCCCGCTGTCGCCGACGCCGTCCTGCGACTACGCCTCGTTGCCTTACATTACAAGACCAGACTACATACTCCGTACCGGCAGGGCTGCCAGCACACATACTCTCTGTGCCACACACTCTCACTCTCACTCTCACCTCACACACCTCTCTCAACAGTCTCTTAAGCCCTTGTCGTTCCTCTCTTCGCATTCCGCCGCCGCGTCCCGCACCGCCGCCGCCCTCACCCCCCAAACTCCACGCCCAGTTCACACTTCACACGCTCACATCTGACGTCCAGCCCTGCCACATCCATCCCACCAAAAGTCGCAACTCATATCCCGCCAGGAACGAGTAGGGTGAGCAAAAAGCGAAGCCAGGGGTTAAAGGAGCCAATATCCATATCTACCGCCAGGCATCCTCCTCTCCCGCAACACCGCTGCACACGCGTCTTTTCAAACAAGGCGCCCTGGTTTCCAACCCAACGTACCTTGTCTTGTCTCGACCCTGGGCCAGGCCTCCCGTCCGCTCGTCCCGGACCAGCCCACGATCAACCCTCCCCACGTACGGGTTTGGCTTGAAAGACTCGCAGACACCCTCCCCTCCCTCTCCCACCTTTCTTTCGCCGCACCGCACACCCGGGGAAGCATAACGATTCAAAGTCGTTGTCTCTAGCGCCCATCTCTGCCCTGGTTGGTCATCGACAACGCCTGGAACCACCCAAGCGACTCAAGTAAACCCGGGATTCCACTTTCTGCCAATTTCTAAGCCAAAAACTTTACCTTTGGCACTGCGGCAGATCACAGCACGCGCCCGCCTTGTGTGAACCTCGCCAAAGAGGGGTGGGCTTCCTTCATCCCACTTTGGGGTCGCGTCTAGATCCGTTTGCATTTATTACCCCTCGGGTCTCAGCTCGTCGCCACATCTTTATTTTCTCATCTCTCTACTACTACGGATACACTAGAACGGATACCCCTTGCAACTTTCTCACCGACGGACTCCGCCCACTAGGGAATCATCCATAAGGGCCTCGCGCCCACGCGTGTTAAAGACTTGGTTGGGTCTTGTTGCCCCCCGTTCATGGACGACGCCGTCCTGTTTCACACTCTTCCCGTGGCAACCACTGCATAACCACGAGGCTCTTCAGCCTCAGCCTTACCAATGAGTACCAACTCCAGTCAACACAAGAGCCAGAGGGTTCTAGCCTGTGTTCTCTGCCAACATCGCAAGATCAAATGCGACCGCAACACCCCCTGCTCTAACTGTATAAAGGTGCGCTGCCTTCGTTTGTCCAGATACAGAATCCCGAATACGTTCTGACTCGTATTAGGCCAACGTCACATGTACACCTTCAACACCAGCTCCCGCACGCAAGCGCAGGAGGCCGAACCAGGACTTACAAGAAAGACTCGCTAGATGCGAGGCTCTACTAAAACAGTATGCCACGACAGGTAGCGATACGACGCCTCCGGGGACGGGGGCGACTCTTTCGCCCACCACATTTGCTACGCCTTCTTCGGCTGGGCCATCGCCGAGTATGCCACAGCTGCCACTGCCCTCGGGGTCCGCTTCCGTATCCGAGGACACTTCTCCACCCACGACATCCTGGAAGCCGGCGGGCAAAGTCGTAGTTGAAGACGGCAGCGTCCGCTTCATGGACAGTTATGTGTGGGCAACAGTGCATGACCAGGTGCGTAACCGCGAAGCTCGTAGTCCGATGCGCCTCCCTTTTACGCATCGCGCGCTCCCTGCCTGTGCCGGCTAGGTCTGACCTCTTCGTAGTTGACCGCAATGCGACAAATCATCGAAGCCGAGGAAGAGGAACAGAGTGTTCTAGGATCCGACGCCGTAACCCCCGACGACAACGTAGATCTACTTATAAACGACATCGCCGCGATCGACTTGGAGGACGTTACTCCATCCCCCGTTCAGATATTCAGACTTTGGCAGGTGTTTTTGGAAAGGGTCAACCCAATCACCAAACTCATTCACGTACCCAGTCTGCAACCCTTGGTCGTGGAAGCGGCCGCGAACCACTCCAATGTCGCGAACAATGCCCAGGCTCTGCTATTTGCCATCTACCTCGTCGCATCTCTTACCATGACTGAGTCAGAAGCCAGACAGATGCTGGATATGTCAAAAGAGGAGGCGCTCAAGAAGTTCACTGCTGGCGTCAAGGCGGCATTGACCAAGGTCAATTTCCTTAAGAACCATGATTTGATGACGCTGCAAGCTTTGATACTCTACCTGGTCCGTCGCGATCTTTTCCGCCATAATAGTCAATTCGTCTTACTAACAGCAAACAGGTATCTCTTCAGGGGCGATATAACCGTCATGCGGCCTGGGTGCTCAGTGGTGTGTTGATTCGTATTGCGCAAAAGATGGGACTTCACAGGGACGGAGAGCTGCTCAACCTCACTCCATACGAGACCGAAATGCGACGACGACTTTGGTGGCAGATCATTATGTTGGACACGAAATATGCCATGGTATCGGGATTCTGCGACACGCTACTGCCATGGAACTGGGACACGAATACGCCGCAGAACGTAAACGATGCCGATCTCTTCCCCGGATCGACCGAGCCCGTTCAACCTCGTGAAGGCCCGACAGAGATGGCCTTCTGCCTGCTCTTGTACGAAGTTGGTCGATTCATCGTCGAAAACCGCATCCCCGATTTCGAGGCCGTCGTTCTCGGCGCCATGGAAAATGACAGCCAGGATTCTCAAATAGCGACCCAGACTTCGCTTGCCAAGTACCGGGCACTGGTTGACAACCTCGATGCGAAGCTCGTAGCCCTCGAAAAGCGATACTGTGATCCCCTGGCTGGCAACATCCACATCGTAGCGACCAAGATCCGATCCATGGTTACTGACAAGATGCGGGCGATGATGATCCCCATGCGCGAACTGCCTGAATTCGGCACCGAGATCTTCAACGCTCAGGACAACATGTTCCGGATATCACTCATGCACCACGAGCACAACGTCGAGCTGTACGACTTTATGGAGAACACCGGCTTTGTGTGGTTCTTCAAGCTCCACTTCCAAATCGACGTCTTCATCGTCATGGCTGGACAACTATACAAGAGACCGACAGGCAAATTGGCTGACCGCGCGTGGAAGGTGGTTGACAGGATATATCAGTACCACGAGGAGCTGTGGGACATGTCCAAGAAGGAGAATACCCAGCTGGGTGTGTACATGCTCAAGGCCTGGAGGGCACGCGAGCGCGCGCTGGTCCAACTTGGCCTGCCCTACGACACACCGGTTGCCATCCCACGACTGCAGGATACCGTGCCGCAGACGAGCTCAGAAGCGTCGTCTTGCGGGCCTTCGCCGGCACAGACGATGAAGATGGAGATCCCTCCGCGGAACGATCAACCCATGGACCAATTCCTCGGCAATTTCCTCGACACTACAAACTTTTACGATTTGGACATGTGGGCGGATTTGGGTGTCCCCAACGGTAACATGAACCAGCAGTCTTCGTCAAACATGTTTGGACAATTTGGGAATTTTGGCGTGCCACCAACGAATAGAGGATGGTGAACATGTGGCAGGCATCATTTGGGATTTCTCACGTCGTGCTAGCTCCGGTGCCTGGGTAGAAAATGGGAAAGAAAGGGAGTGAGTTGGGACCCGGGGCATCTGCAAATCAATCTCTCGTTGAAGTAGAAAGGAGACCAGGGGTCATTCACTCGGAGGGCATTCTTTGGATTTGGATTTGTCTTTTGGTGTTTAGGATTTTACAAAGAGACAACTCTCCCACCTCTGTAACGATAGTACCATGAGATGACGAAGCTACCTAATGGTAAATAGACGGGAGTCTATGGAAAGACCAAGCGTACACCCCCTTCCCCTGGCAGAAGCCGTTTTGACATGATGATTTACTATCAGCCTCCTGTCGAGCTGAATGGGGCTTGTCGGCTTTGGGACCTTGTGGCTCCCTCCTCACCGGAAAAGGGGCAAGATTGGCAGTGGTGGTCTTCATCGGCGAACTTGCGGAGACTTCTCCCGAGATGACACAGTTTCCAGTGTTGACGGGTCTATCCGTACATCATACAACGTCACTTGAGTCTTGTTGGTGCCTGTCTGCCTTGCCTGTCTGCCACTCAGGATACGAGACTTGCATATGCATTCACCTATGGGCTGACGACGCGGGCAGGCAGATGGAACGACTTGTCAGTCTATCGACTCCCCGGTCGCAACCCCCCGGCGAATGATCTTCCAAGTCCCCCCGGCCCAGTTGCGATTTGCGAGACGATTCTACTATAGGCCAGGGTGTACATGATCACCGTTCATGGGAAGACAGAGGCATTGATCCGTAAACTGCCACTGGACATACTGATTCTGCCGTATGCCCGTCTTACCTAACCAACACCTTCCTTCCAAGAAACAAAACTGCAATGTTGCCCGGATGGGGAAGAGAGAGTTACCCGCAAATGGACATATACCAATGACGGCCACGTCCGTATGACCTCAACGACGGGCTTCTGGTTCCCGAGTTTACACGAATCTTTGGTGAACCAACTGCCTTATTCAAACGTAAACCCCCGAGGCGGAGGACTCCGATTCGTTCGGGCCCGGGAAAGGAGCCCGTGCGAGAAGAAGCATAAGAGTCATAATTTGTCTTTTTTTAGGTGGGTAACATCGGGGAAGTCAATAGAAACATCCCAAAAAAATCAAGGAACGGGAGACGGACAGGACAAGTGCGGACTCAGGGCTGAGGGCTGTGTATTTTGGGCCGCAGACGGAGCGGAGCGGAATACTCACCCCGACTCCCCCTCATTCCGTCTGGTAGAAACGTGTGTGTGAAGAGCACCAAACGACCGGAGGCTCGGGCACATCGGGGAACGATGGACCCGTGAGCCGACCCTTGTCTTCGGGACCGAGGTTGGGTTGGGACTTTACCCATTTTGGTGTAGAAATCCCCGAGGTTTTTATTGTGGCTTGGGGGTTCTTTGAATGGTTTAGTTTTGAACCGGATTCAATGCCCGTCCGCCTGCGTGGTTCTATTTGTTCTGATGAGCCACACAAGAGTCACAATACCAAGTTCCGGGCTAACGACTCTCACCTGGAGCTTACCAAAGCCCGCTCGGCCCCGTCTGGCCTGATGAGCCGGCATGGAGTGATGAGTTGACGACTCCCTTTTCATGCGTGTCACTCCTTTTCGCACCCTTCTATTTTCTTCGTTTCCAATTGCAGCTGCGCGTGGCGTTTAACTAATTGGACAGTCTGCTGGTTTTAAGCGTTACGGTGAGGCTTGACTTACTGTGCCAGTGAAGACTGAGGTATGTGAATCGGCATTGAAAATGCCGATTGCTTACCCACGTATACGCTTGGCTTACATCCGTCTACAAGCGGGTAAGGTTTCCCTCACGATTGAGAAATACTGAGATCCGAGAATCGCCCGGCATTTCTCTTGTTGGATGGACTTTGGTGAACTTGTGGATAGGTCATTGTGGGTACGTAAGCATGAGCCGCGAAGAAGACCATCATAATCAGGCACATTCCAGGAAACATTTCGGAATGAAGCCTGGCTCAGAGTCAGACCGACCTAGACTCATTCAAGTTCTTTGGGTCTTTGGGGTCTAGGTCGCGTGGCTAGACACGAGCGGGCGGGCGGGAGCCAAGATTGGAGGCTCTTTTAGGGTGGTTCTTTGGTCTGGTGCTTTGCTGTCATTGGCGGGAGCAAGGAGGTAAGAAAGAAAGGAGAATAGAAATCCCCGAACGGGTGTTGGATGTGAGTCGTCCTCGTCATGCGGACATGCGTTAGGTCGTCTCTTCGTCGTGACCGGACGTTTCTTACGTCCTTTTCCGGGGGGTAATTCGTTTTGTTTGTTTCGAATAGGCTTGTTTTGTCTTGTTTAGGGGAAATGCGATATATGTACTTGGGATGACTCTTTTCTCTTCGAACGTGTTGATTGCCTACTTATCTCTCCATCGTCGCCGACTTCCTTACGACTCCTCTGGTTCATAACAAGAAGGTTTTCGAGATCTACAGAGTTCTGAATGAGAGACATTGAGTTGAACTTGTACTAAGAGTGTCGACTACGAGCCGAGACTGGCAACTTTGGGAGACAAAAAGAGAAGAACAAAAGCTTATAGGCTTTGGGTTTACTGGGTTGGACGATTACGAACGAACGACAGATCGAAACTATCGCCATGTTTTTCAAAAAGCGCGACAATGGCGCCGTCCCCGCCACGACGCCAACGAGCGAACCACCGGCCTCATCACGGACGAGTAAAATTCACGATGAAGAGGAACAGCAACCCGCAGAGCATGCTCTCACGCATACCTCGACGACGCGATCGATCCAGTACCCAAAGGGCGTGAAACTCTTCCTAATCATGTTGTCCATCTTGGTGTCCATGTTCCTCGTTGCATTGGTATTATCTCCCTCAGAATCCTCTTTATCCCCTTTCCCACGAGACTAACACCACTAACAGGATCGCCTCATCATCGCCACAGCAATCCCCCAAATCACAGACGACTTTCACTCCGTCACCGACATAGGTTGGTACGGAAGCGCTTACCTCCTGACAACCTGCGCCTTCCAGCTCCTCTTCGGCAAGCTCTACGCCTTCTTCCCCATCAAGCGCGTCTTTCTCTGCTCTGTCGTCCTCTTCGAGGTCGGCTCCGCCGTCTGCGGCGCGGCTCCCGATAGCGCCGCCTTCATCGTCGGCCGCGCCATCGCAGGCATCGGCGGCGCGGGTATCTTTGCGGGCACCATCGTCGTCATGGTCCATTCCGTCCCGCTGCACCGCCGCCCCAAGTATCAGGGCGCCTTCGGGGCCGTGTTTGGTATTGCGTCCGTCATCGGGCCACTACTTGGCGGCGCGTTCACGACAAAGGTCACCTGGCGGTGGTGCTTTTATATCAACCTGCCACTGGGGGGCGTCGCGCTGGTGGTGATTGCGTTTGTGATGAGGCCGCCGGAGCAGAATCTTACCGAGTCTTCGTTGTGGGATAAGTTGAAGCAGTTGGACTTTGCGGGAACGTCGGTGTTTATTCCTGGCGTTGTTTGCTTGCTTCTTGCGTTGCAGTGGGGTGGTGTTGAGTATGCTGTGAGTACCACGATTTTCCCTTCTTCTCACTCCTATCTTCCACCTTATTGCCCATTGCCCTACAAGTAGAAATATTCACTAATAGATCGCAGTGGAGCAACGGGCGAATCATTGCCCTCCTGGTCCTCGCCGTCGTCCTCCTCCTATCCTTCATCGCCATCCAGATCCTCCTCCCCAATACTGCAACCGTCCCACCTCGCATTATCCGTCAACGCTCCATCGCCTTCGCCGCCTGGGCTGCCTTCTCCCTCGGCGGACAGATGATGTTGATGGCGTACTACCTCCCCATCTGGCTCCAGGCCATCAAGGGCTTTACAGCCGTCGAGTCCGGCGTCCGCACCCTCCCCATGGTTCTCTCCATGACCGTCTTCGCAGCCGTATCAGGAGGCGTCATCACTAAGATTGGGTACTACACGCCCGTGATGCTCGTCGGTATCTGCATCATGTCTGTTGGCGCGGGCTTGATGACGACGCTTGAGGTGGATACGAGCACGGCAAAGTGGGCGGCGTACCAGGTCATCTACGGTATTGGGCAGGGCATGACGTTCCAGGCGCCGAATCTTGCTGCACAGACGGTGCTCAAGCTGAAAGACGTGCCTGTGGGCGCGAGTATCATGTTCTTCTCGCAGACGCTCGGTGGCGCCGTGTTTATCTCGGTTGGGCAGACAGTGCTGAACAACGAGCTTGTGAAGAGGATCAAGGGGCTGCCTGGGCTCGAGGGAATCAACTTGCAAACTACCGGCGCGACATCGCTGACAGATCTGCCGGACAATGTGAAAGGACCTGTGTTGGAGGCTTACAACGGAGCGCTGAAGGTTGTGTTCGTGGTTGCGCTGGTCATGGTTTGCTCCGTGTTCATCGGAGCTGGTGGTATGGAGTGGAAGAGCGTGAAGAAGGAGCAGCAGGCGAAGCAGAAGGCCAAGGAGGATGCCGAGGCGGCTGAGGCTGCGGCTGCTGTTGGCGGGGTTTCTGGGGTTGTGGCGGCTACCGTTGCTGCTGAGGCACAGAGGGAGAAGGAGAAGCAACTTGATGAGGGCAGCGAACGGGATGTCGAGGATGTCGAGAAACCAAGGGGGCGGAGTCTGAGCCGTGGCGATGATGGTGCGGCCTTGAGGCAAGAGGTTGAGGTCACGACCGTTGGATTCGACACAGAGGGAACGAAACACATTTAGATGAATGGACGGACGGGATATTACATAGGTAACTCAGACACGGGAAGAACTCTTTGTATGATAGCATGATACCCCTCTCGATGTAAGGAAATTTAATGTAATGTAAATTTATCTAAAATCAAGAAATAGTTGAGGAGGCAAATCTAATAAAGCCAATTATTCAGAACAAATAACAGGGGCAATGCGCACGTTGGACGGGCTCCTCCTCAATCACCAGCTTTTTCTGCTGTCTACTATGTATTCCCACCTCAAGGAGCCAACTTTCTTTTGCCGGAAAAAAGAGGAGGAATACATAAATCTAGAGAAATATGAGATTGCCTTAACATTGCATGTCGCTTTCGCCTCAGCAGCTAGCCTTCAAGGAGGGCTAGCGGTCACAAACGAGATTTTGTTGCCGTTTGTTGGGGTACCTTAGACGGAAACGCCTCATTGCTGATTGATCAAATATTCTCATAGCTACTTATACGTCCAAGAGCATAGGAATTACTCAGCTTGCAAAAAGCCGCTTTCAAAACCCCGAGGGGCTGTGGTGGATTTTTCAAGGCAAACACCGGTATCACCACCAAGCAAATGACGGCCGAGAATCTACCATCACAAGTGAGAAAGAAAGTCTTTGGGATTCTAGGCAGACTAAGACACTACGTAGGCAAACAAGTTGCCATAATGCGGACAAACACTTCTTGCCTTTAGCATTGGGAATCACTTCTGCCTGCAACAAACCAATCGCCCTTTCCGCCATTTGTCTCATGACTGCCCCAAGGAAGCCTTTTCCTCTCAGACCACGAAGCTGGAGAAGGCTCCAACCTTATACATAAGCCGAACTGGAGCCGCTTGGTCTTGCTCTGTTGAACGAATCTCATTCCGACCAAGGATAGCCACTTCATATCAGATCAACTGAACAACTCATTCTCCATCCGCTATCAAAATGCCTGCCTCCAATTCCAATACTACCTCTCCCGTCAAGAAGCCTACCATCGTCGGCCTATACGGCCTTCCTGGTAGTGGCAAGTCTTACGTCTTGTGCCGTCTCAAGACATACTTCGGTTTTGGAGATCGATTCCAGTACTATGAGGGGTCCGAGGTCATTGGGAACCTCGTCGACGGCGGTCTGGAAGCATTCAAGCGACTTCACAACGACGCGAAAACCCGGAAACGACAGCAGGCCATTCAATGTGTTGCCGATGAATGTACCGCGACTGGGCGTATTGGAATTGTCACCGGCCATTACTCATTCTGGAACGACAAAACTCCCTCCCATGACGTTGTGTGGACCGACGCCGACCTGCGCGTCTACACCCACATCCTCTACCTGGACATGCCCGCTATCAGTCTATGGGATCAACGAACTTACGATGAACTTCGAACGCGCCCTGAACTACAACCTCATCACCTCGCACAATGGAAGAATTCCGAAATCGCCGCTCTATCCCGTCTTTCTCGTCTGAATGACATGCATTTCATGCCGCTGTATCTCGGCGGGCCTCATTCTTCTGACGGCATTGAACACATGCTGCGCAATATTGAGACAACAGACGAAGAGAACCTTCGTCGTGTAAGAAGCGGGACTGATCGATTGCTTTTTTCGGGCCCAGGCCGCGATCGGTTGGATACGGTGTTGGTGTTGGACGCGGATCGAACGCTGTGCGCAGCGGACACGGGCTCGATGTTCTGGGAGAGGCTCAAGGCAACTTCGCGGAGGCGATATCCTGACTGTGTGTGGGATGGTCCGGAGAACTTTGGAAAGCATTGGCTCTGGGACGACCTCATATGTCCCCTGAAGAGGCTATTCAGCGAAGACAACGACTACTCCCTGGCTTTCTTTCACCGGGCCATGGCTTTGTATGAGTACGTCGAAAGCGCCTTTGACGAAGTATGCGAGGAAGTCGCCGCTGCTGTCTCGCTGTACCCGGAGTTCATGGCCCTGATTCACGCCGTCAAGTGCCATCGCGGCGTTGGCATCGTCATCGCCACGTGTGGCCTTCGTCGAATCTGGAAACTGATATTGGAGAGAGAGGGCCTCGACGATGACGTTAAGATCATCGGTGGGGGCCGCTTTTCCGATGATTACGTTGTTACTCCTGAGGCCAAGGCCGTCGTTGTCTCTCATCTGCAAAGTAAAGGTGTGTTTGTCTGGGCTTTCGGAGACAGTCCGATGGACTTGCCCATGCTCAAGAGGGCCGACCAAGCTATCGTCGTCGTCGGCGAGGAGCGTTCTAGAAGCAAGACTATGGACGCTGAGTTGGCCAGGGTTATTACTGGCGACAAGAACTTCCGTCCAAGACAGGCTTTGGTCCCGATTCATTCTTCACCCCGCCTTGATCCAGAGCATTTACCGATTGTCGACATCTCTGGCCAAGCTTTCGTGGAATCTTTCCTATACCGCTACGCCAACCTCCAGGTTCTGCACGCCACGAACAAGAGTGCAGCCAAACTTCTCATGACTGCGACACGCGACGCGTCTGTGGCCGGTCCTAGTCTCAGAGCGGCCCATGGGCAAGTCGGGCGGTACCTCGCCACCGAGTTTCTGACGGAGCTGCTCGGCCTAGAGACATATCCTATACCTCATGTTCAGGGCTACAATACCGATGGTCATCGACTTGTCGACGAGAGCCGAACAGCCATCGTTGCTCTCATGCGCGGTGGTGAACCCATGGCCCTTGGTGTCAGCGAGGTGTTCCCCCATGCCATCTTCATCCACGCCAACCGTGCCTCCGAGCTCACGAAGGAGACTCTTGTGGGAGTGAACACGCTGCTCTTGGTTGATTCGGTGGCCAACAGCGGCAAGTCAATCAAGTTGTTCGTCGACCGTGTTCGGAGGTTGAAGCTGGAGATTCGCATTGTCATTGTGGCCGGTGTTGTTCAGGCCAAGGCCATCTCGGATGTCCTAGAGCCACTCGCTTGTAAAGGAGATCTCAGTCTCGTCGCACTTCGGTTGTCGGACAACAAGTTCCCTGGAATCGGAGGCACGGACACTGGCAACCGGCTATTCAACACTACGCATTTAAATTGATATTCAGGGGGACTTTGTGTCAGGGTGGGAGGGCGGCAAGTTGCGGTGTTGGACTACGAGGCCGTGTAAGTGTCGGATAGATTTATGCCCTAGGGGCTCGTTGGACGCATAAAATATGTTGCTGGTCCCGCAGCTTTGGATTGGTACTTTATCAACACTGAGATGGACTTGAACTTGTAATATTTGCGTGATCCTGCCGAGTGAAGCGGTCAAAGGGAAATTGATCAATGAATATACTTATGACTGTGTATAAACATCAGGAGGGATCATTATCGGTCGGTGAAAGAGTACGCCACGGGCTCTTTACTAGTCGCGTCGAGGACCTGTTTCTGATTATACTTATTACCCTGATGTACAGCCGAGTTGAGTGGTTTGTGTGATACCAATCCACAGCAAAAGACTTTTGGTCAACTGATCGTTTGTTGGTCAATCAATCATACAAATACCATGTGTTCGATATCTAGCCTTGACAGCCTTATGTTGACTTAACAACCAAGTCCTGAGAGGTTCCCGATGATTCTCAAGGGGCAAGTCTCAAATAAGTAGACGGATTGGGACGCTATGCCATAGACTACAAGAAGTTGAGATCTGGAAGAGCGTTGAGGCTAGAATCTTCGTGTCCAAGCGGCTTTCGCCTTGGTCTAAAAGATGTCTCTCTGCCGTCCCGCCGAGGCAACATAATCCGCCGTCCCAAACTCAGTGATTGGGCTGAACGAGATCAACTTCAAAGGCGGAAGGCCATGATCGTAGCTTCTCCTCTTCGTCATGCGTATAGAATTCGGAGTTTAAGGGAGTTTAAGATGGACACTGCCAGATTACTGCATCTATTTAGAGATTACACAATTCTCTTTTCCTCCAGCCTTCAACAAAGGAAGGATTACGGGAGGCCGAAACGATACCACCATCCTCGACCTATCCTCCTGATACCTCAGTGGCCCGAGTTTCGAGCACATGGGAATGGGTTCAGGTATGCTCATCAGGACTATAGATCTACATACGATCGGACCTCGTTCCGGGCAGCTTAAGAAGATGTACTCAGGTGTAAGCCAGCTACCATGCGGAAACTTCGAAGAGGCTTTCATACCTAACAAACAAAAAATCCAAGAGGTGACAAATATTCTGCCACAGGAGTTCGAGTTCTCAAAGTTGTTGACAGGACTTTAGGTAATCTCTACATTGTTTCTCTTCGCATGCGTCTGTTGCTGTATCTTGTTCGTTCACCTAGAATCGAGCCCCGAGATTCTGGTGTCTGGATCGACAGTAGCACGAAACTCAAAACATATTACACTGTCGCCGAAGACTACTTGGATGGACGGGCCTGAGTTTGCCAAGGAGATCAAACCGTTGCCAATAAGACACGGCTTGGTCCATGGAGAGGTCGCGGAAGAGGCGGTGGTGGCCATCGGGGTTGAAGACGAGACTGAAGATATCTGCAAGAGAGGGCCTCGCTCTTAGGCATCTTTCCAATAGCAGCCTTGTGTTACATTCTTGTGACATTTATTGAAGATGGTAGCTCACAGTTGGCTATCGGACCAAAAGTGAGGAATGAATGACATGAAGAGTCAACTGCTTTCACCCGAGACCGCCTCCTTTCTTCACTACTCTCAATTCAAGGGGGACTCGACGCTACTGAATGACAGCATCGACATGCGCGCCATCAGCAAGACGTCGGCGTCGTTCTTCAGAACTCTAAAGACGAAGCTGCAATATCTCTCGCGGATGAAGATTGCGGCTCTTCGCCGTCAAGGGCCTGGCAGAGCCCCCGGCACAGGAGAGAGCTTGAGAAAGACCATGCTTCATGTTCATCTGCTAAATACAGAGTCTCCTCACCTTGCTCCGCAGGTTCAACATCGAGACCCTCATCAGCCTTGACGACAAACTCCCCTCGACACAACCCCCAGCATCACGATTTCCTAAGATACGGAATGACGAAAGGAACTCACAGTCACAAGTCCATAAGTCATCCATGAAACTCTACCAGCGAACTTCGTAGTTCCCAAGAAGAAACAGACCGCATCAAAGCTCAGCGGCGCCTCCGTCTGCAACCCTGCACCGCTCTGCTCGGGCCCGGAAGCGATCCCGCTCGAAACCATGGTCGAGAAATACCCGTGTTACCCGCCCGGCCCTCGGCAGTAACCATTCCTCCGCCCTTAATCTCCCCGGCCGAACAACAGCGCAGCAAAGAAAAAAAAAAGTCAAAACATTTTCTCCCCGGTCGGTAATTCCGCCGGCGTCGAAGGACTCGAAGTGAGGTGATGACAGGTGCGCACCGAAGCCCACGAGGTATCCCGCCGCCGAGCATCACTTCCCTCTGACAGAATACTCTGCATTCGTGGGTCGTCTTAGGCTCAAGCAGCTAGCGAACACTATCCATCTCTCCAATGATCGATACATAGGATGCTTTGGCTGTGTGATGTGGTTAATGTTAACCCGGAGCGATGACGATCCAACAACTTTACAAGTTACTAGTCTGCCCGCCTGTGCGGGTATTGTCAGTCCGCAAGAGTCAAGACGTCTGTCTGACTCGCCGTGATTTTCAACCTGTTCCCATACTGGCGTTCCCCACGTCGTACCATCTCCCTCATATCGCAAGGCGCAAAAAAGCCCACGATAAAGCAACCACACAATCATCCATCACAAGCACGAAAAAAACTAGCAGCGATGAAAGAGTAGCCTCAGATAGAGGTGATACGAAATCGTATCTGACCACCTTGGGAAGGAGAAACTCTATCCTCCCTCCCCTCCCCCCCTCCCCGAGTCGGAGGATGCCTGCGATATCGCGACATGCAGACCAGCCGCAGGGTTCGCCTATCTCTATCAAACTTGACCAGGGGTGGAGGGCCCTACGCCGCGGTACAGATACAGACACAGATTTGAGATAGGATAGTCGCCTTCCAGGGCAAAGACGCTTCGACGTATCCGTAAAGACGCACAAAAGACGCCATCTGAAGTTCGTCCTTCGTGATCCATGGCCCATGGGTGTAAGAGAGACAGGGACGAGGACGTGATATCTCCCTCACAAGCTCTGTTCCAGAATGCGACGCTGTATCGCGCGCACACACACACACACACACACACACGCACATGCACACGCACACGCGCGCGGCGCGAACGCGAGGTATGGTATCTATATTCTAGAACACATGTTTTGAAAGTGCGCAAGTAAAGTGGTGTCGGCGAGTATCAGCCGGTCCAGCGTTTACCCCTCCAAGTTTTCCATCAACGGCAGTTTGGAAACCAGACATCTTAGCCTGGTGCTCTTCAGGCTTCATCAACATTCAACTCAGATCTTCAAACGAAAGAGGAGACGACTTTCACACGGCACGTGGGGGTGGGGTCGTGCCCATCTGCCATTCCCATTCTGACTCTGGCTACTGCAGCAGCAGCAGCAAGGACAGCCTGAGCCAACCAGTCAAGCTGCAAGCAAAAGGCTCGGAAAAGGAATTGAATTCCTCTCTTATCGTTGGTCGTAGAGAGAAAAGGAACCCCTCCTAAACCCCAAACAGAAATGTACGTGAGTGAGACAAGAAATGGTCAAGAGACCTACAGCAGATCCGTCACAAACATCTCTGCCACTCCATGTTCTTCGTCTGTGATCGCCTCTTCTGTGATCGCAAACTGGCTGGCTGTCGGAATTTCCGACCTGAGCTAAGGCGAAAACCCTCATGAAGCTTGTCAAAAGGGCTGGATTTCCGAACACCTCACAACCCTGACCGCCTAGGTCTCGATCCTGATTCCTCACGACTCTCACCGGATCTTCCCAAAACTGAACTGAACCTTAGCAAGTGCCATTCGCAAAGATGGGACAGTGAGGGGTAAACTCCCATTCGTCCACCGGCCGCGCCTACATAGTACAGTACTACAAAATGCTTGCTGCGCCGTTAGCTCACCCGCCTCCGGAGCTAGGACCAGAGACGAACATCGGCATCCAATGGTATCGTGGCCGGCGTTAGATTTCGTGGGCAGTGGTATTTGGATTTCCCCGTTGGGCTTCTTCTCTAGTGTCCTTGCCCGCCTCTCCAGTACTAAGTAGTGAACACCTATGGGACCATTCAAGCTCATCCTGCGACCCGGGGGCTTGTCACGCTCGCACATTGATCCATCGTCTAGCACGAGCAGCTTGCATCGGTTCATTCTTGGTCTCACTTGCCTAGGAGACGAAGCATTCCCCCCTCATGATGTCAGACCGCACACCAGTCTGCGCAAGTTGCTGCTTTCTGGAATTTCGTGCAGAGCTGCATGTGTTCCTCCAATATTTGTGTCATCTTCCTTGGATCAGATGGAATAGCAAGGGCGGTCACTGCGATGGGGATGACACGATGGCACCCCGACATTGTGTGCATGAGTCGCCGACGCACGCTTAGCGGCACAAGGTCCCCGTTTGTGTTGAGGCCTGCTCACTTTGCCCCTCTGCCCGGTTGGACCTCGTGAAGCCAACGATCAACAATGAAATAGAGAGGACGGAAGGAGGAGCCACTCGTGTGACGATTGTCACAGGTGGAATGTAGTCCCAGTCGCAGTATTCTGTTCTCGGCAAAAAGCGATCTGGGGGCGAGTGCGGGATATTTGACAGCCGTCGTTTTGAGGCACAGCAGATGGATTCACGATAGAACTGTAGCGTGTCTGTCAAGTCAATGTTCGCCCACTTTCCTCTGCTACTCGACTACGTCGACTCGCCTGCTGTGCATGCGATCCATTTGGGACAAGCGAGTGAGGGAGGTGTGTAGCGGTTCGGGCAAAATAGGATTGTGGTGTGTTGGCCACGAAAGCCAAGAAGCGGAAAAGAACCCAAGAGACGCAAGCCTATCTCTTGGTCTTCCGTTCGGCATCACGACTTGGCACACCAAAGGAAAGGGAGGGGTGGCCAGGCGGGTGAGGCGACAAGAGAGCAAATCCGCAGAGCTGCAAGAATGCCACAAGGCCGCAGGTGACAACAGGCCGGACCATGTTCTCGGTTGGGGGTCCTCTGTGTTGGAACCTGGGAGTCGTCGTTCTGGAAAGATCAAAAGGTGTGAGCTCACTGGACTCTGGTTGGATGTGCCTTGCATTAGCGGCGAGCCTGTGGTTCTGGACTGTCGGCGACGACGAGATATGTCTCTGGGGAGGGGGTGTTTAGTGTCGACCATGTCGTCGAAAGCGTGCCCTGCTGCAAAGTGCAAACTCCCCTTCTCCCAGCTTTTGGACGCCTAGACCAAGGCCCGCCTGATGCTTATGGTCAGTGGTCAACCAGGCAGATGGCGCCGCCAGGCGACAATCAAGACAACATGTCGCGACCAATTGCTAGTTGCTTCTCAGGGACGAGGTTGCATCGATAGTCGCAATTGATAGACCGACAGACAGCCGACACGACACCACGCGCAAAGTGGACGCGGTACGGGAAGAACCACCTCATCAATGGGTCAGGTCAGTCGGAGTTGGGGCCAACCGTTGGCAAACCGCAAGACTGTGTTCCGTATCCGTAGACAAGCTTTACGACTTGATTGTGCCTTGGCACGGAAAGGCTCCTAGCTGCTTCTTGGCATCTTGCTGCCTCGCAAGTCGTACAAAGTACAGAGAAGGAGGAGTACTCGTAGAAAAAACGAGATATGACTGTGGATGAGGCTATGGGACTATGATGCGGATATTTCGTATTGCTCGTCAAGCGAAAACGCGGGTCGATCCGCCATGACGATAACGACAACGAAGGCTGAAGTTGATGACTGATGTTGACGTTGATGATCCAGAAGGCAGTGATAAAATAAGTGAGACCTGAGGAGAGGATGTTCCAGCACCGCCCAGCGCCGAGCGTCTTTAGCAAGGATGTATACGCGGGTGTGTGCGGATTGTGTAGGAATCGAACGACCTGTGGAGGTTGCGAGAGCGAGAACGAAAAGCGATACGGATCCAACCCAAGTAATTTCAGCAAAATAGACGATAGAATAGATGCGACATTGACAGCAGCACTGCAACGGTCGTCGGTCAGCATCCAACGGCTCAGGCCATAACCGTATTGTCTCACTCTCTCGCTCATCACCATAGCGCAAAAAAAAGAAGCGATGGATGGATGGATGGTGTCTGTTCTGACGCAAAAGTTAGAACAACAACGACCTGGATCCATACTGATGCAGGGAGAAGGAGACGCTCCGTAGCTTCTCAGCAAGCGAGACAAGTGGCCAGGATAGACTGGGGGCGGCAAAGTCAAGTATGGATCCTGTCACGCCTGTCTGCCTCATGAAGAGACCCGATTGCCAGGGTCGTTTCGCCAAACATGATGAACGTCTTCAATGCGACAAAGCCTGTCAAGGTAGTCACTGATGGGTGACAAGTGACGAGCAACAAGGGGAAACGGCGACGCGTTCAATGAAAGGGGGGGAAAGATAAAATGGGTGGAATAGGTGGATATTGATCCTGTAACAAGCGACAGGGGAGCGTCCCCGACGAACTCTCTCTCAAGACACGGCGGCAGCGCAAGATGGAAACTGGGGAACGCATTGGCTGCCGTGTCGCTCGAAATTTCATTCTGGGCCGATACCTGTACCTGTGCTGCGGGGAGAGCGATAGCAAACTCCAGAGGCCTTGGATCTTGCATGGCAGGCCGCAGGAGCAGTACAAGGTGCCTAGCCTAGCATGTCGAGTTATTGATGCTGGAGCTGCTACTATGCACGGCATGGACCCTTTCATGGACCACGCTGGGAGGTTGCATATATCTGCATAAAGACGAAGGCCGGTGGCATAACACGGCCGTGGAAGATGGACGGCCGGGTGTTTGGGTTGAAGGGCCGGTAGGTTGAGAGATAAAAAATGCCGCCATGGAGGGACCGATGAAGAGACGGGGGACGGCCACTCGGCCGGATGGCCCAAAAGACCCAATTGGGAACCGAGCGTACGTCTCAACGAATGAGCAAAAGAGGTCCGGCGGCAGCAAGATGAATCAGGATGGAACTCCCAATGCGCCGGGACGGAATGTGCATCCTGACTTGACTTGCTTGCTGTGTAACTGGGGGCTGTTATAGCCTGTTACCGGTGGTTGCAGGTGTCGAGGTCGTCTTTATCCAAGGAAGAGGCGAGAGGGAGCCAGGATGGTCCTCTTTTCTCGCCCAGAGGGGAGAATTGCTGCAGTGTACGGCGTAGTGGTGCTCCTTGATACGGCCGGGGCGAGGGGTGTGCGTGTACTGTAGTGTACGGTACGGGATAGGTGAGCCCAGTTGACTAGCAGGGCATGCCAGAAGCGGGAGAAGGCAGTGAAAGAGGGGTCCTGGAGCCTTGAGGATGTTTTCCTTGTTCCCTCGGGTTGAGCGTCGAAGGGGAGCGACGGTGGACGATGAATACGCGGGCTTTTAGTGACTGACCCAGCCTCTTTACGGATCAAAGAGTGCCGTCTGTTGCTGGGCATTCGGGTATGACAAGGCGAGGACGAGGACGGTGAAGTTTGCGGCCTCGTCACAAGTGGTGGCTTGGAGGCGGCTGGAGGTTTCTCCTCGTGGTGCGACAAAGTGAACGTCGTTGATAGGGGAGCCAGGGCGTATCCGGCCAGCAGCTAAGACTTGCGTACGCAGTCCGCGGTGGCGTTACTCGAAAGCCTCTTGACGGGTGCCCTTGGCAGTTGGTCTATGGTAGGTCTCTGGGACAAGACGGCGCCGGCAGTGGCTGGGGATCACGCTGTAGACTTCTTGCGTAGACTTCTAGAGGAGTGAAGTTGAACGTCTGTGTCAGCGCATACAGTCAGCAATGCCTCTTTGGACAACCTGGAGTTGACCTACAGTTACTGACTGGCTGCTACTCAGCTTGGTCCGGGGTGCCTGAAGGATGGATGCGTGCGAAATGAGGGGAAACACAGCGCAAACACGCGCAGAGAATGATGACCTCCACTTGAGGATTCATGTGAAGAAGAGGGGCGGCATCAGGTAAATGGCACCAAGGCAAAGTACTGTGCAATCATGACAATGAGTGATGAGAATTGCTGCGAAAGATTGAGAGACTGATAGACATACAGCTGCGAGATGCGCATGGATGGCAGCAGCAGGACTACACTACCTACATGGTAGAGTATTAACAGCAGGAGCAGCGAGAGACTCACAGACTTCCTTCCAAGTTGGTGGACCTGAGCATTGGAGGATGAATTGAGTGAGGGGATACGTACTTTGTGCAGATGGGCACTAAACTGTGAACGGCACAAGTGGGACCTGCCTCCCGCTTCAAGCGTCTTCGACACCAGGGTGACCAGGGCAGGCCCAGGAGCACGGAGCCCAGATCAACCAATAACAAACGAGTAAAAATGACATGGAGATTCCCGCTGGTGGAGTGTTTTTTTGTGAAAAGGAAAGAAGCCAGTCCCAAAAACGGCAGCGCAGATGGAACCCAGTCCCCACTTTTGCCAATCAAGGGAAGCCAGAACCGGGGGCGCTTTCCATAGCGCGAACCAACCCACCGCTATCCCGCTACTGCAACCTTCTTCCCCAAGTGCGAGGCAAGAGGCACGGTGGCACGCTGGGCAGGTGGCACTGGCAGGTGGAAGACGTCTCTGCCTGCCCTGCTATTCTCTACATAGTAGGTAGGTATGCGCAGGTACCTTATTCCTATCATCTTTCGCGTGCGTCCATGGGCCACGAGCAAACAACTTCCAAGGAAAAAAAAAGTCGATCATTGCAAACTTGACTCGTCACGGGCCATCGATAACTCAATGGCTGACCGCCATGGTCGTGCGGCTGGATTCCTGCTCCTGCTCTCCTCTGGATCGTTGCAGTTTTGTCCTCTCCCAGCTGGCTGCTGCTACCATGGCCAGATGCACTTGGGTTTAACTTTTTGACGATTACTCCAGGTGGCTCAGTCATCGCCAATCAACTCAATATCTGCCGAGGACGAAGAAGAAGAAGGACATTAATTCACCCGTTTGTTTGCTTCCACCAACAACTAACAACTTTTTTTTCGCCCCTCTGACAGGCCACCAGGCTTGTTATTGATGACAGGCACAGACACAATACAACATTGAACACAGGCACAGGCCGCCGCAATAATGGAGAAGAAGACGAAGAACCTTGGAAGTAGTTCCCCCGCAAGCACACGGTTAAGAGTAACCTGTTTCGGCCCTAGCTACGGCGCATGGCGGGGGGCATACGCAGTACAGTTGGCCCAGATCGTCCAAGTTGGTTTCTGTTCACTGCCACGGCCACGCCTACGATGCCACGGAGCGGCAGCCAGAAACAGAGACACACACGGACGTCCCACATGTGCAATGGTCGCGCCGGTCAGACCTGTCAACCGCTGGCTCCCTTCTTTCATCCCGTCTACGGCGCATGTGTGCGTGTGTCTCTGCTGTGCGGCTGGTCTCGTGAGTCGTCTTGCAGGTCGGCAACCCCAGTAGCCCTACCAGCCATGCCAGCTTAGGACAGAAAGAGGGCAAGACTTGATCTGGTTGCAGACCTGATTCGTGGTCTGGACTGGCCCGAGGTAGCACGATAGAGGTTGCAACAATGAAGCCAGTCTCTGAATCTACTACGGAGTACGCTAGTAAAGAGTCTACAGACTTTACTGTGTACGGAGCAAAGGGCCAGGCACGGGGGCTGCGAGTTTGTTCGTGACCCCGGTTCAGCTGGTTCAAAATTCCTTTCTTTTGCCCTCGTCCTCGTGGAGACTTGAGCCGTCGAGGGTACGTATCTTGTCCGATTTACGGGCTTTGCAGTCGGTATATTAGGTAAGAAACATGCGAGGTACATCGCTACAGAGGAACCTTAGGTAAGGACAAAGTCAAGGGAGGCCCATGACAAGGCTCGAAAACCTAGAATGAAGAATAGAAGCAGACAAAAGGCAAAAAAGGAATAGGGCAAGAGGACACGAACGGATACTTTCCATCGCATCGCATCGCCTCACCTCGCATCGCTTCGACATTCGACGGCATCAATGCGCGATTCCGATTTCCTTCTCGACGAGTTCGTCGCCGCTGTCGGTGCCGCCGTCCAGTGTCAGTGTCGAGGTCAGTGTGATGTGTCTGTCTCCTAAACCCCAAGTGTCCCAAGCTCCAGCATTGGGCCCTGCACCAGAAACAATAACCACAAGAGAAAGAGAGAAAGAAGAACAAACCAGTCTGTGATGATGCCGGATGCTGGTGTTGGTGCAGGTTTTTTGGTGCTGGTGCTGGTGCTGGTGCTGGCGTCAGAGCTAGACTGACAGTGACAGCCCTTGTTTGGCTGGTGGACCTGTCTGGCCCGGTCAATTTAGCCCCCCCAGCAGAAAGTGGCATGGCATAATAACGTACAGTTATTCGTAGTCGTATGTACAGATATTGATAGCGCAGACTTGAGACTGTGGTGCAAAGGAAAAAAGGCGAGGGAAAATACGCTGCTGCAAGAGAAAATAGCAGCCGGGCCTGGGTCCCCATGATGCCCCTGCCCGGCGCAATCTTGGCTCCATTCGACTCTTTCCACTCCCATTGACACCCCAATGGCTCACCCCGGCTTGTTCCATTTGCTCCATTTGCCTCCCCCCCAGGTCCCAAGAGGGTCCTCGAAAGATACGTACTGTCAGTGTGCAGGATACGTACCGGTACGTATCTTGGTGTTCCCTGCGCGATGCACATCCACAATCTCGTCTCGCTCGTCCATCCCATGTCTGTCACTCACCAATTTGCTCTTTCTCACTCTTGTCTCTCTCTCTCTGGCGCCTGCCGCTCTCGTGGCTCTGTGGCTCTCTCTCAGTCTCTCTGCTCTTGCTCTGTGTCTCTTGGGCTGTCTCGCACACACCCGTCGGCCACTAACCAATGAGTACGTACTTTACAGGTGGATACATACCTACCTTGCTTTGCACCTGCTCGCTCTCTTTCTGTACGGAGCATTAGGTTGTATACACACACCTCTGTCGTCGTAACATCCACTCCCCCCAGTCTGCCTCTCTGCTCTCTATCCCCTACTCACTGCGTCTCTGGCTGATCCAGGTCCAGAATCCACTGTCCACACCCAAAGAACCAAACGACCAAGACTCAAGAGTACACACGCAATGCCATACAACTCCCCAATAAAACCATCGTGACACCTCCCTCCCCGTGCACGTTCGCTCTCATTCTCAGGCCCTACTCTTCTTCTACCGTGTGTCGTCTCTTTGATCGAGGGTTCAACTTTGCAACATCTGCCAAGTCAAAGGTCGTCCCAAATGCGCTGTTAAACGGGTCTTCGGTTTCTGGTTTCAACGTCTCGTCTCTCGCCATTCGCCATCCTCGTCTCGTCTCGTCTCTTCTCTGAAGAGTCCTCGGTCGTCTACCGTTTACCATCTGTCGTCCTCAAAATCCAAATCCAAATCCTGATCCTCCCACCACCCGTTGGATCGAGCTTTCTCTACTTCTGCCACCAGCTTAGCTCCTCATACCTACTTCTCGGACCCTTCATCTACGCCGCACTCCCCTTCCTCCTCCCTTAAGTCAACTCGCCTCTATCGACCGCACTCCCATACTCTCAATTTCAACGCCGATCCTCACTCTCCCTTTCCGCGCCCCGTGTCTCGCTACCTCTTCGATCTGCCAACCACCCCCCGGTTGACATCACCAGACCCTTCCGCAGGTTTCGGCTTCGAAACCGTCTGTCAGTGGAAAGACATTTGGCTTGGGACTTGCATCGACTGCCCACCTGCTCCGCTTCCTCACCTGTTGGCTGGAACCATTCGAGTGGGTTGATATCAGGCCATTGCTGCTCGTCTACAAGGCATTCGGCTTCGCCTGTCATTCTTCATTCCTTACATACTAGGTCACTTCTTGGGTGAGCTTCCCTCCAATGTACGTCACCCCAATCCTTCTCACCACCGTCTGGTTCCCGTTGATCTCAATTCCTATCCCACTTCACCCACTTCTCCTCCAGCCTCTGCCCTGATTCACTCTTGATACCTCGTCAATGCCGTTGACTAACCCACCTCTCGCAGCAGTCTTGGGCAATTGCATCTGCTCCCCTCTGGACAGACATCCGCAGCAATTGAACATTGATCTTTCGATACGACACTTTCGTCACACATCGTTAGCAAGCTAGCCTTGCCAACCCACTACCGCAACAATGGCCGTTCCCCAAGAAAAGGTGGCCGTTCACACCACGGTCGCCAGCATTGCTCTCCCCGAGAAGGCGGCGTACTCGAAGCTGTCCGACACCATCGCCACGACCCCGGGCACACTTACTCCTGTTGCTTCAACCCCCGAAAAGAGCCTGGAAATGCCCCGCGACAGCAACCTTTCTACCCCGCGGTCGTACCGCAACGAGAACCCCTTCGATACCGACATCGAGGCTATGATCACCACGACATCCTCCTCCGATCCGTATGCCATGAAGAGCATCTCAACTACAAAAGACTGCCCAACGATATGGCCGGGCAAGCAAGATTGGAAGGCCAAAGCGAAGGCCGCAAAGCGTGATAGGGGCTCCTGCGCCTGCATGGCTCGCATGAGCAAGAAGAATCGCATCATCATGAAGGTGGCCATTGGCCTCCTCGTTATTGGCGTCGGTGTTGGTGTCGGCTTTGGCGTCAGCAAACCTTTGGGCGCACCCATCTGGGGCACCCCTGACGGCAACAAGTGAAGAAGACAAGTCTTTCAGCGACATTTACACTTAGACACTGGACTACAAAACGTCAATCTGGCCATTCAGCCGACTATCACACCGAACATAGCCGTATAGACGCTCTACTACCACCACACTCGAGCCGCTTTCCCTTCAGCTTGTATCATATACAACGAACCATTATTACTGTCGCCCGATGGTCACCTTGGGCGGCTATTCCTCTACTGTCTCTTTTTACATCGAGCCTTGTCATCAACAAAGGGAAGGGGCCACCATAATTACGATCAGGCGTTTTTTGGAGTTCAATGCATGGACATTCCATCAGCGAGCGAGCAGCGGCACTTTGCGATTCAGTATCCTACAGAAGGGGTCACGATAACCCAACGGGCTGTGAGAAGTCCGAGGGCATCGGCGCTACGAGACACGAAGCAATACACTTTGATGTCTACGTTTACGGAGAGACCAGGGCTTTTCCTACTTTTCGATTCTTCAAATGGGGAGAACAGCACCAGCACTTTTTGTACAAGGGTATTGGAGGCACGCTTACTGCGTCAAGGAGAGACGCATGCGGTTTCGCCATAGCTGCGGTTTGTGGTATAAAAGGATTATTGGAGTGGGATTATTATTGTTAGGCTCCTCTATTAGACGGCCTCTATACGCATTAGGGTATCAGGCGAGAGCAATCAAAGATTCATCAGGGACCCCGCAGTCGAGAAGCGCTCTGGCTGACGGGTATCCTGCATTTTTCTGGTTACACGTATTCTCATCTTTACTCTCTGCGTCTCCCGTCGTTTCGAGTCTTCTTCCAACCGGTGGACATGGATCATCCCTTCTTTTTACGTGTTTTGGCCAAAGTGATTGCCATGAAACGACGCACGTTTGTTGGGGTAGACCCTTCTTTCCTACAGACCGAAAAACGAGCTGACAAGGACACACAGGCCGACCAACTCGACAATCACGTTCATGCTTGGAAGGGCCATCACCGAATAGTACAGGCTGCAAAGCGTGCCGGATCTTGATCCGATCCAGCAAAGTTCAAAGAGGTACTCCTCGTTTATCCTGGTACCTAGACGTACAGTATCCTTACACACGCACAATCTCTCGCACCACATGCAGATTTCTGAAAAAGGAAAGAAGAGAAAGTCAAAGAAAGTTCCGCGGGTTTTACCCATCTCAAATCCAAGATGTCGGCTAGGATGGGATGGTGTAGTAAGCGAACGAAAGGGAACTAGAGCGATGGCTCAAACGTGTTAGAAGAGTTGTGTGCAAGAGAGAGCGAAGGGGGGAGAGAGAGAGAGGAAAACAGGTGATGGATGGGGGAAGGGACGGGGATATCACCTTGTCATGAGTTGTGGCTGAAGAAGAAAAAAGGTGCAAACAGTGCGGAAGAAAAGGTTCAAGAGAGTTTTGAACTGAACCGTCCGTCCATCCCACTTGTCGATCCCTCTCCATGGCAAACTGAAAAGGATGGACTTCCATCTTTGGCATGGTATTCGGGTCCGCGGGGCGCCAAGCGAGTACGGGGCTTTTGGTGTACGAACGATAGCGGTGGGATTTTCTTCAGATGAGATGGGAATGGTGGTGTTGTTGGTGGGATGGATCTTGGATTCGGGAGGGGAAGTGTGTTCGTTGTGGATGGGCATCGCCGTTCATCGTGGGTTGGTTTCTTCTCCATCTCCTCTTGCAAACACCTCGGCCGCCCACTCTATTGCCGTCCCTTTTTTCCTTTCCATCTGTCTCCCTCCCACGTCTTCCGGAAGAGTATCAGTTGGATCTTGTGACTGTACCGTTTCGCTCTCGTTCACTTGACAGCCAGACGGAATCGATGGGACAGGGGGGGGATTTGCGTCGCGGGCAGATACTTCTTCTCTATCCCACCTGGCCGCAGCCGGAGCAGACGCGGGGCCACTCTGTAACCGATCTGCGATGGGCCTTGTTCTTGTTCTTGTGCGCCGGGTCTCGGGTGTCCGGTGCCGCGGAGGTGGACTGGGATGCCTCGACGACGGCGGGGTCGTGGCTTTGGTGAGAGTGCCGAGGGCAGTATGACGAAGACGCGGACGCGGAGGTGGATGATTCAGCGACGACGTTGACGACGGGAGATGCACCGCCACTGGATGAGGCTACAGCTTTGCCTTTACCTTTTCCTTTGCAGGTGCATTTGGGTTTGGCCTTGGCGGTGATGTTGTCGGTCTTGGCTCCGGGCGATCTGGGTTGGGCTTTCGCCTTGCCTTTGCCCTTCGCCTTTGACTTGGTCTTGGTTGTGGGCTCGTCGGTAACAGCGTTAAGGTCTACAGCAGCAGCAGCACCGGAAGAAGAAGAAGAGGCCTCGCTGTTCTAGGGCTTGGCATTCTTATTTCCCGTCTTGTTGTTGCTGCTGCTCTGGCCCTCTTCCTCGTCAGAATCGAAGACGAGAGCTGAACGCCACTTGACGGTGCCGAAGCGGGTCGGGGAGCGGGATTCTCCCTCCGTCGGGGAGCCCGGCTCGGATCCGATGCTGGAGACGGTGTTTGTTGTTCGGCGGCGGGCGTCGCCGGTGACGGTGACGGTAGAGGATCGCGCGCTGGAGAGCGGGGAGACGCCGTCTGAGTTCGTGGCGGAGGCTCGAGATGCTGCGGTATGGGCTCGGCGGGATAGGGCTGCGGCGCCGGCGGCGGCTGCTGCTGCTGCTGTTGGTGGTGCTGAGGCGGATGCGCTTGAAGATGGCTGCTGCTGATGGGCGTAATTGTGCGCTGGGGTCGGAGAGGCGCCGTAGTAGGAGGGGATGTGGCCTGCTGCCCAAGTGCCTGTGCCGCTGCTGCCTGCGGTGGTGGTGCTCTTTGGAGTACCGGTGCCAGTAGAGGAAGAGAGGTCCTTGAAGCGGCCGGAGGAGGGGATGTCGGTTGGGGGACGGAGGGGCTTCTGTGTGGTTACGGAGTCTGCGTCCGAGTGGTTTTCATCGTTGTCAGAGCCGTTGTTGGTGTCTCCTTCGTCTGACGTGTCTGTCTGGTTCTCGCTAGAGCTGGAGCTCTGGCCCTCGCGGGGATGGTCGTCTTCTTGGCCCCAGTGGCGACGGCGGCCTGTTCTTCCGTAGATCTGGGAAGGGTGTGGGTTAGTATCTCGTCCTGGACCGTGTTCGCGTTCGGGTTCGATGATTCGAGTCGTGGGCTCTGCGAATCGGGGGCGTCTCAGAGCAGTGGCGATGTCGCCATCGTCGGATTCCGTTTCGGTGATTGCAGGTAGACCGCCGGGAGTTCGAGGGGGTGAGGTTCTCGGGGGAGCGGTTCGAGGGGGGGTAGGTCTCGGGGGAGAGGCGTTCGGGCTCGGAGGGGAGGAGTAGGAGGAAGAGGAGGAGGTATCGTCGGCGGGGTCGGGCTTGGTGTTGGTGGGGGTTTTGCTGCGACGACGGGTGAGGCCTGGGTTCAGGAGGGATGGATACGCCATGACCTCGGACCAGAGGTGTCGTCGGCCCCAGGAAGGGGGGTTCTCGTAGAGGGTTATGGGGGGGGATCTGGGTTCCGTCACTTGGGTGCCACGCTGCCCATCGACGCTTCTTGCGACGGGGGTGTTCTCCGAGGATGAGGATGCCTGGGGACGTGCTGCCGCTGGTTTCTGGAGCTGAAGTTGAAGCAGCAGCAGAAGCAGCAGCAGCAGAATCGCCAGGACCAACATCACCACCATCTCGGGCACCGGGGGGAAGGGTGATGTGAGAAGAAGACGGGTTGGTTCTGCTTGTACTTACCTCGTTGGGGACCTCGTTCTTATCGAGCTCGCGCCAGGGGAACCAGAACCTGTGAAAGGTTTGCATCTCGATATCGGGGTTCTTCTTCATGTTGTTGATGGCGCGGCGGCGCTCCTGGTAGCAGGTGAAGACGAAGAAGATGAGGACGATGACGGGAACGCAGGGGACGACGATGAAGGTCCAGGTGAGGTTTCCGTAGACTGGGTCCTTGAGCTTTGGTGCGTCTGGTGCTGCGGTGGCCGAGGGGACCTGGGTGATGTAGACGGAGACGGTCGTCACGGTTCGGGGGATGAGGTTTGCGACTGTCGTGATGAGGGTTGTTGGGGTTGCTGTTGGCGGCTGTGTGAACGCTGCTAGGATGGGCTTGAAGGATGTGGTTGGTGAGGGGAGGGAGTGAAGTGGTGAGGGCGCCATTTTGGAGGATGCCCGCAATAGGGACTTGAGGTATGTTTGAAAGGGGCACTAGGATTCTTGTAGATGCCTATGACGCCGTCCTGTTCGCTTGGGTATAGTGGTATACGGCCAGCAGCAGGTATCGTGAGCAATGAGTATCGTTGTGTTGTGTCGAGTCAAGTCGAATAACTGTACTGGTATCGTGCGTATAGCTGTAGGCTGCAAAATGCTGGACAAACAACAAGAAGCAACCTAGCAGAAATGCCAAAACGATATTGCAAAATGAGCTCCGTCTAGACGCTGGTGAGTCGTTACTGTTTTCGAGATGGAGGGGGGACGTGAGTGGTGAGAAGGAGAAATCACCTACTGGGCACGATCGCACGTGATATTTGTGATGTTTTTGTTTGGGAGAAGAGCGAGGGCGGTAAAAAATATGAATGGGATCTCTTTTTACCGCTCACAATGGAAGTGATTTTTTAATTGTTGTGGTAGTCGTCGGATGATGAATCGATGCGAAATACTGGTTTGGGTGAGGTGTGCTGAGGGAAAAGGGGGGAAGGAATGCGGCCTCCTTCTTGAGCAATGTTCTTCTCCCCCGACCTTGCCGGATTTTATTTCGCGTCGTCTTGGTGTCTGGTTTGTACAGGAAAGTCGGGAGATGGGGTGAGTGAGGAAAAGTTCACCTCTGCTGAAGGAAAAGTGTGGATGTATGTGGGAGGTCAAAGTAAACAATGGCTTTGTGTGGGAGGTGAGTGTTTGTGAAGAGGGGAGGTGCAGGAGAGCAGCCTTACTTGGTCGAGGCCAAGGTCGAGGATCAAGATGGGGCAGACAGTCTGTTGACTGAAAGGCGTGTGATCAAAGGACGTGTGGGATTTATTTTTGGTCAACAGGGGAGATCGTGTGCCTTGTGATGGTGAACAGGTCAACACCTCACTGACCGAGGGACATCTTCTCGCGTCGTGCTTGCCAAAGAGAAAAGAGTGGAAGAGTCCGCTGAAGAAGCGTAAAGAACAGGAACAGTCTGGGTGAGTGGAGAATCGCCGGGGGTAAATGAGATGTCAAAGGATGACTGCACAGGTGATTTTGCTTCCTTTGTGGGTGGTGGTGTTTCCCTTGGCCTGGGGGCGACGCTGTTCTGTGGACAGCAGATGCTTTGTTGTGATGGGATGATATATATGTGAGAGATGACCTCGACTGGATGGAATACTCGGACGAGGAGATACATCAACTGCCATTCGGACGAATATAATCTCAGAAACCACCTAAGCACGAACTCGGGAAGTTCAAGACACATCGCGCCGGCGCTGGGAATTCGATGCCAGGTGCTATTGCACTTCGGACTTCATATTTGGTATTATGCACACCTCTCCCCGAGTAGTATCGTTGATGATGGATCTGACTAGTTGCATTTCAGAAAGATACGTCTTGAATGAATATACAACCATATTACACAAACGAGCTCGGAAATCTCACGAACGGCCGTGCTGGCGCTGGGAAGACATTGCCGCAAGGTGATATTGTACCTCAGACTTGCCATTACCTACAACAAGTTAGTATCGTCCGCGCCTCTCATCATGTAGCATCGTTGATTTCGAACCTGACTCGCTTCAGCTTTGACATATCCATCATCTACCTGAGGACGACTGTTCAAAGATGTCCACCCCCGATCCCACCACTTCCACCACTTCGATCGCTCCCGTCATTCCCACCGCGCCGGTCACCGACCCACTCCAGCCTGGAGAAAATGACTTCAACCCGCTCCGATCATATCCAGAAACATGCATAGATTTATGGAAGATTTTGTCTTTGACTGTTTTCAGTGTCACGATGATCATCGGTATATTGTTTGCATCGCAGGCTCTTTGGCACAGACGTGAGAGGCACAATGTGAAGCTCCAAAGGATGAGAAAGCAGACGGCTTGAGTTTCTCCTTGGCCTTCTATCTTACAAACTTTCTGAGTGCATTGGGAAGCATCGTTATGAGAGACTTCCACTAATCTGATTCTGATTATCGGTTTTATCTAAGTTCTCAGCACGAATAATCATATTGATACTCTGATAACTTCCATAGCACCTTGCTTGAGGTTCTGCCAGTGTATATCCCTCCCTAGCTGGTCGTCTTCACTATTGTCAAATCAACTATAAACTTGCTTGAGCCCCGTGTGCAGACAAGCGGATATCGGGAAAGTGTTGACTCTGGTAATGAGCACGAAGCAACTTGGATGAAATAAACAGTCACTAGCAGCTATGATACCGCTAATGACTGGTCAACTGGTCAAGATATAGAGGTATGAGAGGCATATGAGTCTCTGTGATCCTATGCTGGTTCTTTGATGCCGCTATATGCCCCTGAATCTCCGGGTGCTCTCGTCGAGTTGAGGACAGATAGCCCTGCGTTAGATACTTGGATCAAAGTCGGCCCAAATCAGAAGCTCAAATTTTACCGATACTATGTGTTTGCAAAATGGTGCTCTAGAAGACCATTTCCACGTGTTCAATCCCTGACCGAAGTGTCGGTGTGGGAGCTCGCGGACCTTGAACCTGGAAATGCGCAACACCGGGCTCCGAACTTGCTGGCAACCGAGACATCAAGTTGCAACGGTGCACATAGTACAGTGGCACGAGACATCAACGTGGTTTCTTTCAAGCTTCCTCAGCTGTGATTCGAGGAAGGCGGTGACGACATCCCGGTCACTCTTGGGTGGCCATGATCGCGCGGTCGTTCCCCTTCAACTTACGCAGGGAGGAGCAACAAAGACTCGATCTTTCCGACGAGTAGTACAATCGTAGAGGACGGAATAGATCGGTGTAACCTCGCAACGACGCAGAATCGGTCCGGCGAGAGGAAACCGAAACCTCGTGTACCTGCCGCTTGTGCGTCATGAAAGGTGCTTCTCCCCTCAAGCCCTCTGTCGTGGATCAACATCAAAAACGTCGCTGCTCGAAATCTTGAGCTGTTCCTGCCATCCTCCTGTTTTTGGAAAGGATGATCCTGCCGCTAATGTCGTGCAGAGCAAACGGTCGCCTGACTTGGTTGGGTATGTGTGACGTGAGGGACGACTTCCACCTAGATTGGGAAGGTTCCAAGGACAAGGATATGGAGGTTGAGGAGTACGATGCAACTTCCGCAGATGACCTTGGCACTGGCGACGGGAAGGAGAGATCGGAGACTTCATCCTCTTCCAGGGTAGATATGGCAGTTGCTGTCGGCAAGCTTCCCATCGAAGAAGGTAACTTCCTCCTTTCGTGGAAGCTCCAAGCTGTTAGCAGTCCAAGGACCAGAGTGTCTGTCTTCTCCCATATAAACCTCCCCAACCCGACTCCCACCCTCTCTTCCATCTCTTCTTTATCCTTCGTCTGCCAACGACACCACAGCATCCCTCTACTTTTTTGGACCAACACACATTCTGCCAGCATTCCTTTCAAGTCACTCGTTCCACTCAGAAATACGCCACTCGGCAACATCAAAAGCCAGGCCACCGAGATGTTTTCTCTCTCTATTGTCACTCTGACACTAGCTGCCCTTGGCATTGCCAGCCCCATTGACGTCAAGCCTCGTCACCACGAGGAAGTCAAACCTCGGCATCATGAAGAGATTCAACCCAGGTCTCACAATGTCCCAAGCTTCGAGACACTGAAACGTGAAACAACCACCAACGTGGGCTCTGCCATCTCCAAGATGATTCCCGGCGTTGGAAATGATTGGGGATGCAATCATGTAAGCTTCTTTTCCCTCCTGTCTGCTCGTTCCATCTCTTCTGGATCATGCTTCCTGTCACATCTCCACGCATGTACCTGTATCTACTACTGCATAATCAGCGATAAAGCGACAAGAACACACATTGTACCGATGTCACAGAGCTGACAGAGGATTAGATCACTGCCCCAAACCCCCTTGACTGCCCAGCCCTTTTCGCAAAGATACAATCCGGGCAAAAGGATGGAGTCACCGTATCGACCGACAAAACTTGCTTCACCCAGACTCATGGTACATGCAAGGCCACCGTCTGCTCAGCTGGTGGAGTTGACAATGTGGACTATTCGTTGACAACTGCACGGATGATGAACCCGATTCAAACAACGTGCATTGTCAATGGGAAAAGTGGCTACTGGTGGAACGAGAACCACACAGTCTACGTCTCGGTCACGCGTGGCAACTAGGATCGTCGCGACCTTCGCTTGAGACAGTTTGAAGAGGATCCAAGTGATGAGGTCCCCGAGGAGGAGGAGCCGCAGGATGAAGATCCCGAGGACGAAGAAGACTCTGATGATGACGAAGAATCTGACGATGATGAGGACTCTGACGATGACGACGACTCTGACGATAACGAGGACTCTGATGAGGATGATGAGGATGATGAAGAAGATGGCGACGATGACGAAGACGAGGTTGAGGACAACGAAGGTGACGGAGATGATGAGGGCCCTGAAGACGAGGAAATCCCCGAGAATAGCGAGCCTGTCGAAGAGGAGCCTACTGAGGGAGAATTTGTTCGGAGACGGAGACGAGTCTGTTGAAGACAAGGCTTTTGATGATTTGATGGGCTCGAGATGGTAGTTCTTCCGATGCATGGTCGAAGTGCCTGGCACTCAGTCGCCAAAGCTACCTAGACACCTGTAGCATGAATTAACTATAAAAATTAGAGCATCGCATCAAGAAGACGATCATGGTGTTATTTTGAGAGGGCTTCTTGCCTCGTCATCTGTCCCTTGCAAGTGAGATCATCACAAATGAAAACCAATGCCATTTGGAACCAATATGAATGGTCGTAGAGAGGGTCATTCTGGGTTTTTGGTAGTCAAGTATTGGCGAAGTTGTTGATGGATGTGCAGTGACGCAGGGCCAGGTGGATCCTTTCGCAGACAGCTGCCGCATGCATGGTGACCCCTGCTCGGGATCTGCCGAATGGTGGGGAGCTTGAGATCCATCATCAACATCAACATTGATCCAACACCCAACACCACGAAAACGACCTGCAATCTACTTTACAAAACTTAAAGCCACCATCATACTCAACCTTGATCCTTGGCGCCGCGAAAGTACAAGCTGAGAATACCAATCAAACACGCAGTCATGGGTCTGGTACGTCTCTCTCCCCCCTTACACACGCATCACCCACCGCAAAGTGCTGACGACCTGCGTCCCCGGACAGAACAAGGACGCCAGCCACACGTACGTGCACATGCACCGCGCGCGCGACGCCGACCTCTTTGAAGATTTCTGCAAGGAGAAGCTGCCGGATGACGAGGTCTACGTGCCGCCGCAGCACCAGCCGATCAACCCGGAGGACGAGGACGACGTGGTGCCGGACCAGCACGCGGCGTTTGGGATTACCAAGGCGACGCAGCGGTCGCGGGAGGCGGCGTGGAAGGATTTGGGGCTGTCTGGGTTGATGAATCGGGGGCCGCCGCCTGCGGGTGGGTGGGAGAGGGGGCAGGCCGGGGCTGGGGGGAGTGCTGCGGGTGGGAGTGGCGGTGGGAAGAGGTTGCCGCGGTAGAGGGATGGAGATAGCAAAGAGAGACATTTTCTGGGACGAGGTGACGGGAGGCGTTATGGGATACCCGGGTATTGATTTTGGGGACGCACGGCGTGTCTAGGATAGCATCGTGAATCGTGGGTTTTTCTTGGGGTGCCAGGCAGCTTCAACCTATGGCAAGACACAACAACTGCTAATTACAATGGAGTTTATGGATCGAAAAATCTATGACCTTATCGACAGTGGAATGATACTATCAATGTCTTTTTGGGCTTCATGACTGTCTTGTCATTGAGCCTTCCTACAATCCCACCTCGAATTTCAAGGGCCCACGAGCAAGTATTCACAAGGCACCAGAAAAGTAATTCCATCGCCCAAACGCCGCCCATGCTCTTCCTGTACACGCCGTGAATCAAGATACTCCATCGCCTCCTCGACGACTCCCCTCATCCCAAGGAGCTCGGCTCAGCTCTTCCCAAGATAGCCCTCCCTCTCCAACACCTCAGGCCTGAACTTTACCAAAAACACCGTCTTGCCAGGCCACATCTCGTGCTCGTCCTTTGCTGCGATATTATGCGCGCTCACCCTCGCGGGGAAACCCGCTCCATCGCAAATCCCCTCGACGATGCCCGCGACGTAGGCGGCGCAGTTGAGCTGGGACATTTCGCGCGGCACGGAGATGTAGGCGTTGACGAGGGGCTCGTTGTCGATGATCATGTACTCGTCTGGCTTGGCCGGGTCGGCTGATTTCTCGAGGCGGTCGGCTTGCCGGCCAAAGAGGTGCTGCCAGCAGGACTGTTTGATGAAGTGGAGGAGGGTGATGATTGTGAGGGGCCGGGTCTGGGTGCGCGGGGGTTCACGGAAGAGGAGGAGGTCGAGGAGTTTGAGACCTATTGAGTGGCCTTGGACGTTGAGTCTGGAAGCGTCAAAGTTAGTGGATGCCAGGGCAAGGTAAGAGAGAGAGAGAGAAGGGCAGGAAAGGAACGAGGGAGCTTTACCGTTGTTCGAGCTCGGAAATGTCCTTTACGTTGCGCTGGGCGTACGAGACCATCTCGCTAAAAAGGTAGGCGAAGCTGGACTGGCTCAGCTCGGCCGTCTTTGTGCGGTTCAGGGGCCGGTGGTAGATTGTCTTGCCGTTGGAGGGGTATCGCAGGCCGGGCGTCTCCTTGCCCGGGATGCTCTTCGTCGTCGGCAGGTTCGCCATTGTCGCGTGTGCGGTGGTGTGTGCCTAGAGCCCTAGTGTGCTATTCGGTGTTTGCGCTGCGATAGGAGGTGGTCTATATGGTTGTTATAAGAATGGTCGGAGCTGTTTCACGGCTTGAGAGTCGGTGTGTGGCAGCAGCTTGGTGTTTGCGCTTGCGCCGAGAAAGGGTGACGTTTGGGGATGGGAAGGCTGCAGGGTTGGCGGGAGCTGTGGGTTTGGAGTTTGGGTTGCGCGATTGGTGTGCAGCCTTATCGGCGATAACGATAAGAGCTCGCGCAGGGACAACCACCTCGCGGGACGGGAGCTTCAACTGTCACACCCCGAACGAAACACAGAAGAAACGGAAGGGAAAAATAAATATGTGAGAAGATCTACATTAGGAGGCACAATTGTAATCGTACCGTCCGTCTCAATACCTCTGTGAAGCACCCAAAAGTCTACCTTTTGCCCCTCTATCCTGCTATTAGTTTGAGCGCCTTTTGCTCCGTCTATGAAGGTGTAATGATTAAAATCAACCTCTAAGCTTCCCGCTCAACATTTACCAAGTTAAGAATTCTAGGCAGTGGGCTTGACCTCAGCAGGTGTCTCGGCCGCAGCCGGAACCGGAGCTGCTTCAGCAGCAGCAGCCGGAGCAGCAGCTTCCGCGCCGACGCCCTTCTCGACAGCACCGCCGAGGTAGTCCTCCGACTCGCCGATTTGTTTTCCGCCGGCGACCCAGCGGGCCGTCCGGGCTTCGTGCTTCTCCTTGCACATGCCGTTGAGAGCGGGCCAGTAAACGGAGTGGTCGTACTCGAACTCGAGCTTGCCGTCGCTGAATTCGGTCCACAGCTGCTCCTCGGGCACGTACTGGCGCATGTCCTCGTTGAACTTGAGCTTGTCCCGGGTCATGGGGTCGATGAAGGGGGTGATGAGCTTGAAGAAGCCGTTGACCATCCAGGGGACTGTCATGAAGTGTTAGCAGGGCCGTGGCTTGAACTAGCTGAGATGAAGTTAAATGAGATAGCGTATACATACCATTGATGATGAGGGCCTTGCCCAGACGCTCGGGGTAATGCGTCTGGAGAATGTGCAGTACCTCACGAGCCAGTCCGAGGCCGGGCGCCGTGTTGCCGCGGCTCTTTGACGTCTTGAAGTTGATGAGAAGGGCAATCTTCTCCTGGCCGGCGGGCATGATGTCGATGACACGCTCGAGCATGAAGACGAGGTGCTGGACCTGGCGCGGGCTCGGGTCGGTGTTTTGGCGTCCCGGGTTCAGGTAGTGGCAGGGGCGGCGCTCCTTATCGAAGCCGAGAATGATTTGCTTGCCCGTCTCGTTCTCGGGCGAGATGTGGTCGGCGGTGAGGGCCTCGACGCCGTACTCGCGGCGCCAGGCCAGCGTCTCGAGGAGACGCTTCTCGGCGTCCTTGGGGGACCATTTGGTGGCGCGGAGGTAGCGGAGGAGGCACTCGCGCGTAAGCCACTGGCGCTCCGAGTCCGTTAAGGGCCCCGACTTGGCGACGTGGGCGGCGGTGGTGCACTTGACTTCCGTCCAGGCGCGGGCTTGGGAGAGGAGGCCGTCGTATTTGGCCTGTTGGTCTGCGGTGAGGGCCGGGACGGCCGGGGTGGAGGAGGCCGGGAGCGGGAGGGCGATGGGCGTCTTGAGCGGGCCGGATGCGGTGGCCTTTTCTTGCAGACCGGCGGCGGCGGCGGTGGAGGCCGGTGTTTGATCGGCGACGGAGGCCATGGCGGGCGTGACTGGCTGGTGGGTGGTGACTGGTGGACCGTGGAACGTTGTTTCCCTTTCCTTCGGAGGAGAACAGATCCGGTTGAAGGTAGGTTGGATTTTTTTGACTTTTGCCCTTGCAATACGGATGAGATCGTGGCCGTAAGGGGTATGGTGAGGTGGGATGAGATGTGCGCGGGGGTGGAGGGGTGTGTGCGTTCGTTCGCCCGCGTCTGTGGTCTACCTTAGCAGAGATGGAAAAGATAACCAATGTCTGCTTTTCGAACTTGTGTGCTTGTGTCTCGGACCTTGGAGGGGAGGTTGGGGAAATCGCGATGAGTTTGTTTCCCTCGCGCAGAAAGCCACACCGCTAGAATTGCAGTCACGACCACGATGAGCTTACGCGGTATTGATTGACGGTGAGATTGGAGTCTGGAGAGGAAAGGAGATGAGCCCATGCCGGGAAGCTCAGTTCCGGCCGTTAGTGTCCGCCCCAGGAGACCCAAAAGGGGACCCAAAAGGCGCGCTTTCTTCGGGACTATGTAAGGTAGGTACTCCATAGGCCCGCCATTGATCAGCCGGGTTGCGCGCATAAGTTGAGTTTATTCTGTTTATCTGAGGGATATTGGGGATGTGTCTGGGTCTATAGTTCTCTATGCAGCCCAGGGTATCACGAACTGTTCCAAGATTCACATACTATCAAGGCCTGCGGTTGGCGGGTTACATTAAACACCGTTGAGATGGATGGTCAACATGCTGCGCTTTTTCCGAGGTGGCAGGGTGATGGCGGGCCTTGTCACGCGCAGTCTGCAGCGCTCCTCGGTAAACCCCGCGCTAGGCCGGATCAAGTGGGTCCCGGTTCCAACGTTCTGAGAGGACCCTGATGCCTCCCCATAACGAAAAGTGCCTTACCTAATAATATACGTACTGCTCGGTTCGGGAACGGAGGCAGTTCTCTCCTTTGCTACCAGTACGTATTCTTTAGCTGCAATGACGCCGGCGGCGATGTGAAACTCGGATCTTCACTCAACCTTCAAGACAACCCGCACACGCCGCCGTCGCAGTCGTCCCCTTCTAACAACGGACCAGAGCCCTTCCTGTCTCCGCCGAGTCATGGGTGCCACTTTTGCGCTGTCAACCAACTTCGAACCTTTTGCAAACCAAGGAATGCCAGCGAACCGGCGTGTCAGTGGCCACCATCAAGTGTCACTTTTAGATGCTTCGTACGGATCCTCTCACTTCATCTGATCTAGAAACTCCCAGTGGCATTTAGAGAACGACGAACCCACCAAAGCACCACTATAATGTACAGAGACAATAATCCATACGCCATCGCCGATGATGGCTGAAGATGAGGCTTTTCCAGAACGGACCGCTGGCTAACTGCGTGGAACGAATCGAACGATCAATAACTTCTACCGTTTCCAGGCTAACGATCATCCGCTGCATATGTCGCGTGGTCAACATTAGGCTGCCCCAACGTCGAGACGGCGCTCCAATCAACTCCATTCCTCCCTCGGCCGGTCCCTCGGCCTTCCGTGTCCGTGGCTGATCACGCTGGTCTTCTTGGGGACGTTGGAGACTTTGGAGCCATTCCCAGCTGCCCGGAACTCCAGCCATCCGAGCTGTGGCTGCAGCCGAGCGCCTGGCTTCTCTCCCTCCCGAACTCCCAAGGCCCGGCACTGGCCCTGTCACCGTGTCACACTCTCTCAGAAGCAGCACTTTGTGTGTGCGCTCTCCACCCCATCCATCCACCTTTTCATCACTCGGTTCTTCGTTTCCGAGCCATGGTCCATCCCTCGAGAACCCTTCTCGTCCAATCCAAACACACACACACACACCCAAAACCATGGGTACGTCGCTTGCTGGCTCGACTAAACCATGAACACATCTCATCCGTGCGGGGATGCGCCATCGTCCCAGATGTCTCTTAGGTTGGATGCAGCTCCCTCCCGCCCACACCGTCGTCTATCCAATATCACACTTTCTGCAACCCGCTGCTGCTCTTATTCCAGCGGCTGGCCCCATTCCAGGCAACCTAGACATCTCGGGAGAGCCCTGCCTGTTCAAACTTCTCACTCCGGCTTCTGGACGGATCGTCGTCACATCAGCACGCCCCCACGAACTCCGCCCAGTGCCGCCGGGAACTCGAATGTCCATCACTGATCGTCGCGGCTCCCGGTCTTGAAAAAGGGCTGCGTGGTATCCGCACCGGTAAACCTTCAAAAGAAGAAAACCTCCGGATCGACCGCCAGGATCAGAGCTCAAAAAGCCACTGATGTTTCACTGGCATTTCTCCTTCCTTTTTGCAGCTCTACACCCTCGGAGCTCTTAAAAGATGGTCACCATCCTCCCTTTCCTCTGGCCTTGCCCAGATCTGAAGAAGATCTCTCTTCCTTCACGCGATAATCTATCTTCTTGGCTCAACATGCCGCTCTCCAACTACCTCGTTCAGGCGTCCATTGCGGTCTTGTTGGTCATCTTTGGGATCCAGATGCAGACAACTGCCGCCCAGGCTACTCCGCTCACTTGCACCAATGTCGACCAGCCGAACCCCATCTTCAGTCAGTACCCGAATAACGCCACCGGTCTCTTGAACGTCACCATGGTCATCATCCCGATCCCCATGACGACTGCGCGCCAAATCATTCCGCAGCAGTATGGCATTCTCGAGGGCGCATACAGGGCTCTCATGCCAAACTTCCCAGCCGACATGTATCCCGTTGTCGTCCAGGCTGGTCACGATCACGATATTCGTTTTCAGGACTTTGGAATTCCCGACTTTAGTGTAAGTCCTGCTTGCAGCACGTTTCCACCTGGAGAAACTTTACTAACATCGGAAAACAGAAATCTGGCTTTGAGTTCCCCTTTCTGGACCTCCTAGGCGACGGCAAATCATCGTTCCGATGGGCTCCCGAGCAACTGATTTCGGCCTCCAACCCCGCTGCCGTCACCGGCTCCCAAGCGTACGGCACCGAAGTCCACGCCGCCACCTTTACCCCCGAATGCAATGCATACTCGGCTACCGCTGGAGGCGGCACTTCATTCAACGGTACCGCCGGCGACAAGTACATGTCCCTCGAGATGAAGAAGTTATCGTGCGGTGGCAAGGCCCCGCCTTACACGCTGGCCATGTTCGATACCATCATCAACCAGCCCATCTTCGCCAACGGCTCGACCTGCGATCAGCAGATCCGCCTCTTCAACACCTCCGTCACCACCGGAGCCTTTGAGCCTGTTCCCGTACGCGGGACGCTCAAGTCGAATCTTGGACCGTTCCAAACCGATGCTTCCTTCTCCGACGTGGCTGGCTTTCAGGCCGCTACGCCCTTTATCGAAAATAACTATCTTCCTTGCGAAATGTTTAGAGGATATAACCCTGTTAAGACTACTTGATACCCCCTTTCTCCATTGTGGAGGGAGAACTTTTTTTTTTTTCTTTTACAGCTTAATTTCTATTTACCCCCTTTTTTCGGCGGTGGTTTTTGGCCTTTGGCTTCGGCTGGAGCCAATGGAAGGAGACTTTTACGATCTGAATGACGGCATGACGTACATAGTAGTATCGGATGGATGTGAGAAGAAGACTAATAGAGTCTCTTACCCTTTGTTCAATATACATAGCGTGAGCCGCATGGCGCCACGATATCTGAACACCTTGTTTTCCTGAGATTTGTTGATGTAGACGGATGAAAGATGTAATTGGTTTGGAACCCCCCTTCTCAGCGTTGCAAAACCGAAACCGAGATCATTGCTCTCCAGCGAGACGAATGGGGTAGGTAGCAACCAGCGTCTCTGGATGCGATTGCATCCGGCGTTGAGCGTTGTATTTCTGCCACCCACCGCTTTGCGGTATCACCTCCGAATTACGGCCGCGCTGGGAGTTTTTGTTGCCGATGGAGGGAGAATGTTGACTGTTTTCGGCTTGCAGCTATTAAAGACACGCCCGGCAGATACCTCCCCAATTGCCTGTCACGGACGCTTCCGTACGTCTCCACTTTTCCCCCGCCTCCGTCCCCGGGTGAGATTCTCCACTTTCAGGAGAGTCGTGGCAGAATCAAGGCTGAGGCGTCCCGCACTAGCTATATGGCTGATTTGGAGGTCATAAATGATGGCGACAATCTAGTAGCCGGGCCAAATGAGGAAGAAACAAAAGTAGATCTTGGGTTTGTCCAGCCTGTAAGTAAGTAACGAAACGGGCAGCGATGTTTATTGCAGCGCGGGAAGTCTGGTGAGAAATTTGACATTGTCGCCGGATTTGCTCTGGAGTCGAACTCAAGACGTGTATTATGGTTGATGCAAAGAACTTGATGAAGCGATCTGGGGCAGAAGGGCGTTGTGGCACGTAGATTCTCCGAAATGTGAATGATCGGCCTTCTCCGCGATAGCAGAACTCACCAGAAAGCGCGGAGACCGGACAGTGAGGATGGGGGGTTACATCTGCTTTTGATTCACTTGTAAGGACGGGGAGTGAAGTAGGTAGACACTGCACAATGTTGTTCTCCTTGCAGGTATTCGTGTCGTTTGGCATCAAAAAACTCACAGTGATGACTTGTTTTCTTCGACTTTGACTCTTTGCGATGGGTTAAGAATGCAGTGCAGACCGCGTTGCAGACTTGTGGGTTGTATAGTACAGCCCATAGCCTGGTTTGGTCCTTTACGAATTCTCGCTGCTTACATTTGACTCTTTTTTGGAGAGTGTGTCACGCCTTCAAACTGTCTTGAGCCTCTTAAGATGGGTCGAAATCGCAGTGCAATTCGAATTATTGCAATGCCTGCATGAGCTACATGTAATAAGTCACAAACGCAGTAAGTGCCAAAAGGGGAGACAAGATTCGCACGGAATATTAACCTTGCATTGAATAGCAAGGCTACGTAGGTCCGCTTGGGATGGGTTAGAATCGCAGTGAAGATTTGCCTCCCAAGTGTGGGTCCTTGGTGGACTCGAGATGCGAATTGCAGCAAGGAAGTTGAAGAACCAGCTTCAAAGACATTCAATCTAGGCCTTATTATATCCCTCTGACTGAGCTGTTTTGATTTTCTGGAGTTATCGAATACCAGGGCGCGAATCTAAAGGGACATGGCTAAGCAGAGCGTCGCTTCGGCTTGCGTCTCGACATGATGTGCGGCTTGGCAACAAGCTTGATCATACTCGGTGTAGATCACCTCCGGGAAGCACAACGAATTTACAACATCACAAAATTAGATATGCTAAACCAAATCTCACATAAGCAACTGTCACTTAAACCATTGCTTTCTTAAACATGAGATAGGTTCATGCAACAATGAGGTATCGGGGCGGGAAGACGGAAAGTAGACGCAGAAGAAGAGGCTAATTCAAGCGGCTGAGAGAATCCATTAATGAATTGGGTTTACATTGCATCACCCACCACAGAGAATGCAATACAGCAGCAGAAAGCGAAGCAACTTTCGTCCTACCTACAAGCAAAGAAAAAGGCCAGAGAACCAAGGGAAGGGATAAGACGGCAACTAGAGACGAAGGATCGACGAATGGCGCGCCTCAGAATGTGACTTTGGACGGAATTCAAAACACGACTGGAAACACTGCAGGGCCTCCGTCCGGGGAGGGGGACTCGAATAATGTGTGAACTACGGGGGCCGCCTGGCGGCTTTAGGATCGCTGAAACAGGCGTTGTCCTGCTTAGTCACACGCTATTCTCACTATTACTGACTCTGTTGTGCTGAAAAAGATGCACTAACGATTAACAATTAGGACTGGAAAGAGAGTCTGGGGCTTGACGGCTTGTTGGGGGGGAACATCGACGACCCCTGTCCTGAAACTTCAGCCTCAGACTCTGGTGGTATCTGGACATGAGACGACGGGGAACCGAAAACAGGACGGCGTAACGAACCGAGGGCGGTTATTGTAGGCGAGGATGAAGGAGAAACAGGGGAAATGGATGGGGGCAAGATTGAACAAAAGAACGATATGGCCCGTATGGAAGAGCCTTCGCACCTCTTTTTGGGTTTTGCCTCCTCTTCTTACGTCTTCTTCTCTCCTTGGCGCTGGCGCATTGTCTCTAGCATCCAGTGCTTTTTTGCAGGAACTTCAGTCTTTCTAATTCGATTCGATAATTCTCTCTTTCATTGACTTGCTTGCCGCCGGTTGATCCGCTTTGTCTATTTCACTACACATAAGAAAGACACTCATTCGAGAAAACAGAGACAACTCGCCCAAGATGGACATGTCGGACGCAAAGTACGCCAACATCAAGTTCGAGGACCACGATGACCGGAGCAGCACCGAGGTCGAGGAGTCGCTCCTCGGCACCGACGACAAGGCGTGCCGCCGCTGCATGGCCAAGGACTACCACGACCAGCCGGCGAGGAGGAAGAACAGGTGCCTGGCGATGCTCAACTCGTCGCGGTGGTTTGTCGACACGATACTGCTGGTTGTGATCCTGGGCCTGCTGGTGAGGGAGCAGATGCAGAAGCCGCCGGTGAATACGTGGGACTTTGGTGGGGACTTGACTGGTGTCAGCGGGCATTGTGAGTTTATTCCTTTTCGTCGCCAAGATAGTGAGACGACGAGAATGAGGAAATCCGGGTTGCTGACTTGATGAATGTGTAGTCTCCCAGCAGATCAAGACGTTCACGCCGGATTACGAGGGCAAGTACGCGCCCAACGACACGTCAAAATTCTTCACGGATGAGACGTTGAACAACTGGAACGAGTTGATGCCTTGTAAGTAACTCAGTCTCTACAACAGTAAGAGGGTTGCAATTCGCTGACACGAACACAACAGATGGCATGGGCTTCCAGTGGGTGAATGACACGCACAAGTACCACGACCTGCCGACCCCCATCGTCTGGCCCGAGAAGACCGTCTTCACCACTTCCATCACCCATCAGCTGCACTGCTTGGTACGCTCTATCATTCAGACCTACCCTCTTCTTGTAAATGTTTACTAACATTCCATCCAGTTCGCTGTCGTCCAGACTTACTCTGGTATCAAGTCCGGCCACGAGATTCCCGACGACCATCACTGGCACATGATTCACTGCTTCTCCTACCTTAGACAGACCATCATGTGCAGCGCCGACATGGCTCTTGAGGGTCTCGAGACGACCTTCCCGGATCACAATGGTGGTTCCGACGGTTGGGACTCGAAGCATGGTAAGTCACCGCACATCATGATTGAGATCAAGCAGAGCAGTCGAAAGCTAACAATATGCTCCAGTGTGCAAGGATTATAACCAGGTCAAGAACTACTTGGAGAGCGTCAGGGCGTACGACGACAGAGAGATCTTTTAAAAAGCAGAACAATTAGCACCAGCATCTTAGGCATTTCATTTCAAAAACCTACACATTTTTCACTCAGACTGGGTTTTATCAAGCATACCAAAACATGAAGTGAAGTTTCTCAGATGCCCATTCACAGACTCTCGCACTGAACTAGGTAGCCTCCTCATATTCGACACGATGAACGGCTCTCCCTAAAACGTCCTTCACAGCTGGCTGTAGATTGGGGAGCTTGCTCCAAGGCTGCCGCATAAACTGCGAAACATGGGATTCCTCCAGCACCTCAGCCGGCGTCATCAGTTCCCATTCCGGCAGCTCAACCTCGGGCAGCGGCACACAGATACCGCATCCACCGGACCCCCAGCGACAATAGCAGTCGTTCCCATCCACGCGGCCGGGGTCGCCGTACCCTTCCCACACCTCCCGGTCCATCATCCGGCCCGTCCAGACCTGCCGCTCAAACTCGCGACTGGAACGCCAGACCTGCGCCCACTTCACGTCGTCCATGCGGAAGACGTTGTTGATCTTGGTCGAAAAGAAGGACATCTGCCAGTGTAGGCCATTCCAGACCTTGGCTGGGAGGCGGTCGTCATCCCACTTCCACTTCCACCAGCCGCCTTGTGACTCCGGGTGTGAGGGCAACCGCCATCCGACGCAGTTGTTCTCGATGAACTCGTACGTATTGGACACGCAGGCCATGGAGGCGGCGCGGACGGACATCTCGGGGAGTAGACGGGGGCGCGGTCCCAGGACCGGGTTGCCGTCTCTGTCGTACACGACGTTGGGGTTACTGCACCAGGCACGCATCTCGCCAGACAGAAACGACGGACACCTCGAGGCCCTGACGCGGGCGACGGCCCAGTACGCCGACTTGAGGAAGCGGGCCTGCGTGTGCGACTCCATAGCCAAGAACTCCCCCATGAACGATAAAGGCAGGCTGCACATGACGGTCAAGAACCGTGACATTGCATGCATGGGCTGCGCTTCTGCCGCGGGCTTCCGCTTCGAGGGATCCTCCCTCTCACGCTTGTTCCGCGGTGCGAAGCGGATGCGTTCAGAACGATATATCGTGGCGTGCCACGCGTCGAACTCGGCGCGCGCGAGGGGCGCGGGGAGACACTCGTCCATCTGCCTACCCAGGTCAGCGCGGTCGTCGAGAAGCTGCGCACGGAGGGTAAAGAAGTCGTTTGAGTGCGGGATGTCCCACGCGGGGAGGAATGGTTGGCGAAGATCGTAGGGGTTCCATTCCCACTGGAGGCCGACGGCGTCGCCGTTCCAGACGGTCTCTTGGTGCCTCTTCCTACACGCCGCTTCGGCGCGGCGGACCTCATCCGTCTCGAGGTACCGTTCGATGGTATCGCTAAAGGCTCGGAGGAGATCGCTCACGGGGATGGCGTACTCATTCAGCGTGGCCTTGAAGGCGCAAACGACCTCGACGAACTCGTCCTTGCTGTCCCAGCGCTTGAAGATTTGCTCGGCGCGCGCGAGACGGGCTTCGTAGGTTTCGCCCGCGGGGCCGCGGACCACGCCTTCCGCCATCGTATCGTTGCGTGATTGCCATTCTGCGCCGCGGGGGTAAAAGGGCTGTTGGTAGTACGCTCGCCGGATGAACTCGAGCCGGAAGAAGGCGCGCTGGAGCTTTGCGCGGTTCGTCTTGGTCATCAGGACGCCCTCCGATACGGGCCCTCGTTCCTCGTCGTGGGCCGTGTGCCGTTCAAAGGCGTAGATCAGGTTGTTGGGGTTTTCGGTGCCGTCATCCCTGCACAGGGCGGAGAATTTGGGCTTGAGCGTCGTGATGTCGGGGCCCCATCGCTCGTCGGGGAGTTCGTCGGGGCGGCGGTCCTGCCAGCTTTCTTCCCACTCTTCAAAGGAGGCGTAGACCTTTTGAGCCTGTGAGACCCTGTCTAGGAGCTGGTCCATGGTCTTGACGAGTTGGCAGAGGCCGGTTAGGTCCCATTGTCCGCGTTGTGTACACGGAGACTTACTCATTTGGGGGCCGGCGCTTGCGAATGCTCGAAGATAATAGGAGATGGTCAGTCTGGCTCTGCCAGAGATAGATCCTACAACACCTTCCGGGGGCGGAGGCCAGTCCGCCACGGTGCCGTTGGCGTAGTCTTCGTCAAACGCGCTTCTGGCCGTCTTGCCCGGATGTTTCAGGCGGCGATCGACGCAGCAGATGGCATCGGACCAGGCTTCTGGGGCAATGTGTTTCCGAAGAATCTGTACCATGTTGTCTTTGAAGACCTTGCGGAGTGTAGGGTTCTCTTCGCAGAGGTCCTCGACGTCTTGTATAGATTTTTGCGCTAGCAGATCTTCGAGTAGGACTTCGACATTTGTCGTTGGGTTCGATTCGGCGTCGGTTGGAGGGAGTGGCGGTAGCGGCCGAGGGAATTGTGGCAGAGTGTCCCAGAGGGAGATCGCGTGGTTAGAGACGGCGTTCCTGAACGGTCCGAATAAGATGTCTGCTGGCCTTTGGAAGAAGGAGTGTTTTTGGACCTGGAGCTCACTGGGTGTTTCCTCCGCAGGGCAGCCTTCCTCGATATGATGATCGTAATTGATAGGCTGGTCCTCCTCGGCGGATTGATGTTCGTCGATGGAGTGGTTCTCACTGGAGGACTGATCTTCACTGCCGGTGTACTCACTAAAGGAGTTGTGCTCGTCATGAGAGTGATCTTCGCTTGAGCTATCCATGATGATTCTTTTACAGTTCAGTTTCTACTTTTTGATTCTGATAGGTATTGCTACAGAGTAAGACACGTTGGATTCGACGTTGACTGAAGATATAGCCGGTAGCCTGAATGGATGCCAACACAAGGCATTGTCGACACCGATTCCTGTCCTTGTATTGTTTGTTTGCGTGTCTTTGTCTGGAAAGTCCTCAGTGGTCAAAGAAAGATTATTCTATTGCACCCATGCCTCAGAAAAAAGAACGATGCCCAAGTGGCCGCGCGGACCAAGTGTTTTGTTGGCATGCTGTTGGTATAAGACGTGCAACGCATCACTGTCAGAACAATGCCTTGTTCAATCAGCATGAAACTTGAGTCTTGTCGGGACTCAACCTCTAGCTCTGTCTGGGATCATTGCTCATGATGAAAAGACTCTTTCTCACAAAGGCAGTCGAGCATGGTGACGCTCAGCCTTTGTCTGGTCTAGGTATGGCCCGAAACTTGCCCAAAGAAGGCTCATTTCGTGACCCTCGGGGATGAGACGTCACTTGGACGGAATGATGAAAGTCCTTCATCTTGATGTTTTTGGCCTCATTGACTACAAAGTATGAGACATATCGTTGCTAGAAGAAATGATCCCCTGTAATCAAAATCAAAATGATCTCTATTATGTATTAAGTTAAAGTAGTGTTTCTAATTTTTTTTCTTTTTGCTCTGATGAAGAACCACGCGTGGCTTCACCTATGTCAGAGCCAAGTGCAGAGTGAGTTGCGTCAACTCCTTACTCCCAAGTAATGTCATCCAACGACTCATCAAAGACGTCGTAGTTGACATCATCCTGGTAAGCAAGCAGCTCATCAGAAGGCAACAACAAGTCTCCATCGGCGTCAAAGAGCGTGTCATCGAACTCGACGTCGAGCGGGTCGCTGTCGTAAGCGTCCGAGACGTCGTCGCCGTAGTCGGCCCACTGGCCGAGCTCACGGTTGGTAATGCCGAGGAAGAGGAGGTAGCACTCGTCAACCTCACCGTTGGTGACGGTGTAGGTGAGGTCCGGGGACTTGAGCATCTCGAGGCCCGCATCGACGTCTTCGCCGACGAGATAGATCTTGGCCGTCTGGTCGCCCTTGTAGGTGCAGACGGCGGGGAAGAAGATGTTGTCTTCGGGATCGATGGCGGCAAGGATGCTGGCGGTGCTGTCATTGTCGTCGTAGTAGAAGGGGGTGAGTGCGCTAGTGTACGCGTTAGAACTTGAAGGATTAAAACTGCCGACTCAAGGAAACTTACACATAGACTGAGGTTCCGGGGAGATTGGCCTCGTCTCCGGAGCGGAGACGGCTGACGCCGAGCTTGTCCATGGTGTTGTTGTAGTAGTGCAGCACCTCGCCAGTCGGCGTGGAGAGAGCGGCCTCTCCGTAGCCGGCCCAGAGGGTGTTGCAGGTGATGTAGTAGGGGAGCTCGTTCTGGGTCGTGTTCTTCTGGAGGTAGACGTTGCCGTCGCTGCAGGCGGCGAGAACGTAGCTGTTGTCGCTCTCGAGGGCGAGGGTGCTGAACCAGTATCCGTCAAAGGCCGCCTCATCGAGGTCGTAGGGAATGGCGGCGAGGTCGGTGCCGTTGAAGCCGAGGTACTCAATCTCCTCGACGACGTACTTGGTCAGGTCGGCAAGCTGGGTCGAGTTGGTGGTGGAGTTCGTGGGGACGGAGACGTTATTTGCGTCGCGACGGTACTCATATCTGTTGTAGGGAGTGGAAGGTAGGGAGCGCTTGTCATCGTGGAGGCCGAGCTTGCCCTTGCTTGTACCATCCGTCTTGTTGCTGTTCAATTGTTAGCATGGTACTTGCTCTAGGTGTCTCAAGGATTATGATGAACATCTTCACTTACCCAATGCAGTACGACGCAATGATGTAGTCCTTGGTCTCGTGGACGGGCCAGTCCTTGTCGAGGAGCCCGAAGCCCTTGAATTTGCCCGTGACATCATTGCGAACACTGAGTGTAGTGCTGATGCCACTGCAGTTGTTGAGTGGCTTCAGTCCAGCCTCAATACCGTCGGTGCCGTTATTCCACTTGGCTTGGACAGCAATGGCTGCAGCGGCCTTGATGGATGGCATGGTCTCGATACCAATGGAGCCCTTGCACCTGGTGCATCCGCTGAAGGTGGTGACGCCAAATTCGAGGCCGACGGGGATGCCGAACTGGGCGGCGATCTCAACCTGGCCCTCGGCCTCGAAGCTGGGCTTAAACTCGGGCTTAAAGCCAATGGACTTGGAGCCGCCCTTCTTCCAGTCGTAGACAAACTTCGCTTTGGCGATGCTGACGTCGGCGCGAGCAACGGCGGTGCCGGTCATGTTGAGACTGAACTTGACCTCGGTACCGATGGAAAGCATGGGGCCGACAGTGACGAAGCCGAGGGTGAAGGGCGAGAGGGGGATGTCGTACAGGTTGTTGCGGAACTTGTGCTCCTGGTAGTACTGAGCGTAGATACCGATGCCGAGACCGACTGAGATATCGATGTCGCTCTCGATGTAGCCATCGGTGATACCCTTGATGTTCTCGATGGTGATGTTGCCCTTCGTCTTGAGGGATCCGGAGAGGCCGCACTTGACACAGTAGAGGTTGATGAAGTTACCCTTGGTGACTGTAGTCTGCTTCTTGGATCCCTTGGGACGCAGGTCCTTGGGCGAGGGAATGGTGCCAAACGACTTGAGCAGGAGAGCGTCGTCACCCCAAGGGGTCTTGACGGCCTTGGCCTCGCTGTCCTTGTCCTTATCCTGCTTCTTAGGCTTGCACGCGTTCTTGAGCTTCTCCTTCTTGTCCTTGTCGTTCTCGGCCTCCTTGCACTCCTTGGCAGGCCAGGGGAGGAGGAGCTTGTCAAAGTCCTTCTCGAAGCGGTTGGGCTTGCCCGTGAGGATGTTGCCACCAACCTCGACAACTGTCTTAGCGACCTCGACGACCTTGGCGCCAACCTTGACAACCTTTTCGCCCGTCTTGACGACGTTGTTCTTGGCGGCCTTGGCTCCGGTCTCGATCTTGTTGCCGAGATTGACGACGCCGCTCTTAATCGCCGGGCCGATCTTCTTGAAGCCGTTACCGATGTCCTTGAAAACGGTAATACGTCTGGCGAGGGTCGAGTCGGTCAGCTCACCATCGATGTCAACCTCGGAAAGGGTCTCGTTGAAGCTGAAGACATCAGACTCGAAGTAGCCGAGCTCTGTGTCGAGGTCATCGTCGAAGTAGGGTCCTAAGCACGCCGTTGGGAGGCCGTACTTCTCATCCACGGGAGCTACACAAGCAGCCGTCATGGTAGGAGCAACGGAGTACGCCGGAGTCACGTCAGTCTCAGTTGCGGTGGGTTCAGCGGTAGCTGCAGGGTTGCCGTAGTTGACGTTCTGGCTGCCATAGTTTCCCCACACAACATTGATATCCTTGGTGACATCACCAATGTCCTTAGCCTGTCCTGCAGCAGTGGCGGAGAGGGAGTTGCGGTCAAAGGTAACAGAGTTGGCCTGGAAGTAGCATCTCTGGCCCAGATCGTAGTCACCGCACTCAGGCGTGTAAGTGACGAAGATGATGTTGTCTGCCTTCCAGTTGGACGCGCTGTGGTCAAAAGCATTCTTGTCACCAAAGGTCATGACCAAGTTGCCTTGGCCCGAGAGCTTGACGTCGGTGACGAGACCAGAGTGGTCGAGAACGATGGACGGAGCAGTCCACTTGGGGGTAGCAACAGCATAGATGCCACCTCCATTCGAGCCGGCATCTTGCGCGTAGTGGATCGGAGCACCAGCGCCGCTAGGCTGAGGAGTGAGGTTGTTGACATCGTTGAGATCGTGGTTGTCTGGGATGGCAGGCTTCAAAGTCGCGATGGGGCCGAGCTTCGAGGTCGGAAACTCGTACTCCGTGCTGGAGGAAGCGGCCGTTGCGGCAACAACATCACCAGAGGCAGATGCCGTGCCGGTGGCCAACGTGAGTGTGCGGGTTGAGTTGGCCGGAGGGTGGAAAGTCACACCGGTGCTGAGGGGCACAGACACAGATGCAGTCCGGGTAAGGGAGTTGCCAGACTGGCCCGAGACAAAAGTCTCGTTCCTTCGGTTGAGATAATTGCGCTGGCCTGGGTGTGCGAGGGCACCGGATAACCCAAGCAGGGGAAGGGTAAGAGACCACTTCATGATGAAACGAGTGTGAGGGATGATTTAGATCAAAAGTCTGTAGTGATGAAAATAATCCTGAAAGAGGAACGAGTGTGGTCAGCTAGGTATAGCTGGTGATAATCCAAAGTGATAAGAGACAGAAACAGAAGCAACTCAAGCCATGAAAGAGTGAATGGCAGAGAGGAGTTGGTTGAAGGACAAGAGTCGAATCCGGAAGCTGAGGACGACGATTTCTGGATTATATGGCAATTCGCCTTTCACGAAGAATTCCCATCCTTCGACCTGCCGAAATTTCGAGTCAGACTTGCCTTGGTAAAAGACCATCGTCTAACACCGCGATAAGTCGACGTTGACAGCCGCATCGGGGGACCATCTCGTTTGGGTCTAAGCGAGGACTCTAAGTTTCCAGGCGAGGCTCAATCGAACGACAAGAGACACCATCTCATGCAGTAGTCAGGGGGTAGTTCTTCAGTGATTCAGGAAAGGGTATCGTCTTTCGCTATTGCCGCGAGCACTAGTCCCCTTACTTCGTTAGCGGCCGGAACATAACCAAATAGTCGGTACTGTGGCTCAACATCGCGTGGGTTGTCAAAGGCGCCGGCCGATCAGATCGACGTTTGGTTGGTCGCACAACGACATGTGGCGGCCAAGCCTCTCAGCCGCAAACCCCCTGAGTAACGATTTTGCGCACGCCACGAACGGTGGCCGCAGCAAATAGTTCGCAAAGATGTTGGCTTTCTCTGTCAAGCCTGCCCGTCAAGGTTCAAGGAGAATCAGTGCGGCACGGCAACCGGGGACTTTGAAATGTCCTAGCTTGTGCGGTCAACGAGTGTCATCTCGATCCATCAGGTTGGTAATCGAGTGGGACGAGCAGTCTAAGCTTCAATGGATTAAGGTAAGAAGCCACGTGGGGTCGCCGAATGTCTGGCGTCGGATTCTCAGTGCTGCAACAAAAATTGGCTTGCCGAGTAACCATCTCGGGCGCTTCAAGCATATCCTCATAGTAGTAGAATATGAGAAGCACGCGCGGCAAGTCAATGTCGGATGAATAATTTAGGCGCCTCTTGCCCGATGACTTGGAGAATTTCTCTGATGCTGTTTAGCATTCATGTTCTGTGAGGTTGTGTGGACTCTGCTGATTGACTTGGTCATAGTGCTCAAGCCATCGAAGACAAGAGCCGGAAGACATAAAGACTTCAACGAGACGGGTGGGCTTGTCTATCGAACCAGACACTCAACTACTTGCGTGGACTGTTCGCATTTCCTGTTGATTATTCTCTCTCCTTCATCCATCAAGATCGTTGCTGGGACCAGTGCGGCCGTGCGTTCAAGTCGGCCAAGCCTGGCTGGACTGATGCAACAACTACATTAGAATCAAGTTCATTCTAAAGGGAATGAGAAAACAGAAAGTCTGGCTCCATCAGTTGGGTTTCTCTTGGTTCCCGTGTCAATACCAATCAATTTGCGCAATGTTGATGCTATTTCCAGCTTTCTCTCCCGAAATTGAGTTGCTGCCTGCGTGAAATGGGACCAGGATTGGAATCCTGCAAGTGCTGGGACGGCGATCGCTTATGAATCGCACCATGGCATGTACCCCCAACTATTGCAGTGCTGGTTCAGCGCTCCCGGAAATAAGCTTCTCTTCCGAAGAGGCCCGGTAAGCAACTAACATGAAGCGACCATATGCGGACTCTGGCCTCAAATACTTACTCACACTACCTGTACATGTACGGATCTATGTTCGTCATTTTCGATACAACGGTCTCAATTGAAGGCTCTCAAATCAGATCTTTCAAATATGAATAGCATCGAAGTGTCTTACACGTATAGACAGTGGCGTCATAGTACGATGCCCACTCCCGTCCCAAATGTGGTGGCGCTGTGCCGCATACCAAAGTCCCAAAACGCACGCCACCATGGCTGAATAATACTGAACCTAGCAAGCTGGCAGCAAATATCGGACTCTGGGACGTGGTAGAGATCATGCAGGGCAGCAACACAGCGGCGGAGTGGTTGAAACCTCAAGATCGACAACTTCCCTCGGTGCTCGACGACTCAACGCGAGAACGCCATTAGCGCGGCGCATCTAACTGCATGTTCCCTGGCATCAACACTACGCGCTTGCCCAGGAATGTCTCTTCTGCAGCCAGGCAGCTCCTGTGGCAGTGTTAGAAGCAGCCGAAATGACATCAATCATGCTGACAGCGAGGCAGGCTGGCGGCCGACCCCAATCCCTGTCACACTCCATCAGGCTGCACGGCGTGGTGCAGGTTGACCGGATGTGAGATCTCTGATAAACCCGATGACGCCGCATTTGTAGAATTTCAATTATCGAACGAGCTATCCAGTGCTTCTTGACCGTCTGTACGCAATGCCTTGAGCACTGGACCAAGCCACGACCGCATATGTCGCTCCAGAACGCATACGAAAGCCGACAACCATGGACTCGCCAAAAGAGAACGGAGAAGATGCCTTATCAACATCAACGAGATCATTCGCCCCGCTGCTTGTCGAAGACAGAAAACCACTCAAGGAAGCCACGCAATTCAAGTTGACCAAGTTTCGGCAGCGGTTGTGGGATAGGAGGCAATGGAAGAAGGCGTCGCTGACTACATGGGAAGATTTTCGCCAGCGACTATGGGATCGCAGGCAGTGGATAGAGGCTTTCGTTTCTGCGTTTCGAGACATTCGAGCTGTCCACTGGTACGCGGTCCTAGCATGGATATTGGCTCTGACGTGGATCGGAGGACTCTGCACCGTGCTGGCGTTCATCAGCAACGCAGAGCTATATGGCGACTCCGCCTGTAAACCGGACGGCAGTTTCGACGTGGAGATGAACCAGTATAACCTTTGGTCTTCCTCTGGATTCTTTCAGATCACCCTGGCATGGGGCAGGTTTTCCTTTGCGGATGCCAAAGTGATTGACGTCGCTTGGGATGTGGTAAGATGACGGATAACTCAAAATGCATGTGCCTTTTGTTCGTCGACTGACCAGCCACTCGCAGATCTTCGGTCGAGGAGGGCAGGCTCTGCTGACGTGGATCACTTGGAGAGTTTTTGCCGACTACACGACGACCTCAATACAAGTGAAGCCCGTGACGTACGACTTTTTCCGCAACATATTCCTCCAGGACCAACCAAACTTTTGGTCAACGTGGCACATGATACGAGACTTTGCTCGTTCACGAGGGCTCAGATCCAAACTAATGATGGTTATCATGGCCTTGGTCACCATCTTCATCCTATGCTTCCCTACCCTGGGCAGTGCAATGACGGGCTACGTAGCGAACAATGACGCATATGTTCAGGGTTCCAACGGCATGTTGATACCCTTTGATGGCTTCGAGGTCGTTGGATATGTAATCCACGATGGCTGGAGGATCGGTATGGAGGGCAACACCACCCTCACTTTCCCTGGTCGTGAGTGTTTTTCTCAGGGGGCCTTCCCGTGAACGCTGAGCTCGCGCTGACTTTAGACAAGACTCTAGTTCCAACACTTACAGTGGTGCAAGCTCATGGGCACGCCTTCTCGGTTGTATAGAGGATGATAAGAGCTACTCTGACTACTCTACTACCTGGTGGAACTTTGACGAGTCTACACCAAAAACCCAGAGATGTTCGTTGCATCGAAACGTTTCAAACTGTACGTATAGTTGTCTCGCAATAATAAAACGAAGTGTCGACGATCCGCAGGACCTTGCGATGCTAATATGTTCCCTTTTGGCAGATGTACAAGAGTACGGATTCTACGGGTTGAAAAACGAGAGCACCACTTGGATGAACGAGACTATGCCAGCTCCGGCCCTCAACATATCGGCTTCCGGTCTTCCTTCATACAGGAACCTGCTGTACGGTTGGAACTGGACAGATCCTCGCACGGGCTTGATGCCCTTCCAAGACGAAAAGAACTTGACGTACACTGCCGGGAACGAGACCTACTCCAAGGAATACATGAAGGCGTACGGGAGTTGCCAGCCAATGAGCGATCACGGACTCGGCGCCGATGCCGGGCGAGAGAGCTACCAATGGGGCTTCTCCTACCTGCAACTTTACATTCTCGTCCTCTTGCTCGTGCTGTGGACGTTGAGTCTTGCTTACATGTGGTTAAAGGCGCGATTGACGATGAGGATGCGTCGGCGGTACGACGTGCCGAGGGGCTATAAGGGCGTCTTGGAGCTGTCGGGAGCCATACGCAAGGAGCTGCAGGAGACCGACCCGGACGAGCTCTCTCACGACCAGCTTTCGGAAGAAATCAACAAAAGCCTAAAGGGCGGAAGAATTCAGTTAGAGTTGGCAGACTCGCCTGCCACATATGGCATCTGGAGGGCGATTTGGATATGGTCCAAGGAGGAAAAGTGGTGGATAGGTCCCGTCTTGTTGATGTTGGCGCCATCGGTGCCGCTCATAGTCACTAACAATTCGTTTAGATAGTGGCTGTTAGTGCCGATGAGCTCTCTCTTGCTTGCTTCGATGGTAGGCCGGTTAGAGAAAAGCAGGATCGTCATCGCTCTCGTAGGTTTTATTATCGGAACGATCACATTCCTAGGAGTTTAGTATAGAACTAAGAGTTATAGATACGGCAGCATATATAACTATGTTAGTATCCCTATTACAGGGTAGTTAGTTCGAACCGTAGTTAATAAAGAGATTAATTAAACTATATAAATATCTACGTAATAAGTATAAAAAGGAGGTTCTAATTATAAGTTAAGTTAGCTACGATAATTATAAATAGGGCCCCTAATTAGCCCTTACGTAGTTAGCTATATACCGCGGTTAAATTAGACTTTTAATTTAATACTAACTTTCTCTTTCTTTTATTAATTTAATTATTATAATTAGAAATATAATTTAACTTTAGGCCCGTTTACTAAGTTATCTCCTTTTCCCTCTTTTCTCTACTCTTTTTATATAACCTATTCCTCTATTTATATAATAACTTTTCTATTACTTACGAATTATTTTAATCCCTTATTTAGTACTACTTTTATAAAAGCGTCTACGAGGTTATTTTTAGTATTAATCTAACGGATCTTAAATATCTCGTGCTTTTCGTACGATTACTTAAGAGCTATAATATTAATTATAAGCCTCTTTTTTTTCGTCGTTCCTAATTTAATAAGGTATTTATATAGTGAGTAAGAATTAGTATAGATAACTATTAAAATAAGTAAAAGGCTAATTCGATTAGTAATTTTCTTTAGTATTATTAAAATCGTATAAAAGAGATTAATACCGTTAACTATACTATAGACTTTTAACGCTAATATACTTGTCGTTATTTACTTATTTTTAGTTAATAAGTAATAAATTATATTACTATATATAATAAATTCGCTCTTACTTATACTCTTATTAACTAGGATAATAATACACCCTAATTACGAAGTAAGGTTATTATTATTCGTAAATAACCTATTAATAAAGACGTAGAGCTTACTAATTATAAAGTTAATTAGGTAATAAATAAGACTTTAATTAAAATTCGTTTATTACTATTTAAGCTATTTATTAAGTACTTTAACGTTTTATTTAGTTAGATTTATAGCTTACGCTACCCTAGTATAATTAAAAGTTACCTCGGGCTAATAAATACTTATAATATATACCCATCGCGCGAGCTTAGCTTTATATTACTTTTTAATATTAATTACGTTCGGATTAATAAAGTTTATTTTTTTACTTTACCCCTTTTATTAAAAAACGACGGTTTCCCTTTTAATTATAAGAATCCCGCTATTAAATACTAAGGGGGTATTTATTATAAAGACCTCTTTTAGCTTTATTACGAAACCCGCTTTTTAAAGCTCCTTATCCTCCTTTTTTATAAAGTTAATATTAAATAGGCTTAATATATTATTAATTTATATTTTAATAGTCCTAAATTAGTTATCTTTATACTCCGTAATTAATAAGCACGGGTCGTATATAGAAGTAATTATTAATAATTAATTAATATAAAAATCGTAATAAGTAGCTTATTAATAAGTACCCGATTCTACGAGCCTATATAGTAGCTTAAGTACTTTAATAATTATGCTTTCTAAGTACTTACTAGCTATTTCCTTTAGTAAATAGGCTAGGATTTTTTTTATAAGCCCTATAACTAATTAGGTATAGGCCTAAGTAATATTATAGCTCTAAATCTCGTATCCCTTTTTCTATAGTAATACTATTAATATTATTATTAATCGTTAGCTATAGTACTATATAGTAAGCAATTATATAAGTATCGTTACCTTTTTAATATCGCTATACCCCTAAATTACGTATCTAAATTTCTCGTATAGCTAGGGTATTCCTTTCCCTTTAATTTTATAAACTATTTATAATTTAAATATATAAAGGTTTATATATTTTTTTAAGTTATATAGGATAAATTAATAAACCCCTCGATTATAAAGAGTATTTATTTTAATAAGATCTAATCCCTTATACGGCTTTTTAATAGTTATAATTATGCCTTTTTTACGTAGTTTAACCGCTAGCTTAAAATCGGCTTTCTTTTTTATTATATAAAAAATATTAATTACCTCGTTACTAATAATAAATTACTACGTTAGGGCTTACTATTATAGTTTTTTATAACGTCTCGCTAGTAGTATTAGTACTCTTTTAGTAATTTCCTTTTCTTTATTATTTATTAATATTATTATAACGATTTTATTAAGGATAATTTCTTATACCTCTACTACGGGTTATATAGTTTCCCCTAACTCTTCTTTTTTTTATAAGTTAGAAATTACCTCGTTAAGATTTATATAATACGGTTTAACTACTATAATTAATACTTCGAATAATTAATTATAATCTCTCGTAACTATATAAGAGCGCTCGTAAATAAAAATTAACTTATATAGCCTAGCTTATTATTAAGTAATTTCGCGCTATATTTATATATCCGAATTTAGTAATATATTTAAATTACTCCCTATATCGGGCCTATTACGTATAATAATTACCTTATTAATTTACTTTTTTTATATTTATCTCGCGCAGTACTTATATTACTTTTTTAATTACTCGGGCTCGTTAGCTTATACTTAGTAATAATAATAAAGCTAAGGTCGTTTTTAAATATACTCTAAATATTAATAATGTTAGTATAAGTCCGTTAGGCCCCATAGTATCGTTATAGTATTTAAATACTATTTAGAAGCATTCGTTATTAATAAAATCCGGATTTTCCTTTTTAATAATTCTAAACGCCCTTTTTAATTATTAATATACCCTTTTTACCTTTTTAATACTATAGTACGCTTTAATAAGTATAACTTTTAATTATATATTATAAGCCGTCGTATTGTCCCTAAATTTTATTAACTTAAAACTAGTATTAGCGTCGGTTTTAATACCGTTTAGCGGTCCTTAGTATATATTAATCTAGCTTTTTTATAGGGCTATCTATACTATCTTTATTTATAAATCCCGGAGGAATTACCCTACTTAAAAGGATATAGCTACGTTAATTATATATAGTACTAGCTAACTATTTAAATAAAAAATATTAACAACGATTTCCTAGTTAAAATTCAGCTTATTATATAATTTAAACTTAAATTTACGTAGGCTCTGCGTATTTATTTAATATTAATAATATACTTTTATTAACTACTCTAGCGCCCTTATTTTAATATTATTATTACTTAATTATTTTAAGAGGTTATATAGCTTCGTAACCGACGGGTACTTAAATTTCTAATATAGTTTTCTAAGCTTATTTTCCGTTAAATAATTAATTAACTTCGTATTATTAATAAGCTTTATAAACGTATACCCCTATTATCGTTCGACTATTTTAAAGTACTTATTATTAGAAATTCTGTTCTTCGTATTATTAAATATAATACTTAGTTAATCTATATTTTTTAAATATAAGAGAAATAGGGTATTAACGGGTAAAATATAAAAAGTCATTATTCTAAAATACGTCTCTATTTTTACTATACTTAGGGCGACGATTTCCTTACTTAGGCCGAAACTAATTTTTATAATACCCGCTATTAATATATTAAGTATTACTAGCGCAATCTTTTATAGCGCTTAGAATTACCCTTTTTTTCTACTTAATTATTACGATACTTTAGTATTTAGGATAATTTTATAAAAATTATTTAAGCCGTACTTTTTATTTATATAAAATACTTATACGAGCTTAGTATTTAAAAAATCTAAGTAATATAAAAAGGACCCCTCTAGCTATTCCTAGATTTACTTAGTATTATATTCTTTTTCTTTAAATATTAAGAGAAATAGCATCTTCTCCTTAATTATTAAGAGAATAGGCTTTGGCCCTATTAAATTCGCCCTTTTAGCTACTTCTATATCCGTTATCTAAGGGACCTTCCCTTACTATTTATAAATAAAAGCTTATTTATTAAGAGCTTTTACTACTCTCTATTCGTTTAGCTTCGTATATTTTTTAAAAACTAACGGGGTAAAAAAAGAGTAGTTAATATTATCGATTTCGTTATAATTTAATTCGTTAATATAGGGGGTAAAATCTTCCTTATTTTTTAAATCTCTTATAGGGAGTATATACTTTAAGCCGCTATTTTAACTACCGTCGCTAGGTTCTATACCCCTAGATTTACCCTTATATATAATAAAAAATTAGTTAAATTAATAAAGGCTAGTTTTACTATTTATTACCCTTAACTTTTTATATTATTTATACGATTTAATACGCTCTTCTTTAGAATAGTTACTTAACTAATATTTATCCTTTTTATAAATATAATATTACCTCTTCTATTACTTTATTTATAAGTTAAATCTCTACTTATTTAACGAATCTAGGCCTCCTTACTAGCGATTACCGTATCTAGCCTCTTTTCCTTTCTTATTATATATTTAATTAACTTAATATTATTAATAAGGGCCGTTATATACTTAAAAATAAGTTTAGCGCGGTATTCTTATTTTAATATTAAAACTAAATCTTAGCCTCGAGTAGAGCGTTTCGTAATCTTTAGGTACTTAGTATAGGGTTATTTTTATTTTTAGTATACGCTAAATTATAATATAAAAATATCTAACTTTCTGCTTATTTATCCCCTTATTTAACTAGGTTTTCGCTAGCTTATTAATTTGATTAATAAGCTCTTTAAAAATCTCTATTTATAATTTACCCTCTATTATCCTAATTATAAATATAAAAAAAATCGCTCGTAGCTTAGATAAGAGCTCTAAGTTCTTATTATAAGTCTCGAAGTAGTTTCGGATTACGTTAATTATACTAAGAAAGTTATTTTAATTAAAATTACGTACCGCTTTATAATAATAATTAGAGGCTTTATTTATAAGTACGATATTAATTACTAAATAGTACTAGTATTCCCTAATTCCGACTTTTTTATAATAATTATAAAATATCGTTAGGGTTTATTATAAGACCTTATACTTCCCCTTGGAATATAATTTCTTTTTTAAAAAGATCTTTTTAAGATCTATAAATTACTTCGTATTTATTACTAGATTTTTAATATTTATATATAATCCCTACGTTACTACGTACTATTAATAACTTCGGGTCGTTTACTTCTTTTTTTATTAACTAATTAGCGTTAAATTTCGTATTAGTAATAATAATAAGTTATAAATTAAAATAAGCAGAATTATTAATTATCGTACTTTTAGTACTATATTTTACCCCAGTATATCCTTTTATAATAATAAATTTCCGTTAGTAATTATAAGGAGGAAATCTAGGTCGTTTACCTTTTTTTTTAAATTCGTTAAAGCGATTATACGCTCTATCGACCTATACCTAGTTCTATAGTACGAATTCCTCCTTTATAATTATCGTTATTAATATTTCGTATAGCTCTTATAATTATAATTACGCTAATAATACCCCTCGCCCATAAAGAAATCTATTAACTACTTTCGTAATTCCTAAGCTTATATTTATAAACTATTTATCTAATTAGTAACTAAGGTCGTTTATAATCTTATAAAATAGGGGTTACCCCTATAGCCCCTTTTTTTTATAAACCTTAGTTAAATAGATTAATACTACGTTAATTTACTTATTATTAAGCTAATCTGCGATTCTATATATCTACGTCCCCTAATAGTTTAGGTTAATATTTATTTATTTATAAAGGATTAGGATTTTATTTAAAATCGGGTTTCGTCCCCTTCTTTTTTACCCTAACTTACTAAGGGTTATACTCTAGCTTATATTTATATTAATAGTTATTAGTATATTTAATTTTAATAAGGATGTATTTAATCCGCGCGCTAGTTATAATAAATCCGTACTTTTACTACTTAACGAATTTATTAAAGTTTAGGAAATTCCTATTTCCTCTTACCGTTTTATTACTATTTTCGTTTTTACTATTTTTAGCGATTATTATTACCTTTTTAAATCGCTAGCTATTATATTTACTAAGATCCTCTTTTTTATTTAGTATAAAAAAGTAGGTTTTAGTAGTTCTTTTTTATAATAATAATAATAAACGTTTATATTACTATAAGAAGATATAATAATTAGTCTCGGGATCTTTATTAGTTACTAATTTTTACTATCCTATATATTTTTAGCTTCTTAAGCCTCGTGCTTTTTATAATCTCTAAATAGCTTCCTTTTTTAACTTACCTTTTTTAAGGTAGTATTTTATAAGAATAGTTAAAAATAAACGCTAAGTAGCTTATAAAAAAGCTATATAAGCTATTAAGAACTATATAAGTCGTTAAGTATAGTTAACGAAGTTAAGCCCTCTTTTTTATAAAATCGTAGATTTTAAGGACTTATTAAAAATACTTATTTATTACTCATACGTAGTAAGGTTAAATATTTTAAAGATCTTATTTTTTATAGCCTCTCGGTACCCTATTTTATATTTTTTAAGTAGTCTTTTTCGTAGCTTAATTATAGTTAAGTAATTATTACGTATTAATAATACCTTTTATTATTTAATTAATTTTTTAAAATTAATAATCTTATATTAAGAGCTAATATAAAAAAAAGCCTTTTAGTAACTCTCTAAAAGATTCTTTTTTTTTCTCCTTAAATCCTCGTCTTTTTAGCTTTTTTTTAAGTTAATAATAACTCTAACGGGAGGTCGTAGGACTACTTTAAAATAGCCGCTTTTTTTTTAAGTTAATTTCTAAGATTTATAATATTCTTAACTTAATATTATTAAGACCTTTAAATCCCCTTCTCCCTTATTAAACCGTTTTTTATATTATATTCTTAAATAATACTTAGGGGGTAGTTAAGAGAGCTATAAAAAAGTTATTTAGATCGCGGGCTTAAGGTTATGTTTATAAAATCTTCGTAATAATAAACTTTTTTATATACTATAGATCTCTTAGCTTAATAACTCTTATAGGGTTACTTTTATTATTAAATAAGAATATTTACGTTTAAAAATCCCCTTTTTTAATTACGTAATACTCTTTTATATTATATTATTAAGTTTATTTATTATACTAATTAATTAAGCGGGTAGTCGTTACGTAAGTATTTTTTTTTATTAATTTAATTAATTAATTTTTAATTACGGGCCGGCTATAAAAAAGTCGTTTAATAAAAAAGCTACTCGGGGTAATAATAAAAGGCTAATTACTTAAGTAGTTCCATTAATTAATATAATTTAATATAATAAATATCGACTTTTCGTAAGTAATAAAGGGTTACGATTACTTAATTCCGTACGGTATTTAAAAATCGCCTCTTTTTTATTTATTTTTATAAGGTTAATTAGTACGAATTTCTTATTTTATATAGTATTAAGAAGTTATCTTTTTTATATAGCGAGATACTTTACTAATTTATAATAATAGAATTTAATTATTAATTAGTATTAGTATCCTCATTATAAAGTAGTTAGTTTAAACCGTAATTAACGAAGAGATTAATTAAACTATATAAATATTTACGTAGTAAGTATAAAAAAGAGGTTTTAACTATAAGTTAAGCTAGTTACGATAATTATAAATAGGGCCCTTAATTAGCCCCTGCGCAGTCGGCTATATGCCGCAGTCGAATTGGACTTTTAATCCGATAGACTATTATTATTATTATTAAATAGATACCCCGTGGAGTTGAATGTAATCTGATTAGATATTACTAGTCTAACTCTTGCGCGACGTCGTTAACTACTACAGCCTCTGTGATGTGGAAGCGATGATCCAACGGAGTGACTGCGCTATATGGACCCCTTTATCATCCTCAGACATATAAAGGAGGCAGGATCGATCATCAGTGCCCACAAATGTCACAGAATAACGACGATCCGCTCACAAACTCCAATCAGAAACTCATTCTGTACATTTGCATAGGTAACCAGGGTCATGTGTTTCATGCCTCAAGAAGTGAATTATCATTACTCATCTATCCTCAAATACGCTAAACAGGAGAAATATGTGGATTAACCCTCGTGCTGTTCGCACGTGTGCTCGTCGGTGAGACGGCCTCGCTGAACCCCGACAACTGTTTCTTCAGTGTCGCTGGACTCGGCACCCAGTCGCTCAAGCCGGTGTCCTTTCGTTTGATGGGAGGTGGATTTGTTGGTGGGATGACGATCTGGGGGTGTGGAGGCTGCTGAAGTTCTTGAGGAGACTGTGTAAGTTGAGAGTGCGGCGACGTGTCTGCAAGCTCGTAACTCTCGCCTGGCTCCTCGAATTGCTGATAATACGCGGCGCTCTCGCCTTGGATAGAGTTCTGCCGGGGCCACTCCGACTTGTATGCCGGCGCGGGTTCCGCTAGTTCGGCTCGTTGTTGTTGGTGGCCTACGGCGTGGCCGAGGTCGCCTTCGAGTTCCATATGGCCATCGGGATTCGCGTGGTTAACATTGTGATAGCCGGCGAAATTGGTTGTAGAGGACTTGGAGTCTGGGGCGTCGCGCTTCTCCGATCGCGGGATGGAGCGAGACGCGCCTGCAAACTGCCCGTTTTGCTTGGGTTTGCGATTCTTCAACCAGAACCACATTGCGACAAAGAAGATTAGGGCGGCACCGATGGCTACCGGCACGCCTACTTTGACGCCCAGGGCGGCTTTGTTACCGCCGCTCGAGGATGAGGTGCCGTTACATGATGATGTGATGTGGTCTGGTAGAGTGCCGTTGGCTACTTGCGGGCTTAGCCAGAATTTACCCGCGTCATAGTCGACGTGGAGGTAGTTCTGCGACAGGAAGACGCCTCCGAGGATGGGAATGTTGTCACCCAGATCGCTCATACCTGATGCAACCGAGGTGCTGATCCTGCTGTTGTTGAGCACAGCATATCTACCACGGGCATCCGTGCCGCGTACATGGCTGACCAGTTCGTAATGAGGGATGACGCTTGTATAGCCGTTGGATAGCTTGATGGTCAGGGAGCCGAGGAGGGACTCACGGTCCTTGGGGAAGTCGGATTCTCCAAAGGCCATGCCGTCAGTCGCGGTGTGGTTACCGAGGCTCTGGAGCTTGGCAAACATGTTCTGCGTGAGGGTGAAGCTGTTCTGCACTGTATCAATACAGGCAGCCACCTTGACGCCCGGGTCGAAGAGAGAGTGATCGCCGTCAGTATTGGTGAGGACGATGTCGGACACGAGAACCTGGAGAGGGCACGGGACCGGGGCGTTGGCTCCCCACATGCTGAACTCTGCAACCTGGGACTCGTTGTAGCGTGCTTCGTTGTAGCCGCCGATGACTAGCTGGCCGTCGCGAGGGTGAAGCTCTGATGTTGAGCCGTAGTCCAGGCTGAAGCTTGTCGTGGGGGCCAAGTCGTTCCTTACGAAGCTGTCGAGGGTGGACGAGTTCGAACCAAATGCGATGGCGCTTTTGTTCATGGAGTCATAATCGGCCCATACCTCGAAGGGATACCCATAGGCTACGGCTGGAGCATCGGTGAAGTTTGCGACATCGTATCCATGGAGGACCGTCGTTTCACCATCTTCAGGCTGAGCGTCGATTGTTCTAGAGGGGAGTCAGTCATGTATCTCGGACAACTCGGCTAGGTAGATACCATACGTTACGTTCCAGTCCTTGATGTTGACGACTTGGCTGAATGTGCCTCCTGTGGTGTCGTATACACTGCCCGAGGCTCCTTGGCAGCCGACGAATGCGTATGTTGAGTTGTCCGGGCAGTCCAGACTATTTCTAACTCGCGTGTTGTTTAAGATGGTGGACATGCGCATGCCTTGAACCTGGCCACCAAGCGTGAGCTTGAGGCCTCGATTGGCACCGATGCCATTGGGAAAGGTAACGTTCTGAAGAGAAAGTATGTAAGTCAACAAGAGCTACAGTCGCACACGGCAACACACACACACAGACAGAAACACACATAGACACACACCCAAAGGAAGCAAAACGTGATGAAAAGTGAATGAATGACTCGTGAAGTTGTTCCTTACTTTTATGGGTAATACTAATGGGTCAGTAGAACTTGAACAAGAATCGTCCGCGAGCGCGGAGTAAGAAAGGACGCTGGCCAGCAGGAGCGCCGCCCAAGGCGACGAGGTCAACATCACGAAAGTTCGCGATATAGGATGCTGCTGAATCGAAGCATGACGGGCAGATGAGCGGGCTCGATTCAGGAAGGGGGTTCAACGATGGACCGCATTGTGGTTTTGACGGGCAGGACGAGCCCCCTTTTGAAAGCTCTTGTCTGCCCACCTGCCATCACCCCGGGCACGTTGCAATATCGAGATAGTTGACACCCTGGAGTCGTGCCAGGTTACCTAGCCGGAAGTGGCAGACGAAACCCACCCGTGAAGTCCCTGGTTATTAGAAGGGGCTCATGATGTTCCACTTTTGCCAACTCTATCCCCGCTCCAGCCCGCGTTGGGGCGGTTGCGAGATGCTTCGGAATGCACTCCGTAGACACTATCCTGATGTTGACTCACACCAAATTTCGACTACACTAACTGATTAACATATCCCCCCAAGCAAAGTCTAAACAACTAGAGGCCATGACCATATACCGCAACTAAAGATCTTATCTCGACCAGAAAAGTTCAGACGACTGAAACGTAGTTGCGCGGCCGATTCTCGCTGTTGAAGGGGTACACTAGTCATGAACCATGTTCGAAGCCTCCACGACGCCTGCACTCTGGACTTCTTGGCGCACGAGCCCCATGGTAAGATTAAGGTCGTATTTTGGAGCGTTCGGGACAAGCCAGGAAGCATGCCTCGCGTGCCTGGCAAGGCGTGGGAGCCGTCGTTGTACGTAGTAGTGGTGGTGCCGTCGTGGTGGTCTCTCCAGCGATAGCTCATTCCCGCGATCCGGCGCCTCCAGCGAATCGCTCTCCCCGAACCGCAGACCTGGACAACCCTGACAGGATCTACGCCAGCCGCCCTCGCAAATGCCGCGCGATCAGCGTGGCTTCCAGCAGGAAAGATAGATGAGTATCGTCTCACTTATGTTGAGTCCAGCTGGTTCAACCCCGGGAAATGAATGTTCATAGGGCTACAACTCTCCGGGGCGAGAGTCTGTTGTTTATGGATTCATGTTCGGTAGGAAAATTCCAAGACACCGCGTATCGTAAGCGAAACCTGCGTAGACGCAGAAAGAGACTGAAAGGAGGAGAGACGGCCCATCAACTGAGAGTGATACAGGGATATGCTTTGCCTCGCATTCGGGATCCCCTTACCTCATGGCATGTGGGAGGCTGTTGTTCCGCATTCCGTGCTCCGGAACAGACCTCGTCCTGATCCTCGCGCTCGTCAGTGTCAACTGTCGGGAAGAGAAATCCACTGAGCCAAAAGACTGGAAGAGGGAAGTCAAACAATTTGGACTTTATTAGGCGCGAGTTGCCAATTTGCCACTGCCAACTTTGGACGACAAGCGCCTGGACCGTTGTGCTAGCAAGGATTGATGGTGGTTCTCCCCCTCGGCCCCCGGATCGTTCCATAGAGGTGAAGAAGATACTAGCAGCGAATAACCATGACGAGATTACGTTTGCAATGGGAAGAAATCATCAATCGCATTGTCCGAGCGTTGGCAGTTGAGCACGTGGTCATGGCTTGAGCCTTGAGGAGTTATGCTGCCAAACATATCGCTGAATTCATCGGGCAAAACGGACCGTAAGCAGCGTTCAAGGGACGAGATCGAAGGATATCAGTGCCGGTCCACTTTTCTACAGAGTTCAGAAGCAAGCTGAATTTTTCAGACTAAAGATTGGGCTGACCTCGAAACAACAACATAAGTACTCAAGTAAGCATCAATGCAAAGAATTCGTGTATGTACAATAAACCAGACTGTTGACTTTCGCTCTTCTTTCGACAGACCCATATGTCCATCCAGTAATTTGGTACGTAACAAGCTTGGTCCATAGTCTATCTCCTCTGTGTGGAAACGCTGGGGAAGGACATGGAACAAAGATGCGCGTGGTCGGTCTGAAGGCCCATTGTTTGCCAGCTTGGTAGCAATTCATTTCGGGTTTCCAACTTTTCGGCTTCAAGTTGCAGGCCATCGCAGAAAACTGTCTCGTAATGAATAGCTTGGGTGTGATTTTGCCCCGTCAGGTTCGTTCTTGGCCAGTGCTGAGTGCCAGGAGCAACCCTTCGAGGTTTACAAGGTGCAACCAACCCATCGACGGAGCTCCGCACGCGACTGAGTTTGACCCCGCGCTACGAGTTGCATGAGACATTATTAGCATTACTCACGTTAGGGAATAACCAAATTTAAGTCGGCTTTCACAATTATAGCTCACAGCCTTGAGCTGTGCGACAGAATTGACGATGCACGGCTTCTCCTTGCATACATAGACCCCAAATTTTCCCATCTCACCAACCATTGGCCTCCGATCAACGGAGGTCGCTCCGGCTCAATGGTCTAGTGGTATGATTCGCCCTTCGGGTTCTATACCAACCCTTGCGCAAAGCGTGAATGGGCGAGGTCTCGGGTTCGAATCCCGATTGAGCCCTTGCTATTTCTTTTGTCCATTTTTGCACTATCATCACACAAACTGTTTAATGGTCGTTCAGTTGAAATAAAGGAATTGAGTTCTGTGGTTGGAGTCGCCAGGCTCAAATCTCCGCATATAATTGGAGATATATATAGATCTTATCCAATCAGCTGTTGGGACGAATGTGGTAGCTTGAAGCTTCAAGCCCCTCATCAACCACCGCAACCCACCTGGCCTTCCTGACATCCCGCTTGATGTCCATTTTTCGATGTCAATATGGCATCAAGCTGTGTAACGCCGTCATCGAGCCCAAAAGCATTGTGTAACGAGTGCTCGGGCATCGTTTTTGATGACGCCGAGGGAGATGTTCGTGATGCTGCGCACTGGGAGAGAAAGGATAGCTACCCAAATCTTCCACTTTTTCGTAACTCGGCTGCAGCGGGTTGTTCTTTCTGCGAATATCTTTGCTTTGTACTCGATGAGAAGCTCCCCAAACCCCTTCAAATTGCATTGCAAGAGTCTACGACGAAAGATGTGGTAGCTAAGCTATCCTCGCCTGCTTACGTGATGCGTTCCGACATCATCGACGTCACGCGCGATTGGATGCCCGATGATTACGGTATCGAACAAGACGGGATATACTGGCTTGATTTCAGGTTTGAGTCTGAGGCTTGGCGTAAAGGACCGTGGTCCGAGGGGTGGAAAGTGCGGGCTATTGCGTATCAAGGAGAAGATGGTATGTGTCTCTTAGCCTTAGCCGTCTTAATGACTTCTTGCAAGGCCACAAGAACAATGACATTCTGCTAACATTACGAAAACCGAAAGAAAATGTTGCAAGTGCCCTCGGTATTGAGTTGAAACTCCCCATCACGAATGCTCTCGCTCCGTCTTGCATGAAACGCCTCAAGGAGTGGGTTTGGGGCTGCGCGAGCAACCATCCGGAATGTTGCTCTCCAGAGCCAAGAAGCCTCCCGACTCGGCTGATTAAAGTTGGAGAGATGAGTGACGGAATAGCTCGCTTGGTCATGAGTGACAAACTTCCTCCAACGACATCGTACATTGCTCTGAGCTACTGCTGGGGCCCTCCATCCGTCAGTAAATCACAGCTCATCACCACAGCGGCCACTCTGGCAGACCGCCAGACGAAGATCCCACTTCCCGAGATGCCGGATACAATCAGAGATGCAGTCGTATTTGCGCGTCATATGGGGATCAAGTACATCTGGATCGATGCTCTATGCATTATCCAAGACGACGCCGAAGACTGGGCAAAGGAGGCCGCGCTCATGTTTGCTGTATATCGGCATGCTACTCTCACACTGGTAGCAGCCGCAGGCGATACCTCTCACTCGGGTTTCCTGAAAAGAAGTAGTCCCGGGCCGTCGGTCCTCGTCCCGTTCGAGTCTAAAAAGGGACAGGGTAGGGTGTCGGGCACGTACGTCCTGTCAGCTCTCAACGAACACCGGACTTGGGATGCCGACTATCCAAGCCACATGCATACCCGAGCATGGGCTACGCGGGCTTGGACATACCAAGAAGATCTCATGTCTACTCGAGTATTGTACTTTGACAATCATACGTCCTACTTTCGTTGTCAAACGGAACGACGTCTCGAACATAGTAGCAAGGTATACGACAACGTCCAAAGCTGGCATCATCTGCTCTCACCAGCGCCTGAAGATATACCTTACAATGAGGTGAAAGAGAGAAGGGAAAGCCTCTATGAGAGATGGAAAGATCTAATAATTGAGTATACCAGACGAAAGCTGACGGTTTCCAATGACAAGTTTTCAGCTTTGTCTGGATTAGCCCGTACTTTCAGCCCAGCGCTTGAAGACGAATATGTAGCTGGACTTTGGAAAAATGATTTGGTACGTGGAATGCTTTGGAACACTGTCATGCAGCCTTCGAAACCGAAAGCGTGGAGGGCGCCATCCTGGAGCTGGGCATCTAGTGACGCAGAAATCGCATGGGATTTGCGATTCTCACTACCGCTCATTCAGAAGTGCAGTATTGAGAATATCCACATCGAAACCGCGGGCTCAGATCCGTTTGGAAGACTTGAGAGCGCTTGGATCGAGCTCTGCGCTGTCTGTGTTCCAGTGGTTTTGCGACCGGTACAGCAGGCCGAGAGTGATCAGGACACATACCTTGCAGAGGTCCTCTTCTATGAAGGTGGGAAGATCATGGCCCACGGATCTCTTGATGCTGTAGCACCCTCGGGGTTAAGGAATGATGGCACTTTCAAGCTGGCTGATTTTGGACAAGCTGATGAGATTGCCGACGTATCTGCGGTCGTTCTCGCGTCGCGCTGCGTCATCTTTGGTCTTGATAGGAGCTCAGGCGAGAGAAAGTTTTCATCACCATCATTCCCAACTGGGCTTTTGGTGAAGAGCAGTCCAGAGCAAGGAGAGATTGTTTCATCACTCCCAATCTACAAACGACTCGGGACCTTCAGAACCGAGACAGAGGAGCAGACGGAAGCGTGGCTGACGCTAACTCAGTCTCGCCTGAAACTGATATGAATCCTCGTAGGGGTACTATAATGAGATTCTAATCATTGCGCTTTCTTACAATTCATAAGACACCACAGAGGAGAAGACAAAGTATCAAGATCAACTATTGAAGTTAGTCCCCAGCGATAGGAGATATGATATGACCCATATTGAAGGCATGTCAGGCGGGAATGTTCAGTATTCATGAACAACTTAGCCCCCTTTGATGGCCTTTACCAGGGGCTCAAACCAACTATCAGCTAGCTTTTCGTCGCCCTTGCCATTGGGATGTACACCATCTCGCGTCATCCCCTTGACATCAAAGTCCTTATGGCAGTCAACAACAGTAATACGGCTTTTCTCATTTGATTTACTGCTCGCCCAATTTGGTATGACTTTGTTGAAATCCTCAATGCCTCGCATACAGTTCGTACAGCCGGCTGGGTCTAGGGGTGTTACCTGAACAATCTGAGGAGGATATTTAGACGTTAGAGTCATGTCTGGTGGTCATGTTGCCCAAAGACAGCTCGCGAGGGAATACGCACCAATATCTTCATGCTTTCTTTGCTAGCCCGCATTTGGTCAACCAGCTTATCTAGTGCGCCAAGAATCTCCTCGGGCTTCTTCGTACTCCACACGTCGTTTGAGCCGAGGTGCATCATGACAATATCGGGTTTCGTATCCCCAAGCCAACGCTCTATGTCGGATTAGAAGTCCAATTCGACCGCGGCATACAGCCGACTACGCAGGGGCCAATTAGGGGCCCTATTTACGATTATCATAGCCAGCCTAACCTACAGTTAGAACCTCCTTTTTACACCTATTACGCAGATATTTATATAATTTAATTAATCTCTTCGTTAACTACGGTTTAAACTAACTACCCTATAATAAGGATACTAATACTAATTAGTAGTTAAATTTTACTATTGTAAATTAATAAAGTATCTCGTTATGCAAAAGAGACGACCTCTTAATATTGTATAAAATAAGAGATTCGTATTAATTAACTTTATAAAAATAAACGAAAAAAGAAGTAATTCTTAAATACTGTACGGAATTAAATAATTATAACCCTTTACTACCCATAAGAGGTTAACGTTTACTATATTAAAATACGTTAATTAATAAAACTGCTTAAGTAACTAGCCTTTTATTATCGCCCTAAGTAGCTATTTTACTAAATAACTTTTTTATAACCGGCCCGTAATTAGAAATTAACTAGTTAAATTAGTAAAAAGTAATACTTACGTAACGACTACTTACCTAATTAATTAGCGTAATAAACGAGCTTAATAATACGGTATAAAAAAGTACTACGTAATTAAAAAAAGGGATCTTTAAACGTAAATATTCTTACTTAGTAATAAAAGTAACCCTATAAGAGTTATTAAACTAAAAAATCTATAATATATAAAAAAGTTTATTACTATAAAGATCTTATAAGTATAACCTTAAGCCCGCAATTTAAATAACCTCTTTATAACTCCCTTAACTACCCCCCGGGTATTACTTAAGAATATAATATAAGGGACGGTTTAATAAAAAAAGAGGGGATTTAAAAATCCTAATAGTATCGAGTTAAGAATATTATAAATCTCGGAGATTAACTTAAAAAAAAGGCGGCTACCCTAAAGTAGTTTTATAACCTCTTACTAAAATTATTATTAGCCTAAAAAAAGGCTAAAAAAACGAGGATCTAAAGGAAAAAAAAAGAATCTTTTAAAAAGCCGCTTAAAAGCTTCTTTTTATATTAGCTCCTAGCGCAAAATTACTAATTTTAGAAAATTAACTAAATAATGAAAAGGATCGTTAATAAGTAATAATTACCTAATCGTAATTAAATTATAAAAAAGACTACTTAAAAATATAAAATAGAATACTAAAAAGCTATAAAAGACAAATTTTTTAAAATATTTAACCCCACCGCGTACGAGTAATAAATAAGTATTTTTAGTAAATCTTTAAAATCTACGATTTACGAAAAAGAGGGCTTAACTTTATTAACTATACTTAACGGCCTATATAGTTCTTGATAACCTATATAGCTCCTTTACGAGCCACCCGGTATCTATTTTTAACTATTTTTATAAAATACTGCCCTAAAAAAAATAAGTTAAAGAAAGAAGCTATTTAAAAACTATAAAGAATACGAGGCTTAAGAAGCTAAAAATATATAGAATAATAAAAATCGGTAACTAGTAAAAATCCTAAGACTAATTACTATATCTTTTTATAGTAATATAAACGTCTACTACTACTATTATAAAAAAGAATTATTAAAACCTACCTTTTTATATTAAATAAAAAGAAGGATCTTAGTAAGTATAATAGCTAACGATTTAAAAAGGTAATAGTAATTATTAAAAATAATAAAAACGAGAGTAATAATAAAATAGCGAGAAGAAATAAAAATCTCTTAGACCTTAATAAATTCGTTAAGTAATAAAAATATAAATATATTATAACTAGCGCGCGGATTAAATATATCCTTATTAAAATTAAATACGTTAATAACTACTAATATAGGTATAAGCTAGAGTACGACCCTTAGCGAGTTAAAAAAAAAAAAAAAAGGACGAAACCCGATCCTAAATAAATTCCCAATCCCTTATAAATAAATAAATATTAACCCGGATTATTAAGGGATATAAATATATAAAATCGTAGATTAGCCTAATAGTAAATAAATTAACGTAGTATTAATCTATTTAACTAAGGTTTATAAAAAAAAGGGGCTATAGGGGTAACCCCTATTTTACGAAATTATAAATAACCTTAGCTACTAACTAAATAAATAGTTCGCGAGCGTAAGCTTAAAAATTATAAAAGTAGTTAATAAATTCCTTTATAAGTAAGGAGTATTACTAGCGTAATTATAATTATAAGAGCTATATAAAATACTAGTAGCGATAATTATAAAAAAGGAATTCGTATTATAGAACTAAGTATAGGTTAATAAAGCGTATAATCGTTTTAACGAATTTAAAAAAAAAGTAAACAACCTAGATTTCCTCCTTATAATTACTAATAAAAATCTATTGTTATAAAAGGATATACTAAGGTAAAATATAATACTAAAAGTACGATAATTAATAATTCCGCCTATTTCGATCTATAACTCGTTACTATTATTAATACGAAATTTAGTACCGATTGGCTAATAAAAAAAGAAGCAAACGACCCGAAATTACTAATAATACGTAGTAACGCAGGGATCGTATATAAAAACCAAAAGTCTAATAATAAATATAAAGTAATTTATAAACCTTAAAAAGATCTTTTTAAAAGAAAAATTATACTTTAGGGAGAAGTATAAGGTCTTATAAAAAACCCTAATAATATTTTACGATTATTATAAAAAAGTTAGAATTAGAGAATACTAGTACTATTCGGTAATTAATATTGTACTTATAAGCAAAGCCTCTAATTACTATTACGAAGTAGTACGTAATCTCGATTAAAACGACTTTCTTAATATAATTAATATAATCTAAAGCTACTTCGAGACCTATAATAAGAACCTAGAGCTCCTATTTAAACTACGAGCGATTTCTTTTATATCTATAATTAGGATAATAGAGGGTAAATTATAAATAAAGATCCTTAAAAAGCTTATCGATCGAATTAATAAACTAATAAAAACCTAGCTAAATAAAAGGATAAATAAGTAAAAAGTTAGATATTTTTATACCGTAATTTAGCGTATACTAAAAATAAAAATAACCCTATACTAAGTACCCGAAAACTACGAGACGCTCTACTTAAAGCTAAGATCTAGTTTTAATATTAAAATAAAAATACCGCGCTAAACCTACTTCTAAGTATATAACGGCCCTTATTAATAATATTAAGTCGATCGAACGTATAAAAAAAAAAAAAAGAGGCTAAATACGGCAATTACTAATAAAAAAGCCTAGATTTATTAAATAAGTAAAGATTTAACTTACGAGCAGGGTAATAAAAGAGGTAATATTATATTTATAAAAAGGATAGATATTAGTTAAGTAATTATTCTAAAAAAGAGCGTACTAAATCGTACGAATAATATAAAAAGTCGAGGGTAGTAAATAATAAAACTAACCCTTATTAATTTAACTAATTCCTTATTATATATAAAGAAAGATCTGGGGGCACAGAACTTAGTAATAGTAACTAAAGTAGCGGCCTAAAATATATACCCCCTATAAAAAATTTAGAAAATAAAAAAGATCTTACCCCCTATATTAATAAATTAAATTATAATAAAATCGACGATATTAATTACTCTTTTTTTGCCCCGTTAGCCTTTAGAGGATATACGAAGCTAAATAAATAGAAAGTAGTAGAAGCTCTTAATAAGTAGGCTTTTATTTATAAATAATAAAAAAAGGTCCCTTAAATAACGAATATAGAGGTAGCTAAAAAAGTAAATCTAACAGGGCCAAAGCCTATTCTCTTAACGATTAAAGAGAAGACGCTATCTTTTTTAATATTTAAAAAAAAAGAACATAGTACTAAGCATATCTAAGGGTAGCTAGAGGGGTCCTTTTTATACTACTTAGATCCCTCGAATACTAAGCTTATATAAGCATTCTATATAAGCGAAAAATACGGCCTAAACAATTTCTATAAGATTATCCTAAATACTAAGGTATTATAATAGTTAATTAAAAAAAAAGGGTAATTCTAAGCGTTATAAAAGATTGCGTTAGTAATACTTAATACGTCGACGGTAAGTATTATAAGGATTAGTTTCGGCCTAGGTAAGGAAATCGTCGCCCTAAGTATAATAAAAATAGAGACGCACTTTGAAATAATAACTTTCTATATTTTACCTATTAATACCCCATTTCTCTTATATCTAAAAAATATAAATTAACTAAGCATTATATTTAATAATATAAAGAATAGAATCTCTAATAGTAAGTATTTCGAAATAGTCGAACGACGATAAGGGTATATATTTATAAAGCTTACTAATAATACGAAGTTAATTAATTACTTAATAAAAAGTAAGCTTAGAAAACTATATTAAAAATTCGGGTACCCGTTAGTTACGAAACTATATAACCTCTTAAAGTAATTAGGTAATAATAATATTAAAATAGGGGCGCTAGAGTAGTTAACGAAAGTATATTATTAATACTAAATAAATATGCAGAGCCTACGCAAATTTAAGTTTAAATTGTATAATAAGCTTAATTTTAACTAAGAAATCGTTATTAATATCTTTTATTTAAATAGTTAGCTAATATTATATATAATTAACGTAGCTATATCTTTCTAAGTAGGGCAATTCCTCTAGGATCTATAAGTAAAGATAGTATAAGTAGCCCTATAAAAAAGCTAGATCGATATATACTAAGGACCGCTAAATAGTATTAAAACCGACGCTAGTACTAGCTTTAAATTAGTAAAATTTAAAAATAATACGACGGCCTATGGTATATAACTAAAAATCGTACCCGTTAAAGCGTACTATAGTATTAAAAAAATAAAGAGGGCATACTAGTAGTTAAAAAGGGCATTTAAAATTATTAAAAAAGAAAATCTGGATTCTACTAATAACGAATACTTCTAAATAATACTTAAATACTATAACGATACTATAGGGCCCAACGGACTTATATTAACGCTATTAGTATTTAGAGTATATTTAAAAACGACCTTAGCCTTATTACTATTACTAAGTATAAGCTAACGAGCCTAAGTAATTAAAAAAGTAATATAGGTATTGCGCGAAATAAGTATAAAAAAGTAAGTTAATAAAGTAATTACTATATACAATAGGCCCAATATAGGGAATAATTTAAATATACTACTAAATTTAAATATATAAGTATAGCGCAAAATTACTTAATAATAAGCCAGGCTATATAAATTAATTTCTATTAACGAGCGCTTTTATATAGTTACGAGAGATCGTAACTAGTTACTCGAAGTATTAATTACGGTAGTTAAACTATACTATATAGATCCTAATAAAATAATTTCTAACTTATAAAAAAAAAAAAGCTAGGGGAAACTATATAACCTATAATAGAGGTATAAGAAATTATCCTTAACAAAATCGTTATAGTAGTACTAATAAATAATAAGGAAAAGAAAATTACTAAAAGGGCACTAATACTACTAATAAGACATCGTAAAAACCTATAATAGTAAGCCCCAACGCGGTAATTTATTACTAATAACGAGGTAATTAATACCTTTTATATAGTAAAAGAGAAAGCTAATTTCGAGCTAGCGGTTAAACTACGTAAAAAAGGCATAATTATAACTACTAAAAAGCTATATAAGGGATTAAATCTTATTAAAGTAGATACTCTTCGCAATCGAGGGGTCTATCAATTTATCCTATATAACCTAGAAAAATATATAAACCTCCGTATATTTAAATTACAAATAGTTCGTAAAATTAAAAAAAAAAAAACACCCTAGCCGTATAAGAAATCTAAATACGTAATTTAAGGGTACGGTAACGTTAAAAAGGTAACGCTACTTATATAATCGCTTATTATATAGTACTATAGCTAACGATTAATAATAATACTAATAGTATCGCTATAGAAAAAGGGATATAAGATTTAAAACCGTAATATTACCTAGGCCTATACCTAATCGGCCACAGGGCTTATAAAAAAAATCCTAGCCTATTTACTAAAAAAAATAGTTCATAAGTACCTAAAAAGCACGATTATTAAAGTACTTAAGCTATTATATAAGCTCGCAAAATCGGGCACTTATTAATAAGCCACTTATTATAATTTTTATATTAATTAACTATTAATAGTTACCTCTATATATAACCCGTACTTATTAGTTATAGAGCACGAAAGTAACTAATTTAAAATCGTTAGAATATAAACTAACGATATATTAAGCCTATTTAATATTAATTTTATAAAAAAAAAGGATAAAGAGCTTTAAAAAGCGGGCTTCGTAACGAAACTAAAAGAGGTCCTTATAATAAATACCCCCCTAGTATTTAATAATAAGATTCTTATAATTAAAAGGGAAACTATTATCTTTTAATAAAAAGGGTAGGGTAAAAAAATTAACCTTATTAATCTAAACGTAACTAACGTTAAAAAGTAATATAAAGCTAAGCTTATTGTTACGGTAGTGGGCACCAGGGCCCTGTGGGCCCTGTGGCTTAGCCTCAGGCTGCGAGGCTAAGCTCCTAGTAGTCACGTGACGAGCTAGACCGCTAGGCCCAAAAGGCTAGCCTACTAGCTTCTACTTACTATTCTGTTTTTTTCCTTTTTACGTTAAGTCTTTAGTTAATTAGGTTAATATAGTAGCGTTCCGACCTACCTCGAGTTCCCTTTCGTAATACTACTTAACGTTACTTAATTAACTATTCTCTAGAGACAGAACGATAATATCTTAATTAATTAACTACTAGCTACCCCTACTAAAAAAGCGTATAAGAGAGCCGAGCGATAGCTAGTTAAATTAATCGTGTATAAGTAGCGTAATTAATACCCCCTAAATATATACCCCCTCTACTAAACGTAATAATTAGAGAATATAGCTAGGGAGGCTAGGTCTCCTTTTATACTAACGGTTTTTAATAGAGTTACCGCTTTTATAAGTCCCGATAGAGCGTCGTAAGCCCTAATAAAAGTACTAAGCTCCCGGTTATCGACCTAGAGGTCGCACTATTTAACTAGTTAATAAAGCGCTTCTTACCTTTTATTACCTAGGCCGATTACCTAGCGTACCTTAGTAACGTAGCTAACTAGCTTACTTCGCTTATTTATATCTATAACGATATCCTCTTTAAAAAGAATACTAAGTAGTATATTAACCTCGACCTTATTTAAGAGCTATACTTTAAAAACGACAGAAAGACCCTACTTAAGTAGATCGAATAGTAACTAAAAATATATATTACTTAGTACTAATTAAAGTAGGTCCTAGCGTCTGCTATTAGCTAGCTAAGTAATAATACTAAGCGCCTATACGTAATAACTTATAAAAACCTCGACCTTATGCGTATTACTATTATAGAGCTCCGTATTATAAAAGAGGCCCTTACTTAAGCCTATACTAATAATACGGCTATAGCTAAAAAGCTAGAGTAATTAGAGAACGGCTCTTAGGCTAGTTCTATTTAAAATACCGTTACCCTTAGCGCGCTAAAGTAGCGGCTAGTATACTTAAAAACGTAAAATAGCTATAAAACTACTCTAGCCTCGTCCTATCTTATTACCCACGGCTCTTAAAAAATACCTAACGTACCTACTTTTATAAGTAATAATACTAGCCTTAAGTTCGACTACTAGCTCTAGTATATTACAAAGCGCTTAGAGAACGCTAATTATAATACGAATAAGTACTACCTAGAGTATATTATTAATAAAATTAAAAGTAGCGCTACGGAGTTTATATACTTATTACTAACTTCTAACGAGATTACTACGGTCGAGTAGCTACTCTACGAGCTTAAGTCGGCTTATACTAGCCCGACTACTATAAACGACGCTAGCTATAAGCTAGACGTACTTATAATTACGCTTAAAAACGTTTATTAAAAGCGCTCTATATTCGCTAAACTCGCGCGTATTAATAAGCTTTTAGAGTCCTAATAAAAGCGCCGTTTTTATAATAAGCTACTTATATATCTTTATAACTAGGCTATATTAAAGTACTTAAATAACACGGCTACTTTTTAAAAATATACTAAGTACGTCGCCTAGCTAGCTAATATAATATAGCCCCTTTTTATAAAAGACCGCGCGGTTAAAGCTTTTAACTAGACTTACTAAACCTCGGGTAGAAATAATAAAAGTAATAAAAGTAGCGGAAATAATAGAAGTACTAGAGGTATTAAATAGGACCGAGGTCGTACCTCTACTTATAAAACGATCCCTAAAGCCCTATATTAAAAGCTTAAAGATAGTAGCGCTTATTTCGTTTATAATAATACCGGATATATTTCTAAAGACTACCCTAAAAAGCTAAAAACCACTATGGCCGCTATTAATACTACCGCAGGCCCTACTAAGATAGAGTTAAGTTCGGAAAACTAAACCCCCTAGTAAAAATAAACTCCTAGCTAGGGGACACGTATAAAAAGGATAGAAAATTAGTAATTAATTTAGTAAACCTATAGGATCTTATAGGGGGTTAGCCCCTTAAAATAGAGCTTATATTAGTATTTAATAAATATAGAATTCGCTTAAGAGCCTTACTTAATATGGGAGCTAATAAGTACGGATTTATAAATAACTACGTAACCCCTTTATTATAGTAGTTCTGTGCGGCCCTATTTTATAAATTATTATACCTAATCCCTACTACCGGGTTTAATAAAAAGCGATTAGATAATGCTAACGTAGTATAGACCGCTAACCTATATATTAATTAACGGGTCTTTTTAAAAGTACCCCTCTTTTAGCTTAATACGGGCCGCTATAACCTAATCCTAGGGCAGAAGTAGTTCGAATACTACGAGGTAAACCCTAATATTCGCTACTAACGGCTAATATAGCCTAAGGACCTATTACTATAAAAGACGCCCTCTATTATTATTAAGGATATCGAGGACCTATATACCTTAGAAGTTATCGATATATAATACTAAATCGACGCCGACCGTTAGTAAGACCTATTTAAGATAGATATAACCTACTATAACTAAAAGCTTTAGTAATAATAAGTAAAGGGCACGCTAATTAAGATATTACTATGCCTATTAAAAATAATAGCCCGTTAAATATAGTAGTTAAACGAGGCTAAGAATATAAAGAAAATAAAACGCGCCCTTAATAGTACTACTATCGCCCCTATAAAGAGGGTTAAATAGTAAAAACTATACTTAGTAACGTTATAAATAAATATTACTTTTATTAACGCTCCCGTATTTAAAAGGAACCTAAGGCAGAACGACGTCGAGATAGGCTCTATATTACTTTATAAGCTAGACCGTATTATAGAGGATAAAAAAGAGGAGGCGGACCCCTTATATAACGACGACTAGGTTACTCATAACCTTATAGTAACTAACTTACTAAAGTACTTACGGCCCTAGACCGACGTTTTTAATAAAGCGGCTAGCGATATACTTATACTTTATAGGCCGTATAACTATAAAATCGAGCTCTTAAATAGTAATAAAGAGAAGCTAACTTATTATCCTTTATATAAGTAGTCGGTACTAGAGCTAGAGGCTATAAGAGCCTATTTACTAGAGTACTTATAAAAAGGATTTATCGAGCTAGGTAATACTCCTTTTATATCGCCGACGCTATTTATAAAAAAGTATAATAGCAGTCTGCGCTTCTACGTTAACTTTTATAAACTAAATAAGGTTATAAAAAAAGACCGCTACTTATTACTACTTATTAATAAGACCCTCGCGCGGCTAAGTAGGGTAAAGGTATTTACTAAACTAGATATTAAGCAGGCCTTCTACCGTATTCGCCTCGACCTAGCCTCTAAGGACTTAACGACGTTTAGAACTTATTACGGGGTATATAAGTATAAGGTAGTACCCTTTAGGCTTTATAACGGGCCTATTATATACTAACAATATATAAACGAGATACTAATAAAGTACCTAGACGACTTCTATACGGCATATATAGATAATATCCTAATTTTCTTAAACGACCCCCTCTAATACTAAGAGCACGTTACTAAAGTACTAAACTACCTACGGAAAGTAGGCTTATAAATAAATATTAAAAAGTATAAATTTAGCGTTATTTCTATAAAGTACTTAGGCTTCGTAGTTTTTATAAAAAGTATATAGCTTAATAAAAAGAAAGTCTCTATAATTAGAGATTAAAAGCTACTTATATTACTCAAGGGCATCTAGTCTTTTTTTAGGTTCTATAACTTCTATAAGAGATTTATAAGGGATTACGGCTGCCTAGCTAGGCCCCTTATAAGACTAACGGGTAAGGGAGTTCTTTTTAACTTTAGTGCCGACTACGAGACGGCCTTTAAGGTTATAAAGCTAGTGCTAACGTTAGTACTAATTTTTTATTATTTTAAACTAGAGCTACTAATGCGGCTAAAAACCGACGCCTCTAACTTAGTATATACTAGAGCGCTATTATAATAATAAGAAAATAATAAGTTATAGTACTTAGTAGCTTTTTATTTAGAAACGATAAGCGGCGTAGAGCTTAACTACGCTATCTATAATAAAGAAATATTAATAATAGTACTATACTTAGAAGAATAGCGCGCGGAGCTTATAAACTACGAGTATAAGTTCGACGTTATTATAAACTATTAGTTATTACTATTCTTTATAACTAAGCGCCTACTTAACTTATAATAAGCCCGCTAGGCCGGTACGCTAGCGGACTTTAATTTTTAAATTTATTACTACCTAGGGAAAGAGAACGTACTAACTAACGCCCTATTACGAAAAATAGAGGATATCCGTACTTAGTAAGTACTAAAAGAGGCTAATAGGACCTAAGTCCTCTTATTACTAGGACTACTATCCTCTAATATCGTAGCGGAGCTATGGGCACTATTAATGTTACGAAAGTAACTTTGTTTACCTTATTATTCGCCTTATTATCAATATTACGTAAGCAAACTATATACCATATTAATCTACGATTTCTGTAGATTATTATAGGTATTGATTATATAAGCAATACTGCTTATATAAGCTTACGTGAGCAATGGAAAGTACTGGAAGGTAACTGAATAATCTGGAATTTACTCGAGGCGGAATTACGTACTACGATTACGCATTCACTTACGTATACGCTTATTAATTATATCATAATTAATAAGCAATGGAATATTCTAGTAGGAGGTTTTTATGCCTATATATAGGCGTGTATTTGCCTACCTAGACCTTTTGTTAAGCAAGCAACTTCTCATATAGTAATTCAACTATATTACTCTCTTTACTACAAAAACCTCTTTTATATACGCTTATTTCCCCTATATTCATATATTCTTGCTTCTATATGAATATTCACTTTTTATATCCTTTATAAGAATATCCCGCATTACCTCGTTAAAGCTATACGTGCTAGAATTAAGTACTATAATTAGTTAACTATAACTTATAGTTAGCTCGCTCTTACCGGAAGACGAGCTCTAGGGGTATTTACTAATAAAAAAGATTCTAAAACTTAATAAAGACTTTATTATAGCGTCCCTCGCGCTAATATAAGCGCTAGTAACTAAAAGGCGCGAGCGCTAGTCTATTTAAAACGACGGATTATTAATAATAAACGGGAAGCTCGTAGTACTTAAAAAAGAGAACCTTCGTACTATAATTATTTATAAGGTCTACGAGCAAAAGCTCCTCGCCTACCTAGGGCGTAATAAGGTCGTAAAAATAATTAAATAGTAATACTACTAGCCGGGCCTAACGGTAGATACTTACTAATATATATAGAACTATTATATTTATTACTAATTATAAAAGCCGCGCGATAAGCCCCCGGGAGAGCTAAGGCTACTTCTAGTACCCGACTACCTATAATAGTATATTTCTACCGACTTTATAACTATCCTTACTAATTAAAAAAGATTCGATAATATTTAGGTAGTAATAGACTACCTAAATAAGAGGGTAATATCTATTCCTTATTATAAAACTATTATAACGAAAAATATAAGCCGAATGTTCTACGAACGGGTACTACCTATCTTCGGCCTACTAAAGACTATTATATTAGACCGAGGCCCCTAATTTATCTCCGACTTTTAGGGGGAACTTTATAAGATCTGCGGGGTTAAGCTATAGCTATCGACGGCCGACTACCCCTAAATAAATAGCTAGATAGAGGTACTAAACTAGTATATCCTATAGCGGTTAAGATTACTAATTAACTAATACTAAAATAATTAGAGCGATATACTACTCGTAGTCGACTTTACTTATACTACCTAGCCTAGCGAAACTATAGGGCTATTACTATATAAAATAAAATTCGGTCGTTAGCTACGGCTCTTTTTTAACTAGTCTAAACGAACCTACTAATTCGGCTCTATAAAAAAAAAGCTAAACCGTACCGACGCGTAGCGTATAGCCTAGGGGATATACGAGGCCTAGGAGATTATTAAAAGTAATATAAAGGTCGCTTAGGTACGATATAAGAGGTATACTAACTATTATTAGCGCCCGGACGACTTAAAACTAAGAGACTAGGTCTTTATTAATACCTCGTATTAAAAGTCCGCTAACGTAAATAAACTATAATAGCTATAGGCCGGGCCATAGCCTATTATTAGTACCGGATAGGGGGGTATATAAATTATAAAACTACTAATAAGTAGCTAAGTATACCCGGTCTTCTACCTAAATAAGCTAAGAAAAGCCGCTAACGACTTATTACTTAGGTAGAACTAAGACCTACTACTACTAATTACTAATAATAACGGCGAACTAGAGTACGAGGTCTTAGAGGTTATTAAATTACGCTTATATAAGGGAAAACTATAGTACTAAGTGGATTAAAAGGGGTATAATACGGATCCGACTTAGTACGATATAAAGAGCTTTAGATATACGCTAGCGGTACTCTAGGCGTTCTATTACTAGTACCTAATTACTAAGGGCCCGCTACGGAACTTAAATATATAAATAAAAGCTGCCGCGGCTAGTAATTCGCTATTACTAAGGGAGGATAATAATATAATAATAGTAATTACGGCTATAGATTTACTAGAATAAGGGGTAATTTAAAGGTTTATTTTTTTAGTACTACGAATAGCGCCCTCTAGTATAGAGGGGGGGGTAATATTACGGTAATAAGTACTAGGGCCCTATAGGCCCTATAGCTTAGCCTTAGGCTACGAGGCTAAGCTCCTAGTAGTTACGTAACGAGCTAAACCGCTAGGCCCAAAGGGCTAGCTTACTAGCTTCTGCCCACTGTTCTGTTTTTTCCCTCTTTACGTTAAGTCTTTAGTTAATTAGGTCAATATAGCAGCGTTCCGACCTGCCTCGAGTTCCCTTTCGTAACATTATATAAGGGGTATATATTACGAGTATTTATTAGCCTAAAGTAACTTTTAACTACGCTAAAGTAGCGTAGGCTATAGATCTAACTAAACGAAATATTAAAATACTTAATAAGTAGCTTAAGTAGTAATAAATAAATCTTAATCGAGGTCTTATTTACTACTTAATTAACTTTATAACTAATAAGCTCTACGTTTTTATTAATAAATTATTTATAAATAATAACGACCTTACTTCGTAATTAGGGTATATTATTATCCTAACTAACGAGAGTATAAATAAGAGCGAATTTACTATATATAGTAATATAATCTACTACTCGTTAACTAAAAATAAGTAAGTAATAAGAAGTATATTAGTATTAGAGGTTTATAGTATAGTTAACGGTATTAACCTCTCCTATGCGATTTTAATAATACTAAAGAAAATTACTAATCGAATTAGCTTTTTACTTATTCTAACGGTTATTTATATTAACTCTTACTTATTATATAAATACCTTATTAAATTAGAAACGATAAAGGAAAAGAGGTTTATAATTAATATTATAACCTTTAGGTAATTATATAAAAAGCGCGAGATACTTAAAATTCGTTGAATTAATAATAAAAATAACCTCGTAAACGCTTTTATAAAAATAGTACTAAATAAGGGATTAAAATAATTTATAAGTAGTAAAAAAGTTACTATATAAATAAAAGGATAAGTTATATAAAAACAGTAAAAAAAAGGGGGAAAAAGAGACGACTTAATAAATAGGCCCGAGGTCGAATTATACCTCTAACTATAATAACTAAATTAATAAAAAAAAGAGAAAATTAGTATTAAATTAGAAGTTTAATTTAACTACGGCGTATAGCTAACTACGTAGGGGCTAATTAAGGGCCCTATTTACGATTATTATAGCTAGCCTAACTTATAGTTAGAACCTCCTTTTTATACCTACTACGCAGATATTTATATAGTTTAATTAATCTCTTCGTTAACTACGGTTCGAACTAACTACTTTATAATAGGGATACTAATACTCTAGTCTACTCTCCCGAGCAAGGTCTGACGTAAGAAGGCCACCGTGGCCCTCATTGTCTCCGTCGTAGTCGAAACCATATCCCTGCGGTGGCAAAGTTCTGACAAAATCGAAATTCTTAATATTGTTATCCTAAAGCTTCTTCCACAGTAGAGCTCTCCAGCAGCCCTAACTCATCGCGATTCGTCAACATCTTACTTTTCAAAAAAAAAAAAAAAAAACACGCAAGCGGGGCCAGAGAAGCATAGAGCCAGAGAGCAGAAAACTTACTGGGCTGCCAGTGATCGAGTCTCCGAGGGGCATGATCTTAACCTTTTCTTCAGCTGAGGCAGTCCATATCGAGGAGAAACAGACTAGCATCAAAACAGATCGGCCAAGAAACATCATGACTCGATAGCTAGTAATTGAAGAGGCAACTCATGGGCCGAGACTAGGCACCAATGCTGTTTATTTCCTGATGCAAATGGCGAGTTTAGAGCGCTTGCAGCCCCCTACTTTTTCTTCGATCTAGTACAATCAATTGCACTTTCGACGGGATCCTACAGGATTCATGTTATCTCGCAGTGTATCAACATGATGCTGTTATGACATGTATTCCTGCGAGAAGCAGGATCTCAATTCAGGATTCATCATGCTTCCAGCGTTGAAACGCCTCCATGGTGTACCTATGGGAGCTGGTGCCATTTGATGCCATGACACCGACTATCCCTTTTCAGGACTTAACGTCGTCGGATGGGTGGCTCCCGGCCCCCATTGAATCAGGTATTTGAGCCTTACGGTCGATATTTCGGATGATTCGGGCGATCATCGCTGATTACGGGGATGAAACAGGATCCATGAGGATCAGGTTAGATTGATTGACTGTGACTGAATGCCCTTCCCAGTCACCGCAAACTCTAGCTAGCCAGCGCGCGTCAAACCTTCACCCGTTGATTGCCTTTACATGGTCGACGACCAGACACTGGTAATCGCTGCTGCCCTTGTAGATCGTGAACCCATCGTTGTGAGTCTGCCCTGAGCTCAGCTGATCTCCCCACTGCCAGAACAGATCGGCGCCGAGTCCGGGCGCCGTCCGTGAGACTTGCTGCCAGGGTGCCTCGATGCCGCAATGGTCACTTAGAGAACCGTCTTCTTGGGTGTGAGCTTATTGAGTTGAAATACCAGACACCAGGAAAAAAACTCACATTCTTCAAAGAGGCAGGGTTTGCCGGCCTTTGCGCAAGCCTCGCCGTGTGATTTGATCCAGCCGGGAGACCAGGTCTTCAGATCGACGCTCCCTATTTCTCTGTGTTAGTTGATTATGTCCGACCCCCGTCATTCGGACGAGACTTGGATAAGAAAGCTTGTCTCTTTCAGGTGACTTACAATGATCGGGGTACATGTGGAAAGTGCCAAAGTCGAGCGTCTTGATGCCGAGGTTCTTGACAAAATCTGTGCCTTCACCGTATTGGTAGGGGTAGCTTCCATCGCCGGGAAGTCCCATGCCCTCATCGCCGAGAGTGACCATGTGGTTCGCATCCAGTGACTTAACGAACTGGGAAGTCGCTTGCGCCCACTGGAAAATCACATCAGTGCTGCAACCCTTGCAGCGGGGTTCGTTGGCCAGTTCCCAAGCAAAGATGGCGGGAGAGTTCTTGTAACGGCTCACGACGGCCCGAATGTACGCCTTGTACTGAGTTTGGGCCTGAGAGTTGGTGTACCAAGTCTCTTTCGAACCGCCAAAGGCTTTCACGTAGGCGTTCATGCCGCCGTAGTCATCCCAGTGGTTCACAAAGGGGATGATGAGCTTCACACCCTTCTTCTCCGCGGCAGCGACGACCGCATCGAGTCGCTGGAGTCCGTTGACGCCAGTGTTGATTTGTGATCCAGAGGCTGAGAGGTGTTGATACCAGACCTGGTTTCCGCTGGGGACAGCGTTCACGTCGTTGAAGCCCCATACGCGAAAGATCTTGAGTCCGGCTTTCGCGACATTGTCCATGACGAGATCGACGTCGGCATTATTCGTCAGGAACGAGATCCAGTATGAGTTGCTGCCGGCAAAGTATTTTGTCTGGCCATCGATGGTGAACTTTGTGCCACTTGCCGACGGGAAGGTCGAAGCCTGTCTAGGCTCTGGAACGGCCAGGGCTTGAATGCTGGCCAAATTGGCGAAGATCGACACAAGGGCAAGCTTCATGATGGGTCGCCGTTCTCTGGGTGCGGGTGTATGAGAAGATGAGATGATGGGCAGATCAGATTATTCATCTCCATAAGGAGCCTTTATACTCTCGTTGAAAATGGGTTGAACATTGTGTAGCCGTTAGTGCGTCGGCTCTCCGCGTTAGAAAGCAACCTCAAACGGAGCCAATGAAAATCCAACGGCACTTTAGTTAAAATGGCCAAGACTACTAGAGCTAATGACCAATATGAACACCTCGTACCTTTTCCGGATGCGATCAACTTGTCGCCTGGGCAAATTCCCCGTACTCCGAGAGCGCCGAGGCGGTGTAATAAGTTAGAACACCCCCATTCGGCCACCCCCCCCCATTCGGCCACCCTATTAAAAGTAGGTCTAGGCATATTACTACTAACTATAGTTAATTAATTAACTACCTTTTATTATTATTATAATATAGTTATTACCCTTACTAAGTAATTCGACCTCTACGGTTTAACTAGGACTAATTAAACGCTAATTAGTATCTTCTTAAGCCCTTTTTATATCCCTAATATTAATAAACTTAGTATTTAAGTTTATTTAAATACTTTTCTTTTTTTTAAGAGCTATATACTTAACTCTAGTTTTTAAAACTTAAACTTATTATTAAAATAAGGTTAATAAAAAGGACTTCTTACTAAAGGCTTTTTTAATTTTATAAAAAAATAGACATTAAGTATTATAATTAAGCCTAAGCTTTATAAATAGCTTTAGTTATTTATAAAAATCGCTAGCTTTTTTAGGAATTAACTAGTTAATAATAGACGTTATAGAGGTTTAATTAACGATTTTAATAGTATTAGTAGTTATTTACTTAGTATTAGTAGTATTATTTAATAATATAGTTAGGCTAAACGATACTATAAGATTATTAAAAAGTATAGCTATATTAAGTAGCTATGTAGTAGTTTTTTTTCCGGCTTTATAAGCGCAAAAGATCGACCTTAATAGGATTATGCTTTTAAAGGAAATTATATAATATAGTATACTTTTTAACTATATAATATATACAATGTGCCCTAAGTACGCGCTTAACGTAATATAATAATTTTAATATAAAAACCGCTATATAACTTAGAATAAATAAGCTACCCTTTATACGGCGGCACCGGTTAAAAAGGTCGATAGTAGAGGTCGGCCGTAATAGTTAGTTATAATAATCGGCCGTAATAATTAAAAGCGGCCTTCCTTAACTACAGAGGTTCTAAACTTTAATAATAACGTAGAGGTTTTTAAAAAAAGGGCTAAATAAGCTAATATTTATTACTCTTTAAAGCTCGTAAAGATTTTTTTTATCCTTATCGCTTCTAATATTACCTAAAGCTCTATTTAAATTAAATAAATTTACTAAACAAATTTATTAAATAAACTTATTAATATATAAACTACTACTTTACTCTTAGTATATAATTAGTAATTAGTAAGCTAAAGACACCTATCGATAAGTCTACCCCTCTCGGGCTAAGTACCCTCGGCTAGCTTAACGCTATAGCTATTATAGCTAATATAAGTATACTTAAGAATTAGTAAAGTACTTTTTAATAGTACGAAATTTAGCTAAGTAATAGTACGAACGATATAAATAGCCGGGCTAATATAAATATTAAAATCCGGTATATTAACGCTAGTTTAGAAATTATGCTTTATAGAGTTAGAAATTCCTTTAATATAGGTTATATTATAGATATAAAAAAATATATAAGGGGCCCCCTAACCCTTAATAAGAAAGAGTATATAATACGGGATCTAGTTACTTATATAGGCTAGTATTAGGAGGTTTTATATACGTTAGAGTAGGTATAGCTCGCCCTCTAGATAGCTAGAAGCGGTAAAGAGTTAAGAGCTATTTATAAAAAGAAGATAACGGTTAAGTTAGTTAATTACTATTTTAATTAATAGTTAGGTATAGAGCGTAATATACCTAGTTTTCTTTAATATATAATATACGGTACGGCCCCGGCGGATTGCTCCGTCGGGGGGATATTAAGTAGCTATAAACTAGTTATTTTCTAACTACTTTATATATTATCCTTTATTAAACTAAGTAAATAAGTAATAATATAATAAGCTAAAAAGTACTACTTTTTAATAATAATAAAATTATTTACTATATCCTTTTTACTAAGCTTTTTTTTATAATAGATTTTAATAAGATTAAAAATAGTTATATTTAATAATTAGAAAATATAAGAAGTATATAGTAATAAAAATAATAAATAGACGTTATTAATATAGTACTTTTATATAAATTCTATTATTATATAACTCTTATACTTATTTAGAATTAATAATCGAGGCTCTAATTATAAGTTAGGTTCCTTAGTTAGGGAGAGCTTAGTTTATAATAAAAAGACTATTCTTAACTATATAAAAGTAGTTTAGTTTATAATCTACTTATTATTTATTACTATAAACTCTTAATTATTAAGATTTTTAAAATTAAGAGGGAACTATTATTATTAAACCGACTTTTTTTTATAAATTAGTAATAGTTTAATAGCTTTATTATTAGTAAAAATATATTTAATAATAGAGATTTAGGAACGCGATCTAGGCTCTTTTTTTTATATTACGTTAGTCTTAGTTATACTTAAAACTAGCTTATTAAATTCCTTATCCTTAAGGATATTAGTCTTATTTATATTATATTTATTAACTTATTTAATATCCTTAATTTTTAGGATATTAAGTAATTAGAATTAGGGCCTAATTACCTTAGTAAATACTTTATTAATACGCTTTAAATCTATAAGACGACTTTTTTAAACTTTAATAAATAAGTTCTACTTTAAAAAAGTATTTTTTTTATTTTTTAAAAAAGATAATTATTCCCTTAAGCTTATGGAACTTACCTAGCCAGTTTTTTAATTTATTTATAAGTTAATATAACTCTTAGAATATACTAAATACGAACCTATTTAGCTAGCCTATTTTCTTATTAAAGAGGAAGCTTTTATTAATTAATAAAAGCGATTACCCTAGCTTATTAACCTCGTTAATAATTCTAAAGTATACTCTTTAGAATACTAAACTTAATTAAGGCCTTTTTAATTAAAGTACTATTTCTAATTACCTCGAGCGCTTAAATAACTTTATTTTTAGTATATAATATTATAATATAATAAAAAATATACATATTAAAAAGAAATTCGTTTAGATAATAATTATAATTATTATAATAATTTATAGATTAAGGGTAGGATTTTAATTAGGGGGGCTGGGAGGGATTTTTAGGGTGGCCGAATGGGGGGGGGTGGCCGAATGGGGGGGGTGGCCGAATGGGGGTGTTCTGACTTACCGATTAGGGTGCGGAGGGAGGACTCCCTCTGCACCTTTTCGGAAATGATATGGGGCCCAAGGCGGGACATCCCCGGCCGCTTCGTCTCGAAGAAAGTGCCGAGAGACTAGCGGCAGCTCCGGGGCTTTTTTATGGATCTTCGGCCGATCGGAACCGGGCTCTAGATAACATTGCAGTTACACCATTCATACGAATGAGATGAAGGGCAAGTCATCCTCAGACCCTTTGAACTAACAGTCTCACTTGATAGTAGGCATATATGTAAGATGTACTCGGCAGGACATTGGGTCACGTGCGAGGCAAGCACTGAGTCCATCATACGCGTATTGAGATACAGTCAGCCTCTGAGGTGCTCGCGTTGAATTCAGACTAAGTGACATAGAAGGTTGGAAACCGGTTTCGAATTGATTTGATCATACCAGAAATCCCTCGCGAAGCAAGGAAAGGTTCGCAAGCCTTCGGCCCCTATGCATTCCCGTTAGGTACCCGCACCTTATTCAACATAAAGGTGCAATAGGTACCTAGTCACCCTCATTTGCGGGGCCCATAGAAGTCAAACTTTCAGCTTCAGTGGGCCTAAAGCACACTCTAATAGGTTGTGTCTGCATTGAACTAATGCATAGAGGAAGCTAGAGAACAGGTGTGTTGCGAGCTCATGATGTTGCTGATATGTGCAGTGACTGATGGTGAATAGATGGAATCTACTTACTCTCTTGGCCGTCGGGAGGGGGTGGGCGGGTTACTGAACCAAGTTAACATCTCTCTGGCTAAGGCGTCAGATAATTTAAGCTGTCTGTGAGCAACGCTCGAAATTATATTCTAAGTCACATGATTGTTGCCATTATCCTTTCTGCAGACGAGTCATCTTTGCACGTAGACATTGGGGCTTGTCATCAGCCATCAGGTACATGCGTGTTGATATAAACTTGAGCTCCAATGAGATTTTCAGAAATGCCTGTAGATACTGTCACAGAAGAGGACAGAGATAAGGACTTAAAGTTTACGAGTTCAACAAGATTTTAGAGTTGTCGTTGCTCTAGTGTTTTTGGGGCTTATGAGCCAAGTTGGATGAAGCTATCGATCCATGTCTTAGGATAGGCAGTGGCAGAGAAAATACTAAGATGGGCGAAACGGAACAAACCACCTGCGAACTTTTTGGGGAGAAGGAGAACAAGCCGTTGGGCGACGAATCGAGTCTGAACAGCCTCCAGTCTTGATCTAACCTTGTAAGCGGGACTTCCGCGAGATGGCCCAGGCTTTTGTTGAGTTTTGGTGCCTTGAAGACGATTTGAAATATTTCAGATTCAGACAGCTAGAAGTCAAATCAATCTCAACAGGAGAGTCCAGTGCCACATGATACAGTTTACGCCAGTGAAGCTTCGATTGCCGGCCGCTGTGTATAGGTGACCGTGTGCGGCATGCTTGCTCCATCGAGTCGGCTCCGGGCTAGCGGGAACGAAGGTCCAAACGATGCGAATCTGGGGCCAGAATTGCCGAGAATTTGGCCGGCGTAGTACGCGGCCGAAGCTTCGTAGGTTGCCGAACTTTATGCGTTGTCTATTCGAAGGAATCGAGAGTAGACGAGGTGCATGGCTTATGGGACATCGGCAAAGGAGAGTTTTCACAGATGATCGTGGACCCTTTCCCACGTGAATGAGAGTTTAAGAGCGCGCGATTGTCAACTGGAAGCGAGAGCTCTCGCTTCCGATCTCTCTCTAGTAAACTTAGAAGTAGGTGAGAAGAGACTCAAGCTTCGAGGGATAATGGTCCAGAGGCTCTTGGCATCTCATTCATCGTTGCGGCCGTTACGACGACTTGCTCGGCTTCGTGAACCGATTGGCTTCTTCTCAGTACCCCGCAGCGGGAGATGTACGTGGCCCGCGAAGATCAGGCCCGCGCTCAGCTACCATTTTAAGCTAGTCATGCTCACTGTCGAGTCTAAAGTTGCCCTACCCCGCGGTGATCGACTCGAATCCAGACGCAGTCGACAGAGCCCCTGAATCAGGGACTCTTTCGCCCTGCTTCCTGGAGCTCCGCGGGAGGAATAAACGCTGTCAGTGTTGAACGACGTGCGGACGGACTTTGTCGCTCTCGGGTCCGCTTATGGATATCTACTGCGTCGCCCTACTTTTTGCGCATGAAGACCAAGCTTTTCCGTCCGAAGTCTTTCGGAACACGCGTTGAAGGCATGCTACTCACCCTCACCTCCCGTCCCTACCTAACGGACCATAGCTAGGCTTGTATACCGTGAGTGTTGCGCCCGCAAGAACAAACCGGGCTTCCGAGATCATGAGAAACAGCCTCGTTTTTCTCACACCCTGGAAGCCATCATCAGGTCACTGCCGACGACGGATTAAGACCAAGGCGAAGATATCGGCCGTCTCAGACTATCAACTTAACCTTATCGGAGAATTTTAGACTTATTCACTAGTCTAACAAACAAAACATAGTCACAAGAAGTAAATAAACATTTCGTGGTATTGAGAAACGTATTAAAGATGACAAGGCCTCCCGCTTTTCGTTAGAAATTATTTCTTGCCAGACAGGTTGCGGACTTCATAGTTTACGAACCCAGCTTCCTCTAGCAACTCAGCCTTCTGTCTCCATCAAGTCTCCGTCACCTACCTCCTCACAATATGCCTTCCGTCAAAGCTTTGTTTGTTTCCGCTCTCGTTTCGAGCACCCTTGCGGCTCCTCTCATCACCCGTTTCGAGAACAAAGAAAATGCCGCAAGTGTCTTTGATGAGAACCCTCGGACTTCTCTAGAGACCCGCGATATCGAGGCCAGCGAGGACTACGCTGACCTCGAGGCCCGAGATGAGGACGAGTACGAGTATGAGTACGTCGAGGCTACTTCTGTCGCTGGCATCTTTGCTCGAGGTCTAGTGGACGGCGAGGAGTCTGGCGACCTTGAGGCACGGGACCTTAAGGAAGTCAGCGAGGTCTACTCGACGTTCCAGTCTCGTGACTTGGACGTGGATGACGATCAGCATGGCACTCTTGAGTCTCGTGACAATAAAAAATCGTCTTCGAGTCGCACCTCTTCATCTCGGACTTCATCTTCGCGGAGCAACAACAACAATAACAGGGTTGACAAGGGAAGAGTCCAGAAGGAAAAGAACGAGATCAAGGATATCCAAGCAGATCAGAGAACGCAACATGCAAGCGGCAAGGCGAAGGAAGCCAAGGAGCGGGCAGAAATTCAAGAGGCCCGCGAGAGACAGAAGGGCGCTACGAACTCCCGAGACAAGGACGCTGCTAGGCGCACGAAGCTTGAAGAGCAAGCTTCCCTTGACAGAGTGAAGGGCCAGAACCAGAGAGACAAGGCGCGCCTCCAAGCCCAAAAGGAGAAGGAGAAGCAGGAACTGGCGGACGTCAAGAGGGGTGGACGTGGCGGCAGATTCGTTGAGACACCTGAGACGTCAACAAACTTCAACCCAAAATCTTATGGTGGCAAGTCGGGAACTTACAACGACTACAAGAATCCCAACTACCAGAACAAGGACAGTAACTACTACTCAAACCAGCGCAACAAGGACGATGAGAGAATCCGTCAACTGGAGAGAGACCGCACGCGTGAGGATTCTCGTATCAACAAAGCTGAGTATAATAAGAACAAGAGCGGGGACAAGATTAAGAATGGAGAGTATAACAAGGACAAGGAGGATGAGGCAATCCGCAAGGCTCAATACGAGAAGCAACGGAGTGGCGAGCGCATCCAGGATGCGGAACGAGCCAAGGACAGGTACGGCAACAATGCAAACAAGAACAACTATGATCAGGAAATCCGTGCCGAAGAAGCTAGACGCCAGCGTGCGGACCAACAGATCCGCGAATCTCAGTACGACAAGAACAAGCAAGACCAGTTGATCAAGGCTGAGGAGGACCGCCGCACTAGGTACGACGAGCAAATTCGGAGAGCCCAGAACGATAAGGATAAGTACGGCGACCGCATTCAGGATTATGAGCAGCAACGCAGAGAGGACGAGAGGCGTCGCAATGGAGGGTACTAAGCTTCTTGGTACTTGAAACTGCATGTAGCCTTTGGGCCATAGACTGTATGCGGCCATGACGGACGATGGCTGAAGGGGCGGTGTATGGCGTTACGAGGTGGTGCTACTTGTCCTTAATATCTAAAACTTACTATCCTTACGACTCCGAGGCAGTAGTACGGAGTTAATGAAACTTACTTTCCCGGACACTGAATGAGAAATATGTGCATGTATCCTCAGATGGAGTTGAAATGGTGCAACTCTAACTCATTCCCAGCGATAAAGCTTACGTATTGGCAAAGGTAGAGTGGAGATGTTTGCCTGTGTTGCTTGACCGGCTAGTCTCAATGAGAAGTGTGGTAAGTAAGTAAAAAAAAAAAACGATGTCGATCAATGGGACGGTTGAATGTTGACGAATGTACATCGGCAAACGATAATGGATCCATCTGATCTCGATGGCTGTGTACAACGAACAGGTTTGGAACGGGGCCTGAATTAGCTAGAAGTGGACTCGTTGAAAAAAGATCATTGAATCACGTTATGGTAGTAATGCGTCTTGGCGAAGGGTTTTCGACTGAGCATGTAATGAGGCATGCATTGCGTCGCCGAGGTAAAAAATCAAAGCCCGGCCAACATGGTTCATGACCAACTAAAACTTTTTCGCCTCCTATATTAATAGCGGCAACACGTTGAATTGATTCATTGAAATTTTGAAAGCTCATCACCATGCCTTCGCCTTAACAAGGGTCCCAAGTTTCCGATCTATCCCAGTGCTTGATTTAATATTCTAACTACGCCCCGTCACTATCAGAAGTTGTTAAAATGTCTGCCCGAAATACATGTAAAGTCGACATCGAGTCAATCAGGCCACTCGCGAGCTCCAGAGAACGCTTTGCTAATTCGGTAGGGTCACTGTACTATTCCCTACCTTTCCACTTCGGGTCGCTCGCTCTAGAAGTTCACCAGCAACTGGCTGACCATATCATCCCGCAGAGCCCTTTTGGCTACGGTGCATTTGCGACGACATTGATGACTCTATCACTGGCTAATATGGGTATTCGGAACATTGAAAATCAAGCTGTTTTCATCGCCAACCTCTGCTTCCTAGCTGGTCTGGGCCTCCTCATCTCAGCTCAGTGGGAAATGGTAAGGGGTAACACGTTCGCCTATACGACGCTCATTGCTTTTGGTGAGTTTGTCACTCCATTGTTTTGATTTATGACTCGACAAAGGACTGAAGCTCCCAGCATTTTACTATGGCGGTTATGGCTTCCTGCTGATCCCTTCGATTGGAATTGTCGACAGCTACGGTGGCAAGACGGAGCAATATTATACGGCTTTTGGACTCTATCTTGCTGGTTTGTTTGACATTCTCGCCATTTTCTTATTTTTCCGATGCTACAGCTTGCGACTGACTTTGAGCACTGTAACCAGTCTGGTCGCTTTTCAACCTCTTCTTCTTCATTGCTGCTTTTGCGACGTAAGTGCTGAACCTGTCTGTTCTGGCGGGGCTCGCTGACCAGTGACAACTTGCAACATCAGGAACGTCGCAAACGTCATTGTCTACGGAGGCCTTGAACTTTCTTACACCTTGAATTGCTCAGCGAATTTCCTATTCGCAAGCGGGAACGCCGCGGCTGGTGGGACTTTGGCCAAGATTGCCGGTGGATTTGGATTTGTTGCTGCATTGGCTGGTTTCTACGTGATGGCCGCTGAGTTTTGCGGTGAAGTGCTGCCGTTTCATGTCCCGTTGGGCGACTTGTCACAATTATTTCCGAGGGAGAAGAGTTTGTTTGTTTGTTTGTTTGTACCATTTTACGCCGTGATGTCCTCAAGTGAGGCGAAAGGCGACTACATCGCGTTAAAATTACAAGACCGTATGCCGTGCCCCGTAGAGCCTATATGATACCCTCCTGCAAGATAATACAATATATACTCTAAGATTGACCCTTCTACCTAAGCATGGCCCCCTGTGACATCTTGTGACCCAGGGTGGACACACCCGGCGAGGTTCGAGCATTGCGCCAGTAATGCAATAGACTAACTGAGTAGTGTTCTATGTGTCTGTGAGAAGACCGTCGTCGTGCCATAGCAGGCATCACCGCCCGAGGCAGAGAGTCTAGCTCCTCTGGTAAGTAGAGGGAGAGTAGTGTAGTGTGAAGTAGTAAGGTGAGGGGAGGAGGTATGTGATATATGTCGTGTTATGAGGTGATGTGATGTGTTGTGTAGTGAGGTGAAGTGTTGGTGTGACGTAGATGAAGAGTGATGCCACCATTGGTGCCGCCATGCGTAGACGTAAGCTTCGCAGGGCCGACGGGGCATGTAGCCTATTGCGTGTCCCGGTCGAACGAGCCGCATCGACGTGCTCGCCCTGCGAGGGAGAAGAGTCAGCGGTATCAGAGATGACATACGAATCTTGTGCGCCGAATGCTGTCAAAGGTCAGGTCTGGTCTGTAGTAGTATTATATGAACCAACCCCCAGCTCTTCCTACTGTGATAGTCGTGTCTCATCACGGTTTGTTATTGAGGTTAGGAGAAGAACTTATGCAATTCATAAAGTAGACCGGCCCCGTTCTCTCTCGAAAAACCTACAAGGTGATCACGCCATGCGAACCCACGAAAGAGAAGTAGGCCGTAGCTCATGACCGAGTGGGTCAAACGCCGTCTGCACTTCATGACCTTCAAGTGGCCTGACTTAAGCCAGGGTTCAGCGACGAATGAACATACTCCAACTTCTAAAGTTGTTCACCATGATTGACGTCATGTGCGTGTGGTTACCTAGGATTTGGTATTGCGTGTAATTCGGTTTTTGGTTTGGTTTGGGCCGGCCACTCGGTGCCGAGATCCACTCATTCTCGGGTTCTGCTGGAGCTGAGCCGGGGTTTGGGTCCGGCATTTTTCACGGGGACTTTCCGGCAAATTTGACCCGTAATGCAACGAGGGGAGAGGTGTTGTAAACTTATGAATTCAGAGACCCTGAAGTTGGTGCAGTCGGTGTTTGAAAATGAATCATGTGCTTCCTAGGAAGTATCGTCATGGTAACGGCCACACATGGTCTAGAGGTACCTGAGGAGGTACACTAAATATGTAGATACCTATGGAAATGGATGGCTACTGAATTTCTTACTAGACTCACAAGTGGGAATCATTTCCAAGAAAAAAGTCCATTCACGTGGTACTGTATAGTCTATCCCGACCTTCTAGTTCTTCAGACCTCTAAATGAACACGCGTCTACAGGTCTATGAGCTTTTCGAAAAGCTCGCCGGAGTCGGCGTCTCCACCACCTGGCCATTGTGGATCAGCATATTGCCATCATCGTAGTCCGAGACAATATCCTCAATGTACGCATAATCAAGACCTCGCAACTCGTCTTCCTCAGTAGCGCGCAGATGCATGCCCGGAATCTTATTTATGAGGAACAACAAGATGCAGGAGACAAAGAACGACCAGGCAGCGCAAGTCGTCGCGCCTGCCAACTGTAGACCAAGCTGTCTGAAGTTCCCATTCCACCAGCCGCCCTCATACGAGTCGCCGCTAACTCCGTCGAGAGCAGGGACCATCTTGTGGGCAAAAAGACCAGTCAGAATATCACCAACGTATCCACCGACACCGTGAATGGCAAAGATATCGAGACCGTCGTCGACGCGGAGGATATACTGGTATCGAACGGTGTAGAAACAGCAGATGGCTGTGATAATTCCGACAAGAGGTGAGACGTAGACAAGAACTATTATAGTTGTTAGCGCAAACATGGTAATGCAACGAGAAGGATAATTTTACCGAAGCCAGCTGCCGGGGTGATACCGACAAGACCGGAGATGATACCCGAGCAGAAGCCAACCAAGCTGAACTTCTTCATGTACATGTAGTCCAACAAGGCCCACGTAACTCCACCACCACAAGCAGCAAAGTTGGTGTTCACAACGACATAGATGGACCGCAAGCTAAGGTTAGCCGTGCTAGCTCCGTTGAAGGCAAACCATCCAAACCAGATGAGAACGGTACCCAGAGTCATCAGCAAAGGGTTGTGGCCCCTAAACTGTGGGACGTGCCTCTTCTTCGTGGACGTGCTGCTGTCGTCGATGCGGGGACCCAACATCATGGACCAGGAAAGGGCTCCAAAACCACTGGCGATATGGACCGGACCGGAGCCCGCAAAGTCGTAGAGGCCGAGGTTGTACAGTCAACCGCTAGGGTTCCACTCCCAATATGCCAAGCTAAAGGGCAAATCAGCATTACTCTCATACACGTGTGCTCGATATCGAAGGTCTTGGACTTACATGTAGTAGACGAACGTGTTCCAGCAGAGGAGGAAAAGCATGCTGGGCCAGAGACGGCCGCGCTCGAGCATGGCACCGGCCAGGATCATTGCCGTAGCTGTAACAAAGGTGAAGCCAAAGGCAGCATCTGTCCAACAGACGATTATTAGTGTCTCCATCCCTATTAATATCGACCATCTCAGGAGATACTTAACTTACACAAGATGTCTGGGATATCACTGTTGGCAAACGAAGGAGAAGCCAGGAGGTTGTGGAATGCGGCGTGGGACAGGTCGCCGAGGATAGGGTTCGTCGTGCGTGACTGGTACAGCGATGCACCGTAGATCCAGTATTGTAGGCCACAGGCGCATGCACAGAAGAGTGATTGGAGAACCATCGTCATGGCGGATTTCCTACGATGCATTCCGGCGTAGAGAAAGCCGATGGCCGGCGTAATCTGCCAGCACAGGATTGTGCATACCAGCACCCAGCAGAGGTCACCCTCCGGATTGTTCACACGAGTTAGCGGGCTTTGAACCCCAATCGAATTATCTTTTAGGTCTTCAGAAGAACTTTTGTCAAATTCATTCCTTACCTTGTCATAAGGCGCATTGAGGTCATGGGTGATTGGGTTGCCTCCCGTTGGGTCGGTGGCATAGTCCGGGAACTCGGTCACAGGGATGACTTCCGTCATGATGTATCACGACAATACTTCCAACGGAGAAGTATTATGATGTAATGACTGAGATGGCGGGCAAGCGAAGGCAATGCTGCTTTTTTTCTGTTAAAGAAACCAAAGCCTCGGAACGTCAACCTCCAAGCTTGACAGGACATTAGGGAGCCACTTAAAGCTTTCGTCAATCTTCAGATGTTGGCCAAGCTGCCATGCTGTCGGTATTGCTATCACTTGGCACCAGTACGAACCCCAGATAAGGTTGGCTCTGTAACAAAATTAAGCATGTTCACAATTGTCTTGGGCACTGGATGCCAGATAACACCACCCTCCCTGATTGGCTCATCTCTGATAGACGAGCTTCACCGGGGACACGAAAAGACCTATCTTTCTACTCAATCCAGGAAGCTCTCGAGCTGGTTTCTGGGCACCAAAAGTCTGGGCATTGCTAGGGGTGACTGGAAAGGGATGAGGATCAGTGGGTTCAACTGTCCTGCACCGTGAACCACGACCGGTCTAAACTGCTGGAAACGGATGCGGGAGCCTGTCCAATTAGAGTCAAGTAGAGCGGGAGGGACGCGGTTTGAAGGGCAGCCGTTTGGGTCCAACACGTGAAAAGGGGAAGGGCGCACGGCGTCATAAGCCATGTGTAACAACCTTACTGTCGGATTGGAAGTCTAATTCGACCGCGGCATACGGCTAACTGCGCAGGGGCCAATTGGGGGCCCTATTTACGATTATCGTAGCCAGCCCAACCTACGGTTAGAACCTCCTTTTTATACCTATTACGTAAATATTTATATAGTTTAATTAATCTCTTCGTTAACTACGGTTTAAACTAACTACTTTATAATAGGGATATTAATACTAATTAGTAATTAAATTTTATTATTATAAATTAGTAAGGTATCTCGCTATATAAAAGAGACGACCTCTTAATACCGTACGGGATAAGAGATTCGTACTAATTAACTTTATAAAAATAAATAAAAAAGGAGGCGATTCTTAAATATTATACGGAATTAAGTAATCGTAGCCTTTTACTACTTACGAGAGGTCGACGTTTACTATATTAAACTATATTAATTAATAAAACCGCTTAAATAACTAGCTTTTTACCGTCGCCCCGAGTAGCTTTTTTACTAAACGACTTTTCCGTAGCCGGCCCGTAATTAGAAATTAACTAGTTAAATTAATAAAAAAAAATATCTACGTAACGACTACCTACTTAATTAATTAGCATAACGAACGAGCTTAATAATATAATATAAAAAAGTACTGCGTAATTAAAAAAGGGGATTTCTAAACGTAAATATTTTTACTTAGTAGCGAAAGTAACCCTATAAGAGTTATTAAGCTAAGAGATTTACGGTATATAAAAAAGTTTATTATTATAAGGATTTTATAAGTACGACTTTAAGCCCGCGATCTAAATAACCTCTTCGTAGCTCCCTTAACTACCCCCCGGGTATTACTTAGGAATATAATATAAGGGACGGTTTAATAAGGGAGGAGGGGATTTAAAAGTCCTAATAGTATTAAGTTAAGGGTATTATAAATCTTAGAGATTAACTTAAAAAAAAAGTAGCTATCCTAAAGTAGTCCTGCGACCTCTTATTAAAGTTATTATTAGCTTAAAAAAAAGCTAAAAAAACGAGGATCTAAAGGAAAAAAAAAGAATCCTCTAGAGGGCCGCTTAAGGGCTTCTTTTTATACTAGCTCTTAGTATAAGATTATTAATTTTAAAAAATTAACTAAGTAATAAAAAGGATCGTTAATAAGTAATAATTACCTAACCGTAATTAAGCTACGAAAAAGACTACTTAAAAGATATAAAATAGGGTATTAAAAGGCCATAAAAGATAAAATTTTTAAGGTATTTAACCCTACTGCGTACGAGTAATAAGTAAGTATTTTTAGTAAGTTTTTAAAATATACGATTTTATAAGAAAGAGGGCTTAATTTTATTAACTATACTTAACGGCCTATACGGTTCTTAATAGCCTATATAGCTCCTTTACGAGCCGCCTAGCGTTTATTTTTAACTATTCTTATAGAATATTACTCTAAAAAAGGTAGGTTAAGGAAAGAAGCTATTTAGAGATTATAGAGAGCACGAGGTTTAAAAGGCTAAAAGTGTACGGGATAGCGGAAATTAGTAACTATCGGATTGGAAGTCCAATTCGACCGCGGCATATAGCCGACTGCGCAGGGGCCAATTGGGGGCCCTATTTATAATTATTATAGCTAGCCTAACCTACGGTTAGAACCTCCTTTTTATACTTACGTAGATATTTATATAGTTTAATTAATCTCTTTATTAACTACGGTTCGAACTAACTACCCTATAATAAGGATATTAATACTAATTAGTAGTTAAACTTTACTATTATAGATTAGTAAGGTATCTTGCTATATAAAAGAGACGACTTTTTAATACCGTATAGGATAGGAGATTCGTACTAATTAACCTTATAGAAGTAGATAAAAAAGGAGGCGATTCTTAAATACCGTACGGAATCGAGTAATTATAGCCCTTTATTACTTACGAGAGGTCGACGTTTATTACGTTAAACTACGTTAATTAACGGAACTGCTTAAGTAACTAGCTTTTTACCGTCGCCCCGAGTAGCTTTTTTACTAAACGATTTTTTTATGGCCGGCCCATAATTAGAAATTAACTAGTTAAATTAGTAAAAATATAATATAAAAAAACACTGCGCGATTAAAAAAGGGGATCTCTAAACGTAAATATTCTTACTTAGTAATAAAAGTAACCTTATAGGAGTTATTAAGCTAAGAGATCTATAGTATATAAGAAAATCTACTATTACGAGGATCTTATAGGTACGACCTTAAGCCCGCGATCTAAACGACCTCTTCGTAGCTCCCTTAACTACCCCCCGGGTATTACTTAAGAATATAATATAGGGGACGGTTTAATAAGAGAAGAGGGGATTTAGAGGTCCTAACGGTATTGAGCTAAGAGTATTACGGATCTCGGAAATTAACTAAGGAAGCTATTTAGAGATTATAAAGAGCACGAGGCTTAGGAGGCTAGAAGTATATAGGATAGCGGAAATTAGTAACTAATAAAGATCCCGAGACTAATTACTATATCTTTTTATAGTAATATAAACGTCTGCCGCTACTATTATTAAAAAGAATTACTAAAACCTACCCTTTTTTACTAAATAAAAAGGAGGATCTTAGTAAATACGATAGCTAGCGATTTAAAAGGGTAGTAGTAATTACTAGAAATAATAAAAACGAGAGTAGTAGCGAGATAGCGAGAAGAAATAGGAATCTCTTAGACCCTAATAAATTCGTTAAGTAATAAAAGTACGGATTTATTACGACCCGCGCGCGGATTAAATATATCCTTATTAAAATCAAACACGCTAATAACCGCTAATACGGGTATAAGCTAGAGCACGACCCTTAGCGAGTTAGGGTAAGAAAGGAGAGGACGAAACCCGATCTTAGATAGAATCCTAATCCCTTATAAGTAAGTAAATATTAACCCGGACTATTAAGGGACGTAAATATATAAAATCGCGGATTAGCTTAATAGTAAGTAAATTAACGTAGTATTAATTTATTTAACTAAGGTCTATAAGAAAAAGGGGCTATAGGGGCAACCCCTATTTTATAAGATCGTAAACGACCTTAGCTACTAGCTAGATAAATAGTTCGTAAACGTAAGCCTAGGAATTATAAAAGTAGTTAATAAATTCCTTTACGAGCGAGGGGTATTACTAGCGCAATTATAATCGTAAGAGCTATACGAAATACTAATAACGATAATTATAGAGGAGGAATTCGTACTATAGAACTAGGCATAGGTCGATAGAGCGTATAATCGCTTTAATAAATTTAAAAAAAGAGTAAACGACCTAAATTTCCTCTCTATAATTACTAACGGAAATCTGTCGTTATAAAAGGATATACTAAGGTAAAATATAGTACTAAAAGTACGATAATCGATAATTCTACCTATTTCGATCTATAACTCGTTACTACTACTAATGCGAAATTCGGCGCCGATCGGCTAATAAAAAAGGAAATAAACGACCCGAAGTTACTAATAATACGTAGCGACGCAGGGTTCGTATATAAATACTAAAAATCTAGCGGCGAATACGAGGTAATTTATAAACCTTAAAAAGATCTTCCTAAAAAAGAAATTATACTCTAGGGGGAAGTATAAGGTCTTATAAGAAACCCTAATAATATTTTACGATTATTACGAAAAAGTCGGAATTAGGGAATACTAGTACTATTCGGTAATTAATATTATACTCATAAGCAAAGCCTCCGATTATTACTACGAAGCGGTACGTAATCTTAATTAAAACGACTTTCTTAGTATAATTAACGTAATCTAAAGCCGCTTCGAGACCTACGATAAGAACCTAGAGCTCCTATTTAAGCTACGAGCGATTTTTTTAATATTTATAGCTAGGATAATAGAGGGTAAATTGTGAGTAGAGATCCTCGAAGAGCTTATTAATCGAATTAATAAGCTAGCGAAAACCTAGTTAAATAAGGGGATAAACGAGCGGAAAGTTAGATATTTCTATATTATAATCTAGCGTATACTAAAGGTAAAGATTACTCTATACTAAGTACTTAAAGACTACGAGACGCTCTACTCGAGGCTAAGATCTAGCTTTAATATTAAGGTAAGAATACCGTACTAAACTTACTTCTAAGCGTATAACGGCCCTTATTAGTAATATTAGGTCGATCGAACGTATAATAAGAAAAGAAAAGAGGCTAAATACGGTAATTACTAATAAAAAAGCCTAGATTTATCGAATGGGTAGAGATTTAACTTACGAGCAGGGTAATAAAAAAAGCAATATTATATTTATAAAAAGGATAGATATTAGTTAAGTAACTACTCCGAGGAAGAGCGTACTAAATCGTATAAATAGTATAAAAAGTCGAGGGTAGTAGACAGTAAAACTAGCCCTTATCGGTTTAACTAATTCCTCGTTATATATAAGGGTAGATCCGGGGGTATAGAACCTAGCGACGGTAGCTAAAGTAGTAGCCTAAAGTATATACCCCTTATAAGAGATTCAGAAGATAAGGAAGATTTTACCCCTTATACTAACGAATTAGATTACGACGAAATCGAAAATATTAACTACTCTTTTTTTACCCCGTTAGCCTCTAGAAGATATACGAGGCTAAACGAATAAAGAGTAATAAAAGCTCTTAATAAGTAGGCTTTTATTTATAAATAGTAAAAGAAAGTCCCTTAGATAACGGATACGGAGGCGGCCTAAAGGGCGAATCTAATAGGGCCAAAGCTTATTATCTTAATAATTAAGGAAAAGATACTATTTTTTTTAATATCTAAAGAAAAAGAATATAGTACTAAGTATATCTAGGGGTAGCTAGAGGGGTCCTTTTTATACTACTTAGATCCCTTAAATACTAAGCTCGTATAAGCATTCTATATAAGCAAAAGGTACGGCCTAGACGATTTTTATAGGATTATCCTAAATACTAGGGTATTATAATAGTTAACTAAAAAAAAAGGGTAATTCTAGGTACTATAGAAGATCGCGCTAGTAACGCTTAATATATTAATAACGGGTATTACGAAGATTAGTTTCGGCCTAGGCAAGGAAATCGTCGCCCTAAGTATAATAAAAATAGAGATATACTTTAGAACGATAACTTTTTATATTTTACCTGTTAATACCCCATTTCTCTTATATTTAAAAGATATAGATCGACTAGGTATTATATTCGATAATACGAAGAATAGAATCTCTAGCGGTAAGTACTTCGAAATAGTTAAATAATAATAGGGGCATGCGTTTATAAAGCTTATTAATAATACGAAGTTAATTAATTATTTAACGGAAAGTGAGCTTAGAAAACTATACTAGAGATTTGGGTACCCGTAAGTTACGAGGCTATATAACTTCCTAAAGTAATTAAGTAATAATAATATTAAAATAGGGGCGCTAGAGTAGTTAACAAAAGTATATTACTAATACTAAATAAATACGCAGAGCCCACGCAGATTTAAGTTTAAATTACGTAATAAGCTTAACTTTAACTAAGAAATAGTCGTCGATATTTTCTATTTAAATAGTTAGCTAGTATTATATATAATCGACATATCTATATCTTTCTAAATAGGGCAATTCCTCTAGGATTTATAAATAAAGATAGTATAAGTAGCCCTACGAAAAAGCTAGATCGATATATACTAAGGACCGCTAGATAGTATTAGAACCGACGCTAGTACTAGCTTTAAGTTAGTAGAATTTAGGGATAATATAACGGCCTATAGTATATAGTTAAAAGTCGTACTTATTAAAGCGCACTATAGTATTAAAAAGGTAGAGAGGGCATACTAATAATTAAAAAGGGCGTTTAGAATTATTAAAAAGGAAAATCCAGATTCTACCGACGACGAATACTTCTAAATAGTACTTAAATACTATAACGATACTATAGGGCCTAATAGACTTATATTAACGCTATTAGTATTTAGAGTATATTTAAAAACGACCTTAGCCTTACTACCGTCGCTAGGCATAAGCTAACGAGCCTAAGTAATTAAAAAAGTAATATAAGTATTGCGCGAGGTAAGTATAAGAAGGTAAGTTAACGAAGTAATTACTATGTATAATAGGCCCGATATAATAGATAATCTAAATATATTACTAAATTCGGATATACGAGTATAGCGCGAAATTACTGAATAATAGGCTAGGCTATGTAAGTTAATTTCTATTAACGAGCGCTCTTATATAGTTGCGAGAGATCGTAACTAGCTACTTAAAATATTAATTACGGTAGTTAAACCGTACTATATAAATCCTAACGAAGTAATTTCTAACTTATAAAAAGAAGAAGAGCTAAGGGAAACTATATAACCCGTAGTAAAAGTATAAAAAATTATCCTTAACGAAATCGTCGTAATAGTACTAATAAATAATAAAGAAAAGGAAATTGCTAAAAGGGTACTAATACTACTAGCAAGACGTTATAAAAAACCACGACGGTAAGCCCTAACGCGGCAATTTATTAATAATAATAAAGTAATTAATACTTTTTATATAATAAAAGAGAAAGCCGATTTCAAGCTAGCGGTTAAACTACGTAAAAAAGGCGTAATTATAACTACTAAAAAGCCGTATAAAGGATTAGATCTTATCGAAATAAATACTCTTCGTAATCGAGGGGTCTATCGATTTATCCTATACGACCTAAAAAAATATATAAACCTCTATATATTTAAATTACGAATAGTTCGTAAAATTAAAGGGAAAAGAACACCCTAGCCGTATGAGAAATCTAAATACGTAATTTAGGGGTACGGCGATGTTAAAAAGGCGACGCTACTTATATAATCGCCCACTATATAGCGCTATAACTAACGATTAATAATAGTACTAATAGTATTATTACGGAAGAAGGGATACGAGATTTAGAGCCGTAATATTACCTAGGCCTATACCTAATTAGTTATAGGGCTTATAAGGAAAATCCTAGCCTATTTACTAAAGGAAATAGCTAATAAGTACTTAGAAAGCACGATTATTAAAGTGCTTAAGCTATTATATAGGCTTATAAAATCGGGTACTTATTAGTAAGCTACTTACTACGATTTTTATATTAATTAATTATTAATAGTTACCTCTACGTACGACCCGTACTTATTAGTCGCGGAGTATAAAAGTAACTAATTTAAAATCGTTAGAATATAGACCGATAATATATTAAGCTTATTTAATATTAACTTTATAAAAAAGGAGAATAAGGAGCTTTAGAAAGCGGGCTTTATAGTAAAACTAAAAGAGGTCCTTATAATAAACACCCCCTTAGTATTTAATAGCGGGATTTTTATAATTAAAAAAGAAACCGTCGTCTTTTAATAAAAGGGGTAAGGTAAGAAGATTAACCTCGTCGATCTAAACGTAATTAATATTAAAAAGCGGTATAAAGCTAAGCTCGTGCGAGGGGTATATATTATAAGTATTTATTAACCTAAAGTAACGTTTAATTACGCTAAGGTAGCGTAAGCTATAAATTTAATTAAATAGGACGTTAAAGTACTTAATAAGCGGCTTAAGTAGTAGTAAACGAATCTCGATCGAGGTCTCGTTTATTACTTAATCGACTTTATAATTAGTAAGCTCTACGTCTTTATTAATAAGTTATTTATAAATAATAACGACCTTATTTCGTAATTAGGGTATATTATTATCCTAGCTAACGAGAGTATAAGTAAGAGCGAATTTACTATATATAGTAATATAATTTACTACTTATTAATCAAAAATAAGTAAGTAACGAGAAGTATATTAGCGTTAGAGGTTTATAGTATAATTAATAGCGTTAACCTCTCTTATATAATTTTAATAATGCTAAGGAAGATTACTAATCGAATTAGCCTTTTACCTATTCTAACGGTTATTTATACTAATTCTTACTTATTATATAAATACCTCGTTAAATTAAGAACGACGAAGGAAAAAAGGCTTATAATCGATATTATAGCCCTTAGGTAATTATATAAAAAGCGCGAGATATTTAAAATCTATTAGATTAATAATAAAAATAACCTCATAAACGCTTTTATAAAAGTAGTACTAAATAAGGGATTAGAGTAATTCGTAAGTAATAAAAAAGTTACTATATAAATAGAGGGATAGGTTATATAAAAAGAGTAAAAAAAAGGGGGAAAAGGAGACGACTTAGTAAATAGGCCCGAGGTCGAATTATACCTCTAACTATAGTAACTAAATTAATAAAAAAAAGAGAAAATTAGTATTAAATTAGAAGTTTAATTTAACTACGGCGTATAGCTAACTACGTAGGGGCTAATTAAGGGCCCTATTTATAATTATCATAGCTAGCCTAACTTACGGTTAGAACCTCCTTTTTATACTTACTACGCAGATATTCATATAGTTCAATTGATCTCTTCGTTAACTACGGTTCGAACTAACTACCCTGTAATAGGGATACTAACACTTACCGTAGGTATGGAGTATAGCTAAACATTGGCTTCTAGTAGCACTGCAATACCTAGGCAGCTGAGTGTCGTTTGATAGGAGCTTACGGATACGTGCAAGGAAACCCTGACAGCATTAGAGATGCACGGGCGCTGCGGCCTCCGCAGCGTCGAGCCGCGTGAGGAACGGGCTTGCGGGCACAGCCGGAGGAGCGTGGGAGACGTGGGAGACATCCAAGCCAGGGTCGTCATCAAGCGGGGTCATCCCGCATCCCATGTTCCTGACCTTATCGCTGCATCATCAGTGGATGAGAGAGGGTGCCGGGTAGATTTAACAAATTGGGCTAGACTCTGTGACGCAAAATGGATCAAGGCTCAAGCTCTCGTCCGTATAATCTTTCCGGTTCCGGTGAGGGTGTGAAAGACGACGTCTTACCCTCAAGACTGTAACGCGCCGCATCATGCGGATGGTCAAACGGTAGCATAGAGGCGGCTGCTGGCTAAATCTACCAGATGCATCTACTCGACCCTGTGACTTGTGTTCTGAGCATCTTGATAGACCATAGTTGTGCTCGCGAGTTGCGAATACTTATCCCCTAGCCTCCAGCGACGAAAATGGACGTATCGGTGCTAAGTCATTTTGTATGACAGAGGCAAAGAATCGTCCGCAATGTCCTCCGCGATTGAACTCGGTGACCGTTATGCCGTCACAACAGTGCTTGGCATCGCCGCACTCACCAGTGCCCTCCTCTATCTCATAAGCAGTCTCATTGACAGCCGGAGGGTTTTCTCGAGGTTCAACCGCGCCCCGTCCTTCAGCCAGCCGGCCGAAAAGCCTTCCGTCACTACGGCCGAGAAACAGAGCTATGTGGACGCGTTCCCGCCGTCTCAAAGAGCAACAATTGCGGAGCTTGGACCACAATTCGCGGACGTCAAAGAGGTTGACCTCGCCGTGACGCCGAAGCCTCTGTTGAAAGTGGATGCCGACTACCGATCCGCCGACCCCTCTCTGTTCCACTTCAGTGGCTTCAGCATTGATGACATTCAGAAACTCGGCGACTTTCCAGACTATGCAACTATCTCAGGTGTTCCGTTGCCGTCGCCATTGGCAGATTTTGACATTGACAAGGCCGTCCCGCGGCCCTACCGACCGTTTAGATGGGCTTATCATCAGACCATGTGTAAGTCCCGCCAGGATTCTAGATATCGTGCACTCAAACTCATATCAAGACTGCCAGCTTTAACCAAGATGGATACGGATTTCTGGATCGAGCTTGAAAACACATACAGGGAGCGCGTTGCCGAGCGCAAAGATCTGTACGCAAAGAATGGCAGTGATGTTCTCGATAGCATGCCCGGCTCCGAGCTCGCCTGCAAAGAACTTATGGAAATGGTCCTTCAGTTTATCTGCGCAAGATATCCCAATCAATTCAAGCTCGAGAGTAACATCTTGCACAACAACATTCTTGGGACAACGACAGATCTCTCTGCCGCTGAGCCACTGATTGTGCTCTTGGACAATGTCCCTGAGGACTTTGGAATCATGCTTCGAGATCACGAGACTGGAAAGTATATTCTGAGAGCCGGAATAATATGCTCCTCTGTTGGCTGGAAACTCAGCGAAAAGGTGGGCTTGGGGCTGCCAGGCATACACAAAGTTGTCCCAGACTACAAAGAAAAGATGGAATTCAGCATGGATCGGTAAGACCCCAATCTGAGTGCGGTTGATGGTTCAAAGTTCCTATCACTGACATAGCTCTAGATTCTTCACTAAGATGCCCACCAACAAACCCATTCAACGTGGTTCATGGGGTCTTGAGAAAGGCCAGCCGCTGTATCTTCCTTCCGAACACCCCGAATTTTCCCATCGCGAGCATCAAACCCCTAGCCTTCAGCCCGAAGAGGTTCACCTACGCGTCGACTGGCAGACCTTGCGCCGTCTCCCGTTGTCTGGCGGCGTTGTCTTCAATTTCAAAGCCCTGTTCACGCCATTAACTGAGTTCAAAAATGAGCCTTATATTCCTTCTTTGGTTCTTAAAGTGTTGAACGAGGGTAAGGAGAGCCTCTTGAAGTACAAAGGAACATGGCATGTAGAGCACGTGGTCAAGCCGACTTTGAAGGAGTATGAGAAGTATCAGGTTGAGAATGGCCTGATTGAGAAGGATTGGGAGCCGCAGACCTTAGCAGAAGCGCCTTTCTTCAAGGGCTGGGAGAAGAAATGGACTGTCCAATGATACAACATGTATTTCTACTACAACGCATAGCCGACATCTTTATGAGAATTAATAAAGTCTCAAGAGTCTTCAGATCACGCTGTCACAATTCTTTTATTGTCCAACTCATTGATCTAATTAAGAGAGACCTCGAGAAGGACCCCACCTTACAGGTAGGTTGGGGCTTGGAGCTGCTATCGAACTTAGTCGTGATGATGTTTGCTGGCTACATGTACAAGCTATTCCATGATGAGACCATCAGTAGTGCCATGCCGCGTGAGCCAAGAGCTACAGGTGGCTAACACGGGAGCGCGAGGTGACGTGGAGGTACATTGAGGTGAGTGGAATTCGTTACTAATGAAAACGACAGCAGATCAGCGGGAGCGAAGCGCGCTCGACGGGAAAGGAATAGCAGAATGCGGGGTACATGAAGCATTGAAGTGAGATTGAAACTCCTGTACGCGCATTACGCTCAAAAGACACGCAAACACCAAGAAGATGAAGGCTTACGTCGTGTGTTTTTCGCACATTGATGAGTTGGTCGGCCTCATTGGTATCGTGAGTTTCGGCCAGGGACCAGCCATGCCGGCCGAAGTCGGAGTATCTGAGAGACGCTTATGCAGCCACCCTATCACTCAGGTTCAAGCCACCCCGATATAAATGTTAATATGGAATGCGAAGAGAACGATGGCAGGAGTCTCCGAAAGTGCGAGGGCAGCATGGGAAACACGAAGAGGCGCTGGCTGGGCTTATCTTGGGCAAATTGGTCCTCCCGAGGCGGCCATCCCGGTACCGGGATAGATAAAGGACAATAGAGTGGCCATGATTGGGCTTTGAGCCTGCATAATGCGGGGTGAACCGGGGGCGATCGCCGCGTGTCTTGGTCTGGAACCCCTTGAATCCCTGGAATTCTTCTCCCACCCTTGGTCCCTTGGCTTTCTTATCGCCGCAGCGCCGAAAACCAAAGAGTCTGCGGGAATTCGGGATCAACATGGTCTCCTTTTTCCTTCTTCTTTCGGGCATTCTTGGCCTTCAGGCAGAAGGGCAAGTGGCCATATATGTAGCATTATACGAAGTTATACGAAAAGCATGACTCTGACTCACGTTCATAGTGTCTTGAGCTGAACCTCTAGCGGGTTGACCTTTACCTACTTCGTGTCACCGGAACGGGACCGCCGGAGTGACGACAGGCAGTGCATATCTGGATTGAAGTCTTCATAAGTTTTGTGAGCCTGGTTACCTGAATTCTCTAGATCCACAGGACCAGTTCTGCTCTTCAATCACAGTTCACATCAACGGTCCAGCATGACCTTACAGAATGCAATACGGCGAAGCTCTATGGCCAGTGAGAAGCAACCACGATAGATATCGAAGGCGAAACGAACATCAAGCGGCATCGGTCTGCCAGCTGTGCCGCTCTCCCGCTGCAAGGATGGCGGGCGGGTTGCTCCAACCCGTCTCATCCATCAAACATGCCCCTACCACCAATCATGAACGTCGCTAGCTTATCATGCGCCAGCCAAGATACCTTAAACTACAAATAGCGTCATAAGATGCCCTCCCCCGCGTTTATGGCACTGCCGCGACTGGGCCTGGGCTACCAGTATGAACCCTCATCCGATCGCGATGAACACCGACGACCGGTGACTCTCGGAACAAAAAAGTCCTTGTGGCCTGTTTCCATCCGTCCCTTGCTCAACGAACTCGAATTCGCGTCGAAACGACTTTGATCTGATATCCTATCGACTACCGCATTCAGCAATTCTCAACCGGACTTGGAAACCCCTCACTTATCGGAATAAAGTTCAATGGTACCCTCCAAGACTTCAAAGTCGGTATCCAAAACTAGAACTGGTCTCAATCCTCGGTCGAGATCGGGCTGTGTTACTTGCAAAGCCAAGCACGTACGTTGCTGCCACCCGTCTTATGCCTGTACACTGAACCTCGATGAACGAGGATCTCACGGAAACGACCCCACATATGGTTGCTGACAAAATCCTGCGATAGTTGAAATGTGACGAGACGCGACCAGCTTGTCAACAGTGCACACGGAAGGGAATCAAGTGTGGAGGATTCGCGCAGGGCTTGAGATGGTCGTTCAAACATCAGCCCGCCCTTCAGGTTTTGACACTCGACGACTTCAACCCCCCTACGCAAACATCACCGAAACGACCAGCCGCCGACGCACCCGAGGGCCAGGCGCGCGCCAAAAAGGCAAACTCAGGTTCAGTGAGCAGCAGTAGTTCCCCAAGAAGTCGACATTCGATCTCTTCATCCTCTTCTAAGAGTTCAGCTCAGCGAGATGGGGCTGGAGAAGGGGATGAGGAGGCCAGTGGGGCTTATCAAATGAGCGATGGAGGAATGGATGAAATATCTCAACTTTTCGCGGAGGAACCCGTTTCACCTCGTCAACCATCTCTCGGTGTAATTGTTCAACAATCAGGCGCCTCAAGACCCGCAGATCAGACCCAGTTGGCTCCTTACTCACTATCGCCCAGTCTCGCCGACACCTCTTCGGCATTCATCATCAACTGGTTTGAGCAGGTGTGCCCAGCGTGGTCCGGCTTCGACTCGAACGCGAATCTGAATCGAAAGATCGCCATAGACCTCTGGAGAACCTCCGCCACGGTGTGCAGCTCTCTCGAGAGCATGTCCGCCGCGTTCCTGGCATCCCGACTCCCGAGCATGAGGCAATCCGCACTGCGGCTCATGCAACGAGCGACAGACTTCATTCAAGCCGAGCTCCAGGTCGTGAAGGCACAAGGCGAATTCCGCTCCGTTCCAACGGGTCTCGTATTCTCGCTCTTCTGCTTAGGGACAACGGTCTGCTGGGTCGACTCCCGCTTGTACGGGCTCCCATTCTTAAGAGAAGTGAGATCTCTCATCCGCCGGCTGAATGCGCAATCTGCGTCATTCTCTACCGCGAACCAAGACATGCTTTCGTTCTTCAATAAGAGCTTGGCGTACTGCGAGATGCTTCTCTCCGTGGTACGCGATGATGAGCCGCTTGATCAAGGAGACGCAGACTTGGCGCTTCAGATCATCGAGGAGCGCTCACCCCACCCGTGGACCGGTGTCTCTACTCTAACAACACGCCTTTTCGCCGAGTCGATTCGGCTGTGTCGCAGCGCACGACATCGACTGAGGCAAGCGATGGATCCACAAAAGTACTTCTCAAATGCTCTTCAAGACTTGATAGGAGCCCAGCGTCTGGAGGAGCAGCTGTTGGAGCTTGAGTTCCCGTCGGAAACCCCGGATGTCGACACGGGCGACAGCTCGACGCCGGTGTCCCACCTCGCCAGAGTTGCCGAAGCCTATCGACTCTCATCGCTGTTGCACTTGTACCAGACCTTCCCTGACCTGGTCTCCCTACGACTGCCGGCCGAATCACCAATGACTGAGAGTGGCTCTGTGCCGTGGGACGAGTGGATCATTCCCCTGGCCTTGAGACTCGTCAAGGTCCTCGAACACATCCCGGCAACTTCGGGTACCCGCGTCATCCAGCCACTGCTGTACATCTCGGCGAGTACCGGACTTCGCCACGACGCACCAGCTACGTCTGATATGATGGGTGCTTTCGGGTCCCTGCAGCAAGACCTGATGGGAGGGACGGGGTCAAACATGTTCAGCCCTCCGCCGCTGTTTGATTCGCACAACTTGTCTCAGTACATTAGCCAGATGGCAGAGGCTCCGACGCGGGAGGGTTCAATGTCCAATATGACACTTGACGTTGGGAGTGCTCGCCACTTCGTCATGAGGCGCTTGAGTATCCTGGAGAGCAGCTTACCTCCGACTCCAGTCGTGGTAGCAAAGGATCTTGTCCAGTCCATCTGGAGGGCGTACGATAACGATATCGGATCGCCCACGGTTCACTGGATTGACGTGATGGAAGATAACGACTTACGTTCAATGTTTGGGTGATTAAAGGAGTTATGTTATGGAGCTCAGTTGGAAGACACCGCTCCTGTATCATCTTATTGCAAAGGTCTAGAATGCGTAGGGCACAGGTCCGATCTTTTAGGCGTTGCGGTAGCCACAACACGGACATGATGCAGGCTCTGGGATAACGGTCATTTGGGAATAATGTAGATTTGCGATGAGATTGTTTGTTCTTATTTGGTCATTTTCTATCTCGCCTCATCATCGTCTTGGTTGGTCCATGTGACATCGTTCTCATCATCTTCATCCACATCCCAACATCGATTCACCCAACATCTCCTCAGAAGTCGCTCTTCTTGCGCTGACCAACATAGAACGCCAGACCGTAGTCGCTGGTGGTGAAGGTAATCGTTGAGCCCTTGGGAAAGTGGAAGACATCGCCGGGCTTTGCCTCGACCTTCTGGCCCGTCTCGTCTGAGATCGTGTAGTCACCCTCAAGGATGATCTTCATCTCGTCGTACTTGTAGGTGTATGTAAGCGGTTCGCCCTTCTTCAAACGGAAGAGGCCGGATGAGATGGGCTTCTCGGGGTTCGACTCGTCGCTTGAGAAGACATCTCCGAGGTAAGCGTTGTCACCCGCGAGAAGGGGGATTTGGAAGGTTGATTGGGCCTTAGCGTAATGTTGGAAAGCGGCCATTGTGATGATCAATATTCGATGCAATTTATTGGGAAAATAGTGGTGAGTATGATGATGTCAAATCTTTATTGAGTGCGTGATGCTACCATATTTCAACATTGCCCATTCACCTGGTATATATATAGAGCTCTATTCATCAGTGTAAGAATGCTTCTTTAGGCAATACCCCAAATCTCTAAGAAAGCCTCTTCATTCTAGGCATTGGAGACACCCAGAAACAAGGTTCGGTTTCACTCCCGCGAGTTTGCCAAAGAAGGATCCCTAAGCATCGACTTGGAAGATAGGACGATAGGGTAAAATTCCCTGTTCCGGTAAAGCGCATCCCCCGTCCAACTCGGAACGGTTGAGTGGAGAATCGGTTCCCAGAGGGAGCCGATCTTGCGGGGACGAGTCTGGAGAAGAGATACGGGCGTGGGACGGGGTGCCGACCGGATAGCGGAACCAAAGTCTTTACTGGAAGGTATTTCCTAATACGTAGCTGACTCGAAAAGTTGGCTGCAGTGATAATGCTCTGCAATTTCCTTGAATTCACTGGAGATCATCTTAGCCTCTGCAGTACCTCCTTCATATGTGCACCCCAACTATCCCCAGCAAAGATAGGCCTCATCCAAACCTCGGGTGCCTTTCGTCCCCCTAACTGGGTACTAGTAGATTACCAAACTCCAGGTCACACAGAGTACCTCAACATGGCCCTATTAGCGTTATCGGAACTCCCCTCGGATGGTTGGAAACTTCTCATCGGGCTCTTCGCCCTCTTCTCAGCAGCCATACTCTCACGATCGCTTGGCGCGCTGCGACCGCGAAAAGGAGCCCTCTTCAATAAGACATCCTCTACAACACAATCTGAAAAGTCCAAACAAGCTTCAGAAACATGGCAGATGCCGATTCCCAGTCCCTACCCGGACTGGTCAGTAGAAACAACAAAGCCTCTGCCCTATCGCGCATTTCGTTACGGCCCCAAATATAACGTCACCATGGGCCTTCGTTCAGTCCAGCCTGAGGACTGGATTGAGCTGGACAACCACTATCCTCGATACCATGCCGACAAGACTGCTCGAATCGCTGAACGGGGCGAGAAGTGCTTCGGAACAGACCCGGAGGCCTATCCTGCAGCCATGGAGCTTCTAGAAGAATTGTGCCAGTATCTTCCCGCTCGCTATCCTACGATGTTCAAACGAACCGCTGTCGGCATCGACAATCTCTGGTCGGGGGAATCATTCAACATCGTCGAAACACCTCTCAAGGAAGACCCAGCCGCCATTGCCGCTAGGCTCGTGCAAGACGACCTCGCCATCATGATCGAACGGCCCGACGGCAAGTACTATTTGCTCAGCGGTTCCATCCTGCTGGCCGGCTTCTGGAGATTGAGCGACAAGTTTGGCATGTCCCTCGAGGAGATCCACACGTCTGGCGAGGTCCCCCACTACAAGGAGAAGCTGCACAACGGCATGGCCAGCTTCTTCAAGCGCCTGCGCTGCGACCAGATTTACTCCCGCAACAATTACTTCATCCAGGTCGATGACTCTTTGCCCTGGAGCTGGAGCATTGGCGAAGAAGACAGCCCAGTTGTCAGTTGGAGTACGGCTGAGAAAGATAGAGCGGTTGAGCATCACTATTTTCGTTCCGAGAGGCAATCGCTGCGCCGTCTTCCCAAGAGCAAGGCTATTGTCTTCACGATAAGAACGTACTTTCATCCAGTCACTGAGCTGGCTGCGGAGGACTACGTGCCTGGAAGACTCGCTAGTGCTATTCGTAGCTGGGATGATACAGTTGCAAACTACAAGGGGCGTGAAATGTATGAGAAGGTACTGCTAGAGTACCTCGATAATGAACATCAGAAACAGCTGGACAGAGATCTGGACTTGAGCAAAGAAGACGAAGTCCGGAGGTATCCCTGGTGAGCAGGTGTCACTCTCAGTAGCTGCTCGCTATGGGATGGGGACTATCACTGTAAATGAGGAACTCTATGGCGATCCTCTTGGAGGGGATATTTCTACACTATTGTTCACTCTACTATTATACCTCAACTTCTAGCGTACAGACACAAGAAGTAAACGCAGCGTGCATGAAAATATTAACTCTGTATTCTTCCTAAAGTGTATATTTCGCTTGGGTTTATTCGCTCTTCTCTGCATGTCGGTTCTCTCTTTGACCATCTGATCCATCTAAAACTAATGGCAAAACAGTGAGAAGGTTAGTAGAGGCGCTGCATCTAGGCGCACACGGGCCTGGAGCTGGGCCCTGGGCAACGCTAGTGGTGATGTCCGGCCACTGCAGCCGCCGATGGCCACCCGCTGAAGACCGCATTCTATGGTCGCGCACTCAAAACGATTCCAATTTGAATATGATGTTTGCGTTATTAAGCACTGATTCTGATAGAACGATTACAACCTCCTCCCAACGGTAAGGTAGGTATGCCCTACCTACTCCGTTAATGTACTTATGGCGAGATCAAGTTCAGATTAGGCTGGAATCTAGTCAACTCAATTAGTGTAGGCAATCGTAGTAAATTCTCTTTTCTGCACTTCAATCCCTGGGGCAGCGAATATTGAAGTGATCAAAGTTGACTTGCAGTGATGCACCAACCCTGTTACAGCGCAAAGACCCCACGGAAGTGCGATTGCAATCCCCTCCAGAGAAGAAATTGATAGTGCAATTACAACCTCCCCCAGTTGTTCGATCTGTTACCAGCCCACAAGCACCATTGATTGCCTCGAAGCACTCGCTAACCCCTGGTCGAGACGAATTCCCATGGCCCAGATTTTGTCCGGTACAGCTACCAGGTCGTCCTGCCCCAAGATATGCGGACGCTGCACAAAAGGCGGCCAATGACGTTTGGGTGAGTACCACGGCGACAATGATTACGGCGCTTTTCATGTTTAGAGACGTTATTGTTATTGTATAGTTGTCTGGCGGGTTTAGAGTCAGTCAATTCAAGATAAATGTCATTCTATTCTAAGTCAAGGCGGAGACTTACTCGATTTGTCATGGATGTGCTTCTGGTGAATGTTACGAATTCTAAGAAAAGTCATCCAAAGTAGGCAAGATTCGTTGAAGACTATCGCGAACATCACATAGTTCGCGGGATGGCGTAATATATAGCGTGCGTACTGGACATATGCCATCTCGTCCCACGCGACGTGCTACAAGAACAGCAGACTTGAGCAAACATCTCTGTAACAAGGCAAACTCTGCGACTCGCCTGTGTACTTCCTTTTGGTCGAGATGCTATCCGAACTTGACAGTTGATAGTCGCACAATTCGGGCAGCAGACTGAGAGCAATCCACTCATTCATCTAACAGCAGTGGACAAGTTGACAACTCATTGGTCCTGCCATACGTCCTAGTTGGCCGTGGCCGGCGTGTCCGAGTGATAGGTATGACAGACTGGAAGTGCGGCGAATTCGTACACGGCTTATGGCTTTCGAAGACAATCATCAAGGGCTTGTATTTGATTACTTTTCTATGTCACACGTGCTCCGAGGTTCTTACAATCCACGACCCACATCACGAAGCGACATCGCTTGGAAGTTTCTCATACTTCAGTGAGGCGAAATCCGAACGGTATCAAGTTACCTTAGCATTGTAATTGGCGCGCACTGTCGGAGCTGAGAAACTCTCAATCCTTAGGCGCAGGCGCAGCCTCTGGGTCATCAGCTAACAGAGCCTCAACCTTTGCACCCCTACTCAACCTTTCCTCCAAGGATATCTCCTGCTCCGGCGAAGTGGACCAACCAAGACCCAGTTCGGGATATTGAAGAGGAACATCGCCATCGGATGGCAAGCTGTCAAGGTAAATAGGCCACGGAGTACCCATCCAGGCATTCCTTGTCTCATGATCTCGACGTTGACTCGATGTCAATGGGTGTACGAGGACACTAAGTTTTGAGCACATGTAAGCATCAAGACAGCATGATTAGTTAAAGCAATTACTGATTCTGGTCTTACCTTAAGTTACCTCGGTTTGCCGCCAAGTAGAAAAAGACGTCAGAAAACGAGGAGTCGGGAACCCAGACTACATGCGAACTTTTGGTCAATCGAGCTCTTTGTCTCATACTTACATGCAGATGAACTTTGGCACTACTTACTCTCATAAGATCCCGCTGGGTGTGGTCCGATAGGAAATTCGTTGACCCTGAATAGTGGGACAGCAACGAACGCGCCTAACCGTGGGTATCAGCAATGATTCAAACAATCTCGTCCAGGTGAGAGTCGTCTTTCAAACCTACCGTCGCGTCGCAATCTCAAAACAGCATCACGAAGAGCAAGGGCAGCAGAAGTCTCAGTCGGGGACTGTAGGAGGAAGTAAATGTGGAAATGCCATTCCCGAGTCCGAGCTTCGACCACCGTCTTCAGATCCGTCTGCGGGGTCGGAGGCGTAGATTGGGTAACCATGGTCATGATGAGTCGCTGCGAGATGTTCTTGCTGATGGCTAATGTTGTTCCTTCATAAGTTTGACAAGTTCATGATTCAAGCCTAGCCGACGGGATGGCTCGAGGCCAAAGTGCGGAGCATTAGCCGCTTAATCACGCAATCAAATCGATTCTCACGTGCGCCGACACAATGAGTAGAAAGCGGCTAGGATCGGATGTAAACAAAGCCCGAGTTGACCACAGCAAACCATACTGCAACAAGACTATCATCAAAATATTCCTTGGTGTTTTACTATGTGACTGTATACAATGATTCCCAAGAGTCCTTCGCCACCTCAGAATTATCACGATGCCGGGCCTGGCTCTGGCATGACAGGCCACCCAGGCGGAGGCGCTTTCATTTGTTGAAAGACCTTCGGGTCCATGGAGTTCTCATTGACCCAGCCCAATAAGGCGTCAAAGTCACGGCACACTTTGTGATTCATAAAATCTGGGAATGGTTGCTCCCAATTTTCAATCCAGTTGAAAGTTATCATGTCCACCGACCCGGTGCACTTGATTGCTTGGGCAAGGATATCGAAACAGTGGCCGATGTGGGCTTGATGCTGAGCTCCTCCTGGCCAAGGTCCCTCTTTGGGCTCATAGTCTATACTCAGGAGTCAGAAGTGCGTACTCACTTCATATCGAGAAACTTACAATGCTCGTATGATATTTCCCTGCGCAGCATATCTAAGCAGTGGAGGTGATGGAAAACTTCTGTTTGCGCAATATATGCATCTGAACCGTAGCCAAGAACTTCTGGAATCTTGACAGCGACTCGTGGGTCCTTTCCAAGTTGCCTCACATCCGCTTCCCCAATGACGAGAGGCCAGACATGGTCACCGATACGATGCCACTCCCTATCGGCTTCTTTGCCAATTCGCTGGCGAAAGACTGAGGGCGGATTCGTGTCATATAAAGTGCCGTTCGTCACTCTGCTGATTTTTGGTATATCGAAGCGCTCAAGTATCGGTGCTTGAACGTCTACTTAGCATATCGGGCTGAAAGGCTTTTGACAGCTTGGGTACTCACAGTAAAAGGAGGTTCTTTTCCAATAGTCCTGGGTCTTCATAGGATGCCTCAACGGTGCAGGCCATAGCCACAAAGTGAAAGAGGCGACAAAGAGTGAAATGTTGAGGAAAGTCACTAGAGATAGCCTTTTACTGCAGAGCTTCAACAATGAAGTATCCTTCCCAACACTTCGAGATCCTGCCTTGGTGTCCATGTGAGGCAGTAGAGTCTTTTCGGGGTCCTCATTCTCTTCGAAACATCCCGAGAGACCATCTTCTGTATGTGAAGCTTCCGATGAGACTGTTGATGATCGGTATATTTCATTCATCATGGTCCTGTATTTCAACAACTCATGTGCGAGAAGATAGGAAGTCTAGCAAGTAGGTCACAGAAGTGAAGGGAGTCTGCTATCGAACGGAGGGAAGGTGTCATCGCTTCGTTCAAGGTAGTCAGCATAAGCAAGCGATTGAGTAAAATCAGCTTGCCCAATCAATTCATGTGAGGTAAACACCCTCCCCATTGCACTCGAAAGCTTGGATGTCTAAGTACCTGCCTGAAAGATAAGAGGAGGCGAGCGGGACTACAACTACCAACTCCTACAACTCCACTACATGACGCAGAGAGATCCTTCGAATCCGTCGTCTGGCTTGGCATGTCGGTGAAACGTCTGGGTAGCTGATCTTGATGTCGTGAACTCCATTGCCCATCTCGAAGCATCCGATGCAACCTTCCTCGTTTGTAACAGTCTCTACCCGGTTGTCAACATCTTTGTGACCTTTTGGCTGCAGCTGCAGGAGACCGACATTCCGTACGTGTAAGTGGTAATCGAGCGTCCGGACTGACGCGATCCCGCCCGACTTCTTCGTGCTTCCAGGCAAGTTTTCGTCACTGGCGGCTAAAGTCCGTACAAGGAGGACACAGCTTCGACTTATCTCAGATGATGCGTGATTTAGGCGTCAATTAGGTCAAAGGCGACTTTTCTTCAAATACCATATACAGGGAACGGCCTCCAGACTTTCTCTTGAACTAGCCATCTCCAAGTCCTACCAACGTCTCTCTTATCAATCACGCCCAGTAGAAAGTCACAATGCGTGCTCAGTACCTCATTCTTGCTGCAATTGGCCTCGTGGCTGCCGCCCCTCTCGGTATGTGATCTTGGAAGACAGCAAGCGCTTCAACAAACTACCTGAGTAACTAGTAAGAAGACGACTGACTTGAGCTACCTGTTTAAGATGTCAGAAGAGCAGATGCCGAAGCTGAAGCTATTCCCTTCTACCCAAAGAGGGGAGCTGATGCAGAGGCGGAGGCTATTCCCTTCTACCCCAAGCGCGGAGCCGACGCTGAAGCCGAGGCAATTCCCTTTTACCCTAAGCGAGGAGCAGATGCGGAGGCTGAAGCCATCCCGTTTTACCCTAAGCGAGGAGCAGACGCGGAAGCCGAGGCCATTCCCTTCTACCCCAAACGCGGTGCTGACGCCGAGGCGGAAGCTATTCCTTTCTACCCGAAGAGGGATGCTGATGCGGAAGCCGAAGCGATCCCTTTCTACCCCAAGAGAGGTGCTGATGCCGAAGCTGAAGCCATTCCATTCTATCCTAAGAGGGGCGCGGAGGCTGAGGCTGAGGCCATCCCTTTCTACCCAAAGCGCTCCGCCGATGCGGAAGCTGAGGCAATTCCCTTCTACCCTTAAACAGGCGATGGTTGTGGCATGCTCTAAGTACCATATTTCTGGAAGTACAGATCTGGAACACGGGGGACATGTAGCAGGTCTCGAGTCAGAAACCTTCATGTATCATGGCTTCGACGTTGAAGAGTGGGGTGGACCTGTAGAGTAAGAACCTGGAGCTGGAAGGGTTAAGTCTGGTTGCTAGAATACGCTCATTAATACTTGTTGCAACTAGAATGCTCAGCTGGTAACCGCGTCTCAGAAAGTAATGTACCTTATCCAGCCCAAATCATTTTCCTATTTGGTACTTATTCACTCACTCGAGAGCAGCCAAGGATGGTTGATATCAGGCGAATTGATTCTACTAATTACCACGCAGTCGTGCCGGACGCTCGTTCCTCTTCGTTGGCTAGGCATCCGCATCCAGGCAAAGCTCGAACGCTGAGCCTTTCTGATCACAGTCTTTGTCCGGATGGGTGCTATCATAAAGCATCATTCAGATCAGGAATACGAGATTCCCCTTCCGTACCATCGTTTGAGCAAATGCATCCTAGAGGAAGCTTGGCAAAATCTTCAATGATGAGTGAAGCGAAACTTAAGTTACTTTCGAGCCGCAACTTGCGAATGCGACAGTGTATTGCGTAGGATAGGTGTAAGTGGACAGCAACAAAAGTGCCGCATAAACGCAGCGTCAGCCCGCATCTCGCCCACAAACGGCCCGCTACCGGGCCGTGACGTTGTAGATCGCATCATTCGAGCTTCTGTTTTGGGCTTAGGGTACAGGCGGGGTTTAAGGCGAAGTCAAGCACATTATGTAGCGATTTCGCGGGGTCGATAAGCTGTGCTCTTCCTTCGAATCCTTCGGACTTCCGCTAAATCATGTTTCCTAGCGTCGATATAGGATTGCGTCAGATATGCAACACCTTCTGAATGTGTACATGGCATACAAAATTCAATCTGAGCGCGATACCCTAGCTCTTGTGAAAAGTTACGGGGAGCTGCGAGCGGTGTTCCTGCCCGTGGCCCCCTACATTCTTGTCGTCTGACTTAATTCTGCTTTCCCTCACATATTAGCAAGAACATACGACTTTCTTGAGAAGTTCATTGATGTCGGACATGTTGAGAAAGCTGCATTAAACAGCAACGGTATATATCAAGAATGTCCAAAATGTAAGCGCATCACGAGGGTAGAAGCTACTGTGCTAACAATTCAGGACTTTAGTCTCGAAATCTTTACTGTACCATGGACAAACAAAGACAAAACGGAGTACGCTTGGCTTCCAGGAGACGAAAATACCGAGCCGCATGTTGAAGATGGAATTCAAGTCTCAGCAAGAGGCAAATTTCATGTTTTTGGGCAAGCCGTGTTATGCGCAGGTCGTCTGTTGACAGTGTCATTGGCGGCCTTTGGTCTTTACTCTCTCCTCACATCAGACTCCCCAGCCAACTCTCAAATGCAGCCCATGTCTTGCAACTGTGGTGAAACAATCGTAGAAGCCCGCGCGAATGGCTGCGTGTACGATTCACTTGCCGCCGCCTGGCTTCCACCACACTGTCGGTCTCCTGAGTTAACGGCAGAGTTCGAGTCTCTGGGCCCAAACGAACCCGACACAACAGGCAACACCTGGGGTTACTGGCATGACAAGAACCAGACGCATCCCATGACACTGGAGGAAGTGAGCCAATTACCAGAGGCGGCCCGCCATGGTCAATATGCTCGATTCTTTACCACGCACCAATGGCATCTCGTGCATTGCGTGTTCTACTGGCGCAAGATGTGGGAGGCAGCGCGCTGTTCTCGGGGAGTCGCGGGCGCATCTTGCGGCAAGGACGGCATGCTTGTCATTGAGAAACGCTACGACACTCTCATGCACATCAATCATTGCATGACCATGTTCTTGATGAGGGATCCTCTCGATCACATTGCCGCCGAGGCTGGTGTCGCGCTTCACTCCGATGAGCTTCACATCGCGAAGCCTCATAAACACCAAGATCAGAGTATCACGGCCGAGAAGACGGGCGCGAAGCACAAAAGCGCGAGCTCGAGTACATTCAAAGACCCTTACGGCGAGACAAAAGAGAGCCATCAGCACGGAAAGAGCGATCCATACGATGACTAGGAGAAACAGTTTCTTGGGCGAAGAAAGGTTCTTGTAAAACATTCATTCCATCATAGGCCGAAGAAATATAATTTTTGAACATCGCCGTGCTTTCAACTTGGTGTACCACTAACCAAGATACATGTGAGAGAAACAGAATGGGCATCAAAGTACCTTACATTGATATCTTGGCGTGCTCACTTTGCGAGGCAACCACAGCCATGGTCACAACATGGGTACGGTTTCTTTTTCGTACATCAAGAAGCTAAAGCCCAGGCAAGTGAATAGAATAGTCTCGCCAGTTACCTTGTGTGTTTGTGAGCCTCAAGCCCCACTTATGGTCATCAATGGTCCAATGGATTACGAGGCATCTTACCATGGGACGTCTGCCTGGTGCCAGTTTTCCAAGCTTATGTTGAGCTGCAACGATGATCTTCCTAGAGAAGACTAGTTGATATGTGCGTAAGATTTGGGGCTGATATGTCGTCTTCTTTCGCGATTCTCTTCAAATTCTCCAATCGCTCCAGCTTCATTCCCTCAGTGCCCCCATCGCCATGAAGCTTCTCAATTGCTCTAGCCTACTGATTGAGGAGTTCTTGGGGCTGTCTATACCTGAATCGTATGCCATCCTTTCCCACCGATGGGAAGCCGATCATGAAGAGGCAACCTACCAAGATTTTGGAAAGCCTGATGTGATAGCGCGCAAGAAAGGATGGAAAAAGATTCAACATTTCTGTCGACTTGCATTGCAGCAAGGTTACAAATATGCATGGGTTGATACTTGTTGCATCAACAAACAGGATTTCACAGAGCTGACGGAAGCCATCAATTCCATGTTCAAGTGGTACGCGCGATCTTCAATCTGCTATGCGTACCTGTCGGATGTGGGCATTGACGGAGTTTCACTTCAACATTCCCAATGGTTCACTCGTGGATGGACTTTGCAGGAGCTCATCGCCCCCTCGCGGGTTGAATTCTTTGATAAGGACTGGAACTACATTGGAAGTCGATCAGATCTGTGCGATATCATCCAACAGCGCACAAACATTGACAAGAGCATACTCGTGGCAGGAAGCGGGAGAGTGGAAGGCCTTTTGACGACAATACCTGTTGCCAGAAGAATGTCTTGGGCATCTGGGCGCATGACCAAAAGGGAAGAAGATTTGGCGTACTGTCTCTTGGGAGTTTTTGGAGTCAAGATGCCGCTTCTGTATGGGGAGGGAAACAGAGCGTTCATCCGACTGCAGGAAGAGATCACCAAGGAGACCAACGACTTGTCCATCTTTGCTTGGTCTGCACCAGCAGAATCTCCATTGGGCTATTTTGGGATTCTGGCTATGTCTCCATCGGCTTTTGAGACAGCGAATGATATCGTACTCAGCAGCGACATCAAGTACAACCCCGAGGTATGTCTCGAGACCTGCCCCCGAGTTTTCAGCTGAATCAAGTCAGCTGTGTAACGTTCGAAGAACTGACACCAATTTCTCAAGTACGCCATCACAAATAAAGGCTTGAAAATCACGACCGAAACCAGTCTCATGCCCGACGGTGCGCATTTCCTAAGTCTCCGTTGCCATAGATCCAGCGATCAAGGCCGTCGTCACCTCGGAATTCTTCTCAGAGATCAAGGTGGAAACGTCTTCCTCCGCTGGAAGACCGGCCGGCTCTGGAGTTTGGAGCACAGCGCACCGGGCATCAAACACACGATGTTCATCAGCAAGTTCCTCGAGCCAGACGTGGCAGAGACGCTCGTCGGGGACATGGACTCCATCTACCGGAACGCCTTCTGCTTTCCGCCCACGCCGCCAGGGGTGGAGTTTGTCAAGGCCCAGCCCGACGGCATGTGGAGCTCGTCCCGGCGCATGTTTATCACTCAGGGACTGGACACATTTGACGGATTCGTTCAGTACCGAACGTCTGGCGCGGCTGACCAGAACTTTATCGTCGCGTGTGGTTTCACTGGCGGTGGTGCGAATCCTTGGGTGTGTCTTGCAGCTAACAAAAATGAGACGAAACACATTTTCCAAACTGCAATGAGCGGTGATTTGATGAAGTTGCGCAAGCTTGGCAGCGAGCGTGGGGTTATGAAAACGAGGATTACGTTTGGTATGAGTAGGCGGGTTGAGGATAGACCGGTGGTGTTAAGCCTGGGGATGGAGACGAGGATGTTAGAAGGGCAACCTGTGTTTTCCATCTTCGTAGATCAACGAACTGATTGGGGGGATCTGTGCTCAGTAATGTGAGGCAAGTAGATAGAGCTGGAGAATAAGCGAATTGAATAAATACGCGTCAGTCATGTGCTCATGGATCAGTGAAGCCCAACCGCTGAGGATGTTTCTACATGAGATATCGTCCCTTCAGCAGGGCATATAAGCTCTCTTGGCTTCACCTGCTAGGGCTATTCTTCTCAAGACAAAAAAAATATTGCCCGACTTACCGTATCGTTGTAGTCTTCCCACAAACCATCTGACTCGCATATTGTAGCCTCTCTTGCAAAAAGAAAACTTAGTCTGACTGTCTCGGCAAGTTTTCCAAGTCTTTTTTTGTTGCCCACATAAACGCAACTGCCTGTAGCCAACGCAAGCGTAGGCACCTAATTATCAGCCACATCACTGACAAGTCCTCCATGATGAAGCTGCCTCGCTCTGTGAAGCAAGTCGCAGATGAGCTCCACCGCTGTCGAAGACTCTGCCCCATAACGACAAGATAGAGCGGGTCTAGCCCTCACCTGGATAGACGAGGCCCACGGCAACTGCCCACTTGAACTCACGATAATGGAGGATATTTTCATCGGCCCTCTGGCGCAACGGTAGCGCGTTCGACTCCAGATCGAGTTTCCTCGAGATGCCATCGAAAGGTTATCTGTTCAAATCAGGTGGGGGTCAAGTATATCCTCGCGATCACACGGGCGTACATTTCAGGACGTTGCCGGGTGAAGGCGAGTTTCTTTTGATTTTTGCTGGCGCAGACATCTCGTGTCCGGCCCAGTTGTCTGATGTCCCATTCTTGTTTTTTCTGCAACTAGACTCCTTATGCTGAATTTAATCATCTTTCAATGATGCTCTTGTATCACAGGTCTCCGAACGGGATTCTATGTCCTTGTCTGACAATCTCGGCAAATGAGCTCGGCTCGGAGTTCCCACTTTAAGAACGAAAGAGGAAGCAACCTCTAGCGAGCGGCACCCAGATGCTGTTGATGATAAATGTGATGAAACCAACAGACTAGAAAACCCACTTGCAACAAGTCCGGCGAAAGTTGCTTCAGTTGAAGGGGTTCTTCAGAGCAGAACCGCAACCTAATTCAACCCAAACCAAGTGCACCTCGACCGACCCCATCATGCAGGAACACAACCGCCTGCACTTCCGCCCCGAGAGCAGCCTTGCGGACAGGGCGCACCCGCATTAAACTGCCAACTAAAGAAGGGGTCTGTCTCGTTCGTCAAGACCGGACCAAGCAACCTTATTCGGCGGGGTATACGGCAGACTACAAGAGGCACTCCGCCAAAACACTTTTTTTATATATTAAAGTAGAAATCGTATTTTACGGTTACCCTACTACCTAGGATAAGGTCTAGACTAGTATAATAACTTATAAATAGGGGTTATAAATATTTACGGCTTAAGAAATATTTTAATTTTATAATATATTAAACTATATAATAATATATAAAATCGTATAATATTATACCCCGACGTAAAAGTTTTTTTTCTCCTTATAACTTTATTATAAAAATACCTATTACTTTTTACCTTTTTATAAATAAAAATTACTTTTTACTTAAGTTATTAAACTAATAGCTCGTTTATAAATATTATAATATAAATCTATAATAATTTTTAACCTCTATATAAGACGTTACTAAACTAATTAACCTTACGATACTTCTTTATAAAGCTATTTTAAAACGACTAATTAATAATAATACTTGTATAGGCTCTGCCCTTTTTATATAATAAGAATATATAAACGTATAAACTTTAATATTAATAAAATCTCTTTTTATAAGCTTAAAAGAGCGAGAACGAAGTATTTAGTAAATAAAAAAAGAACTAAAGTAATTATTAATAATTAATATCTTCATTATATTATATAATATATCTTTTTTTAGAAACTAACTTAATAGTTTTTAAATAACGACTTATATTAATATTTAAGTTATTAAGAAGTTTATTAAGAAAGTTTAGTTTAATTACTTCTTAACGTTTATTTTATATTAAAATATAATACGATTTATTATTTTATATTTTATAATAAATTAATAAATTCTTTTAATAGAGTAAATAGTATTTCTAATTAATATAAAAAATCCTTATAATATTTTAGAGTATTATAAAGTAGTATACGAAGCAATAAGTTTAAAGAGATTCTTTTTTAAAGCTACGATTTTATATAAAAAAGATAATTATTAACTTTTTATTATTTTTTAAATTAGAATTAAGTTATTAGTTATTAAACCTTAGCTAGTAAAAAAGGGAAAAGGTTATATAAAGCTAATTATAACTAAAACTTTAAGTAAAACGACGTATAAAAATATTCTAAAAACACAGCTTTTAATAAGTATTAATATTAAACTAACGATAAAGATTAAAGAAGAATTATTAATTAAGTAAAAAAAGAAGATTATTAAAAAAGAAATTAAGGCTAAGAAAAAAGTTAAAAAGGATAAAAACGATAAGAAAAATAAGATTATAATAGTTTAATAAGAAGATAAAGTTTATAATAATAAATAACTTAATATATTATAAGAATAAAAACGAGCATTCTCGTTAATAAATAGTTTAAAGTAAATTATAATTATATTTATGATTCCTTTTCGTCCTTAGTATCGCTCGTAATTATAAAGCTATTTAATATTTTAAAATTAATTCTAAAGTTTTTTAATCTCTACTTAATTTATATAATATTACTTTATAGTTTACTAAGTAAAGTATTTTTAAGTTAGAGCTTATTACGTATATATTACTTTAAATAAATATAAAAATATTAATACGCTTTAAAATAAGGATGATTAGCTTTACTAAACTTCGTACTTTTAATTAATATAATTAAGGAGCCCTTAATAATTAAGGTATAAATTTATAAAATAGCTTAAAAAAGATATGCGTCTAGATTATTATTATTCTAAATAGCGTTTAATAGTTATTAAACTTAGTCTTAGTTAATTAGCTATATAAAATCTTATATAGTTCGTAACGTAAGTTAATAATATAGTTACTATAGCTAACTAAAAATAATATAAGGGCGACCTTTTTAATAACGAATTTAATAAGAGTTCTAAATTTATATAAAGTTAATAAAATTAGAACGAATTAGTAATATATACGTAAATAGAAATATAATTTAGTTAAAAAGTATATTTATATAAAATAGCCTTTAGAACTTAAGTAGTTAGAAGTATTTTTATAAACGTAAGTATACTTATATATACTAAAATATATATTACTTACTTATTAATATACTAATCTATTTTAATAAAAACGATTTTATTAACTCCTAATTTTAACGTTATAAATATTTTTACTAAAGATTTAGTAATTACGGAATATAATTAGACTTTTTATTATTAAATAATATTAAAAAAAGTAGTAATAAATATTAAATATAAGAACGGTTTCTTTCCCTTAGTCTAAACGAACTCGTAATAATATAAATCCCCGTTATTAAATAATAATAAGATATTATATAAGTATATTCCGGGATATATAAGTAAAAACCCCTATATAGAATTATATAATAAACTATAAATAAGTATTAATATTAATATAGATGTTAAATCTAAATAGTAAAAGCTTATCGTACGTATTTAAAGACTAAATATAATTTAATTTAGGAGTTATAAACCTTTTATAATAGTACCTTATCTTATTTAATTAATTTTAAACTTATTATAAAAAGGTTTTATAATATATAGAGTAAAGTTTATTTTAGTTAATAATATAAGCTTATTAACGAACCTATATATAAAAATACTTTTTACTATACCCTTTAGTACGGTAAGTAACCTCTAATATATTAAAAAAGAACTCTTTTAATCGTTATTATATAATTACGAGCTATTTTAGTATTTATTATTACTAAAGCTAATTTTATTAACGAAGTATTAATAATTTTATAGCCGTAATTATAAATCCTTTAGACTAGAGTTAAAAAAGGATATCTTTATTATTTAAGTATTATTAGAAAAATAATTCTTAAATACGAATTAATAGATCCTTAAAAAAGACCGTACGCTCTTCTCGTTATAAATCCTATTTCGTAAGTTAACGTTTAAAAGTTCGTTTTATAATTCTAATATTAAAAATTATAAAAATATATATAATAATTATATTATAAGTCTAATTACTCTTTAACTTTATAATAACTATCGTTTAATATAGTAAAAGATTAATACGTAGTCGTACTATTTTAAAAAAGTAATAAAATATAAAATAAAAAACTAAAAAAGAAATTTTAAGTAAAGGGTAAATGTTTATATATAATTATAGCGATATATAGGGGTATCTTTTTATTTATAAGGTTTTATAAGTATATATATAAATATATAAACGCTTATAGGGATCTATAATGCTAAACAAAAATAGAAAAGTATATAATAATAATATATAATAAATAAAAGTTCTATAATTTTACTAAAAACGTTAAACTTTAAGAGGAGCTTTTATATAGTTAGTTACGGCTTCTTATAAGCTAAACTAAGCGCGTATACTCTAGCTTATAGTTAATAAGTATTTTATAACTCTATAGGGGCCTTATTACCTAGGTATTAAGCCTAATTATACTATATCCTAATATATACCTATATAAACTCTTATATTATATTATATAAGAATATTAAATTAATTACTCTTTATTTAAAGTCTATATAAATTAATAACGCTCTTTATAATCTTATATATTATTATATATACCCTCTTTTTTATTTTTAGCTTATTTAGCTACTTATTTAAGGGCTTTTATTATTATATAAAGGTATATAGCGGGGATAGTACTTAAAAACTTAAGTAAAGCGCCGATACGGACTTTATTACGACTTTTATAGTTATAACTACGCTTAACGACTTTAATAAGTATATTACGAATTAATACGAACCGTTAATCAATTATAAATAAATATAAAGTAGTATAAGGTAATGTATAAGTAATAATGAGAAGCGTAACGAGCGTATACTCGTATATAATAAATATATAATTATAATTAAAATAGCCCTTGTTTATAAAAGTAACGTAATTAGTAAAAATACTTTTACTAGCCTTATAATAGGCGCACGACTCGGCACTAGTCTTAGTATTATTATATACGGTTATTTAAATAATATTAGTAACCTAAGTATAAGTTACGGTAATATCTAGGGGTATATAACGGCTATTCTTAGTAATCTTAAGGTTAAGCTTAATCTAACGCTAAGGCTAGCTTATATAAGTTAATATAATAATATTAAATAGTATAGGGTAGTATATATTAACTTATATAATACTAAAGTTATAGATTTAGTAAAAAGTCTTTAAAAAAGAAGATAAAGAGCTTATAAATAACGTAAGAATCTATATAATAAGGAAACTATTATATAGAGGTATACGTATTAATAAAAAAGTAAGAGGTTATTTTATAAAATATAAGGTCGTTAAAGTACTACGTAGGTTAGTATATAGGGACTATTAGAAGTTATATACCCTTAATACGGGCCGGAACGCTATATTAAGCGCTTATTATAAATATTATACGGTATATATAATTATTAAAAAAGGGAGTGTCCTATACGAAATTATTAGTATATATACGTAAATAGTTAATACTAAAGAAAAAAGTAAATAAAAAGAATTAAATTATAAATAAGTATATACGTATAATTATATTTATAATTACGCGTATATTAGCTTAAAAAGAAATATAATTACTAGTTAGTAAAGATTATATTAGTAATTGCGTATAAAATTACCTAATTATACCTAATTAATATTTCTAATTGGTAAATTGCGAATATTATATTTATAATTACGTATATAATTAGGTAATAATAATAAAAGTAAAGTAAAAAAGGGTATAAAGTATAATAAGGCGAAATATAGTCGCTAATAAGTAACTATAGGGGTATAAGTAAATTACTTACCTTATTTAAGGAATATTAGGTTAGTTAAGAAGAAAGGGAAATTAATTAGTAATAAAAATTAGTAAAGAGGATATGCCCCCTAGTTACTTTATTTTTACTAAGTAGTATAACTACCCTTACGTAACCGCTACTACTTACGGTCGTAAGTAATTCTTTATAATAATATACGGGATTTATTATAATATTTATTTATATATATAAGAAAGTCGTGCTATTAATGCCTAAAATTTACGGTAGCCGTAGGTCTATTAAAAAGAACGGTTTTGGCGGAGTGCCTCTTGCAGTCTGCCGTAGGGTAAGCCCGAGGACTGCCGGAAGACGTCCCTGGACGTGATTTGGATCTGGCCCCATCCCTCCTCCGTGAGGGTCTCAATGCTCGTGCCAAAAACATATTCCCTGAAGCCTGCCCAGCGCACCGCCGACGCGCACATGGGGCAGCTCTCGGCGTTGGTGTAGATGGTCAGGTTGGCAAAGGCGGCCAGGGCCTGAGCCGGCGTCATCCGGTATGGACCCTGGGGATCTACAAAGATTGCCGAGCAGTTGTCGATGGCGGCCATCTCCCCTGTTTAATGATTAGCAAACTACCCTTGCAAAAGAAAAAGCTTTGTTGGGTTGTGTGAGGTGAGATTCATACCATGCAGAGTCGGGTTGCCTGTGCCAGCATTGTTGTTCGCGCCGGTGCAGACCAGTTCCCCCAAGCCGCCCGTAGTGTGATTCACAATCACTGAGCCAAAGGCAGCGAACGGGCATGGGTTGGGCAGGGCCAGGTTGGCCTGGCGCATCCAGTACGCCCGCGTGGTGAAGTTGATCCCATTGACAATCTTCAGCGGCGGGCAGGTTTCCAGGGCCATGTAACGTTGAAGATCACCATCGCCATGTCCCACGACCGAGGCGACCAGTAACAGGGCTACAAGACCGAGCGGTGCCTTGAACAGGCTCAACGAGAGTGAGGATGCGCGCATCGTGTCGCGCAAAAGAGCTATGAGGCGAAGCTGCGACGCGGGCTTGTATCCAGATTGGGACAGTTGAACCTTCGGAAAGCTCCAGATTCGGAATAGTGAGTTGGAGGTGCAAAGCAGCTGCGGGAGGTGGCGAAACTCGGTCAATGCTTGTGCATTGTTTGTGTGTCGATGTCAAAGCAGACGAACGATGTAGACTTTCCCACGCGTTGTTTGTAGTAAGGCTATGCAGTATTCGCATCGTGCATTTTCTGCGGCATTAGCTGGGCTTTAAGAGAATGGAGACCGGGGTAGTGAGGTCTTCTGCAAGTAGATAGGAATTGAGGCGGAAAGCCAGGGGCTCTATCTGCTGACGTTGCATTCATCAATTTGTCCGTGATAAGAAGATTACGATGGATGCGGTCCGTATCTTTGAGTCTTGTGGCTTATTTGGGCTGCACGCAAATAAGGTGGCTGACCAGCTGAACATTCGTTGACATGATCGGACCGTTCCGGGCCGCTCCGGGACCACGCCCGGCTGAAATATGGGTCCTTCCGGAAGCATCATCGGGTGGAACAATGAGAGTGAACGAGGCATGATTCTTGAGGCGATCGAGCAACAATTGGTATCTAAGCAAATGGATATCTATAAAACGGACGGAAAATAGCTCTGTTACATGTGACTGCAGCTTTCCCTCCCGCAGAGAGAGCAAAGCTCCTTTTGTGCCACTACCACATCTCTCCCTTTCCTTTCCAGCATCTCAATATCAAGATTATAGTTCGTCTTTCCAATACATGATTCCAGGTCATCCTTAGGAATCCCATAAGGGTTCATGGACCTCCACGAGAGGTCATACGGCTGAGGGGACGGCGACGAGGGCTCAAGCACCTTGGGCTTGGATCCACCGTAGGCGTACATGTCCCGGTACCTACGAGATGGCGGCAGATCGTCCTTTGGGGGTACTGGAGGGCCTTTGGGACTCGTGATGTAATCGCGAACGTAATTGTCGCTAAATTGAGGCGGGCTGTTACTCCGCCCGAACTTCTGATATCGCCCAGCAGCCTTTGTCGGCTTGTCCACGCTGCCGTTCGAGGATGGGCTGCTGCCCTTGGATGGCTTCGGGGTGGTCCACCTCGCGAAGAGCGCAAAGCCGGGGAACATCTTCTCGACCAAGTTGCGGATCATGGGCGCACAGGCGCACACCACGACGACACCTAGTTCGATTGTCGTCCACCACACAACGGGCGCGTAGTCCCACGTCGGGTCGATGGAGTTTCCAAACACTGCGAGAACCTGAAGACGGATAATGGTCGAGACGAAGCCGACAGATCCGAGAAGAAATACCATGGCAACCGAAACCTTCTTGTTCCGGTTCATTTGAAGGCCTGGAAGCATCGCTATCGGGAGGGCGAGAATAAGAAGGTCCTGGATGATGGCCAAGGCAGAGTTCGCGTAGGCAAGTTGGTTGACATCGAGGCAGGCGCCTGTGTGGATGTCCTTGTTCCAGAATAACTCGATCGGGTGACACGAGAAGATAGTGAGAAAGCCGATGACCACCTGGCCGACGATAAGGAATCCGATCAGGGTGTATGCAGCGATGCGGAACTTCGGTACGGTGAAGATTCGTAGATAGAAGACGACGAGGGACAGCTTCGCGAATAAGAGCACAAAGACGTAAACAATCTCGGCGGCGTATACTGCAAAAGCATTAGAGAAGATGGCTTCAATACGAACGGAATGTACTTACGTAGTCGCAGGATCTGCAGTAAGCCACCCGGTTTAAGATCGTAAAGGTGCTTCCCAAATCCTAAGCTTGACACTGTTGACAATTAGTTACATATCCAAGCCGGCCGCAAGACAACAAAAAGCTTACTCAACAAAATTGCAGATACTGGGGCAATCGCAATGACAATCGCCGCAATAATCAACGCATCGTCTAGACTCCACGTCTTTGCCATGTTTTTGGCAAGAAGCCGCAAGACAATCGCAACGACAGCCGTGACATAGACGGTGATTAGAATGGCAAGAATTTTCCCAGTGTCGGATTCGTGAGGGAGACTGCACTGCGTTTGTTGCAGTTTCGCGACATCTTGTTGCCTCGTCAGTCTTCCCATCTTTTCTGCACCGTCCTCACGACTCTGGAAGTACTCACCCAGGGAGTCTTGCATGGTGCAGTTTGCAATCAAGCAAGGGCCGACGAGCTGACCCAGACCGGTGCTCGCACAGGAGCAAGTTGTGTTCGTGAGGTCGCATCCGACCCCTGCGATACCCTGTACGAGGCAGTTCAACTGGGCACCAGAGTATTAGCCAAAGTGGGTTCCATTTCGGGAAAGCAACCGAGCCAAAGGAGGCTCCCGACTCCAAATCGAACTTACACCACATGTTGATATATTGCTCAGATCGGGTAGCTGTTGCCTCGCAATCAAATGAACGCGTTCTCCAGCGAAGTAATACTCTTCCCCAGCTGTTGCTACGGCGCCAACAAATGACAGAGCAAATGTGATCCATAGCAGACCAAGAGAGGCCGCTGACGATGTTGATAGCCGCATATCGAAAATCCGAAACGAAGTATCAGCTGCTTTCCTTTTTTCTGCCCTCGGCTTTTCACAGCTCCATATAGCTTTGGTCGTCTAACACGAGCTGTATGTGTCCGAATCGACGTGGTTTTTTCGGTACCTGGGGGGCTAAGGAGCCAAGGTCGCCAAGTCGCCTCACCGAGCGCGCATGTACCTCGAAGAAGTTCCCGAGAACGAGTGTTGAAAAAGAGAAATTCAACAACCCCTTGTCTTTGTTGATGTTCGAGTTCGGTGGTAGTGGGGACGGCGTTGGAGATGCTTCACAAGCGAGGTGGGAGGAAACAACGTTATCAACCTCCCCCCCAGGGGACCCGTTCGTTGTGTTTGCCCCATGGATCGTGACACATCAAGGATAACTGGTCTTTGCTTCAGATGCAAAGAATGATCACACTCCGGGAAAAGACGTCAAAGGGGGGCTCCGGGGCGGACAAAGCTCCCTCCCTGCTGTCTTGCCCCCCTCACTTTCTTGCTGCTGCAGTGCTGCAAGAGCACCCTCCCGTCCAAGTGTTGCGAGGTTTTGTGGATGGGATGGAAATGGTCTAGGAAGCGGTGTGTGAGGGTGTGCGCTATGCTCTGTGCGCTTACGAGCTGATTGGCCGTGTTTCTGACTTTCTGTCGATGTCGTCCCTCCATCACCTCCTAGCCCTGAGTAGCCTCCTCTACTCCGCGCCTAAGGCTATATGAATATGTAATTCCAATCTCAATGAGCAGAAGATCTACCCAGACGCTATGTATCGCGGTGATGGGAAGCTCCCCTGTCACATATTTACCGGCATAAGCATATGTATGGGCTCGACTTGGCAAGCGTCCCCCAGCAGCTCTCGGCCTTTGAACCCGCGCCGCTGCATCACCAGTGGAAGATCTTAGAGTTCTAGCGGCAGATTCAAGCAGCCATGGTGTCGGTTGTCATGTTTCACGGGACTAGGTCTGCAGGTCCATCCCGCTATTTCGCCAACCATTTAGCCGAGCAGGAGACGGTCCATCAAAGCGATCAGTGCGTCTTCCCTCATGCTGTCTTCGTCCACCTCTTTGTCTTTGATTACCCTCTCGCTCCGTCATCAATGTGACTACCCTTGACAAGCTGCAGGAACGCAGGGCCACAGAGTCTGTGTCATTGGGGGGCCAGAAGGAAACGAAAAACGACCGTTCAGGTTCTAGCTGGTAGTCCATGCTGCTAGTGCTCCGGGCACCGAGTGGCTCGGCCAATGGTCCCCCGCCCCTTCGCGACCCTTGTCCCTAACCGGCTGCTGCTCCGGGATGTACGCTGTGATGTTTCACACAGCTCGAGTGTTTCGAAGCCGTCTTCGAGAAGGGCTGGCCAGCATACACAACGCCCTCTCATTCGTTCCAATCAGCCACATTTGTTGCAGAAAAAGCTGCTTCGTGAGGAAGTGAGGGGAAAGCGTTTGGTCTGTGGTTCAGTGGTTGTCCCGTTTGAGTCTAAGCAGCCAAACTCTATTTAGACTCCGCCCATTCCTCTTTCACTCCCGCCCTTTTCTCTGTGCTCCTCAATGTCTGTTCTCGAACTCTATGGATTCCTCTCGCCCTCTCGGATGTTCTTTCTGACGAGCATGTTAGGCCTAAGGTGACCTCAACGGTGCGTCGAGTTTGGTGTAGTAGGTGCTGGTCTATCTGCCTGCCTTGTTCGAGACTTGGTTGACAGCGGATGAGCAACCTCCCCAATCGCCCCCGCCACGGCAGATGCTAGCTACCCGCAAGACTGAATCATGTGTGTCTCTTCTATTTAGGCAATGCCTATCAGAAACCCAGTCAGTTTTCATCTGGGATGGCAGCTAAATTGACTCATCTGTGGCAATCGAGTTAGCAGTACACACCATCAGCAAAAGACCAGGCAAAGACCAGCAAAAGCTTCTCAACGTACTCGGCCCTCCATCTCGTATTCTTTGTTTCTTCTAGAACCAAAGTCTTAGACCACCACCTTCAAACCCTTCGCGACCAGTCTGATCTGATCCTCTCAACAAGACGCGTCCGTCCTCTCGAGTCTCCCGTCGGTAAGTGGGAGACAATCTGTATCCAAGCACTCTTTTGAGCCGAAGATTTGAATCTTCTGGTTCGGAGAGACTACTAATCGGTAAGAATCTCCGTTCGGGCGAGATGCGTTCCGCTGCGGGTGATGTGACGGAATCTCGAGCGCGAAGAAATCAGGCGAAATCTCTTAACGGTTGTCAAAAAGCATGATGTGCTTTTGTATGTCGAAACGATCGTATGTAGCATTGGCAGCTGTGTGACGTGAAATCCAATCTGTGATTCTCTTGTGTGCAGTCAAGATATGGATTTCTCTGCCCTCCTGCATTTTTCGGCCCTTGGAATGGCTGCCCTTCTCCTCGCGCCCTGCTTGGGCGCAGTGTAAGACAAGTCATCTTGAAGCTAGACGAGCAGTCGCAAGCTCGTAAAGCCGAAAAGAGCAGCCCATCATCGTACGAGAGATCCTCTGTTCAGCGATTTGCCTGCCGGAGGGTAAGTGGCCCTGCGGTAAAATCAGTGAAGCAAAAGCATAACGCAGCCTGGCAGACTAGACGCCGCGGTCTAGGCTTGCAAGAGAGATCGGACTTCGTCCCGCCCGGGTTGTTCCCTCGATTGCTGGCCACCATCTCGATGGTGAAGATCTGTGCGTAAGGTTCAAAATCACTCTAAGTAAGAGGGAAATCCTTTTTGCTGTTATTCTTCGGATTAACTCAGCATGGAAGGAGGCTTTGGGTGGGCATTCAATCACACCATGAAGACTTCATGCCCTTGGGGCAATGTGCCTTACCCAGGTCTTCCACGCCTGGTCATATTCCTCGATGAGATGATTGATGAGGATTCCTGGGCGTCAAAAGTATTGTCACTCAGGTCAGATAATGGCCACTCAAGCCATTCTCAAACCAGACTCTAGGGGCTGTACAGCCACATCTCGTTAAATATTTAACCTTTTCCCAATTTCTCCAAGGGACATGGGTCCTTGCGTTGACAACTCAAAGTGAGGTGATATTCAAAAGTGACTTGTGACGCTAATATCATGGGATTGGTTAAACTTCCCGGAATGCCTTGATGACTAACAGCCGTGTTCATACAGCCGCTTCAAAGTCGGCTACCACCCTCCTGTCAAGCCTGCGCAGCCTTCATGGCAGCGATACGGTGCTTGGTCCGCTCTACCACATTCTTCTCATCGTAGATACCGTTGACGCTAGGCGTGCTGTTGACGGTCTGCGCCCACTTGTAGAAGCTGGGCGCCTTGTCCTCCAGCGACGTCAGGATACTCTTGGGGATGAGCTCGTAGTTTGCAAACGAGAACAGCCTCAGTGTGAATGAGCCTGTAAGGACCTCGGCCAAGGTAACCTTGTCACTGCCGCCAAAGTACGGCTTCGCATCCTTCAACAGCGGCTCAACCTCCTTGGCGATAACGTCAATGAACCCAGCCGCAACCTCATTCGCCTCTGCTTCCGACTTTGCGAGCTGCAGCTTGTACAGAGACGAGTTAGCCTTGCTAAAGTAGGTGTCGACGAAGAAGTTGATGCGTGCGCGGCGCAGGGCGGCGTCCTTGCTGCCCGGGGCGGGGACGAGGTGGGACGGGTGAGCGTCGGCGAGGAACTGGCTGACAATGGCGGACTCTGTGATGATTTCGCCGTCGTAGGAGAGGGAGGGAACAAGTCCGCGCGGGTTGATGGCCAGGTACTCCTTTGTGCGGGGCACCGAGAGGTCGATGATTTCTTCCTCAAAGGGGAGGCCCAGTTCTGCGAGGGCGATGTGTGCACGGTGAGCCCCTGAGGATTCGGGGTTAGCTATCTGTGTATCTTGGCCCCCTCTTGAGGTCGGTAAATTTTGATTTGTTCTGAGGATGATGCGGTGGTTTGAGTCGTGAGACTTCATGAGGGGTTGGCAGTATGCCTTCATGCTTAATTCTGCACGTGGCTCCCGGGGGTAGGAGGTTACGCGAAGAGAGGAAGAGGGGTTGGACACGAAGCGACGGAAATCAACGAGGGTGAGGCTAGGAATGGATGTCACGTACATGGGCAGCCGTGGTTGGTGTACAGCTTGATCTTGGGCGCGGCGGAAGACATTGTCAGGATTCTGTTTCTGATCCAAGCCTGTGTCGATGATTTGGACAGCTGCTAATTGTGTTGTTTGTCGGGAATTTGAGACTTGATGTCTTGGCTTTCCAACTGGAGGACTGCGGGTGGATTGACTGGCGATGGTGAGGTTGGTGCGTATTTGAAGGAATCGAGTGTTGATAATTGATTACCAATGCAACAGTGGTAATACAATGAGTTCGGAAAGTTGCACCATTGAAAGACCGATGTCGTGATGCAACTTGTTCCCTCACACTCAAGAAAGGAGGGGGGAAACAACCCCGCTTACTCGATTGCTTGGCTCCAGTCCTCTTCTCTGAACTCCCGGCGGAGTTTACGGGGAAAGCAGCCCAACATGGTACACCCAGCTTAGAAATCAAGGTTCGGTGCTCGGCACGAATTTCACATCCGCAGGTCTATTCTCCCCGCCTCTCCTCAGAGAGCCTGTCCTTGCCCTTGCAATCATGCATTCACTACTTTCTGCAATAAGAGTGAGTGCAGTAGGATGTATCCGACTGGCAGATACAGATAAGAATGGCCCTCTTGTAGATGGTGGCTCTACCTCATGTATGTACTGTACCTATCATAGATCATAATATATCATCTGCCGTATCAGAGCATTGAAACTCCACACCTCCCGATGCGACACAGACGAACCTCGTCTTCCCGTCCCCATGTACATAGGTCCATGTAGGTCCATCTGGAAGAGCATCCGTGCGTCCGGAAACCGACATGAAGACCCTGAAGGAATTCCGATTCCGATTCCTAGGGCTGAGACTAAGAAGGGGTGGGGAGCTCTCTTCCGCTACGACCTGGACAATATCAATCTAAGAATCCAGCAAGACTACGGGTACCCCAAAGTCCGAGACCATTGAGTTCCTTGGCGAGAATGAGCGAATAGTTGAAGTCTGCCAGCGCACCAGGGCAAGGGATTACGATGGTCTAGATGCGTGCTGTTGAGCTCGGCAATCGATCGAAACAGCTCATGCCTGCCAGTCCATCTTCCTTGCCTATCCGTATTACGCAGACCGCTGGATCGTCCAGTGACGGGAACCTGGATCGTGGTCCCGGGAGTGTTTTCCGGAGCATCCGAGAAAAGACGACATTGAATGAATTGCGAACGATGCGTCCCTGTAACACTCGATCGTCGCCAAGAGATGTCATTTGCATTTCGTGCAGGCAACATGAGTTCGTTCGATGCATCGCCATCCCTCCAACAAAGTAAAAATCGGGATAAGTGAACTTTCATCAGTTTCCTCTAAGGAGACAGTGACCCGCAGAGTTGGCAACAACGGTTGTCTGACATTTCTTTCGCTCATTGAACAGGTTACAAAACTCTAACTAATATTGTCCTGGATGACATTTTTCATAAGCTCGTGGTTGTGGGAGTAGTCAATCTCAACGTCGACGATGCAGACTCCCTGATAACTCAAAGCCTCCTTCATGACGGCTTCCAGTTCCGACGAACGACTGACGCGCAATCCCTTAGCACCAAATGCCTCGGCATACTTGACAAAGTCGACCCCGCCCAAGTCGACGCCTGAACTGCGGCCGTACTTGTCGACTTCCTGAAACTCCACCATGTTATACTTTCCATCGTTCCAGATGAAGTGCGTGATGTTGCACCCCTGCTTCACGGCAGTTACTAGCTCCTGTCCGCTGTAGAGGAAGCCGCCATCGCCACTGATGCTTACGACCTTTCTGGAGCAAGGCGGCTCCTGGGCTAGAGAGGCGCCAATGGCCCATGGGAGAGCCACGCCGAGAGTTTGCTGAACGTTGGAGACGAGGAAAGACTTGGGGCTGTATGCGAAGTAGAAGCGCGACAGCCAGATGTACATGCTGCCGACGTCCGATGTCAAAGTCGTCAATGAGGGCAACAGACCCTGCATGAGCTTAATGAAGTAGAGAGGGTGCACAGGACCGTCGTCGGTCTGGCCCAGAGCCTGGGGGCTCTGTTCCCAAGCGTGGAATTCTGTGAAAATGGACTTTGCTATCTCGGATTCCTGCGGGCGGGAGACGTTTGCCAGGATGTCGCCCAGCGCCTTGACATTGGCGGCGATGGCGCCCACCAGTTCGAGTTTTGGGTTATAGAAGGCGCCGTAGTCGGCGGGAATCCAATCCAGGTGCAAGATCTCAAGATTTTGGCTCTTGTGCCAGGCGTCGGCGTCATATTCGGATTGATCGTAACCCGCAACGATGACGAGATCAGCCTGGGACAATAGCTTATCGCCGGGTTGGTTGCGGAAGAGGCCGATGCGGCCGTAGAAGAGATGAGCGAGCTCCTGGCTGATGGAACCCGCGGCCTGGAAGGTTTCGACGACGGGGATGGGGTGCTTGCGGAGGAAACCGTGGACAGCTTCGACGGCATTTGGTGTTGCTGCCCTGGACCCTAGGAACAGGACTGGGAACTTTGCATTTTGGATCATGGCTGCCGCCCTGCTCAGTGACGCTGACGGTGACGTGCCATACTGAGGCGGCGTGAAGGCGCTTGGGGGCAGCGCAGGGATAGACGTCTTGGTTCCGACTGTCATGATATCGATTGGTAGGCTGATAGCTGTTGCACCCTGCGGGTACGCCGTGGCGGTTCTGAAGGCATCGAGCATAATCTCCGAGATCTGATCGGGATGCACGGCGCCAGTGGTCTTTTTGGTGACGGGCTCGAGTAGTTGAACGCCCCTCAAGCTCTGATGTGTCTTCTTCGCAGCCTGCACCCGTTTGACATCGCCGACAATGGCAACAACGGGTGCACCCTCATCGTTGGCGGTCACGAGGCCGGTGACAAGGTTGCTAGTTCCCGGGCCGGAGGTGGCAATGCACACACTGGGTCGGCCTGTGATCCTGCCGATCGCTCCGGCGATGAAAGCGGCATTCTGCTCATGACGGCAGACGACCAGCTGGATCTCGGGGCGGTCAATTAGGGCATTGAATACGCTATCGATCTTGGCGCCCGGAACACCAAAGATGTGTTTGACGCCGGCGGCGACAAGAGAGTCGATCACGACATCTACTGTTTCTGAAGACATTGGATGATCGTGAGCGTATTTGAGCGTGGTATCGAGTCAATGCAGAGAGCACGATTCTGATTCACTCCTGATTAGGATGAATAGAAGTGAAGCATTAGGTGTGTCTGATCCTGTCGGGTTTAGCTGGGCAAGGAATGCTGAGGGTATAAGGGAGCCTGTTTGCGTCAATTGCAAAGGGCCCTGCAAGAATGAGAAAAGATCAAGTGGTCATGAGCAAAAGCAGGAACTTCAGCTTCACGTTCGCGATCACGATATCGGCGAGAGGCGGAGATGGAGAGAGCAAAGGTGGATATTGTAATGCCGCAAAGTTCCCTAGCGCTTGGCCGTCAATCGGTGAGATCTGAGTTGTTGAGGAGCAAGAGGCACCAAAGTTCAAAGACCGAAAGAGCGAGGCGGCGATGTGGCCGGTGATGCAGTGCGACTGACGTCAGCGCCCTCCTCGGAGCAGTGGGACCCAAAGCGGCGCCTTCCAATTCCCACTTCACTGTGATGGACCTTGATGACTCAACCATTAAACCCAGGAAAGAGCCACACATTCGCAGCTTCCGTTCGCTGAAACTCAGGAAGGTCCCGCCTGCGCTTGTCCCGGAGCCGCCTTCCGTAGCCTCCCGACGCCTCCGATCCGGTGGACGGAGGGCAGGCGCGTGGGCAGGTGTGCTCCTTCTGCTCTGCAGTAAGCAGTCAGCAATAGCGGGCCGCTTTCGTGGCCAAACTCAAGGGAACCCCAAACCTTCACTCACCACCACCTCATTCATTCATCGTCTCACTTTCCGTAACCACCCCTTCTCATTTGGCAACTGCAGCTTATTTCAGTCCTACTTCCGATACCCTAAGAACTCGATTTCACGCTCAGCAACAACGAGAACACCGGTAAACCATATCAGACACCATGGCGGTCAATGAAATATTCCAGTACTCCATCATCTCGGCTCTGATGGACGGCGTCGCCTCCAAGGGCCTACCGGTATCAGAACTTATCTCCCACGGAGACCAAGGCCTGGGAACATTTCGCTACATGGTCGGCGAGATGATCATCCTCGACGGAAAGCTCTATCAAATGAAGTCAGATAACACCGTGACCCCAATCGACACGAGCCCGGCCTCCGATGCTGTCGCCCCCTTCGCCATGGTCACCCGCTTCCAGCCCACAGCCACCATCAAGGCCGCGTTCAACAACAAGAAGGAGCTCTTTGAGCACCTCTCACAGGACTTCCCCGACTCGAAAAACTTCTTCCTCGCCATCAGGATCGAGGGTGTCTTCAAGGGTATTACGGTGCGGACTGCCGGCGGCCAGAGTAAACCCGGCGAGAGCCTAATTGAGGTCGGCAAGCATCAGGCGTCGCACACCTTTGAGGAGCCGGTGCGGGGTACTGTTGTCGGCTTCAGATCACCAGAGTATACCATGGGCATCAGTGTAGCCGGCGATCATCTTCACTTCATCACTGAGGACCGGACTCAGGGCGGACACATCCTGTCTTTTGGCACGGACGGCGAAGTCGAGATTGGTGCCGCGCAGATTTCAAAGTGGCACGTTGAGCTGCCGACGAATGATCCAGAGTTCAACAAGGCCGCACTGGAGGGCGATAAGGAGGGTATCGCTGCCGTGGAGGGCTAGCAGCGGACGTGAAGCAGTGTAGAAGCATACGATAATAATCCTAATGACTGATAATCACGTACCAATAGCATGGACGTTTTCGACATGGTCGCAATGCGAAGGGAGAAAAGAAAGCAGACACACAAAACTGGATTCCGACTGGATTCACAATTTGATCATGGTCCGCTTGTGAGAATCATCCGAAGCAGGACAATCTAGCCACTCTGGCAAGCCTGACGGCCAAGCCAGCCGCGGGTTGCTCGTGGTTGCGAAGTCACCAATTCTTTCTTTCTCATCTTATCGTCGTACAGTAGGCGTATTATTTGGTGAGTGCCGAATATCCTTCAAGAGAACAATGTTTCAAGATCACGATAAGTCACCGGGAAGATAGAGTAGTAAAGTTGAAAATGACATATTAATTCATGTTCACAGAAGGCAAATCCTTCTGCAGTACAATATACAGGTGCCAACAACGGAGTGACCGTGATGACATTGCTATGCCACAAATGCAAGTGTTCGCCATTCTATGGATATACCCGGGTAGTCCCAATGCCTTTATACCGATGCCAATTTGATGAGAAATGTGTGAAAGGGGAAGAAATCAAACAGACCAATCAACCGCTTAGGAAGTGTAACTGCAGCTGTTGGGGTCGGTGATCTGGACGGCGCGGACAGCAATGCCAAGGCAGTCAGTGTTGCCGGCAGGGTTGGCGACACCGGAAGAGATCCAGACGGACCAGCTGTCCTCGATGCTGTTGGGGCAGGCCAGGAAGCTGGCGCCGTCGAGGGTAAGGCCGCCATACTGGTCAACCTTCCAGCCGGTGCGCTCGCCGTTGCGGGGCGCGGGCTGGGCGCCGGTGGTGTAGCCGAGCTTACCCTGACCCATGCCGGAGCGGTCGGCGTAGAGCTGCTGCGGGGTGGCGGAGGCGGCGTAGAGGTAGAGGCCGCCGTCGTCCTGGTTCAGGTAGAAGGTGGCCGAGTCGTCATCCTCGGTGCTGTCGCAGGTAGCGTTCTGGTTGGGGAGCTGGAGGAAGATGGAGCTCTTGGCGGCCTGGAAGGTCGAGAAGTGCACCTCGCTGGCGGAGCGGAGGGCCATGAGCTGGAACTTTGCGTCTACGGGCAGGCCGGGGGCGGTGCCGTTTGTGGTGCCGTTGTTCTGGCGGGTGATGAGCTGGGGAACCGCGGCGCCGGAGACGGCGGTGATGAGGGAAGCCGCAACGGCGAGGGCGTTGGTGAACTGCATTTTGATGGTTGTGTGTTTGAAGTGACTGTGGGTGTAAAGACTGATGTGGTCGGATGATTACTTTGTGATTAAGATTGCTGGTTGTTGAGTGTGGTGAGATGAGTGTTCTAAAAGTTTCCTGAGGAGGGGATCCGTCGCTCGTCTTATATCTCGGGTTGACCATCACAGAACGCTGGTTGCTGCGGTGCCACCAGAAAGCTCTAGGAGTCCAGGGGACCCCGTTTCGATGATCATCTCGTAATCACGGGGTGCAGAAAGCGAGGTCGCGTTGGTTGCGCCAGTCCAACCAGTGCCCAAAGTTGAGTGTGTGCACTGCCGGGGCGAAGATCTTCTCGTAATGCCGGCCAGGGATACCTGCGGAGCCTGATTGACATCATGAGCCCTGCCTCCTGTGGTTCGCAGTGGAGTCGCGGACAAATACGAGAGGAGCCGCCTCGCAAGGGGAGGCGAGGGTGAGTGACATGGCATGGTACCCTCGGAGAGACTTGGCGATGCGGCATCCCGCCTCCTAGCGCTGCCGTCTGCGCCGCCCGCGAAACCCGTTGCTTCTACCCCGAGATTTTGGTTGACCTTCACACCTCGGTCTCTGCACGTTTACTAACAAAGTGTGTGTGTGGATGGAGAAGTTGAAAGCGCCACAACCGGCGGCCTCGGGAGGACGGAGCCGGCCAAGGAGAAGGTGAGGATGCCGATTGGTTCGGTTCTCTATTTAGCACAGCCATTGTCATGGATGATGGATGAACCGGTGGTCCCTATTCGACACAATAACAGAAAGATGGGGAAAAAAGAAGAGAGAAGAAAAGAGGCAGAGCTGAGAGCGAGAGGCTGGCGGTGGCTGGTCCTGCTGAATCGCACACAAACTCAACCACAAAGCTGCGCCCCCCAGCCACCCAGAGTTGCCAGACCAATATCTGTCGTGTTATGCTGTGACCAGCACATACCACCTGGTGCCTTAACATAGGGCAGAGGTGGGCAGTGATGTCACAAACAAACGACCGGCTGCCCCACGTCCCCTATTTTCAGACATTTTAGGCATTTTAGACAGGAGCCGTCTCTTTGGGACTCGTCTTGGCTTTCCTCATGGCGACATGGCTGAGGAGCTGCGAAGAGTCTAACTCCCCGGGAGGCAAACGCCTAAACGGTATGGGCCAAGCGCCGTAACGTAGCATGTAACTCTTGCTCAAGGCAGAGCCTCCGGGGCTAGGGAAGCGAGAGGTAACCCGTTTCCCGACCGATCAACACATTTTACATAAACGAAACGGCCAACAAGGCGACCAGAGAAGAGAGAGAGAGGCGACACAAGAAAAAAAAAAAAAAGAGTCAAGGACGCTAAAAAGTCAGTCACTTGCTCCCAGTCAAGGGTCCATCAAAGTGAAACTGACGCCAGCCCAGCGTCGCTCTCGATAACGCCGATGAACCTTAACCTATTAATAGCCGAGTCAAGGGCTGGCAAAGCCAGGTCGATCCGCTAAAATCTCTTTGGGTGCTAGGTGTGCTTTTCCGGAGAATATTCCACAGCTTCTTCCAGCAGCTGCTGCGTCAAGCGCTTGGCACGCTTAGCTCGGGGGGCGAATTCGCAGTGACTCGTGCGCTTGCCAGGAGAAAAACACGGTCCATCGTCATTGGGATTCTTTCCATAGCGTCGGGCGAAAACATTGACAGAGACAACAACGAGCTTGTCCGTTAGCGAGACATTCTCGGTGAGTTGGTACAAGTCAACCCTGTCGGGTGCCATACAGGCTGCTGGAGACTCAAGAGGCCTTCTAGCCCGATTCATGGGTCACTGCAATGGCCTGATGGGAAATCCATCGAAATGGCTCAAGGGCCGTGTTCGGACGATCTGCTGCCCCAGAAGCTTTCAAGTTGGGACGAGATATGGAGACGTTGTTCCCACCCTTATCCCGCATATACCCAGTTATTCCAACCTGGATGCGTATTTTTATTTCTTTTCCACCCCCTAAGCCCCGAAAACCTCACCAGCGAAGCATTCGAGCCATGTAGAGAATATTGGAGACTATTCTAGAACGGCACAACGGCATGGGTATGACCGAAGATTGTGTATATCGAATCTAGACGGCGTTGCATTCGTCCGATGGTTTTTTTTCTTCTGTTCCCGCTGGTGATCTACCAGTCCCTCCAGGACATGGTCATGATTAGTGTATGTAGATGATCCATCATCCATGACTGCACTAAAAGCGTCTCCAAAAATATCCAAGCTTAAGCAGCACAGTGTGTCGATCACCAATCCAAATCGACCAACGCAAAACAATCAAGCCGTTTATCTAAATTCGCGCATGATATGGGCGATCATTTCTCGTGAAGGCAATGTTCGGCCGAGAAGAAGTTTCACAGACTGCATGCAGCCCGCTGCCCAGTCGTGAGATAGGGATAGACACGGGGTAGGCAGAAGAAACTATGGTTCGGCACAGGTATCAGGGAATAAAGCTGAAGGACTGCCAACGCCCAGGGCACAACTTGACTCGTTCATTGGGGCACAATCAATTTTGTGTTGTTAATGGACGTTGCGATCATCACGTCTCATCTGTCCCGAATGTGTTATCAGACTTCAGAGACAAAGTCTCCTCAAGGTTTTCTAACCACATCGACGTGGACCTTTTTTGGTTGCCGTCTGACTTTTCTGAAGATTGCGATATACGTCTACCGAAATGAACGAAAAAACATAATCGAGAAAACGCACCGTCCTCTCGAGGCGCCAGAAACGGTGCGGTTGTGTTTTGAGAAATGTTGTGTGCCACAAAAGTTCCTGTATGTCGTTTCATTGCCATGGGATGTGAGAAACAAATTTTGAAATGCAGCTCAAGGTCATTGTGCTTCCGATCCGTGTGGTGTAGGTACTATATTGCTTCATGCGCTTCGCCAATAGACAAGCATCATTTTCGTGAACATAATGGTTACCATGCTCTCTCCTCAGGGACCCCTGCCCACGGTGCCGCATGCCGGCATGGCCTACGCGGGAAAAGCGTCCGAAGTCCTGTAAGTCGACCCACCCCCTTTTGGCCACCCCATTTCTCCATCCCAGCCACCGTATTAAAACCCTACCCACGATTTTCAAACTACCATAATAATTACAAAAATCGTCTAAATGTAATTCTTTTTTATATGCTTATTTATTAATATATAATAATCTCGTATACTAAAAATAAAGTTATTCGGGCTCTTAAGGCTATTAAAAGAGGTCTCTTAGTTAATCGGGCCTCGATTAAGTTCGGAGTTCTAAGGTTAACTCTTCGTAACCGTAGGAGAGGCTACTAAACGAGGGATATAATATTCGCAGACCTCTAGAGGCTTCCTTTATAATAAAAAGATTAGCTAGCTTAATAAGTTTATATTTAGTATAATCTAAGTATTATATTAACTTATAAATAGCTTATAGAATTCGCTAAGTAAGTTCTAAGATCCTAGGGGGATATAAATCCTCTTAAGAAGAGATAAATAGACGCTTTCTTAAGGAGGAACTTATTAATTAAGGTCTAAAGAAGTCGTATTATTAATTCGAAGTATCTAAATAGAGCTATTACTAATATAGTTAAGTTATAATTTAGATTACTTAATATACTAGAGATTAGTAATATTAAATAGGCTAATAGGTATAATATAAATAAGACTAGTATCCTAGAGGGCAAGAGATTTAATAGCCTAGTTTTAGGTAAGGTAGAGACTATAATAATATATAAAAAAGAGCCTAGTTCGCGTACTTAAGTATTTATAATTAAGTATATCTCTACTAATAGTTAAGCTATTAAACTACTAGTTATATATAAGGGAAAGTCGGTATAATAGCAGTAGTTTCTATTTAAACTTAACCCTTATACTAGTTAAGAGTTTATAGTAATAGATAATAGCTAGACGACCGATAAGACTACCCTTAAGTAGTTAAAAATAGTATTCTTATTATAGACTAAGACCCCCCCCCTTAGGGGGCTTAGTATACTTAATAAGGCTCGACTATTAGTTCTAAATAGCTATAAGAGTTATATAACGATAGAATTTATATAAGAATACTATAGAAATAATATCTACTTACTATTCTTATTACTATATACTTCTTATATCCTCTAGCTATTAGATATAGCTATTTTTAGACCTATTAAGTCTAAATATAAAAAGGAGCTTAATAAAGAGGATATAGTAAATAATTTTATTATCGTTAGAAAGCGGTACTTCTTAAGCTACTATTAAAAAGCTCGTTTAGCTAGTCTAACGTTATTAAATATACGAAGTAAGTAGAAAGTAATTAGACTATATCCCCCTAATATAGCTAGACTACTTACTAATCTAATAGTCCTACCTAACCTAGTTATACTAACTAAAAAGACCGTAGATACTAGGTAAGTAACTAGTAATATTAGAAAAGCTATTAACTAGGTATTAGCAGCGTCTATTATTAATTAGTTAATACTTAGGAAGGCTAGCGAGCTCTATAATTAGTTAAAGTTATTTATAAAGCTTAGTCTAAACTATAATACTTAACGACTACTATTTAAAAAAGTAAAAAAAGTATTTAGCGAGCAGGCCTATTATTTAGTAATATCTTAGTATTATATTCGAGTTTTAAAAGTTAAAGTTAACTAATTAAGGCTGCGGAAAAAGAAGAGTATATTAATAAATTTAAATACTAAGTTTACGAATATTTAGGATATATAGAGAGCTTAAGAGGACTTTAGTAACCGTCTAGTTAGTCCTAGTCGACTCGTAGGGGTCGAATTACCTAGGGAGAATAATAACTATATTATTATAGTAATAAAAAATAGTTAATTAATTGAGTATAGTTAGTAGCGATGTTTTAATACCATGTTTTGATGGGGTGGCCAAAAGGGGGGGGTGGCCAAAAGGGGGTGGGTCGACTTAGCATCCAATGCACCTCTCCTTCGCTTGATGAAACTAATCCACCCCCATATTGCGCTGCAAATAGCCCTTGTGAATAGAGACGGGATCACCGATGTCTTGCTCGCTTACAGGTTCTCACAGCAGGCTTGCTGTCTGAATCTCATCTGGGCCCTGGCCTGTCAGCTTCAAGCTCCTCAGGGATAGGCGTGAGGAGCCCTCCAGGAACGCGAGAGGGGCTAAGGAACCTGACCATCGACACGGATTTAGACACTGCTCCGTAACAGAGACCCAGATTCCTGTTTGTGATTGGAATACGGCGTAGATGGCCGAAGCCTCGAAGCTTCGTCGTGGAGGATTCATGTACAATTAGCAGTGACCCTTCGTCTTACACTCGATCTCGCTATTACTCACATGGATTACATTTTCTTTCGGATGCTGATCTTAGTTGCCACATTTAACCTGCAAATCACTTGGTCATGGTAGTTGCAAAATCCGATTTCGACATCAAATCCGTCGATGACACTCGTCTCGCTTTCACCATCAACTCAATCGGTGCCATTGCAAACTTCGCTTCTTACGTCGCACATTGTCTCGTGCTCTGAGCATGTCCGACATGAAGGGAGTTATGCTAGACTCTATTCAAGAGTTGGGCCCCGTTCATTCAAGCTCGATGATTCCGGTTGATGCAAAAAGGGCTTTGATGGAGTGATTTTCCATTTCATTCTCGTGCTGAGAAGCGTGTGTTTCAACAGTAGTCCGTCAATCGACTCATTCCTCTCTCCGTTGTTTCTCAGTCAACTGACTTTGACGTGACGAATCTTTAGAGACGATTGACGTTCTACAAGCTGGCCCTTACATGCAGTTGATTAACCTTGACGGCAGGCTCAAAATTAAACTTACGATCTAGAAGTTTCTACAAGGCGACAAAAAAACCTCTTTTCGATTCCTCCACAGGCTTCAGCCAGCCCTGAGCCTCTGGTTAAACTGTTGTTCTCTTTACAGCTCGATGAGCAAACTGACCATCATCTTAGTTTCATCGATCTGCGCCAATCCATGCGTATGTCGAAAGACCCTCTCGATGATTACCAAGTAGCCCAATATGTCACGTGTTGGTGGAGAGCCAGACCGACAAGTTACAACCCATCTTTCATCTCGGAGCTGCATTCCTAAAAGATGTAATCGCTTCCTCAAGATTCGCTCAAGCCCCGAGATTAAGATCATATCGCAGTTCACGGGCGAAGGCTTCTAGCATGTAAGTCAACTCGACTTGCTTGACGAGGAAGTTGAAAAGCACCTCCACACACCAGAGTTCAGACTAGAATTAGAGCAGAAAGCGAGCAGCAACATCCCAATGGCCCCGGATCTGGGGTGTTGGATAGAAGCTGTGGAAATCTTGAACTAGATACATCAACTCGGTAAGATATCACTTATACCGATGCTAACCGGCAGGAACACTTTTAACAGCAAGGATGGGCTTAAAAAGATTGGCATGTCTTGAACTAATACAGGTAGCTCTGGAACCTGGGCCTCGGCTTATCTTGCGGGGAACTCTGCCAGGTATTTGGCGGGGTTTGTTGGTGCTTCGTGGCTTAATGAGCTAAGCTTTTGGGGAAAGCTGGTACCAGTCAGCGTCTTGAATTATAACGATTCGTCGAGTGATTTCTTAGTCATCTTTGAGTTTGACTACTCACAGCTCTTTACTTGTTGTTACGGACATAGATCCCATTGTAGACAACGAGGTGTCTTTCTATTGTAGATGTGAAGGTGCCAGACTTAGCGTTATATTGTACGGATAGGCGGGAATGTTTCACCGAAACATGCAAGTCATCTGTACTTGCAGGGCCCACAAATCTCGCTATGACATAGCTCTCGACCTAAGATGAGGGGAAAACCAAGGGACGTTGAAAAGGGAAGCTTGACCAAGTCTCAGTGCATGTGGATATGAGGGGTCAAGCTTACCTGGGTATTTCATCCTTCCATCACCTCCATAGACCTTACCACTGGCCCCCAAAGCGCCCTCAACATGACTCAAGTTCGCAAACCTTCAAGCGTCAAGCTCGCGGAGTATCTTTTCACTCGCTTACACGATCTCGGCATAGGTGCCATCCACGGTGTTCCAGGAGACTTCAACCTCACATTGCTCGACTATGTCGAACCCGCAGGGTTACTATGGGTCGGCAACGCCAACGAACTGAATGCAGGATACGCCGCCGATGGATATGCTCGTATCAAGGGCGTCGGAGCCCTCATCACGACATCCGGCGTTGGCGAGCTCTCAGCCATCAACGCTGTCGCTGGGGCGTATGCTGAACGCGCAGCCGTGGTCCACATCGTTGGCACGCCTTCTAGGGTCCTACAGGATAGCAGGACCTTGATGCATCACGGCTTCAATGATGGAAACTACAGACGGTTCGCGGAGATGCACTCTCACGTCACCGTTGCGCAGGCGAATCTCAGAGATGCATCTTCGGCACCGCGTCAAATTGACGAGGTACTGAGGCAGTGCCTGGCCCATAGCCGTCCGGTCTACATTGAAATTCCTCAGGATCTGGTTGCCGTACCGGTTTCGGCCGATAGGCTAGATACACCGATTCAGCTTCCCGATGCTGTGCCAACATCGGCCGACGAGACTGCTCTCGCAGCAATCCTGGGCAAGATACACGCTGCGGAACATCCCATGATTATCGTCGATGGAGAGACGAGGCCGTTGGGTCTCGTCGAGCAGACCGAGAAGCTGGTGAAAGTGACGGGCTGGCCGACCTGGACTACTGCTTTCAGCAAGTCACTGGTCGACGAGAGTCTGCCAAATTACCACGGTATCTACACAGGTAAATTTGCCGATCCTGCCGTCAAGACGTTCGTCGAAAAGGCGGACTTGATCCTGTGCTTCGGTCCTCATTTCAGCTCGACAAACACTTATGCTTTCTCAAGCATACCCAAGCCGGATGTAACAATCCTCTTCAGCGACAACATCAAAGTGGCGGACCAAATGTACCGCGATGTCACCATTAGAGCGGTAATCAGCTCCCTTCTTGGACAACTCGAAAAGTCCAAGATTCATCATTATGATCCTTACCCAGAACTTCCTAAAGACCACAGCATGAATTTCTCAGAGGTGGAGAGTGAAGAGAAGATAACTCAGTCCAAGTTTTGGCATCTCACATCCAGTTTCCTACGTCCAGGGGACATCATATTCGGAGAGACGGGAACGGCCGGCCATGGCTCTCGAGTCTTTGCCCTACCGCCCCATACTAGAATGTTCCTGCCGACAACTTGGCTTTCCATCGGATACATGCTTCCTGCTGCGCAAGGCGCGGCCTTAGCGCAGCGAGAACTGATCGAGTCATCCAAATACCACGAAATTCAGGAGGCACGCACGATTCTCTTCATCGGCGATGGTAGCTTCCAGATGACGGTTCAAGAGATCTCTACCATGGTGCGCCACAATCTTGACGTGATCATCGTCCTTCTTAACAATGACGGGTACACCATCGAACGATGCATACACGGGTTGGATCAGTCCTACAACGACGTTGCCCGCTGGCGCTACTTGCAAGCGCCGGGTTTCTTCGGAGGCAATCCAGAGACGTATACAGGCTCTGCAAAGACCTGGGGTGAGCTGGAGAAAGTGTTGAAGGATGATGAGCTGAAGAATGGGAAGGGCTTGAGGATGGTGGAGGTTTTCATGGACGTTGATGACGCGCCGGCGGGCGCCCTGCTTGAGTTACTCAAGAAGGAGAAGGAGAGAATTGCAGATGGTCAAGCATAGGCAGGGTAGTTGATAGACGATACGCGTACCAAGAAAGGTTCCCGATTGGCCTTCAACATGTGATTGATTCCAAGAAGAGGGGGACGGCAAGCACAGAAAGTATAGTCTCAAGGATTGAAGTCGGCATATTGACCTATTCACGATACCCTCAGTTGGGGTTCCCATATGCCGCAGTAGATATGAGTTGCTATCAACAAAGAAGCACAATGTATATGGAATTTATTGTAGACGTTCACATTTCGAGCTTCGCTTGTGCGGCCGAACGCATCTTCAGGTTTTTCAAAAGAATACTTAGCTACAAAGTGGCCTCTAGACAAGGCTTGTTGACGCCTTGAATACATAAATACGGAATATACCTTTTATAGCTTTATTTCCGAACTTCCGATGACAAGATGCGGGGTGATCGGCAGTTGCCAAAGTGATACAGTAAGACAGTGAAGACGGCCCGTGTGGGAGCGAATCTCGGAATCGGAAGCGTTGTTCTTGAAGAGGTTGGCTAATTGGCTAACGCGGAGAGGCCGAATGAACATTAACTTGCTAAAAGGACGTCGTTGCACTTCTATCCCTACCTTTTCGCCTCCGGCGTCTCAAAATTCCGAGACAAGAAATTGAACAATCCAACTACCGAACCAGTGACCTTACCGAGTATTTCTCAACTTCACGGCAATTCCATTCTCATTTCATAGCAAAAATGGCCATTATTTCGGAAGTTGTTGCATCCGTCTCAGCTCATCTTCCCATTCTGATTGTGGGCATTTTAGCGATTCACCTGGTCCGAAATTTCGTAAGAAGAGGAGTTTCCGAGATACCAGGCCCATTTTTGGCCAAAATCTCCAACATATGGAGGTTCGTTGATGTAGCGCGCGGAAGGGCTCATGAGACACACATCAAGCTCCATGCACGATACGGGCAGTACGTGAGACTTGGTCCAAATCTAGTCAGTGTCCAAAATCTCGAAGCCTTGAAGATAATTTATGGTGTAAACAAGGGATACCGCAAGGTTAGTTCGACATGCCATGGAGACCTTGTAGCGTTTGCTGAGATACTTCTTCTAGACCGAGTTCTATGCGGTACAGCAGCAGCTGGCAAACGGCAAACCGACGCAAACCCTTTTTACGACCCTTGACGAAGATTTCCATGCGAAAATCAAGAGACCCGTCTCAAGTCTTTATTCTATGAGTACACTGACCGAGTTCGAGCCCTTCGTTGATAGCACGATAGAAAAGTTGCTGGAGAAGTTGGACGAGTTTGCCGATGCTGGACAGGAGTTGGATCTCGCGACATGGCTCCAGTATTGTAAGTGATACAGCCTAGTGACTCTAAATCACGCAGCTGACATCAATGCGTCTCAAACTAGATGCTTTCGATGTGATTGGGGAGTTGACCTTTGGCAAGCCGCTCGGTTTTCTCGAGCAAGGCCAAGACGTCGGTGACGTGATGCTTTCATTGGAAAAGATGGTTGACTATGCAGGAATGGTGAGTTTGATAAAGAGAAATGAGTAGTAAGTCGCTGACACACTATGTCTTCAGATTGGCCAGATACCTTGGCTGGATCATCTCTTCATTAAGAACCCGATCAAGCGCAAATTTGGTGGTGGGTCGACCGGAGCTGTCGCTCGATTCGCGCGTCAGTGTCTCGAGGAGCGTCTTCATCGCCCCGAGGGAAAAGTAGAAAATCCTTCCCACCGCGACTTTCTTACTCGCTTCTTGGAAACCAAAAATACGCACTCACAGGTTGTCGATGACCGTCAGGTCTTCTCATGGACACTCAGCAACGTCAACGCTGGGTCAGACACGACAGCAATCTCACTACGAGCGGTGCTCTATTACCTCCTCAAGAACCCCTGGACTCTGAAAAAGGTCATGAAAGAAATTATGGGGGCTAGGGAGAACGGGAAACTGTCGATACCGGTGACATGGAAAGAGAGTCAAGAGCTGCCGTACCTGGATGCGGCTATCAAAGAAGCGCTCAGACTTCATCCCGCAGTCGGCCTGCTACTCGAAAGAATTGTTCCTAAAGCCGGAATACAGCTTCCTGATGGCCCATTCCTGCCAGAGGGCACCATTGTCGGTATCAACCCATGGGTCATGCATCGTCATCCTGCATTCGGCGATCATCTCGAGTCCTACGTGCCGGAGCGATGGCTGCAAGGCGAACACGAACCTCTCAAAAGTTATGAAATTCGGAAGGCAGAGATGCAAGGAGCAACATTCACGTTCGGTGCCGGACCACGTACGTGTATCGGCAAGAATATCAGCTTGCTTGAGATCTATAAAGCGATCCCAACTCTTCTCTATACCTACGATGTAAGAAATACATCCAACTGGTAGAAATCAGACTAACAGCTCCACACCTCTAGATCAGCTTGAGCTATCCAGACAAGGAATGGGATACTGTGAACGCGTGGTTTGTAAGACAAAAGAACATCCATGTCAAGTTGGCCAAATCCGGCAGGAGTTGAGATTTGTAGATGCCAATCAACCCATGACTAAACTGACGTATTGGCCCTTAATGGCATTGAACATTGAATGAAATATCTTATAGTCTTCTGATTACAGATCGTTGTAGTGCTGGGAACGGAACTAGAGATTGATCATGTTGTATGATTAAGTAATTATGTACAGGAAAAAAATGTCATCCCGTCGGTTTCTTTGGTGTTGCAATGAAGATCAGTTGCTTTTGCTCGGAGGCCCCGCTACCACTGCCGTGCACTGAACAACGCAACATAGGGGGACAAGTGGGTAATTACCGATGGGATAGCCAGGTTTCAACTTAGGCGCGAGTCTTTCCACGCAGTGTGCAGAAGGCATTGTAGTAGTTAATCACATTGACCTCCTGATCAAGACGTCTGAGTTATCCTGCCACAACTGGGACCGATTCCTATCGCAAGTTTTCATCATTGACGATATCCATCCGAAGGTTTTCGATACACGCTTGTGCCTTTACGCGTTCGCCCAGCTTCTCAAGCGCATATTTCATTATGACAAACAAGCGTAAGAAGACTGGGTGTCTGGGTTGCAGAAGTAGGAAAAAGAAGTGCGATGAAAACCGTCCCGACTGTTATTTCTGTGTTGCGAAACAAATTGAATGTGTCTGGCCCGACATTTGGCAAGAAGTCAAGACGGCGCATGCACACAATGGTGGGTGCAGCTACCAATCTTATAGTAGAATAGTGTTCAAGATTTGAAGAAGCTGACTCTGAGTAGCGGTGGTCTCAAGTATCTCGAGGAGACGGCAACATAGGATCCAACACAGGGATTTCTCGACAGCCGATTTAGGTATTGTCTGTGAGCGCGTTTCCCATGTTCCCACAGGGATGGTAGATGAGATTGTGCCGGAGTCTGTCACTCAGCATATCTCGTCAGTAACGGCAGCCGATGATCATTCTAGTCTCGATGACCTGTTGTTGAGCGAACCGTTATCGTTGGAGAGGAGATTGCATCCCACTACCTCTGTGGTTGCCTCTGAGTCCACCTCTGATGGCGCAACCCTCGCCTACGCTGTCAACGTATCGCCAACGATGCTGCATATCCCAATAATTCTGGATTCGACCCTGAGATCAGATACCGACGATTTTCAGCTACTGTTTCAGCACTTCGTCTTGCAGTCGATGCCATCTATGGCGCCTGATGACATTGACTTGGACCTCTTCCTCAAGTACACGATGCCTTTGGTCCTCGGGGACGATCTGGTCATGCGCGCAGCCCTCGCGCTTAGCAGCGCAAAGTACATGATGCGAGATCCAACGAGTAAAGCGCTACATCTGTCTAGGCTATGCCATTCCCAGGTTATGGATGCTATCAGAATACGGATCATTACTTGCAAAGCTGGGCTGGACGAGCGACCTGTGTTCCTATGTGCAGCTGCTATACTTATGGCTGTGCTAGAGTTAACGCTTGGCAGCACACAAAGTCACCATATAGACTTTGCCACCCATCTTATACTCAACGTCCTTCCCTCGTCCGTTCGACAGATTGATCGAACTCTGCATAGATTCCTGCTTAGGGCGTGCATCTACATACGAGCTGAGACATGGGGGTGCGAGGGTCCCACAGGTTTGCCCTCGGACGTAGAGAAGCAGGTTGCGAATATGTTCCAACTCGCGGCCAAGCTTGAGGATCTGGACAACGAGGGAGGAATAAGAAGTCAGATCGGCTTGCTTCAAACAGCCTTCGTCACAGGCCTGTTAGTTGTGCCGAAGCTCGCACGCCTTTCAGCATCAAGGGGGTGCATTGAAGACGACGTTGAACGCGCTATACAATTGGCAGCACTCGAGTCGCAGATCATGTCGTGGCAACCTCCTCCTGGTTCTGAAGCAAGTGATAACGTCCGGAGAGTCTGGGGTCTATGGCGGACAGGTCTTCTGGTACATCTTTACACATCCCCGGTGGCACAAGAAGTTTGCCAGACGTGGTGGAGAGAGAAGAGCAACGCGTGCATGAGCGAATTCATTCGGAGACTCAAAGATACATCTCAGAATCCTAGAGGTCTCTCAGTGCTCTCATGGCCGCTGGTAATGGCAGGGTCATTTTCTCAGATCGCTTCGCATCAACGGTTGATTCGAGACACGTTATCATCTATCTCTGAGCGAACTGTTTCGAGGCTACCAGTAAAATTAGCGGAACGACTCGGAACAGGGCAGCCAAATTTTCGAAATAGCTTAGTGGTATCATCGTAGAGATTATGGCTTTTCCTAAGACGATGCTATGGAGGCCAGTCTGACTTTCGGTCAGACAATGCAAAGATGGCACTGGAATCTGTCGCACAATCTGGGTATCAAAATGAGTAGTAGTTTTCCTTCATCTAGGCGTCACGGTACCCGTCGGCCGCGCGAGTCTTCACATCAACCTTGATAACATCACTGAAATCTTTAACAATTCGAGCGTTCAGACAACGAATGGCACCATCAAAGAGTTTGCAGATGACCTTGATAGAACCAAATTGATTTTCTACAAAAGGCCGAACACCCATCCTCCCACTTCTTCTTCATCCATCATTCCTTGATCCCTTCCCTCTTCGAAGCCTGGTGGGGTTAGAGAAAGAGCCGCCATGTCCGGTATGCCCACGCTTTCTTGAACAACATGCGGCACACGACGCGTGCCCGTCGAAGAGTTCCGACAGGAGATGCGCAATAAGATGAAGGTAAGAAAAGAAATGCAGCATGTTAGAGGAATTGGAAGACACTTGTAGTCTTCTAGGGCGGGAGGCGGGGGACAACTGCCGGTCAGTACGAAAAGCAAAAAGCTGGAGCATCCTTCCGCGATAAGGTATTGAGGCTACATTGACCTAACCTTAGGTATCCCAAGATGAAATACCTACTTATTAGTCTCAGCAATGTTCAGAACAAGACACGATACCATGGCGAAACTCATCGGCGGAAACAGCGAGCAGATACGGAGCAAGATCGCAGCTACAATCGTAGAAACACGCGACGGTTCTTCAGGTGCAAGCCTCCGTTCGCGCATTTCTCGCATACGGAATGAATACCTCAGGGACCTAAGATTGACCGGTCGAAAAAATGTGAAATACGACCTCAGAAGAAGCATGCTACGTCACCGCCGCAGCTCGTCCAGGCGAGAGAAGGACAATACGACCAGACTAGATCTGATTGGAAAACCCCCCAGAACACATGCAGAGAGTATTCCGACCACGTGTGGGGTCTGTCTGTCAGAGAGCCAGCCCAAAAGAATCTTCCTCTAGTGTTCTTATCAACTTCCCAGATACTCCGGAGTTGCCCTCTAAGCATTCCCAGAACAGCCTCACAGTCCGTCTTCCGCTACCTGAACCCGAGTGTCTCCTTCTCTCGTTATCACCGCCCGTACACATCTAAGACAAACACTCGGATCTACACCTTCGATTCCATAGAAACGACAAGCCACAATAAGAACGCTCATGGAAGGAATGCCTACTGCCGGCATCAATTCCAAGGAGCAACAGGCCTCAGCCACACAACCTTACGCTTCGGCCCTCACGCACCTGCCCAAGGTAGAATGGGCAATTTAATGTAAGAGAAGCTTTCAAACTTTAGGGCTGAGAAGCTCATTGACGTGTCTACTTTGCCGGTTGGCATCCCGAAGTTTGGGACACCTTGCTCTCGAAACGAAGTGAGGAAGGTCGTTAGAATCCGTATGTATCTGGTCCACGGCCTTATTGGTGCTGGTACCTTTGGCAGCAAGCACGGCGCACGACAAATACTGTTACGTTTTCTTGCACACGGATGTCAACGGTTCTGCACATCGCCCGAGGGCTTTCACTCAATAACTATAACAAAACATTTACTGAGACTCCAGCATCTTTTCCTCTGCTCATGACTGGAAGATGAGATTGTGATGCTTGTTAATGAGATACCGCTTCCGTGGAGCCCAGTTTTATTTCACTTGGTCTTCAGCATGCCAGAATGATGTGTGGCTAAGCCCCGCCTCCACTGCGGCTGGAGAAAAGAGGGATGTTGATTAAGCCCATTAACTCATGCGTTGAAGGTGGGGTTCAGACCAATAATCCTCTCACTTGAAGCCGTGATTTCACTGTCATTTGATCAACTAAGTAGAATTGAACCCACCGCAACAACCATACAACTTTGTAGACCTGCCTCCATTGAGTCTCTCCAATGATGAGTTCCCAAGGCCAAGAACCTCGTAGCCCTCAAAGCTATTTGCCTCTGATCAATAAAGTCGACAAGTTGAGTAGCTCAATCACCAAAATCTCCCTTTTGAATCGGTTGGATTTCTAACTGCCTTCCAGTGTCCCGCTGAGCTTTGACTTCAATACTCTCTACAGACTCTTTCTACCTAATGATTCTAGGCCACATGGCTTCATGGTTCAAAGCACGGTAGAGCGTCTTCCGTGGACCCTAGATTTCCGTATCGACCACGCTGAGCGTGTAGTGCAGTTGCTCAACTCCACGGTCAAGGATGACGAGGACATTGGCATGACATGCACAGCTGCCTTCCAGCGCGTCGTCGACGCCGCAATCGCGTCTGATTCATTCCCCTCACTGAACAAGCTCCACAGCGAGCATTTCAAAATTATCGGCGCGAACCACTTTGTCTCGATTGAGCGATTTCCAGCACCTCTGTTCGGCATCTCGTCGCGCGGGGCACACATGACGGCCTATGTCAAAACAAGCGAAGGGATGAAGATCTGGGTACCGAGGCGGAGCGCACACCTCTTCACCTTCCCGAACCTACTTGATACCACTGTCGCGGGCGGCGTCAAGGCCGAGGACTCGCCCTTTGACTGCATCATCGCCGAGGCGACGGAGGAGGCGTCGCTGCCTGCTGACTTTGTTAAGGAGAATGCTCGAGCTGTCGGAGCTGTGACGTACTGCAGCTTGAACAAGCAAAAGGGAACATTTTTCCCGACTGTTCTCTATGTCTACGATCTTGAGCTGCCTGAGTCGATCGAGCCTCAGCCGGGGGATGATGAGGTTTCCGGTTTTAAGCTGATGTCGATTGACCAGGTCAAGGATGCCATGCTGGGTGAGCAATTCAAGCCCAACTGCGTTCTGGTCATGCTCGACTTCTTCATCCGCCATAACACCATCACCTCTGAAAATAATGATGAGTATCTGGAAATTGTCACTAGGATGCGGCGGCATCTTCCGGTACCAACCAGTCCGGAACGAAGGTGATAGATCGTGAGTTGGCCAAACCTTGATTGCGTATGCTCGGGAAAAACATCTGGTTCACATGGATGCCAGAATAGATTCACTGTAGACGAGCCGTCAGAATAGAAATCAAAGACTCTGCCACCCTGGAATACTTATGATGCTGATAGCCTGGAAAGTGGCAACACCTCATACCTTGGATTCATTCATTGCGGACGAGCATCATTTGAGCCTTCCTTTAACGTATTTAGTTCTTGGTGTTATGACTCGACTGGGCACAAGTGTTTGTGACTTAGACGAAGAAGTGGGATGATTGCCTGCCTGCTATAGAAATCTCTCGGAGGGGATTACCAAACTCATGAGGCGTACGCTGTTGTTTCCTGTGCGGCGTCTTACTTGTAATCGCCTAGGACGTAACTCTGTCGACACTTACTGTCTAATTACTGAAATCAGTCTGTTTATCTCTTCTACAATGACTGCTTTCGTGCTTAAGCATTATCGATACACGTGTGTCAAGGTTCAACCAATTAAAAAGATAACGAAGACTATAAGTGAGCTCGTTGAACAGCGCCAAATAATTTCACATCGTGTCAGGTTGTCTTTGGTATACGTTTGATACAGTAACCTGAGATTTTGCTGACGGCAAAAACTCATATCCTGAGTTTCACTTCGTAGTCATTTGCTCAGATAATGAAACAATTCATATATGATGGTTCGTGTATGTTGTGCCTAAGGGGAGACTAGAGGTAGGAACCAAATCTCACAATTGTTCTATTCTACAGCTTCTTGCAGAGTCTCGTGTTGTACTCAATCTCTTCCCAGTCTTCTGTACCAGGAGTCGCAACGGCGTAAAAGATGCCGTTGGGGTCCCACTTCTTACGCAACTCAAGCAGCGTAGGGTAGACCGGGCCCCAGAAAGCGTCTTGCCAATTAGGTTGGAAGGGATCAGCCTGATAACATGGTCAGTCAATCTTCCTCCTACTATGACCAGATTCAGCAGAACTCACCTCGTTGACGTAGGTACATCCATCAGGACCAGCCTGTCTCAAGGCCTCATCCTGAATGTTGGTCAAAACGTCTTGCAGGTCAGCCTTCTGTTCAAGACTGGCGCCAATGGGTACCGGCATGACACTGATGATGAAGTTGGTCGCGTTTCTGAAGGCTGGATGTGTCGCACTGTTTGCCACCGGCCATGCATGGCCAGCATTCCAACTGTCTAAAGTTAGACTTACTTCAGGGGCGAAAGTCAAGGCAAGGTACTCACAAATGTCCCACCATGAAACCAGATAGGCCTTCTCGGGGAGTGGCAACAGTCCTGAAAGCATCAACGATCTGGTCGTTCCGCTTCTCAACATCAGTGTGGCTGAACATCCAACCGCCAGTCAAGGCGTTGGTGCCAGCTTGTTCGTCGTGGAAAAGATCCGTGTAAAGGGCAAAGAATGAGCCGAAGCCTTTGGTGGAAGACTCAAAGGGGACGTTGTTGGCCTTGAGCTCGTCAAGCATAGGCTTGATGATTGCATCGAGTTCCCCTTGCGTCTTCCCAAACGCCACAAACGGTTGCACATTGAGCATCATCGGACCGAGCTCCCAGTAAACGTACAAACCACTGTCGACGAAATGGTTAGACCATTTGTGGAACACGCGAATTCCCTCCCAGAAAGTTGTCTCGTTGACTCCGCTGGTTCCATTGATATACAAAACCCCTCCGGCTGCCTTTTCCTCGGGGTACGTCCGGAACGTCACTGATGTCACGACGGCGTACGAAGAAGGCCCGCCGCCCTTGAGGCCGTAGAAGAGATCAGGATTCTCGTCAGCGTTGGCGGTGACGTACTCGCCTTCGGCGGTGATGGCCTCGAACTCGAGTGCGTTGTCGGCAGTCATGCCGTGCAGTGTCGTCAGAGGGCCGTGGCCTCCTCCGGCAACGAGACCTCCGGCGACGCCTACGGTGGGGCACTCACCGGTGACGACGACGACGGGAGGATCTTGGGCATTGGCTGCCCTCAGCAGGGCGCGGCCTTGGACTCCGGCGCCGAGCGTGACAGCGCTGCCGGAGTAGTCACCGGGACCGGTCCATTGCCTGGTAAAAGTGATGTCCTGGAAACTATGAGTGTTGATGATGAGGGCGCCCCAACCGGTACTACGTCCGATGAAGTCGTGGCCCGTGTTGCGGATGATGAGGCGGAGGTTGTTGTCCCTGGCAAAATCGATACCGGCTTTGATGTGTGCCTTCTTGGTCGCCCCAATAACATAGACACCATAGTTGCCTAGCGTACAAGGCTCTTCGGGGTTTTCGGTAGGCTGACATGTTGCGTTGGTGAAGTACTTCCACAGGTTAAGACCCAGTTGATCCGTTCTTGGACGAGAATCAGCTCTTTAGTTCTCTGCTTTCCATGTGACAGCGAACACGATAAACGGAGTTGACCTACGACCATTGCTCATCCGAATAGATAGCAGTAAGCTCAGCACACTTTGCCGCATCGTATGTTTGGATTGTGCCGAGGGTGCCGTTGAAGGTGTTGTGGCAGACAGCTTCGGGAGGGATGTGAGCATGCAAGTTGCCTTCGACCGTCGTATTGAGCTGGTTCCAGTCGTTAGACTTGGGCCAGCATGTATCGCCAAAGTAGCATTTGCAGCCATAAGTCAAAGCACCCACTTTTGGGCACCCCCCCCTTTTGGGCACCCCAACAAAACATGGCATCTAAACATCAACACCAACCACAATCAATTAATTAACTACCTTCTACTGCTATAATAATATAATCAAAATTCTCCCTAAGTAATTCGACCCCTATGAGTCGATTAGGACTAACTAGACGGTCGCTAGAGTCCTCCTAAGCTTTCTATACGTTCTAAATATCCGCGAACTTAATATTTAGGTCTAAATATATAGTCTTCTTTTTCCTAGGCCTTATATACTTAATCCTAGCCTTAAGAACTCGAACTTAATACTAAGATATAGCTAATTAGTAAGCCTACTCCCTAAAAGCTTTTTTTACTTTTTAAAATAGTAATCGTTAAGTACTATTATTTAGACTAAGCTCTATAAATAGTTTTAAATAATCGTAGAGCTCGCTAGCCTTCTTAGGAGTTAACTAGTTAATAATAGAGGTTACTAATACTTAGTTAAGTAGTCTACTAGTATTACTAGTCGTCTACCTAGCTTCTGTGCCCCTTTTAAATAGTATAACTTATATAAGTAGGATTATTAAGTTAAGAAGTAGCTTAGCCATATTAAGTAGCTATAGTCTAGTTACTTTCTACCTACTTCGTATATTTAACGACGTTAAATTAGCTAAACGAGTAAGCTAGTAGTAGCTTAAGAAATACTACTTTTTAACAATAGTAGAATTATTTACTATATCCTCTTTACTAAGCTCCTTTCTATACATAAACTTAATAAGCCTAAAAATAGCTATATTTAATAACTAGAGGATATAGGAAGCGTGTAGTAATAAGAATAATAAGTAGACGTTATTTCTATAGTACTCCTATATAAATTCTGTTATCATATAACTCCTATACCTATTTAGTATTAATAATCGAGGCTAGTTTAGCTTACTAAGCCCCCTAATAGGGGGGGTCTCAGTCTATAGTAAGAATACTTCCTTTAGTTAGTAAAGGGTAGTCTCGTCGGTCGTCTAGCTATTATCTATTACTATAAACTTTTAATTATTATAAGCAGTAAATTAAAGAGGGAACTATTACTATTAAACCGACTTTCCTTTATAAATAACTAGTAGTTTAATAGCTTTGCTATTAATAGAGATATACTTAATAATCGTTATTTAAGTACGCGAACTAGGCTCTTTTTTTCGTACTATTATAGCCTCTACTATGCCCAAGACTAGCCTATTAGCTCCCTTGCCCTCTATTATACTAGTCTTATTTATATTATACCTATTAGCCTATTTAATACCGCTAATCTCTAGTATATTAAGTAATCTAAACTATTATTTAATTATATTAGTAATAGCTCTATTAACGCGGCGCGAATTAATTAGACGACTTCTCTAGACCCTTATTAATAGATTCTTTATAATAAAAGCGTTAATCTATCTCTTACTAAGTAGTTTATTATCCCCCTAGGACCTTAGAACTTACTTAGCGAATTTCCTAACCTATTTATAAGTTAATATAATACCTAAGTAATACTATATACGAATCTATTAAGCTAGCTAATCTTTTTATTATAAAAGAAGTTTCTAAAGCTCTGCGAATACCCTCGCCCTTATCTAGTGGCCTCTCTTTTAACCCTAAAGTGTTATCTTAGGAACCCCGAACTTAATTAAGGCCCTTTTAATAGAGAGACCGTTTCTAATAGTATTAAGTACCTATTAGAGCTTATTTTCGGTATACGATACTATTACTTATTAATTAGTAAGTATGCTAAAAAGGAATACATTTGGACGATTTTTGTAATTATTGTGTTGAATTGAAATAATAGGTAGGGTTTTAATGTGGTGGCTGGGAGGGATTTTTGGGGGTGCCCAAAAGGGGGGGGTGCCCAAAAGTGGGTGCTTTGACTTACTGCTTCCCTTGCCACCTACGGGGCACCAGCTCGGCGGCGAAGACGCCTTGGGTGACTGCCGCCAGGCTGAGCAAGATTGTTGAAAATTGAACCATGGCGACAACTAGTCCTTGAAGAGTCCGGATGACCTTGAGTAACGCCTCATTCACCAGAAGCCAACGGTCAAAAGACCTCATTTATAATCATCAGAACTGACCGGGGTCTGGCTTCTATACACAGCGTGAGGTCTTGGAGCCCCGACTTTCCCCTCCTTCCCATGCTCATCTTTCGGCTCCATCTCTTGCCTCCCTTTGGCTCAGGCTCAAGTGTGCTGCCAAGGTGCAGGCTGCTTTCGAGAATGCGACTCAATCTATTAACCTAGTTTAGGTTGCAATGCTCAGCTCGCCCCCGCTAGCAACCAAATGAGACTTACGCCGCTCGGGCTATACCCTCCTGCTAAAGTCTTGCCCGGTTCGTCTGATGCTCAAGAGTGATATGCATGCACGTCGGGCCAAGTTTCGTGATACATCATTTCAAGTAGACTTGCGTGCATCAAATATCCATGCTTGGTAATGATTAGATATGCTATCACGCACAGAACAGAGGTGGTGCTGCCGGAAACAATCACCAGAGCATTTCCGCATGGAAGGGTATGTGCAGTTACATGTAGCCAAGGAAGCGAACCAAGCATCTCAAGTTTCTTGAGCGATATGTCCCACATTATCAATATACGCTAGACAACAAGGAATCGTAGGAATTGGACGATGTAAAAGGCAAACAAGGCTGTCTTCACCCACCCAGCCCACAGCGGGTAAGGAGCGGTTCCCGAGGGTGGCGTTGGACGGCCCCAGGACCTGACAGGTTCATATTAAAGATTGCCCTCGATTTAACGAATAAAAGAGAGAATCTTTACTAGCGCTGACAGCTAAACCTGCACAACAAGGCGGGGTGTTTTGCCGGTAGATGCAACCGAGTGGGATCCCCGACGGCTGATGGAGCTATCCCCGAATGGACTTCAGGCCCGATGCAGCAAGTGACTCCAAAATTCCAGGGTGTGCTGTAATTTTGAATGAGCTTTCTTTGCGGACATAAGGAATTGAGTTGGAACTTGAGTGGACATAGTTTAATTCGAGGCTTATATCGTGAAGTCTCCCTCCGGCTTGGTCTGTGGTTGTATTAAAGCTGGGGCAGAGTTCTGTCAGCCATCTCTTGTCTGTAGGCTTAGCTATGAGACCTTTTTGGATCAAGCTGTCGAGGTCGCATTGACCCGTCGTAACCCAAAAAAGCCAAGACCTTGGGAGCAGGGTTTCGGAGCCGACAACGATCTTTCACCGAGAAAGAGGACTCTCGCGATATTTTAGGGACCCACGCAAAGCTGTGATAAGCAAAGGCACTGTGCCGACTTGGCACAGCGTGCCGCATCCGCAAGCCGCATGTGCACATTGGGGCAGCAAAGGCTTTTCGCTTGTAGCTTTGGAGTAAACGAAAGGCTAATGTTTTGACGCAAAGCGCGTCGTCTTCTCTCTTCACCATCGGGAATGAATGAGTGAGAAGAAATCAGGGTGTCCGCGAACAGCAACACAGGGCTCAAGAAACGGTCTGCCCAATGGGTTGATCTTTCGCTCGGATACGACAAGGAATGACAAAGGCCACTTATGTTTGTCAACTTGTATTTGTCAACTTGTGTTTGTCAACTTGTGTTTGTCAACTTGTGTTTGTCAACTTGTGTTGTCAACTCAATTTCTCCGGCTTTAGAAGTAAGATACAGTTTGATTCGCTGTTGATCCAAAATGCGACGATTTTGTCAGATTGGAAGTCCAATTCGACCTCGACGTAAGCGTGCCCGCGCAGGGGCCAATTACGGCCCCTACTACGGCAGACTACAAGAGGCACTCCGCCAAAACACTTTTTTCATATGTCAAAGCAAAAATCGTATTTTATAGTTACCCTACTACTTAAGATAGGGTTTAGATTAGTATAGTAACTTATAAATAAGGGTTATAAAGATTTATAGCTTAAGAGATACTTTAATTTCGTAATATATTAGACCGTATAATAGTATATAAAATCGTATAAGATCGTACCCCGATATAAAAGTTTTTCTTCTCTTTATAATTTTATTATAGAAGTAACTACTACTTTTTACCCTCTTATAAGTAAAAATCACTCTTTATTTAAGTTATTAAATTAATAGCTCGCTTATAAATATTATAATATAAATTTATAATAACTTCTAGTCTTTATATAAGACGTTACTAAACTAATCGACCTCACGATACCTCTTTATAAAGCTATTTTAAAACGACCGATCGATAATAATACTTATATAAACTCTACCCTTTTTATATAATAAGAACGTATAAATATATAAGCCTCGATATTAATAAAATCTCTTCTTATAGGCTTAAAAGAGCGGGAACGAAGTATTTAATAAATAAGAAAGGAGCTAAAGTAATCGCTAATAATTAATATCTGTATTATATTATATAACGTATCCTTTTTTAAGAACGAACTTAACGGTTTTTAAGTAACGACTTATATTAATATCTAAGTTATTAAGAAGTTTATTAAGAAAGTTTAGTTTAATCGCTTCTCGACGTTTACTTTATATTAAGATATAATACGATTTATTATTTTATATTTCATAATAAATTAGTAAATTCTTTTAATAAAGTAAATAGTATTTTTCTAGCACGTATAGCTTTAACGAGGTAATGCGGGATATTCTTATGAAGAATATAAAAAGTGAATATTCATATAGAAGCAAGAATATATGAATATAGGGGATATAAGCGTATATAAAAGAGGTTTTTGTAGTAAAGAGAGTAATATAGTTGAATTACTATATAAGAAGTTGCTTGCTTAACGAAAGGTCTAGGTAGGCAAATACACGCCTACATATAGGCATAAAAACCTCCTACTAGAATATTCCATTGCTTATTAATTATGATATAATTAATAAGCGTATACGTAAGTGAATGCGTAATCGTAGTACGTAATTCCGCCTCGAGTAAATTCCAGATTATTCAGTTACCTTCCAGTACTTTCTATTGCTCACGTAAGCTTATATAAGCAGTATTGCTTACATAATCAATACCTATAATAATCTACAGAAATCGTAGATTAATATAGTATATAGTTTGCTTACGTAATATTGATAATAAGGCGAATAACAAGGTAAACAAAGTTACCTTCGTAACAAATACTGCTTATATAAGCTTACGTGAGCAATGGAAAGTACTAGAAGGTAACTGAATAATCTGGAATTTACTCGAGGCGGAATTACGTACTACGATTACGCATTTACTTACGTATACGCTTATTAATTATATTATAATTAATAAGTAATAGAATATTCTAGTAGGAGGTTTTTATGCCTATATATAGGCGTGTATTTGCTTACCTAGACCTTTCGTTAAGTAAGCAACTTCTTATATAGTAATTTAACTATATTACTCTCTTTATTATAAATGTTACGGCAGTGGGTATCAGGGCCCCTGTGGGCCCCGTGGCTTAGCCTCAGGCTACGAGGCTAAGCTCTTAGTAGTTATATAACGAGCTAGACCGCTAGGCCCAAAGGGCTAGCTCGCTAGCTTTTACTTACTATTCTATTTTTTCCTTCTTTATATTAAGTCTTTAGTTAATTAGGTTAATATAGTAGCGTTCTAACCTACTTTAAGTTCCCTTTCGTAATACTACTTAACGTTACTTAATTAACTATTCTCTAGAGACGGAACGATAATATCTTAATTAATTAACTACTAGCTACCCCTACTAAAAAAGCGTATAGGAGAGCCGAGCGATAGCTAGTTAAATTAATCGTACGTAAGTAGCGTAATTAATACCCCTTAAATATATACCCCCTCTACTAAACGTAATAATTAGAGGACATAGCTAGGGAGGCTAGGTCTCCTTTTATACTAACGGTTTTTAATAGAGTTACCGCTTTTATAAGTCCCGATAGAGCGTCGTAAGCCTTAATAAAAGTACTAAGCTCCCGGTTATCGACCTAGAGGTCGCGCTATTTAACTAGCTAATAAAGCGCTTCTTACCCTTTACTACCTAGGCCGATTACTTAGCGTACCTTAGTAACGTAGCTAACTAGCTTACTTCGCTTATTTATATCCGTAACAATATACTTTTTAAAAAGAATACTAAGTAGTATATTAACCTCGACCTTATTTAGGAGCTATACTTTAAAAACGACGGAAAGACCCTATTCAAATAGATCGAATAGTAGCTAAAGATACGTATCGCTTAGTATTAATTAGAGCAAGTCCTAGCTTTTATTATTAGCTAGCTAAGTAATAGTACGGAGCGCCTATATATAATAACCTATAAGAACCTCGACTTTATATATACTACTACTATAGAGCTTTATATTATAAAAAAAGCCCTTACCCGAGCCTATATTAATAATATAACTATAGCTAAAAGACTAGAGTAATTAAAAAACGGCTCCTAAGCTAGCTCTATTTAGGATACTACTACCCTTAGCGCGCTAGAGTAACGGCTAATATACTTAGAGACGTAAAGTAGCCGCGAGACTACTCTAGCCTCGTCCTATCCCGTTACTTACGGCTCTTAGAAAATGCTTAACGTACCTATTTTTATAAGTAATAATACTAGCCTTAAGTTTAATTACTAGCTCTAGCGCATTACAAAGCGCTTAAAAAATACTAATTATAGTATAGATAGGTACTACTTAAAGTATATTATTAATAAGATTAGAGGTAGTACTACGGAGTTTATATACTTAATACTAACTTCTAATGAGATTATTACGGCCGAGTAGCTACTTTACGAGCTTAAGTCGGCTTATAATAGCCCGACTATTATAGATAACGCTAGTTATAAGCTAGACGTACTCGTAATTATACTTAAAAACGTCTACTAAAAGCGCTCTACGTTTACTAAGCTCGCGCGTATTAATAAGCTTCTAAAGTCTTAGTAAAAGCGCCGTTTTTATAATAAGCTACTTATATATCTTCGTAACTAGGCTATGTCGAAGTATTTAAATAATATAGCTACTTTCTAAAAGTATATTAAGTACGTTACCTAGCTAGTTAATACGATATAGCCCCCTTTTATAAAGGACCGCCCGGTTAAGGCTTCTAGCTAGACTCGCTAAACCTTAGGTAGAAGTAATAAAAGTAGCGGAAATAATAAAAGTACTAGAGGTACTAAATAGGACCGAGGTCGTACCTCTACCCGCGAGACGATTCCTAAAGCCTTATATTAAAAGCTTAAGGATAATAGCGCTTACTTCGTTTATAGCGATACTGGATATATCTCTAAAAACTGCCCTAAGAAGCCGAAGACTACTATAGCCGCTATTAACGCTACTAAGGGCCCTATTAAAATAAAGTCGGGTTTAGAAAACTAGAACCCTTAGTAAAAATAAACTCCTAGCTAGGGGATACGTATAAAAAGGACGGAAAATTAGTAATTAATTTAGTAAACCTATAGGATCTCGTAGGGGGCCAGCCCCTTAAGATAGAGCTTATATTAGTATTTAATAAATATAGAATTTACCTAAGAGCCTTACTTAATACGGGAGCTAATAAGTACGGATTTATAAATAACCGCGTAACCCCTTTATTATAATAGTTCTGCGCAGCCCTATCCTATAAATTATAATACCTAATCCCTACTACCGGATTTAATAAAAAGTAATTAAACGATACTAGCGTAGTATAGACCGCTAACTTATATATTAATTAACGGGTCCTTCTAAAAGCACCCCTCTTTTAGCTTAATACGGGCCGCTACGACCTAATCCTAGGGCGGAAGTAGTTCGAATATTACGGGGTAAACCCTAATATTTACTACCGACGTCTAATATGGCCTAAGGACCTACTACTATAAAAGACGTCCTTTATTATTATTAGGGATATTAAGGACCTATATACCCCGGAAGTTATTAATATATAATACTAAATCGACGCCGACCGCTAGTAGGACCTATTCGAGATAGATATAACTTATTATAACTAAAGGTTTTAGTAGTAGCGGGCAAAGGGTATACTAATTAGGATATTACTACGCCCACTAAAGACAATAGCCCGTTAGATATAGTAATTAGACGAGGCTAAGAATGCGAGGAAGATAGAACGCGCCCTTAATAATATTAATATTACCCCCGCAAAGAGGGCTAAGTAGTAAAAACTATACTTAGTAATAGTATAAATAAATATTATTTTTATTAGCGCTCCCGCTTTTAAAAAAAACCTAAGGCAGAACGACGTCGAGATAGGCTCTATATTACTTTATAAGCTTAACTATATTATAAAGGATAAGAAGGAAGAGGTAGATCCCTTATATAATAACGACTAGGTTACTCGCGACCTTATAATAATAAACTTACTAAAGTATCTACGGCCCTAGACTAACGTTTTTAATAAGGCTATTAGTAATATACTAGCGCCTTATAGGCCGTATAACTATAAGATCGAGCTCCTAAATAGCGGTAAGGAGAAGCTAACTTATTACCCTCTATATAAGTAGTTAGTGCCCGAGCTAGAGGCTATAAGGGCCTATTTAATAGAGCACTTATAAAAGGGATTTATCGAGCTAGGCAATGCTCCTTTTATATTACTAACGCTATTTACGAAGAAGTATAATAGTAGCCTGCGCTTTTATGTTAATTTTTATAAGCTTAATAAGGTTATAAAAAAAGACCGCTACTTACTACTACTTATTAACAAGACCCTCGCGCGGCTAGGTAGGGCAAAGGTATTTACTAAGCTAAATATTAAGTAGGCCTTCTACCGTATCTAACTTAACCTAGCCTCCGAGGACTTAACGACGTTTAGAACCCGCTACGGGGCGTATAAGTATAAAGTAGTACCCTTTAAGCTCTATAATAGGCTTACTACGTACTAGTAATATATAAACGAGACCCTCGCGCGGCTAGGTAGGGTAAAGGTATTTACTAAGCTAAATATTAAGTAGGCCTTCTACTATATCTAACTTAACCTAGCCTCTGAGGACTTAACGACGTTTAGAACCCGCTACGGGGCGTATAAATATAAAGTAGTACCCTTTAAGCTCTATAATAGGCTTACTACGTATTAATAATATATAAACGAGATATTAATAGAGTACTTAGATAACTTCTATATAATATATATAGATAATATCCTAATCTTTTCTAACGACCCCCTCTAGTACTAAGAGCACGTTACTAAAGTACTAAACCGCTTATAGAAGGTAGGCTTATAGGTAAATATTAAGAAGTACGAATTTAGTGTTACCGCTACGAAGTACTTAGGCTTCGTAGTTTTAATAAAAGGTATATAGCCGGACGAGGAAAAAGTCTTTATAATTAGAGATTAGAAACTACTTATATTACTTAAGGGTATCTAGTCTTTTTTTAGGTTTTATAACTTCTATAAGAGGTTTATAAAGAATTACGGCTGCCTAGCTAGGCCCCTTACGAGGTTAATAAGTAAGGGAGTTCTTTTTAACTTTAGTACTGGCTACGAGACGGCTTTTAAGGCTATAAAGCTAGCGCTAACGTCGGCGCCTATCCTTTATTATTTTAAGCTAGAGTTATTAACGTAGCTAGAAATAGATACCTCTAACTCGGTATGCGCCGGGGCGCTACTATAATAATAAGAAAATAACGGGTTATAGTACCTAGTGGCCTTTTGTTTAAAAATAATAAGCGGTATAGAGCTTAACTACGCTATTTATAATAAAGAAATATTAGTAATAGTATTATACCTAGAGGAATAGCGCGCGGAGCTTATAAGTTATAAATATAGGTTCGACGTTATTATAGACTATTAGCTATTACTATTCTTTATAACTAAGCGCCTACTTAACTTATAATAAGCCCGCTAGGCTAGTACGCTAGCGGACTTTAATTTTTAGATTTACTACTACCCGGGGAAGGAAAACGTACTAGCTAACGCCCTCTTATAAAAGACGGAAGATATCCGTACCTAGTAAGTACTAAAAAAGGCTAATAGGACATAAGTCCTTATACCGCTAGGACTATTATCTCCTAATATCGTAGCGGAGCTACGGGCGTTACTAAGCGCCGCCGTTAGCTAATTATAGCTTATAGTTAGCTCACTTTTATTAAAAAACGAGCTATAGGGGTACTTATTAATAAAAAAGATTCTAAAGCTTAATAAGGACCTTATTATAGCGTCTCTTGCGCTAATACGAGCGCTAGTAGCCGAAGGACGCGAGCGCTAGTCTATTTAAAATAATAGATTATTAGTAATAGATAGGAAACTCGTAGTACCCGAGGAGGAGAACCTCCGTATTATAGTTATTTACGAGGTTTATAAGTAAAAACTCCTCGCCCACCCGGGGCATAATAAGGTTATAAAAATAATTAAATAGCGGTACTACTAGCCGGGCCTAACGGTAGATACCTATTAATACGTTTAGAACTACTATACTTACTACTAGTTATAAAAACCGCGCGATAAACCCCTAGGGGAGCTAAGACCGCTATTAATACCCGACTACCCGTAATAATATATCTCTACCGATTTTATAACTATCCTTACCGATTAAAAAGGATTTAATAATATATAGGTAGTAATAGACCGCCTAGGTAAAAGGGCGATATTTATTCCTTATTATAAGACTACTATAGCGAAAGATATAAGCCGGATGTTCTATAAGCGGGTACTACCTATCTTCGGCCTACTAGAAACTATTACGTCGGACCGAGGCCCCTAATTTATCTCCGACTTTTAGGGGGAGCTTTATAAGATCTATAGGGTTAAGTTATAGCTATTAATAGCGGATTATTTATAAACGGACGGCTAGACGGAGGTACTAAACTAGTATATCCTATAGTAGTTAAGATTACTAATTAACTAATACTAAGATAACTAGAGCGATATATTGCCTACGGTCGACTTTACTTATATTACTTAGCTTAGTAAGACTACGGGGCTATTATTATATAAAGTAGAATTCGGTTGCTAGCTACGGCTTTTTTTTAACTAATCTAAGCGAACTTACTAATTCGGCTTTATAAAAAAGAAGCTAAACCGTACCGACGCGCAGTATATAGCTTAGGGGATATACGAGGCCTAGGAGATTACTAGGGGTAATATAAAGGTCGCTTAGGTATAATATAAAAGGTATACTAACCGCCGCCGGCGCCCGGACGACTTAAAAATAAGAGACCGGGTCTTCGTTAATACTTCGTACTAGAAGTCCGCCGACGTAAATAAACTATAGTAGCTATAGGCCGGCCTATAGCCTATTATCGGTACTAAATAGGGGGGCACATAGGTCGTAGAATTACTAATAGGTAGCTGGGTATACCCGGTCTTTTACCTAAGTAAGCTAAGGAAGGCTACTAACAACTTACTACCCGGGTAGAACTAAGAGCTATTATTACTAATTATTAATAATAACAGCGAGCCGGAGTACGAGGTTTTTAAAATAGTTAAGTTATGTTTATATAGGAGAAAGCTATAGTACTAGGCAGATTAAAAGGGATACGATACGGATCTAACGTAGTACGACGCAGAGAGCTTTAGGTATATACTAATAGTACTATAAGCGTTCTATTACTAATACCTAACTACTAAGGGTCTGCTACGGAACCTAGACGTATAAATAAAAGCCGCCGTAGCTAGTAATTCGCTACTACTAAGGGACGACGATAATATAATAGTAGTAATTATAGCCATGGATTCGCTAGAATAAGGGGTAATTAGGAGGTTTATTTTTTAGTACTACGGACAGCGCCCTCTAGTATAGAGGGGGGGGTAATATTATAGTAATAGGTATTAGGGCCCCTGTGGGCCCCGTAGCTTAGCCTTAGGCTACGAGGCTAAGCTCCTAGTAGTTACGTAACGAGCTAGACCGCTAGGCCCAAAGGGCTAGCTCGCTAGCTTTTGCCTACTATTCTATTTTTTCCCTCTTTACGTTAAGTCTTTAGTTAATTAGGTCAATATAGCAGCGTTCCGACCTGCCTTAAGTTCCCTTTTGTAATATAAAAACCTCTTTTATATACGCTTATATCCCCTATATTCATATATTCTTACTTCTATATGAATATTCACTTTTTATACTCTTCATAAGAATATCCCGCATTACCTCGTTAAAGCTATACGTGCTAAAGGTTATGAGCCCAGTTATTATATAACTGAGGTTTTATTTACTTAAGTGAATATTATTCACTTATCCGAGCTCTTCTATTTTTATTTGCCTATATTATACCTATTATCATTTAGGTATATACCTTTATCCGGTATATACATATCTATATATCGAGATACCTTACTCCGCCCAAAATCACTTTTTCGAATTCGAAAATTCGAAATCGACCTTTATATTTAATAAAGGATTTATATATATAAAAAGGCAGACGAAGTGTAAGCCCTTTTTATACTATATACTTACTTTTATTAAATATCTATTTATAAGAAAAAGAAGTCAAAATAGACTTTTTCTTATATATATTTTTAGACTTGAAATAAGTCTATTTTCAAGCTTAAAAACAAGCTTGAATTCTAAGCTTAAAGTAAGCTTATTTATACTAGGAACAATACTAGTATATATTTATATTATATATATTCTAAAATATATATAATGGCGGATATTATTAAGGCAATTACAGGCTGCCTTATGCCTGAAAATCAACGCCTAAAAGGTAGTCAAAATTGGACTACTTGGCTTTCTACTCTTCATATTTATCTTCGACTTTTGAAATTAAATACCTATTTCGAAGTTGAAAACGAATATGAAAATATTACTGAAGAGCAAAAAACCCAATCCTTATTATTAATAAGGCAAAATATTCAACCTGAGCCTCTTTCACTTATTTTTGATCAAATTGATCCAAAAGAGGCTCTTAATACCCTTAAAGCATCCTATGAGGGTACAGGACCAGTTCTACGTCAACAATTATACCTCGAATTCCACGCTATTAGATTGGAGCATTTTAATAGCTTAAATGAGTTTATTAGCTCATTTAAAAGCTATATTTCCAAATTAAAAAGCGTAGGAGCTATTATTGAGGATATAGACCAAAAAACGGTCTTTATATCAGCCCTAACTAATATCTTTCCGATTTGGGCTGATCGTCAAAGGTCTAATCTAAGACTTAAAGAGCCCCCTACTTTAGAGGCTCTTATTACGGATATATTAGACGAAAATAGGAGAGAAATCGATACTCCTATGTCTAATAATACTATTAAGAGTAATAAATACTCTCGAAATAAGTATAATAAGTCTAAGACTTATTATAAGCAAAATACCAACCCAAATACCAACCCAAAAAGCCCTCAAATAAGCCCTCATATCAACCCAAACCAAACCAACCCCGAAACCAGCCCCGAAACCAACTAAACCAGCCCAACTCTTTTACGAAAAACCAACGCCCACATGGAGATTTGAACCCTCAGCCCTTACAATCAAGGAATTATATGGTTAGTGGTTCCGACCACTATACCATAGACCCACTTGATGAAAATTATCAACCTTTTCTCCCTCATATATTACCCAACTCGACTCCAAATGATAATTTGGGCCTTTCGGGAGAAAATACTAATAATTCGGCTAATATGGGCACAAATACAACTGAAAGGTGGTTGTATGATACGGGTTCAACAGTCCATATTGCTAATAGTATAGATTTATTCGAAAATTTCGATAATAGGGACAATTTACCCCCTATTCGAACCGGAGCTGGCCCAGTATACCCACAGGGTATTGGGGACTTAATTTTACCTATCTATTTACGGGGTAAAATTATACCTATAAGGTTAAAAAATACCTTATATATTCCAGAATTCCCACTTAATATCTTTTCAGGTATATTACACTACAAAAATGGTGGATATATTGAAAAGAATTATTTAGTGGATTCTGAGGGCAATGTATTTGCTTATTTGGATTTCAAAAGGCATGGATTTTTCCTTAATATTGCTTGGAAAAATCGAAGGCCTACTACAGGGTACCAACAAAACGATTTGGACCCTAAAAATCAGTATTTGGATCTAAAAAATATTTTAGAATCCATTCAAAATTCTCTTCATAATATTACTATTAATAATAGTAATATAGAGAAAAATACTGATTATTTATCTGAAAATTCAGATAATCAGGCCTATTCAATCACCCAGGAATGGCACGAAAAATTAGGTCATCCTTCTTACCCTTATTTATTAAAAACTGCGAAAATAACTAAGGGAATTCCTTTAGACAAATTAAAGGAAAAAGACCTAAATTGCCCGAGCTGTACTACAGCTAAGTTAACTAGGCAACAGCCTAAAATTAACTATAATCGGGCATTATTTCCACTAGAAAGGGTCTGTATTAATACAGTTAAAATTACCCCTACTACTATTAGTGGAAATAATTACGCTATTCCGTTTACGGATGATTTTACTGGTTTTCGAGATGTTGAATTCTCAAAAACCAAAGAGAATATAATTAATATTCTCAAAAACAAACTGGAATTTTATTTTAACCAGTTTAATTCCTACCCTAAGTATATACGCTTAGATAATGGTACGGAATTTAATATAGGGGAATTATTACCCTATATTAACGAAAAAGGCATTATTTTAGAGCCTTCGACGCCCTATACGCCCGAGCAAAATGGTATAGCCGAAAGGACTAATAGGGCCCTTATCGAAAAGGCTAGAACTATTTTATTAGCGGAGAAATTACCCCTATATTTATGGGACGTAATTTTGAAAGAATTAACTAAATTAGTTAATTTTACCGCTAATATACGCCTTGAAAAGACCCCTATGGAGGCTTTTCTCGATTATTTCTTCCCAAAAAGAAATAATAAGCCGGATTTATCTAATCTAAGAAAAATCGGCTCTAGGGTACTTATTTATTACCCTACTCAAAAGCGAGTCACTTCGAATAAAATGTATACCTATACTCAAAATGGTATATATTTAGGAAAAGAAGGTAATAATATATATATTATATATTGCCCTTCTAATCCTTTTCGATCTCGATTATTACGGACTTCGCATATTCGATTTATTCAAAATAATAGAATAGAGGGGGTAGAAAGCGTAAATCCTCCTTTATATTCTAAAATTTTTGATAAAATCGAAGATATTCAGGAAATACCTTCTAAAATAGAGGTATTAATTCCCAAATTATCTGAGGAAGAAAAATCTAAATATAAAGATTTTACTCAGAGTATTACCCTACCTCCAGAGCCTAATACACTAAAACAGGCTCTAAATAGCTCAGAAAAATCAGAATGGTTAAAAGCTATATATTCTGAGCTAGAGGTTATTATTAAAAAGGGTACTTTATTAGCTATAGACCCAAATAAGGTCTATAAAGCTAATAAAAATCCACTATCTACTAGATGGGTCTTTAAACGAAAAATCAATATTAATACTGGTAATATTGATAAATATAAGGCCCGATTAGTAGTTAGAGGCTTCGAACAACAGTATGGAGTCGATTATTTCCAAACTTTTGCTTCTGGAAGTAATCCTACTACCTATAGGGTACTTATAGCCCTATCTGCCCCTTTAAACTGGCATATACACCAAATTGACGTTATTGGTGCCTTTTTAAATGGGGATTTATTAGAAGAGGTATATATAGACCCTTCTAATATACTTTTAACTGAATTTTTTGAAAAATACCCTAATTTAAATACAATAAATTGGGATAAATCAAAAAATCAGTTATTACAGCTTTTAAAAGCCTTATATGGGCTCAAACAAAGCCCTAGACAATGGCAACTAAAGCTGAAGTCTATTTTTAATAAAATAGGCTTTTTACCTCTAAAATCCGATGAGGCTACCTATTTCAACCAGGATTTCAAAAATCCTGCTTTTATTGTTACCCACGTCGATGATTTCCTTATATTTAATCAAAATATTAAATATATAGAGGAAATTAAGGGTAAAATATCGAAATATATCGATATTAAAGACCTAGGCGAAGCCTCGAATTTCCTAGGCGTCAAAATTACTAGAAATCGGTCTAATAAGACTATTTCTCTCTCTCAAAGTCATTATATTAAGGAAATTCTTAATAATAATGATTTTTCCGAAGCTAAAATCACTAATATACCTATAAATCCGGGTATATTAAATAGTGATTTAGGGAACGAAAAAGACGACTATTTACCTCCAAAAGAGCTATTAAAGACCTACCAGCACCTAGTAGGATCTTTAATATACGCTATGGTTGTAACTAGGGCTGATTTAGCTTTTTCAGTCTCTTTCGTCTCCCAATACCTCCATAAGCCCACTATTTACCTACTTAAGGTAGTAAAAGGTATTTATAGATACCTTAGTGGCACTATTCACTATAATATTACCTATAATAGTAATATTGGGCCTGTAGAATTAGTAGGCTATACTGATTCTAACTGGGCCGGGTGTAAAAGTACTAGAAAATCAACTTCTGGGTACTTATTTACACTAAATGGAGGTCCGATTAGCTGGAAGTCTAAAAAACAGTCTACTATAGCACTTTCTACTACAGAGGCTGAATTTAATGGACTTCAGGAAGCTATTCGGGAAGCTATTTGGCTTCAGAATTTATTATCGGAAATAGGTTATCAAATTAAACCTATTACTATTAAAACCGATAATAATGGGGCATTATCTCTTGCTTATAATCCTGAATATCACCAAAGGACTAAGCATACTGCCCTATATTATTATTATACTCGACAGGAAGTAGAAAAAGGGAATATTAAAGTAGAATATCTCCCTTCTACTATACTGCCTGCCGATGGGTTAACAAAACCCTTACCTCGGGTTAAACATAAGGAATTCGTTAAGCTAATAGGCTTAAACGATCCTAATAACCCTATTTAACCTATATTATACCCCTAATATAGGTATTTATTTTCCTTATATTTTTATGAATATTTTAAGGAAAATACTCTAGGGTACCAAAACATTGTTCTAGGGTACCAAAAAACTATTCTAGGGTACTAGAAATCTACTCTAGGGTACTAGAAATCTACTCTAGGGTACTTGGTTAGCTATTTCAACATAGCTAATAAGGCAAAAGAGGGAGTGTTACGAAGGTAACTTTGTTTACCTTATTATTCGCCTTATTATCAATATTACGTAAGCAAACTATAAACCATATTAATCTACGATTTCTGTAGATTATTATAGGTATTGATTATGTAAGCAATACTGCTTATATAAGCTTACGTGAGCAATGGAAAGTACTGGAAGGTAACTGAATAATCTGGAATTTACTCGAGGCGGAATTACGTACTACGATTACGCATTCACTTACGTATACGCTTATTAATTATATCATAATTAATAAGCAATGGAATATTCTAGTAGGAGGTTTTTATGCCTATATGTAGGCGTGTATTTGCCTACCTAGACCTTTCGTTAAGCAAGCAACTTCTTATATAGTAATTCAACTATATTACTCTCTTTACTACAAAAACCTCTTTTATATACGCTTATATCCCCTATATTCATATATTCTTGCTTCTATATGAATATTCACTTTTTATATTCTTCATAAGAATATCCCGCATTACCTCGTTAAAGCTATACGTGCTAGAGTATTGCTTACATAATCAATACCTATAATAATCTACAGAAATCGTAGATTAATATGGTATATAGTTTGCTTACGTAATATTGATAATAAGGCGAATAATAAGGTAAACAAAGTTACCTTCGTAACAATTTTTAATTAATATAAAGAATCTTTATAATATTTCAAAATACTATGAAATAGCGTACGAAGCTATAAGTTTAGAGAGATTCCTTTTTAAAACTACGATCTTATATAAAAAAGATAATTACTAACTTTCTTTTATTTCTTAAACTAAAATTAAGTTATTAGTTATTAAACCTTAGCTAATAAAGAAGGGAAAAGGTTGTATAAAGCTAATTATAACTAAAACTTTAAACAAAATAACGTATAAAAATGTTCTAAAAATACGGCTTTTAATAAGTACTAGTATTAAACTAATAATAAAAATTAAAGAGGAATTATTAGTTAAATAAGAAAAGAAGATCGTTAAGAAGGAGGTAAAGGCTAAGAAAAAGGTTAAAAAGGATAAAAACGATAGAAAAGACGAGATTATAGTAGTTCGATAAGAAAATAAAATTTATAATAGTAAACAACTTATTATATTATAAAAATAGAAACGAGTATTCTCGTTAGTAAATAGTTTAGAGTAAACTATAATTATATTTATAATTCCTCTTCGTCCTTAGTATCGCTCATAATTATAAAGCTATTTAATATTCTAAGATTAATTCTAAAGTCTTCTAATCTCTACTTAACCTATATAATACCGCCCTATAGTTTACTAAATAAAATAACTTTTAGTTAGAGCTTATTACGTATATACTACTTTAAATAAATATAAAAATATTAATACGCTTTAAAATAAGAATAATTAGCCTCGCTAAACTTCGTATTTTTAACTAATATAGTTAGGGAGCCCTTGATAATTAAAGTATAAATTTATAAAGTAGCTTAAGGAAGATATACGTCTAGATTATTACTATTCTAAATAGCGTTTAATAGTTATTAAACTTAGTCTTAGTTAATTAGCTATATAAAGTCTTATACGGTTCGTAACGTAAGTTAATAATATAGTTACTATAGGTAACTAGAAATAATATAAGGGCAACCTTTTTAATAACGAATTCGATAAGAGTTCTAAATTTATACGAAGTTAATAAAATTAGAACAAATTAGTAGTATATACGTAAATAGAAGTATAATTTAGTTAGAGAGTATATTTATATAGAATAGCCCTTAAAACTTAAGTAGTTAGAAGTATTCCTATGAACCTAAGTATATTTATATATATTAAGATATATATTACTTACTTATTAATATACTAATCTACTTTAATAAAAACGATTCTACTAACTCTTAATCTTAATATTATAGATACTTTTACTAAAGATTTAGTAATTATAGAATATAATTAGACTTTTTATTATTAAACGGTATTATAAAAAGTAGTAATAAATACTAAATATAAAAACGGTTTCTTTCTCTCGGTTTAAACGAACTCGTAATAACATAAATCCCTATTATTAAATAATAGTAAGATATTATATAAGTATATTCCGGGATATATAAATAGAAACCCTTATATAGAACTATATAATAAACCGCGAATAAGTATTAATACTAGTATAGATCTTAAATTTAAATAGTAAAAGCTTGTTATACGTATTTAAAAACTAAATATAATTTAGTCTAGGAGTCGTAAACTTTTTATAATAGTACCTTATTTTACTTAACTAATCTTAAACTTATTATAAAAAGGTTTTGCGATATATAAAGTATAGTTTATCTTAGCTAATAATATAAGCTTATTAATAAACCTATATATAAAAATACTCTTTATTATACCCTTTAGTACGGTAAGCAACCTCTAGTATATTAAAAAAGAACTCTTTTAATTATTATTATATAATTACGAACTATTTTAGTATTTATTATTACTAAAGCTAATTCTATTAACGAAGTATTAATAATCTTATAACCGTAATTATAAATCCTTTAGACTAGAATTAAAAAAGGATATCTTTATTATTTAAGTATTATTAAAAAAATAATTCTTAGATACGAATTAATAGATCCTTAGAAAAGACCGTACGCTCTTCTCGTTATAAGTCCTATTTCGTAAGTTAATATTTAAAAGTTCGCTTTATAATTCTAGTATTAGAAACTATACAAATATATATAATAATTATATTATAAGTCTAATTACTCTCTAACTTTATAATAATTATCGTTCAATATAATAAAAAATTAATACGTAGTCGTACTATTTTAAAAAAGTAGTAATATATAAAATAAGAAACTAAAAAAGAAATTTAAATAAGGGGTAAATATTTATATATAATTATAGCGATATATAGGGGTATCCTTTTGCTTATGAGGTCTTATAAGTATATATATAGAAATATAAACGCTTATAGGGATTTATAACGCTAAAAAGGATAAAAAAGCATATAATAATAATATATAATAAATAAAAGTTCTATAATTTTACTAAAAACGTTAAACTTTAGGGGGAGCCTTTATATAGTTAGTTACGGCTTTTTACGGGCTAAACTAAGCGTATATACTCTAGCTTATAGTTAGTAAGTACCTTACGACTCCGTAGGGGCCTTATTACCTAGGTATTAAGCCTAACCGTACTATATCCTAATATATACCTATATAAACTCCTATATTATACTATATAAGAATATCGAATTAATTACTCCTTATTTAGAGTTTATATAAGTTAATAACGCTCTTTATAATCCTATATATTATTATATATACCCTTTTTATTATTTTTAGCCTACTTAGCTACTTATTTAAGGGCTTCTGCTATTATATAAAGGTATATAATAGGGATAGTACTTAAAGACTTAAATAGAGCGCTAATACGGACTTTATTACGGCCTTTATAATTATAACCGCGCTTAACGACCTTAGTAAGCGTATTATAAGTTAGTACGAACTGTTAGTAAACTATAAATAGATATAAAGTAGTATAGGGTAACGTACGAATAATAACGGGAGGCGTAACGAGCGTATATTTATATATAATAGATATATAATTATAACTAAAGTAGCCCTTACTTATAAAAGTAACGTAATTAATAAAAATGCTTTTACTGGCTTTATAACGGGCGCACGACTTAGTACTAGTCTTAGTATCGCTATATATAGTCGTTTAGATAGTATTAATAACCTAAGTACGAGTTACGGTAATATCCGGGAGTATATAATAGCTATTTTTGGTAATCTTAGGGTTAAGCTTAATTTAACGCTAGGGCTAGATTATACGGGTTAGTATAGTAATATTAAGTAATATAAGGTAGTATATACTAACCTATATAATACTAAGGTCACAGATTTAATAAAAAGTCTTTAAAAGGGAAGATAAAGAGCTTATAAATAATATAAGAATCCGTATAATAAAAAAGCTATTATATAGAGGTATACGTATTAATAAGGAGGTAAGAGGTTATTTTATAAGATATAAGGTTATTAGGGTACTACGTAAGTTAGTATACGGGGACCGTCGGGAGCTATATACCCTTAATACGGGCCGGAACGCTATATTAAGCGCTTATTATGAGTATTATATAGCGTACGCGATTATTAAAAAAAGGAGTATCCTATATAAAATTATTAGTATATATATATAAATAGTTAATACTAAAGAAAAAAGTAAATAAAAAGAATTAAATTATAAATAGGTATATACGCGTAATTATACTTATAATTGCGCGTATATTAGCCTAAGAAGAAGTATAATTACTAATTAATAAAAATTGCACTAGCAATTATATATAAAATTGCCTAATTATACTTAATTAATATTTCTAATTAGTAAATCGCGAATATTATACTTATAATTGCGTATATAATTAGGTAATAATAATAAAAGTAAAGTAGAAAAGGGTATAAAGTATAATAAGGCAAAATATAATCGCTAATAAGTAATTATAGGGGCATAGGTAGATTACTTACCTTATTTAAGGAATATTAAGTTAGTTAAGAAGAAAGGGAAATTAATTAGTAATATAAATTAATAAGGAGGATATGCCCCCTAGCTACCCTACTTTCGCTAAGTAGTATAACTACCCTTATATAACTACTACTACTTACGGTTATAAGTAATTCCTTATAATAATATACGGGATTTATTATAATATTTATTTATATATACGAGAAAGTCGCGCTATTAATGCCTAAAATTTACGGTAGCTGTAGGTCTATTGGAAAGAACGGTTTTGGCGGAGTGCCTCTTGCAGTCTGCCGTACCTACTTACGATTACCGCGGCCTGCCCAACCTACGGTTGGAACTTCCTTTTTACACCTACGCAGAAGATCAGATAGTTAAATTGACCTCTTCGTCAACCCACGGTTCGAACCAATTATCCTGTGATACGGATACCAACAGATTTCCCGTCTATTCAGCACAGCTGTCTGAGCAAAGACATGGGTGCCGAGCGTCAGCACTAGCGATGTCTCTTCCCGAAATGGAATCTCTCATAGAATGTCTTTACCACCAAAGCTTATTCTCACGTCTTGAGTGTTACAAAGCGGGGGCGTCCAGGGCGTTTAGTTATTTCTTGAACTGGTTGTGAGTATCACACGTAAGGTGCTAACTGCCACCCTTTCCTGCAGATAAAGACAAGCTCGTGGAAGTACGAACTGATTGGACACGTTCATCGATTCCCTCGAAAAAGGATTTGAAACAAACCCAAGAACCTGTTACCTCCTAACGATCTTAGCTGGCATCCCTTCCTTAGGATGAGCGGTGATCTGTGTTCCTGTCATCCACTGGAAACCTTTCTCCCCAAAAACCTCTGGCGCGTCCTCGGGAAATTGCGGCACAACTTCAAGCTCTCTCACAGTCAACGCCAAGATGAGTCGCATCTCAACGAAAGCCAGCTCCTGGCCAATACAATTTCTAGGACCCAGCTCAAAGGGTCGGAATGCACTCTTCACTGGGTGAAGAGGATCGCCCTCCTTGACTAGCCATCTCTCAGGAATGACTGTGTCAGGTTCTGGCCAAAGCGTGTCCCATCTGTGCATCGCTTGCGATGCCACGAACATCATGAACCCGTCGGTGGGGAATCGCTCGCCTGTTTCCGGGTCGGTGATAAACACATCGGGAGCTCCCTGTCGCACCGTCCCGACTGGTGGGTAGAGGCGGAGCGTTTCTTTCAGCACGGCGTTGGTATAGGGAAGATGGTTCAGCAACGCGGGGTTCTCGACAATCTGAGATGCTGCGGCGCTTGCATCGCTCCCAAGGACTTCATCATGTTCGGACCGCACCTTCTCGAGAATAGCGGGATACTTGCTCATAAGATACCAGGCAAAGCAGAGAGCACTAGCCGTGGTATCATGACCTGCAAGTAGAAATATCTTGAGCTGAGAAACGGCAATGTCGATGAATTGAGAGTCGAGCTTCGCTTCGGCTTTGGAGCCAGCCGCGGACACCTCTTTGATGTAGGAAGTTATTGCTAGACTGTTGACGGTTTTGGGACCATTACTGTTGCTTCTTTCTGATATAATTTCTTTGAGCTGTCGCTCGATATGCGGAACGATCTCGCGCTTCATGACGTAGTTGTAGTAAAGCATCTGAAACGGCCGCAAGGGATTGATAGACTTTAGGAGATTAGGCGGGCTATTGTCTGGGATCAGCAAGCCAATCTGCTTCTGCAGAGCTCTGAAAACGGGAGAGTTTGTTGTTTGTGCATTGAGGCGAGTCCCCCTAGGACAGAGACAGTCAGCTGAAGCAAATTTCCGAGAAAGCTCTCGAATCGAAACCCCTCATGGGGGCGAGTGGAGGGACTCACAGAACCGCTCTGCCGATGACGTCCACAGTGGCCTTCATTACACCGTCCTCCAGAGCAACAGTTGCTCCCGAGTCAGCAAGAGCCTCGAAAGACTTTTTGAGAACTAATGCTTCTTCAACCATTGCAGGGACTAATGAGAGGATGTTCCGAGCTGAGAACCCTGGGTTAAACACGGCCCGCCATGTCTTCCACGTCTGGCCCTCCATGTTGACAAGATCATCGCACCCCGTCAGTGGGTGAAACTCCTCTTTCATCATGGAATGTTTTGGTAGCGAACGCTCCTGTGTGAATTGATCTGCAATCTTTGGGTGAAAGACGGCAATCATGGGCGGGCCGATGGGCCAGGTGTCTACGTAGACTAGCCCTTTCTTGCAGAGGTCCGGGTATTCTCTCAACAGTAAAAGCGGGAGCACTTGGCCATTGAGTCCCGGAGGTTGCTTTGCCATCAATTTGCCAACAAGCAAAAGGTGGCCAAAGATGAACGAGTGCGGAAGAACATCCTGTAGCGCATCATCAGTCAGTTGGGTTGATCCACATCAAGACAAGTACTCGGAGCATATGAGCTTTCCAGATTGACTACATACCACTCCATGATCTTTGGAGACGGCCCGCACTCTCGACCTGACCTGGATCAGCCGGATAAGAAATTTTGCAACGTAGAACGCTGCAAGTGCGCCTAATGCTTGGACCAACAACACCACATTCAAACCCATCCTGGACGATGCAAGCTTTCGCTAAAGGCAGTGATCGTGAAGACGTATAGCGCCTGGGGTCCAAAGTTGGCGAATGGACGATTCACGCACGAGGAGAGAAGTCAATTGCTAATGACGGGGTTCCTACTCGCGGACGCGGGGTTGCTTGTTAGACAGGTTGGATGGATGACATAATTAAGGGGATAAAAAGAATGAGGAGGAACGGCATTCATGGTCCAACCGTTTTGAGGTTAACTCGAATTTGTGGAGATTAGTTGCTACGGCGCCGGCGGGGAGACATTCCGGCTCGCGTCAAGCATGAGACCAACTCAATTCTGTTTGGCAGAGGCAGACCGGGTAAGAACGAGAAAGATGGTGAAATTGTGTTACGTAGGTGGCAATTGAAAAGATAGACGTCACAGCATTACTCTCACACTACCTATCCAGAGGAAAAACCCAAAAATGGAAATATTGACATGAAGATGGACGAGCGTCGGCTTGGACTAATACCGCTAACATGTTTCCAGGTGTACAGAATACGAATGCGACCAAGACATTCCGTATCTTCAGCGCGTACTACCAAGAACTATCAAGTTCATCCCAAACAACGAAAGGCAATCCGCAGTACGCGTCTCCTTCAACCAACTTCTCCGTGCAACTCGCAACCTCCTTTCCGAGAGAGGGGTTGACATCCAGGAAAAGAGTAATCGTCGTGCCACTGCTAAAGGCTATCGTACTGCAGGTATCGTTCACAGCCGCAACATGCCATGAGCCACAATACACAGTTGTGCCATCCGCTACTTCTGCTCCCACAGGAGGATCAATGATTTCCTCACTGTATCCTGGTGCATTAGTAGGGATGGTCGTATCCCCGTTGACGGTGTCATTGCCAGCGTAGGCGCCGTCCGGCGGTGACATGCAAAGAACGTGGCCAAAGGTGGCGGCGCTGGCAATGTGTAAATTTTCGCAGTTCTTGTCCACCCACCGATTGTACTTCTGTGTGTTACCGAGTACCGGCGTAACGGCTGTCATGGTCAGGTTGTACTCGATTGAGGCGCAGGTATCGTCGGGCTGGATGACCCATGTGAGAGTGCAGGGCGGCGGGATGCACAGCTTGGAGCCGGCCTCGATATTGAAGCAATCGAAGATCGTGTCTGGGTTCTCGAAGTAAAGTGTTGCTGAAGAAACGCTGTTCGACTGGGCTATTGTGTCGCATGTGTCCCCTTCAGCCGTAGTGTACCATTTGTCAGTCTGACAGTAAGTTGCCGGGTCTTCGATGATGAGTGGTGTCTCGGGTATAGTCGTGTTGACACCGGCTGTACCGCACTCGGTGACCGTATACTCATATTGAGACTGGATAAAGGAGTCGTACTTGGAGTACCGTGAACGTTGAGGGATGGCATAGTGCTCCACCCAGCAGAATGAGCAAAGCTCGTTCTTGGGCATCTCTTCAATGGTAGAGACCGTGGTGAAGCCGTCTATGATCTCACCGCAATACTTGCCACTGTCGGTATCCTTCAAACAAGTCTGGTTCCACCCATCCCAAATGCGGCCTCCGAGAAGAGTTGGCAGAGCATCGTTGACTTCGTATTCCGCGCAAGCGATGGAAACACTGTCAAACCAAGTCTTCAGGCTCTTTCCGCAAGACTCAGCGCACACGCTGTCGGTATCGTTGACATTCCCAAGCCAGCTGCGAATACCGGGCCCTTGATAATCTTCAGTGCGATTATCACATGCAATGATCTCGGTCAAAGCACTGCTGCAGGTCTCTGGCAAGACGAGGCCGTAGAGCTGTTCCAGCATTCCGCTCGTCCATACACGATAACCTTCAAACTCGCGCTCGCCTGCTACGTCAGTGGAACCCTGAAGCCATGCTAAGACGGAGGCCAGGAATCCATTCACGTTGTCTTTGGCATATGTTGGAACACTACCCAAAGGCGACACCATCTCAACGATAGCTTTGGTGCAGAGGTTGTAGATCCAGATGTCCTTGCTTTGCTGTACTCCCATAGCGCGCTCCTGACAGTTCTCTGTGTCTAAACAGTCCTGACTATAGTCGATGAACCAGCTGTAGAGTCCGGCACCGAGCATGTAGATGGAAGAAGAGTCGATGATTCGGACTGCCCAAGAGACGGCACATGTTGCGGAGGAGGAAGCCACACAGCCACTGAATGTCGGGTCGTTGGGAAACAGGCCAGTCGTGAACGGTGTGGGTGCTTTAGGGACGGGTTGAAAGTAAGGGGACTCCGTCTGGATCATTCCCATGACCACGTTCCTCGCGTTGGAGAACTGATACTGGTACAAGACATTATGCTCTACTGAGGTTCCCCAGAGCCAAGCCTTTGCGCTTTCGACGAGGAGACCACGGCCGGCATAAATGTCGATTTGATCGAGAGTGATCTTGTCAAGGTCATGATCTGCAGTCCAGAGCCAAACGTTCTCGAGATATGCAGTTGATTTGGGCTTCAAGTGCATCAGAAGAGAAGCAGCCTTGCACCTTGAGTTGACGATTCCAGAGTCTTTGGGGCAATTTGCGGTGGATAGATCACTCCCCGCTGCACCGCCAATACGAACGTGTGTATCTGTCAAGCAATGCTGTTAGACGCCTGCCAAGAATGATTTCGAACTGAACAGGAACTCTCACCCCACATGCCAGCAGATCCGGTGCTCGATTCAGCAACGTTCCATTCGATGGTAACGGCGCCTGCGGTGGGCCCCTTGACGGTAACCATCATACTTGTGATTTCTACAATTCCAACATCTCCAGCTTTACCAACCTCAACCACGGCTCTTGGCTGGGTCTCGTCGGAGAACTGTGGGTGAATAGAATGAATTAGCTTATCAGTACTTGGTGGACACACCAATTTTAGACGGTCTTTTACCAACCTTGTCTCCTGTGCCCATGATCTGGGGCCAAACCTGTCCGATGATACGGGAGCCGACGGGTACGCGAAGAGTGTCCGTCACAAGGTAAACACCGTAGGGGAAGAATACAACGGAAGAGGTATTCGCGGCACCCTGAAGGATTGAATTCAGCGCGCTCGTGTCGTCCGTCTTGCCATCGCCTTTGGCACCAAGTGTCTTGACGTTCATGACCTTGCTAGAAAGAACGTCTTGGTACTTGGGTCGTCTTCTCGTGAAAAGATTCGGTTTCAGGTTGTCATAGGCGTCACCCAACAAGCCCTCGTTTCGCTCCATGACAGCGATGTGTTCGCCATTGACAAAGGATGTTTGCCCAGCACCCGTGGTAGCGTTCGTAATACGACCGAAACCCCAGCTATCGACAACAACAGAATTACCGCCGTTCAAGAGGATGTTTCCAGTCTCGTTGTCAGTGATTGCCGTTATGGTGTTGAAGAACCCGACATTTTGCAGCAGAAATGAGGTAGAATTCTCGGCATAGAGCGTTGTGACGATGCCCTTAGGGGTGTTTGCGATGATGGAGTCCACCAATATGAGTGATCCCACTCCTTGTCCAGTCGACTTTGGACCTCCAGCCTAGGTTTTGTTCTGTCAGATTCCTTTCCAAAATCAAGTAGAAGTTAATGGCTGGCTTACACCGCCGACGACGAGAAGCGCGGTCCCGCAACTTTCAAAGATGAAGTCCTGCATAGTCCAGGCCCAGTCCCAGTGGACCTGGACACCAACAACGGAATTAACGAACACTAGGTGTGAAGTCGTGAACTGCTGATTTCCGAAGTATGCTCTACCAAATGGTCAGTCTCTGCAGAGCATTCTTCCCAGAATGGCGGGAAGCATACCCAAATGCACCTCCAACAAAGGTGAGATCAGCTAAGAAGCCACCCGATCCATTCTCCATGTAAACGCCCTGTAGGTCTATGTGAGATACGTATTCTTGAGTAAAAGGGTGCTTGCATTTCAGAGATCAACTAACCTGTTGGTTGTTGCCAGGAACATCCGACTCAAATTGCATGTAGAACTCGATGTTTTCCAGAGATGTTGCTTGTGCGACTTGCCAGTTGATCCCACACATGTAAGTCCATGAAGATGCGGGTCTGATGTCAATCTTGAAGTTCTTGATACTTCGAAGGAAATTTGCAGTGTTCAGGTACCTGAGATAGAGGAAGTCAACAACAGACGAGACCGCCGGGACGTTAACGTTGCATATGCCACATCACAGAGATAGCATCCAGAGGGATTTCCACATACCATTCCTCGTCATCACTGATATAGACATCACTCTTGATGACACCTTGGCCCACGAAGCTTGACGCAGCCAACAGTGTTGGTACATCGAGAGGCTAAACATTGATGTCAGCAACTCACAAGCGTTGATTTCCAATGTCAACTCACATTGCCGAGGAATTCTGTGTTAAAGTATTGAACGATCGGACTGCTGACCAGATACGTCCCTGGCGGGAAGTAAACGACAGCAGGATAAATCGTGCTCGAGCCACAGTCAGGACCGCATCTGACGCCGTCGCTTACGGCTTTGTTGATAGCATCTGTATCATCTGTCACACCATCGCCTTTTGCGCCATAATCTTTCACGTTTCTCCAAACCTACGTAGAGTCAATGTTTTCAGTCTCTCTGATGATGATTTGGTTAAGAATTAAACTCACTTTGTAACCGCTAGGAGCGAAGGGACTGGTTCCGGATGAGCCCATGCTGACCATCCACCACTCCTCGGCACGCTTGCTCAGTTTGTCATTTCCGTATACCGAAAGCCGCCCCTCGGGAGTTTTGGGCGACTCTGGAGTATTGGTGTCATTTGTCTTGTGTGCATACTTCTCTCTTATGGCTTTAGCCACCTCGCTGTGGTTTCCCTTAGGAACTTGAGGCGTAGACTCTGCCAGAACTTTGGCGGCCTCGGCTAGCTCAGGGGAGATAGAGAAGTTTGGAGCGGAGATCTCGGCACTGCTGTTGTTCTGGCTTTGACGCCTTCTCAACGTAGTATCATTGCTGATCACGGCAGGCGCATCCAAAGCCGGGGCAAGACTCGGTGTCTTGGAGCCAGAATGAAACTCATACTTGTTAAAGTGTGGATTCTCGACTCTGGCTTTGTTGAGAAGCTTAAGAGCAGCGAGTGCTTCCTCTACAATGTTCGCGGCACTGGAGTTCTTGTTGTCGGCGCGAGCATGCAGGTGAGCATGGTTGCGATGCGAGTGCTGATGACCCGAGACAGTTGTTGCAAGACATGCGAAAAGAGTGACTAAGAATAGCAGGCTGCTCATCAGGACGTTGAGACGACCCATCGTGCTTGACTTTGCAGGTTTCGACGAACCTGGTGAAATTCAACGAGGCATGCGTGTGAGAAAGACAGAATGTCACAAACTCAAGGTGATTCCAGTTATCATCTATACCAAGCGCTATTCAGCAAGACTCCATCCTGTCATGAGATCGATAATTGAATGTCTCATTTCCGGAGTCACCCGTCGTTGCATATGCACTTAGGCCCTTACTTGACCAAAGTCCCAAACACAGTTGGTCTCCCCGCCATGACCCTTGGGCTGTGGAGTGGGAAGCAAGAAGAATAATAAGCTTACGTGCTTGGCGAGGAGCACGGGCAGGACAAGGGTGTTCGTTTTTGTGAGTTCATGATCGTTCTGGCCCTACGATAATGGCTTGCACTGGGGTATGCAGTTTGTTGGTGTCGGATTGGAAGTCTAATTCGACCGCGGCGTACGGCCGACTGCGCAGGGGCCAATTAGGGGCCCTATTTACAATTATCATAGCCAGCCTAACCTACGGTTAGAACCTCCTTTTTACACCTACTACGCAGATATTTATATAGTTTAATTAATCTCTTCGTTAACTACGGTTCGAACTAACTACTTTATAATAGGGATACTAATACTAATTAGTAATTAAATTCTATTATCGTAAATTAATAAGGTATCTTATTATATAGAAGAGACGACTTCTTAATACCGCACGGGATAAGAGATTTATATTAATTAACCTTATAGAAATAAACGAAAAAGGAGGCGATTTTTAAATACCGCACGGAATTAAGTAATTATAGCCCTTTATTACTTATGAGAAGTTAACGTTTATTATATTAAATTATGTTAATTAACGGAACTGCTTAAGTAACTAGCCTTTTATTATTACCCCGAGTAGCTTTTTTACTAAACGACTTTTCTATAGCTAGCCCGCGATTAGAAATTAACTAAGTAATAAAAGGGATCGCTAGTAAGCAATAATTACTTAACTATAATTAAGCTACGAAAAAGACTACTTAAAAGATATAAAATAGGGTACCGAGAGGCTATAAAAGATAAGATCTCTAAGGTATCTAACCTTACTGCGTATAAGTAATAAGTAGGTATTTTTAATAAGTTTTTAAAATATACGATCTTATAAAAAAGAGGGCTTAACTTCGTTAATTATACTTAACGGCCTATACGGTTCTTAATAACTTATATAGCTCTTTTATAAGCCGCCCGGCGTTTATTTTTAACTATTCTTACGGAATACTACCCTAAAAAAGGTAGGTTAAGGAAAGAAGCTATTTAGAGATTATAGAGAGTATAAGGCTTAAGAGGCTAAAAATATATAAGATAGCGGAAATTAGTAATTAATAAAGATCTCGAGACTAATTACTATATCTTTTTATAATAATATAAACGTTTACTATCATTATTATAAAAAAGAATTACTAAAACTTACCCTTTTATATTAAATAAAAAAGAGGATCTTAATAAGTATAATAGTTAGCGATTTAGAAAAGTAATAATAATTACTAAAAATAATAAAAATAAAAGTAGTAGCGAGACGGTAAGAGGAAGTAGGAATCTCTTAAACCCTAATAAATTCATTAGGTAGTAAAAGTACGGATTTATTATAACTAGCGCACGGATTAGATATATCCTTATTAAAATTAAATATATTAATAACTATTAATACGGGTATAAATTAGAGCACGACCCTTAGCGAGTTAGGGTAAAAAAAAAGAGGACGAAACCCGATCCTAAATAAAATCTTAATCTCTTATAAATAAGTAAATATTAACCCGGACTATTAGGGGACGTAGATATATAGAATCGCGAATTAGCTTAATAGTAAGTAAATTAACGTAGTATTAATCTATTTAACTAAGGTTTATAAGAAAAAGGGGCTATAGGGGTAACCCCTATTTTACGAGATTGCAAACGACCTTAGTTACTAACTAAACGAATAGTTTGCGAGCGTAAGCCTAAGAATTATAAAAGTAATTAATAAATTCTTTTATAGGCGAGGGGTATTATTAGCGTAATTATAATCGTAAGAGCTATATAAAATACTAATAGCGATAATTATAAAAGAGGAATTCGTACTATAGAACTAAGCATAGGTCGATAGAGCGTATAATTACTTTAATAAATTTAAAAAAAAGGGTAAACGACCCAGATTTCCTCCCTATAATTACTAACGGAAATCTATTATTATAAAAAGATATACCGAAGTAAAATATAGTACTAAAAGTACGATACTTAATAATTCTACCTATTTCGATTTATAACTTATTACTACTACTAACGTAAAATTCAGCGCCGATTAGCTAATAAAAAAAGAGGTAGATAACCCGAAGTTATTAATAATATATAGTAACATAAAGATCGTATATAAAAACCGAAAATCTAATAGTAAATACGAAGTAATTTATAGACTTTAAGAAAATCTTTTTAAAAAAGAAATTATATTCTAAGGGGAAGTATAAGGTCTTATAAAAAACCCTAACGATATTTTATAATTACTATAAAAAAGTTAAAATTAAAGAATACTAGTACTATTCGGTAATTAATATCGTACTCATAAGCAAAGCCTCTAATTATTATTATAAAGCGGTGTATAATCTTAATTAAAACGACTTTTTTAATATAATTAATATAATCTAAAGCCGCTTTGAGACTTACGATAAGAACCTAGAGCTCCTATTTAAGCTACGAGTAATTTTTTTTATATTTATAGCTAGGATAATAGAGGGTAAATTATAAGTAGAGATCTTTAAAAAGCTTATCGATTAAATTAATAAGCTAGTAAAAACCTAGCTAAATAAGGGGATAAATAAACGGAGAATTGGATATTTCTATATTATAATCTAGCGTATACTAGAGGTAAAAATAACCCTATACTAGGTACCTAAAAACTATAAAACGTTTTATTTAAAGCTAAGATCTAGCTTTAATATTAAAATAAGAATGCCGCACTAAACCTATTTCTAAGCGTACGACGGCCCTTACTAATAATATTAAGTTAATTAAACGTATAATAAGAAAAGAAAAGAGGCTAAATATAGTAATTACTAATAAGGAGGCCTAGATTCGTTAAATAAGTAGAGATTTAACTTACGGGTAGGGTAATAGAAAAAGTAATACTATATTTATAAAAAAGAAAATATTAGTTAAGTAACTATTCTAAAAAAGAGCGTACTAAATCGTACGAATAGTATAAAAAGTTAAGGGTAGTAGATAATAAAACTAGCCCTCGTTAGTTTAACTAATTCCTTATTATATATAAGGGAAGATCCGGGGGCACGGAACTTAGTAATAGTAATTAAGATAATAGTTTAAAGTATATACCCCCTATAAAAGATTTAGAAAATAAGGAAGATCTTACCCCCTATATTAACGAATTAGATTATAACGAAATTGATAATATTAACTACTCTTTTTTTACCCCGTTAGCTTTTAGAAAATATATAAGGCTAAATAAATAAAGGGTAGTAAAAGCTCTTAATAAGTAAGCTTTTATTTACGGATAGTAAGGGAAGGTCTTTTAGATAATAAATACGGAGGCGGCTAAAAGGGCGAATTTAATAGGGCCAAAGCCTATTCTCTTAATAATTAAAAAAAAGACGCTATCTCTTTTAATATTTAAAAAAAAGGAATATGGTACTAAGTATATCTAGGGGTAGCTAGAGGGGTCCTTTTTATATTACTTAAATCCCTCGAATACTAAGCTCGTATAGGTATTTTATATAAATAAAAGGTACGGCTTAAATAATTTCTATAGGATTATCCTAAATACTAGGGTATCGTAATAGTTAATTAGAAAAAAAGGGTAATTCTAAGCGCTATAGAAGATCGTATTAGTAACGCTTAATACGTCGACGGCGGGTATTATAAGGATTAGTTTTAGCCTAAGTAAAGAAATCGTCGCCCTAAGTATAATAGAAGTAGAGACGTACTTCGGAATAATAACTTTCTATATTTTACCTATTAATACCCCATTTCTCTTATATTTAAAAAACATAGATCGACTAGGTATTATATTTAATAACATAAGGAATAGAATTTTTAGTAATAAGCACTTCGAAATAGTCGAACGATAATAGGGGTATACGTTTATAAAGCTTACTAACGATACGAAGTCGATTAATTACCTAACGGAAAATAAGCTTAAAAAACTATATTAGAGATTCGGGTACCCGTTAGTTACGAGGCTATATAACCTCTTAAAATAATTAAGTAATAATAATATCGAAATAAGGGCGCTAGAGTAATTAATAAAAGTATGTTACTAATACTAAATAAATGCATAGAGCCTACGCAAATTTAAGTTTAAATTGCGTAATAAGCTTAACTTTAACTAAGAAATCGTTATTAATATCTTCTATTTAAATAGTCGGCTAGTATTATATATAATCGACGTAGCTATATCTTTTTAAGTAAGGTAATTCCTCTAGGATTTATAAATAAAAATAGTATAAGTAGCCCTACGAAAAAGCTAAATTAATATATACTAAGGACTGCTAAACGGTATTAAAACCGACGCTAATACTAGCTTTAAGTTAGTAGAATTTAGGGATAATACGACGGCCTATGGTATATAGCTAAAAGTCGTACTTATTAAAGCGCACTATAGTATTAAAAAGGTAGAGAGGGTATACTAATAATTAAAAAGGGCGTTTAGAATTATTAAAAAGGAAAATCCGGATTTTACTAACGACGAATACCTCTAGATAGTACTTAAATACTATAACGATATTATAAGGCCTAACGGACTTATATTAATACTATTAGTATTTAGAGTATATTTAAGAACGACCTTAGCCTCGTTATTATTACTAAGTATAAGCTAACGAGCCCGAGTAATTAAAAAAGTAATACGGGTACTACGCGAAGTAAGTATAAAAAGGTAAGTTAACGAGGTAATTATTATGCGTAATAAGCCCGATATAGGGGAAAATCTAAATATATTACTAAATTCGGATATATAAATATAGTGCGAAATCACCTAATAATAGGCTAGGCTATATAAGTTAATTTCCGTTAATAAGCGCTTTTATATAGTTACGAGAGATCGTAACTAGCTACTTAAAGTATTAATTACGGTAGTTAGACCGTATTATATAGATCCTAACGAGGTAATTTCTAACTTATAAAAAGAAGAAGAGCTAGGGGAAACTATATAACCCGTAGTAGAGGTATAGGAAATTATCCTTAATAAAATCGTTATAGTAATATTAATAAACGACGAGGAAGAGGAAATTACTAAACGGGTACTAATACTACTAGCGAGACGTCGTAAAAAACCACGACGGTAAGCCTTAACGTAGTAATTTATTACTAGCGACGAGGTAATTAATACCTTTTATATAGTAAAAAAGAAAGCCGATTTCGAACTAGTAGTTAAACTACGTAAAGAAGGCGTAATTATAATTATTAAAAAGCCGTATAAGGGATTAAATCTTATTAAAATAGATACTCTTTACGATCGAGGGGTCTATTGATTTATCCTATACGACTTAGAAAAATATATAAACCTTCGTATATTTAAATTATAAATAGTTTATAAAATTAAAAGGAAAGGAATACCCTAGCTATATAAGAAGTTTAAATACGTAATTTAGGGGTACGGCGATGTTAAAAAGGCAACGCTACTTATATAATCGCTTATTATATAGCGCTATAGCTAACGATTAATAATAATACTAATAATATCGCTATAGAAGAAGGGATATAAGACTTAGAGCCGTAATATTACCTAAGCCTATACTTAATTAGCCATAGGGCTTATAAGGAAAATCCTAGCTTATTTACTAAAGGAAATAGCTAGTAAGTACTTAGAAAGTACGATTATTAAAGTACTTAAGCTACTATATAAGCTCATAGAATCGGGTACTTATTAATAAGCTACTTATTACGATTTTTATATTAATTAACTATTAATAGTTACCTCTATATACGACCCGTACTTATTAGTTACGGAGTATAAAGGCGACTAATTTAGGATTATTAGAATATAAACCGATAATATATTAGGCTTATTTAATATTAATTTTATAAAAAAGAAGGATAAGGAGCTTTAAAAAGCGGGCTTTATAGCAAAGCTAAAAGAGGTCTTTATAATAAATACCCTCTTAGTATTTAATAGTAGGATTTTTATAATTAAAAGGGAAACCGTCGTTTTTTAGTAAAAGGGGTAGGGCGAGAAGATTAACTTCGTTAATCTAAATATAACTAATATTAAAAAGTAGTATAAGGCTAAGCTCGCGCGAGGGGTATATATTATAAGTATTTATTAGCCTAAGGTAATATTTAACTATATTAAAATAGCGTAAGCTATAGATCTAACTAAACGGGACGTCGAGGTATTTAATAAGTAGCTTAAGTAGTAATAAACGAATCTCGATCGAGGTCTCGTCTATTACTTAATCGACTTTATAATTAGTAAGCTTTACGTCTTTATTAATAGGTTATTTACGAATAATAATAACCTTATTTCGTAATTAGGGTATATTATTATCCTAGCTAACGAGAGTATAGGTAAGAGCGAATTTATTATATATAGTAATATAATTTACTACTCGTTAATTAAAAGTAAGTGGGTAACGAGAAGTATATTAATATTAGAGGTCTATGGTATAGTTAATAGCATTAACCTCTCTTACGCGATTTTAATAATACTAAGGAAGATTATTAATTAAATTAGCTTTTTACTTATTTTAATAGTTATTTATATTAATTCCTATTTATTATATAAATACCTTATTAAATTAGGAATAATAAAGGAAAAGAGGCTTGTAATCGATATTATAGCCCTTAGGTAATTATACGAAAAGCGCAAGATACTCGAGATCCGTTAAATTAATAATAAAAATAACCTCGCAGACGCTTTTATAAAAATAATACTAAATAAGGGATTAGAGTAATTCGTAAGTAATAAAAAAGTTATTATATAAATAGAGGGATAGGTTATATAAAAAGAGTAAAGAAAAGGGGGAAAAGGAGACGACTTAGTAAACGGGCCCGAGGTTAAATTATACCTCTAACCGTAGCGGCTAAATTAATAAAAGAAAAAGAAAGTTAGTATTAAATTAGAAATTTAATTTAACTGCGGTATACGGCTAACTACGTAGGGGCTAATTAGGGGCCCTATTTATAATTATCGTAGCTAGCCTAACCTACGGTTAGAACCTCCTTTTTACACCTATTACGTAGATATTTATATAGTTTAATTGATCTCTTCGTTAACTACGGTTCGAACCAACTACCCTATAATAGGGATACTAACAGTTGGCTATGCTTAATAGGAAGCCCAGACGTCCACTCTCTATACCTATCTCTAGTCCTAATGAGTTCATTCTTCCGATTGACCACATTCCTGTGTAAATGAAGAAGTTTAGAATACCATAATTTCCTGCAGGTCCTGATGGGCAATCAGCACTAATGCAAGGGCTTCCGGAGTCCTCTCCGATGGAAAATGGTGGGTCGTGGCAAATATGTCCTCGCAGCGGCCGCTAGGCAGCCATTTTGAGAGAGAAATATCTTATACGGAGTGCTGGATTCCGGAAAGAGGCGGAGACACACCGTCAAGGATACAACCATCGACAGTCATCAGGCGACGAAATGCCAAATCGAACGCGCATGCATGGGTTGCATCGCACTTGACCCGGTCTGCAAGGTACAGCCGGCAATCTCTCCTCTTTGAGGTCGGTCGGTCCGCTCCGGGATAGCCAAGCCGGCTCGCGAGGAAACAAGCTTATGTCTCGACTGAAGAAAGAATTCCTCTCACAAATCATCGACCTTGGCGAGTTGATGAGCATGGGGCATATCACGGTTGACGGATTGCCATCCTGGATAATGGGGCGCGCTATTCAGGGTCCTGAACCCTGATTTCTTCGGACTTTCACTTGCTCCCGTGATTGTTCGTACATTCTGACCAGTAATATACTTAATGAGCTGACCCTTCATTGCCGTTGGATCTCCTGTGATGCAAGTATCAAAGAGGGTGGACACGCTTCGTTCAGGCACCCGCATACTCAAGCAAGATTATAGACTTTCCTGGCTCGCCATAGGTACTGCTTGAAGGAAGCACCGCGTGATTGTGGACTATGCCTGATGCACCTCGTCTTCCAGTTTCGATCAAAGTCCGTCAGCCAATCTCCGAAGATTGAGTTCGAGTCACGCAACACCGCGAGAATGAGCAGAGGAAGCTATTCGCAGTGGCGAAAACGGTGATGTCGCCCGTTCCGATGCACTCCCACTCTTCCGCGGGCCCCTGAAGACTGCATATGAAGTTATCGAGTCTATCTCGGACTATCAAGGGTATGACATCTGATGGACCAAGGGGCCGAGTATCGTATGGGTGTGGTGCCCTCGACCGCTGAAATATTACACTGGCCTACTTCCTGTTGAGAGTGTACTTCTTCGCTTTTGCGCTCTGTCTTTCCAAGTTCTATACTCAACTAATCAGGTCTCGACCGTCTCGATCGAGCAGATTGGGCATGATGATGTCTTCGAGGAGTTTCTTCTCTCTAATTCTTCTAATCTTCCTTTCATGCCTGCTCGCAAGTACCAACGCTCAGGAGGGTACCGAGTGTAGCGCATCTCTACCATGCAAGGTCGGATGTTGCAGTAAATTCGGCTTCTGTGGTTTCGGAGCTGATTGTAAGCACAGACCCAACGTGTCTGCTTCTTCACCGGATTACTGAGTACTGATACACAGTTCAGACTGCAGCAAATCCGTCTGCACTAACAACTGCGATCGCAAAGCAGAATGCGACCCTGGTGGCTTTGGCAAAGACTACGTCAACAAGACAACATGCCCGCTGAACGTGAGTGTAGTCTTTTTGATACCAAACAGTTATCCACTGACCACGTGCTTTATCAAAGGTTTGCTGCTCAAAACACGGTTTCTGCGGAACCACTGAAGAGTTCTGCGGTAACAAGAAGGTCAGCAGGCCTAGCTGTACCGTCGACAAGAGTAGCAAGTTCAAGCGTGTCGTGGGATACTATGAGACATGGTCTGCCTCGCGATCTTGCAACCGCTTCTACCCAGAGCAAATTCCTCGTGGCGTTTATTCTCACATCAACATTGCCTTTGCCAGCATCAATCCCACGACTTTTGAGATTGTGCCTGCCAAGAAGGAAGACCTCGAGATGTACAAGCGAGTCTCTGCTCTCAAAGCCAAGGACCCCAATCTCAAAGTTCTGATTGCTGTTGGCGGTTGGACATTCAATGACCCAGGTCCAACTGCGACGACTTTCTCGGATATTGCGAGGTCTGCTAGTGCCCAGAAGAAGTTCTTCGATTCCACGATCAAGATGTTGGAAACCTATGACTTGGTAAGTGAAAACACTGTGCCAATATGGCGCATACAACAGAGCATTTCATTAACATCGATGCTACTTTGCAGGATGGCATTGATCTTGATTGGGAATATCCCGAGGCCGACGATCGAAGCGGACGACCTGAGGACTTTGCCAACTTTCCGAAATTCATGAAAAGTCTGAAAGCAGCTTTGAAGAAATACGAAGTTAGCACACTCTTCCGGCCTCTTATTGTGAGCTGACCTTGAGCCCTCTCCACTTTGCCAACGATGTCTAACCATCTTCCTCAGGGTATCTCCAGCATTTTGATCTCAAGGCTCTCTCCCCGCACGTGGACTTCTTCAACATGATGACCTATGACTTCCATGGTGTATGGGATAAGCCGAACGAGTTGTGAGTGTCTTCTCCAAAGGCGCCATTTGTCATCGGACTATGATTGCGCAGTACAATGGCTAATGTCGGCTGGAACAGTGTTGGACCATACTTGAACAGCCATACGAACCTGACTGAGATCAAGGGGGGTCTTGATCTCCTCTGGCGCAATGGTGTAGACAAGGACAAAGTCACGCTAGGCCTCGCCTTCTATGGACGCGGTTTCATCGCTAGCAGTTTTTCCTGCATGTCTCCCGGGTGTACATACGAGTCGGGAACGTACGCTCAAGCCTGCAGCGCCGAAGTTGGCGTCGCCCTAAACTCAGAGATTGAACAGCTCGTTTCTGAGCAGGGGGCCAAGGCAACACTGAACAAAGATGCTGCCGTTAAGATTGTCACCTGGGGCGGCAACAACTGGCTCACCTTCGACGATGAGGAGACTCTTCGTCTCAAAGCGGACTACGCTCGCAGTCTATGCCTCGGCGGTGTCATGGTTTGGGCCATCTCACACGACACCAGAGCAGGAAAATACTCGATGGCTCTGTCTCGCGTCGCTCCTAGACTATTCACTTCTGAGATGGCTACGGAAGAAGACGACGGTTATGTCACCGATGTTGAGGAGCACAAACAATGTCGATGGACCAATTGCGAAGAAAATTGCCCTTCAGACTGGACTCGTATGATGCGAAGTGGCCCAGGTGCAGGGAAGAACGAGTACATGGTCAATGGGGCAGGCTGCGGTGGCCGTGGAGAACAGTGAGTTGCTGAATTTGCATTGAAGCGTTCGGACTGACATTGCTTGATAGTAAGTTATGCTGTCCTCCCGGCAACAAGCCAACTTGCGGGTGGTATAAACACAACAATGGCGACTGCGATAGTAAGTATGCTACTTTCCCTGTTGACGGTTAAGTTATCTGACGCTCGTCTCTTAGGTGGTAAATCCTGCCCCAGCGGCTATAAGGAAATCGGCAGCAACAACGAGTACTGCCACACCCAGGGTGGAGGCTTCTCGCCAATCAGGAGTTATCAAGCAGCTTGTTGCTCAGTGGAAACTGACAACATGAAGCTATATTCTCAATGTGACTGGAGTGCAAAGATTGCTTCGAGCACCTGGCCAAGTTGCGAAAAGGCTACCTGCGGTTCCGACGTCATCGCGTTCTCCGGTGACGGTAGTGGTGATGCAATGTGCTGGGGAGCCTGGTACAAGGGAGGTATGGAAGATTCAAAGAAGAATAAGTACTGCTGCGATCAACCTGAAGAAGACAAAAAGTGGAAGGACTGTGAATGGCAAGGCATGACAGATGTAAGTCACCCAGTCCGGCTTTGGAGGCCAAGCGTTGGGTGATGGTGTATCATTCTCCGAGTGACGGGAGCTTTGACTAATCACACCGAGCTAATTATTGAAACAGTGGACAGATGAAGACACAGGCTTGAAGTTCTGCGACCCGTCATGCTCTGGTGGCCTTACCATGGTTGCCATGGAGCACACGGGATGCTCAGGCGGTGGTGCTAGGGCAAGGTGTTGTAAGCCTGGTTGGACGACCTCAACCACTCGGTATGAAAACAGCGAGGACGAATACTTTGAGAGTCACATCAAGTGTGAGTGATTTTGAAGCGACCAGGAAATTAGCTGCTGATCCACGTTGCTTTCCACCAGTGTTCATGTCGAATCCTGTCTGTTCAAGTAACATCTTTTTCGGAAACCCGCTCAAGGCTCGAGATGAGCAATCTGCCTCCTATTCGAATGGTCTGTTGAGCATATAAACCTGTCCACGTAGCGCGATGTATGTTACTAACACTACCTCTGCTCTCCAGGCACGCTTGTTAGCCGTCAGATTTGGGGTATTGGCGATATCCAGAGTTTCGCGACAGAGCAGTACATGGAGAAGATGGTTTCGGAGCTCTTCATGGGAACACCGCGAGAGTCGACAAAAGGCATCTGGAACAACACAATGCTCTCGTACTCTGAGTTCAATAGTCTGTCCTACGCCAATCTTCACGACTACCAGCAGGCTCAAGGGTACGACTACTATCTCCAATTGGGCACCCAATGGCCCCGATACGTCGTATGCAACTTAGGAAGCATCAATGCTGCCATCAAAGGAGGTGATGGTGATGGCGATGGTACCTGCACCATTACCTGTGCCTGCACTAGAGATGATTGCTGCGCTGAGGACGACGATACTTGCATCAACTGGAGCAAGGACGGCGAGACGACAGCTCTGCAGAAGAGAGGCGAAAAGAAGCCTTATCCTTGGATTGCTGTCGACCCTTTTACACGCGCCCAAGCGAGTTTGCCTTGGAACGCACCATCCGTATGTTGAAGTCCTGGGCCCCATGATGTTTTTGGCCATACTAAAATTCGGAACAGTATCCCTCCCCTGGCGACTTGAACGTGAACACAGAGAGAACACATTTTGCCGATGCTTGGACATACGACCCAAATTGTGCCAACTTTGATCCAATCGTCATCGATCTCCTTCCCAATGGGCCCACGGGTCCGATGATCAAGGGATACGAGAGTAAGTTGTGTTTCTGTACATTTCGACTACACGAGCTGACTTCGGCCTCGCTTGCTTTGCAGACGATCACCCCTTTGAACGCAAGATGACATCCATTTGGGGAGATGATGCGCTTTTTGGGCGACTTGCTGCCGATGTCGGTGAATCTAGATATGCTGTACCTTTTGACTTCTTCACTGTGTCGCTACAGCAGACCAACGCGGCAGGTCAAACGATTCAGAACATGTTGATGAATACGCTGGGCAGTAAGACGAATCGTGGGGTGATGACCTTGATGATCAAAGACGCGAATTTGCTTAAGGAGAAGGTGAGACTGACTGTTCACATACTCCCACGTTCTAGCCGGAATAATGACTGATGGTCGATTTATAGTTATGGACACTCAGAGACGACCTCGTTTCCCCCACGAAGATGGAGAATCTTGTGTATGGAAATTGTCCGAAAGACGCGCTGGACCAGATCAAAAAGGTGAGGTTTCCATCAAATCAATAAAGGTCATCTGCATGGACCGTGGGTACTAATGACCATGTTTGACGCAGGTCCTTTCCGTCTACCGATACCATTTGCGTCCAGGATTTCACGACAAGCTCAAAAAGGTCGTCAATGATTTCCGCGACCTGCTCCGGATTGCAGAGCAGCATTACGCGAGTACTCACGGCGGTGCCAGCCCGAACGCAGTAAACCATTTTGATGAATGGTTCAAAACTACACTTGAGAAGATGAGGGACGTCACTCAGGAAGTCGGCAACCAATGGCTCCCCGAGTTGGCTCGCAACCCTGCTGTTACTGGCAACGCTGTTGACAATTCCATACGCCAGAACTTGGTGAATGCCTTCAACAGCCTTCCAGATATTGATACCACGGGATTCTTTCCTTGAACCTGCAGTAGAGTGGCTTGCATGCTCCAGAGCTGCTTTCATACACGACAAAAATTACTCCCGCATTCAATCTATCATCCAGGAAGAAAGGTGGCTCATATTCAGCGGAAACATACGCAGGACCGGGTTGTAACAACTTAAGAATATCTTCATTCGAATGATGTAAAAATGTATTTCCTATACCCGTTGTAAAGCTTTAAAGGGCGCCTGGGCGTGCTATTCATTGACGTGGTGGAATAAACTTTCGTCGAGTTGCCATTCAGCTTCACTAGGCCTGCTACCGCTGAGTATACCACTTCTCCCCTGACCCTTCGGGTATATCGACGCGTTCGAAGGTCCAATTCTCGCTGGAGGATCTTTCAACCTTCTCGAACCATGCATCCGCTAGGTCATGCGGGCTAAGCCTCATCCAGCCGTCGTAGTTATCTTCATCTTCAGTGCCGCTGAACCGTCGCACTGCTAGCGAGTCGACGAGCCAAACGTGGACACCGGCCCAGATATGGTTGCGGGCCTAATAGTTTGTCAGCCCAGCGGATATTGACAAAAATATTGAACAGATACGACTTACCCTTCTCTCTGCGCGAGGCACGAGTTCTGTCGACGGCAGGTCGTCGGGAAGGGCAGCGAGAGATCGCACGGAGGCCTCGTCGATAACGAGAAAGTCGCAGAATCTTGGGCTTTCTCCTAGGCCGGAACTGATGTCACCAATTGCACCGCGACGCCACTCCTCAAATACCTGCGTGAGTGTCTGGACGGTCTCTTGGCTTGCGATGGAAAGGTCAGGAACCTTGAGCTTCTCAGATTCCTTGTCCTCGACGACCTCGAGAATGAACCGGCGTGCAAGTTCCTCGTTGACCTCACCGTCGGGCTTGTTCATCACGAGACGGTTAGCGTGGATGAAGTACTGAGTAACCCATCGATTGAGTTTGTCCATCGCGATCGGCCAGAGAGTGTTGGACTCTTCTGAGTATGCAGTGCGCAGGACTGTCCCAATAAGTCAGCCGCCAGCGTCATCGATAATCGAAAAGGTTAGGATGGGTGGGCATGAAAAGTCGTGAGCACTTACCCGTATAACCCCAGGATCCCGCAGCGTATGTGATGCCTGACTGTTCGCACCTGAACATGGAGGTGAAAAGCTCCTCCACCCTTACCATGGCTTGGCCATCCTTGTCGCGATTCTCCCTTCCTCCGCGAAACTTGTAAAACCTCGGATCTGGGGAAGGGAAAGTCTGTCGAATTGACATTATGATAAGTCGACCCTCGATGAGTGACAACAAACTTCCTTCCAATGGGCTTTGTGCGATCTCAAAGGCGTTGATGTGAATGAGGCGCCGTAACGGGTATTATGAGATGGGCACGAGATGTGTGTAAAATGTTCGGGAGTGGTTCGAATGAATGAGTTTAGCTTAAGCCTGGAATATGCAATTGAAGGGGTAGAACCGGAACCCTTGTTCTTAATGTCAGATTGCCATCAGGAAAGGGTCTCTCATTCACCTAAATAAGCGCCGGCGATGAATGCCTCTTCAAGACAAAATCCATGCAGTCACACTCCCAGCCAAAGCTAACAGATATGGAGTGATACTGGAGCTCATTCGCGCACCTAACGACTCTTGACTTTGCACCTCCTCTGTGAATTGACCCACGACGTTGCCCCTCGGCCAGTATTCGCACACAAGATACCACTGGCCGTCGCCACATAACTTGCGGCCGCATCCGACATCCGTCGTGTCCTTCCATACAAGCTGTGTAAAATGACCCGTTTCCTCGTCAAATTCGCCCTTCTTGAAATTGTAGTCGTCGCGCTCTTCGCCCCACGCCTCGACGCTCGCCGTTGTGTTGGGGTATCCCTTGGCCAGGTTCTCGCCGTAGGGACCGCCCGAGTGTTCAAAGTCGCAGCTGTCGCCCGACATGTCGTCAAGGTAGTCGGTGGCGAAGTCGGCAAGCGTTTCATTCCACGCTACGGAGGACGCATTGTGCTCGCCGCGATAGAAATTGGTGCTGTTGAGGACTGCCGAGGTGAATGTGTTGTCTGATGTCCACTGTGGCTCTGCCGTTGGACTTGGGGGTGCTTCAGTGATTGTTGTCACTACTGTCTGGGCGGAGACTAGAGTGTGGAGGAGGGCGAGGGCGAGTGCTTTTGTGAGATACATTGCTCCAATTGAGTGAATCTCAGTGTGATGTTATCCGTGCTGGTAAATTCCGACTTAGGTATGCGCATCAACTATGTAAGATGTGGTGACGCTTGACTCGAGTGAAATACTTCTCACTTCCTCCAAGTCTCCGAGGTTGGCATCTCATGATGATTATAAGGGACCATCATGAGGTGTATTCGCGAAGAGACCGACCATCATGACATGGCTGGCTTATTGGACGCGGAAGCTGCAAAACCAGGTTTGCGCCCATGGCCCTGAGTTCCCAGCCAGTCATCAGGCCTCTCGGCGCGTGGGATGACGCAGTCTGGCCAACTTTGGGGGTATTCCAAGTCCACCCTGGACTGCAGGGTGCTGACAACCACCTCTGGGCAAGCCAATGATGGATGTTCTTGGGGGCCCTTGGCAACTAGAGAGCTTTCGAGCACATGCATGTTCATCCGTGCTTGGGCGACACCTGTGGCTGTGGCTCAGCCTACTGTGCTGATATTTGAGACCGAACCAACCGGTCCTCCACCCCATACTCTCAACTCTTTTCCCCGCGCTTCGTTCATATGAGAGGGAGTGACAAGATTGTTTAAATCGCGAGATTGGTTTAGAGATCTAGGTTTCTTGATGAGCTTAATTGAAGGTTTGTTTGATTCGTATCTGGTAGACAACTGAGCAGACAACCTTGAAGAATTGCAGTCTAATGGGTGGTCAGGACCTGTAGGTAAAATCTCACAGCGACTGCCTCCCGGAAACACGCCTGATATAGTGCTGCTACTGCTGGGTGTGTGATTGAGGTGCTGGTGTATGATCTAAGCAAGCCTTGCTGGACTAGGGGCGCGGGAGGTTCGAGAGTACCAGTAATTGTGACAAACACCAGACACAAAACTGACTTGATCGTCATAAGCATAAACTAAATGAGCGAATACATAGGCTAGATCTGTGATGGATTGATTTGAAGCTCGAATTGCTTACTTCTAGCCATCGGATGCAACGACTTCTAGTCCGGACACAAAGCACGGTACGATAAGCCAAGGACAAGAGAACTAATGAAGAGGGGAATCAACTGAAATGCTATCTGAACACACGCTATGCTAAACTGAATGGAATTCTCGCTACTTTCCTACACCGAACCTCCATTCTTGATGCTTTTCAATGGATGCAGCCATTTGTAAGTGCCCTCAAATGGTTCCGTGGCCGAGATGAAGTCCAATACTCCAGACTTCTGCGCGTTCGGCGACACGATGAAGGTGATGAAGAGTTGCTGGACAAAGGACCACGACATGACATACCTCGACATAATCCAGTCCCACGTCGAAGCCCACGCGTGCATCCTCGTCACACGCGCAGACTGCTCGAGATCTTGCTCCACGCGTTCCCGCCTTTCCTGCCTGTACGCCTCAAACTGGGCCTCCAGCGCCGAGAAGTCGGGCGTCTTGCTGTTGGCTCCGTTCGCAGAACCAGAGACGAACTTCTGGAGCCTGTTGCAGAGCGCCACCACGTCCTGCACGCCATTGTTGAAGCCCAGGCCAGCGTTAGGCGTGAACTTGTGCGCTGCGTCGCCTACAAGGACCACTCTTCCGTTCCAGCTCCAGTGCTCGCAGAGGCCCTCCTCCAGGCCTGCACCGCCGGCATTGAAGCGCTCCTTGTAGACATCCTTAACTTTCAGGGTGTCTGTGATGGGCCAGTCTGCAAATCTCCCAGCAAACGCATCCAGTTGTTCGTCGGTGAACGAGATGCGTTCCGTCGTGGGCTCGGGGAGCTTCTCGTACAAGAAAATCCAGCCCCTATCCTTGCCAGTAATGTACATGGCCGAGTTGTCGGTCCCAGACGTCTCATAGCTCTGGCCCGTCTCTGTTGGGCGCGGGAACGAGGCCCACATACACTGGTACAGTGTCTTGAAGGGCTTCTCAGCGTCCCACGTCTTCTCGCGGGAGGGATCTTCAGCAACGGCGAGTTTGCGCATTTGCCGGCGCGTCGCTGAGTGTACACCATCAGCACCAATGACAATGGAGCCGTCGTAGGAAGAACCGTCTTCACACGTGACGGTCACTCCCGTATCCGTGGAGACGATGGCGGCGAGCTTTTTGCCGGTGAAGTATTTTGATTTGGCAGCTTCCGGTAGACCATCGTAGAGGGCCCCGATAAGGTGAGCCCTGTGAAATGCGACGGGTTCTGCGCCGTGGCTAGAGGATGGAGAAGAATTTGTTAGCGAGCACGCGATTTGGCTTACACGGACATGTGAAGTGGGGTGGGGAATAGGGGTTTGCGAAAACACGACGAAGGAACCAAAGGAAGAAACTTACTTCGCTTTAAAAATGGCCAGTGTCTCTGCATGCTTGAATGCGTATCCGTCTACGGTAAATCCTTTGTTTTCGTACAGCTTGCCGCCAATTTCCATGAGGTTATCAAGGATGCCAAATTGATGGAAAATACGCAGGCTCGGTGCACCCAGGACGAGACTTGCGCCGAGATCGTCGACGATGTTTGTCCTGCGTTCGAGGACGACGAAGTCAATTCCCGCGTGGTGAAGCGCATGCGCGGCAGTGATACCGCTAGGTCCACCACCAACAATGATGACTCTGAAAGGCCCGCTTGACATGATGAATGAATTGTGAGTGCAATGAAGTCTTGGGTACTGCGAAGTTGACCTAGGAAACGGCCTTGGGATCGTGGCCGGTGATATATACCACAAGAGGCCCGTCTCCACCGAGACGAAGCCGGGTCTCCGCCCTCTATGATTGTCCGCCTAAGTTACCGGGCGCTGGTGCGTCCGTTGGGTGGCTGACCATCGTAACGGACCTTGTATGAGGTCCCATTTTGTTGTCGACGTAGGATCGGGTGCTAGGTTTCTTGGGGTTAAACTCTGGCCCGTTCCCGTCCCATGTCGACAAGGACTTCACTGGTTCTCAGCGTAGATGGAGTGAAGGAACGAACTGGCAGGCCCACCACCCACGTTGAATTCCGGGCAAAATCGCGCAGAGTGAATACAACTGCTGGACTATTTCGTCAGCAATTTGCCCACTTGCGGTGGTAATAAGTCCACCGATGCGCCGGCTGTCGACGCGAAGTCGGCGAATGTCCACCTCGGAGACTTACTTCACTGCAGTGATTACTTGCAAGGAAAACATGTCTTCAGAGCAGAGCTGATGGATAGTGGCACGCTACCATGCATGATTATCAAAGCCAGGACCCTTCGATGCACCGGGCAAAACCCATCTGAACCCCCGGAGATCCCACCTAGAGGCCCGTTCAAGGTCCGAAACAGGGTAAATGCTACGTCACGCTAGAAAAAGGTAATCAAAGGCAGTGGTCACAATCCGATTTGCAGTTTCGATCTGTATGGCTCATGAATCATGGGTTTAGTGACGTTGAACATGGCGGAGTTCGCAGCAACAACGGCAACTTTTTGCGAAAGTTGCGCCCACAGATCTCGGACCTTATGATCTCCGACGACCCGATAGTAAGCACATTGTACGGAGGAAGAAAAGCACCGTGCTGCCGTGCCATCCTGCTGGTGTCGGGCTCGATTTACCGGGATCAAGAGAAGATGCTTTGGGATCCGATAGGCTATGTCGTACATTCGAGATGACGAAGTCTATTATAACAGGAAGCTGGTCTTTTCTCAAAGGCTCGGGAACCGAACTCAGACTCTTTCTTGGGCGCGAAAAGGCCACCCACATGCACCATAGGGGGGTGGGTTGAAACCCATTAAAGAGTCAGCAGCATTATCGACCATATGCTTCAGGTCAATAGTAAGACGATGTGCGTCAATGAAATTGGCTATTCTCTCCAAGTTTCTTCTACTTGTGTATGTAATGGCTGAACAAGCCTGGACAAGCATGAGCGAACAACTGGTGGCTATCGCTCTAAAGGGTGCGAATTGTTACTATTTGATTTATGTGCCCAGCCTTTGCTATTCGCAAGACGTACACACTTACCCAATTGCAAGTCTAATTCTGGTAGCTTCATCACACTGATGAGGGGTATGGTAGCCTGGAACAGAAGTCTCCCAAGTCTTCTGAGTCTTCTGACGACGGGAGACTACATAGTGTACCGGAGTTGTCATCGCGGGCTGGTCCCTGAAGTACCGGCATAGCCAGTGCTATATCAAGCTCATAGAACTACAAGTGTTCAAAACGTCTCAGTATTTATTATTAACTCTGTAAACATCTCATCGAGAGAAACTGTATTCCAACTGCCACAAATCACGGCTTGCCAAGCCTGATTGATTATCGTAGGGCAAATGTCGGGACCCGGGCGTGATAGATATATAAACTACATGCATTTTGAGGTGTTGCTCAACATTTCGCAGACGAGACAGCTCAGTGAAAAATGACTTCTCATTTATGAGGAGATTTGGGGTCTAAGAAATATCATGGGCAAGTATTTTGGGGCGGAAAGGTGATGTCTAGGATCTCTACCCACGGAAAGACGGCATGAAAAATCACTCCCGGTTAGCCGATATGTCAGACTGAAGTGGATGGCGCAACTCAACCAGGTTAGCGTTCTGGGTATTGATCCTTAAATGGCGAGACCTTCCGAACAAGAGTGCACAGCATGCTATATCTAGCCATATCCTTCAACGATCATTGTCAGCCTGCTGCCTAGAGTCCGAGATCACCAACCGGGGCTTTTCCGATCTGAACCGTCATCATGTCGAGATCCTACTCATTCTTCTACACTTTTCCGTAGTACAATGACATTGCAAAATTGAAAACAGAGACATTTTCCTCCCTGTTGCTCATCCAGACCGGTCTGTTGTTCTCGTGACAGGTTCGCCACGGTGTATGCCAAGTCGAAAGTCTTAGACAACTAGGCGAGGGGTGCGGAGACCGGGGTAGATCGCCAATGCCCCAGCCCGGTCTGCCTGGCTTGGCATAAGTTGCCTTGCGTATAAGAACTGTTGATCAGAATATCCCGAATGGGAGAATTATCTAGTGTGGTTTTGACTATCAACTCCAGTCCCGTTCCAAAGTTCCACCGCAAACAACAACTAACATCATGAAGCCTCTTTCATCAATCGCGTGCCTCCTAGGTACAGCAGCTGCCGCGGTCGACATTCTGTTGCCACTTTATATCTACCCTATCAACGATCTCCAGAAGCCTTACGATGGGACCGTGGACTGGCAAGCAGCTATTGCTGCCATCGACGCTCACCCGGATTTGACATTCAACGTCATCATCAACCCCAATAGCGGCCCTCCCTTTGCTTTTGAGGATGGCATCAAGATTGACTGGGCCCAGTGGATTGGCCAAATTAACAACCGTCCCAACACTGTGACCTTGGGCTACATCTCGACCCTCGGTACAGTACAAGCCCAGCCCCAGGACATCGCCGTCGTCAAGCAAGGGGTCGACACCTACGCCGCGTGGGATACTACCAACGGTTGGGACGGCAACTCTTGGGACATTCACATGGACGGTATCTTCTTTGACGAGGTCAACACCGCTCCCGCCCAGCTTCAGTACTACACTGATATCACCAACTATGCCAAGTCCGCTACCGGTGTGGTGGTTCTCAATCCTGGTGTGGCCGTAAATCCCGCCAGCTCCTCGCTATATACCGTGGCCGATGCCATCCTGTCGCTGGAGACGTGCTACACGGCCGACCCCGATGCGCCACAGGATCGGTGTCCGAGAAACACGTACACGCCGTTTACTCCCGCGTCGTTGAGCTCGCTGCCGACGGACGCTACACAGAGAGCCAAATCTGCGGTCTTAGTACACGACTTTTATGACGATTGGCAGCCTTATCAACCTGCGCCTTTGGCGACTCTCCAGGCGGACATCAATGCTATTGTTGCGCAGGGTGTACATAGCCTGTACATCACACAGTGGGGGTACAATGAGAGCTTCACGCGGGAGCCGGCCAGTGTCGGGACCGTCTCGAACTTGCTGGCGCTGGCTCAGGGTTTGGGATCTGGCGTGCCTCTGTGAATGAGGTCTTTCCAAGCCTTGGGAACTATTGTTGGCCCATCCATCCCGTTGTTGGATTTGCGCTAGCATGAGTTTGGCCAAATGACATGTGGTGTTTCTGAAACTCACGTCGTGTAAGTCTACCATGCTTCAAGTCAGTGGTGCAATGAGAGATATCAACTCTTTTCTAGCTCTAGTCTTTCAAGTATACAGGCTGAGACTATCTCTCAAAATTCGCTCTTGCCGTATGGCTGTGTGCATGATGCGTGTCGGCTGTAATGACCCGGATTCATCAGATTCCTTTTCTCGGCTACGCTATGATGACGATGCATTGAACCTCTTTAACACCAACTCATAATCCTCTTCCGCCTTGCCTTTCCGTAGCATAAAGTCCTGTGACAAAATACCCGAGCTGGGCGTCGTAAAGTCCAGGCGATATAATGATTGAAATCCATACTTTTCGTAGATTCCCTTCGCTAGAGGCACAGCCTCCAAAAACGCCAACTTTCCTTCCTCGTCTGCCCTCTCGACGCCCCATCTCAGAAGGGGACTGGCTGCGCCTTTCCCCTGGTGCTCTGTCCGGCAAATGATAAGCTCAAGGTACCAGTGTCTGGTTTCGCCCATAATCTCAGCGTGCTTCCTGCCAATGGAGCCAAAGAAGTGGTTCGCAAACTCTGGATTTCCTTCTTTCGGCCAGACGTCCGCTGGAGGCGGCGGCTCGACGTTTGTCTCGTTGGGTCCTGCTGGGCGAACCCACTTTGCGCAAGCGATGGGTAGGTCAGGGTCCTCGTAGTCTGGATCAGTGATGATGAGCCACTGAGATCGAGGTTCGCTTATCTCTTCCGCAAAAGATTTGGCAAGGAAGTCGCAGACTTGCGTGGTTGCAGGGAAGCATGTTATGGAAACCGGGTTGTCATGGAAGGCGGAGAGGTAGATGGATGCGAGGGCCGGGCCGTCTGCTGGGATGGCGGTGCGAAGTTTGACGGGCATGTTGGGAAGGGTTGAATGGCAGTTGCTGGTTGTGAACTGCTTCTCTAGTCGGAAATCCTTGCGATTCACTGTGCAGGCGTTTTCTACTCATCAACAACCTCAATGGCTTTTAGTTGTAGAGAGAGAAAGCCAGTCTTTGTGTCTCCTCCTCTTTGACTTTACGCACAGTTGTTGAAAGGAGCGGCGCAATCAATTGCCTCTTTGAGTATCGCGCTGGCGGGTTGGATGACCGTTTCTGTGGCTATACTTTTGCTTCATAAGGAGAGCATGGGTACTTGCATAACTTTGTCTTATGTATTTCATAATCACTCCATCAATTCCCTACTCACTAAAAAGACTTAGCAAGTGCGGGGGCTACGTCCTGCCTGCAACTCTCACGCACAACCACAACAAAAGCAAAAGAGATATCTTCACGACAGAGATGAGATTTGAACTCATGCGGCCGAAGCCATATGATTGCGAGTTTAATTCGAGTCATACCCATTAACCACTCTGGCACTCTGCCCATGTCAGATGCAGGGATGAAAGAAAGCGTGGGTTAAGTTGCCTCCTGGGTGGTGTGGTGGAGGTTGCGGAGAAGTCGGCAATCCTCGGGGTGGGGTGACAACTTGGGGGTACCCAGACGTGAAACGGCATTGCCTGATGAGGACTTCCAGCACTATATATGTTGATTCGGACTGAAGTTGACGGCCCTAAGTCTTTAGTGGTGACCTACGGCTTGTGAAGCAAAAGTGTGAATTTCAAGGAAGCTCCCGACGTAACTGCCATGAGGACAACGCTCTTTCTGCTTTTGTTATGTAAGACAAGACACCGCTCTTTTGTTACTTACATGAGCCTGAAGGATAAAACCTTTGACCTGGGTTAACACAAGGGTAGATGAGGGGTTGTGCCTTGCCGGACTTCCACCCCGGCCTCTTAACTTCGGAAGGAACAGTCGGGCCCCGATTACGGGCAAGCCTGCTCCCGACAGAAATATTCTATTGCTCCATAATTGTGGTCACCATCACCTACTGTATATAAACTCAAAGAAACAGCTTTCACATTAAATACCACTCGCATGCAAGCTCTCCCAAACTAATGCAAACACAACCCGAGTAGTTCCACGCCTGCCTCAAAGGGTATGGGCTAGTGGATCGTTAGTTGCGGGAGGTTCGGAACACTAAATCCAAGCTTAAAAACGATGTACTGATCGGCTTGATCGGCCTAAAAGCCCTAAGCACGACGTCGGTATGAACCGCGCTGCGATTACTAGCATCCCACCGGGACTGATATATCCCGGAGCTGGTCCCGGTCACCTCAGAGCTATGCGTTTTAAACTGTTGTTCATCCCTTCTCTTGCGTGGGCGTATTCAATGCTTCAACGTTGCAATCTTTAGATAGGCGAGTTATAATCGAAAACTGGAGGAAAAATACCCCGGCATACCAAGCGGACGGTTACATGGCTTCTGAATGGTATCATTGCCACCTGCAGCACTCTGTCTTGGCGAGCTCACTCAGCCTATGAGACGCCGGGCGATGCGGAGTAGCAGAGATGGCCCGACGGATAGTAGAGGCATAGGCGCAACCGAACAGAAGAACTTTAGCATTGCAGCGATGAATAACCTTGGTGACGTTGACCAATAGTGCCAAGAATTTGCGACATCCTTCCGACCTGCCTATTCCATATCAAAGGACCAGGCTCATCAATTGTCCGTCTTACAACATCCATCGCCAGAGAGGGGTCCACGTTCATTACCTGAGGACCGAACTTCTAAGCGATGGTCTTATTCGAACGGTATTTTCGTCATGGATTGGCTTATGCAGATCGTGCAGAATACTGGCCGATGGGTGAGCGAGCGAAATGCAAGTATTCTGCAGCTACCTAGCCGTGAGGTTCATTTCCTGGGACTTTTGTGACATCCGAGTAACATGGCGTCGCTTGGCTTGGAAGATGGAAGGACGGACCACATTCTCGGTGCTATAAATGCTGACGACAGTCCTTCCACTTGCGGAATAAACTTCTCGCCCTGGACTGCATCTGACATTCAATCTCTGCGGCGGAAGTTTCCCCTCCAGTTGTGTTGGTAGAGAATCAGTCGCCAACATGAAGTCCAACGCGCTACTTGTCGCCATTGGCGCCTTCTCTGGCGTCTCCATTGCCAGAGAGCTGGAGCCCAGCGCCGAGCTGTCAGCCTGGTATGATACCGGCGCGGCTCATCAAGAGAGCATGGAGCACAAGATCGTAGGTCTGATCCTTAGTCTCCAAGCAGCATCAAATCTGACAGAACCAGGCCCAATGGGAACAAGCCGAGGCCGAAGGAAAGTTCGATTCGACTCAGTGGACGGGTCGCGTCAAAGACTATCTCGCATGCAAGGATGGCAAGGTAGAACTCGTCAAGGGCGACCCTCTTCAGACGTTCCGATGCAAGGATGTAAGTTAATGGTTGAGAATAGGATCGACCTAGTCGTCCTAGGAGCCAGAGAGTTTCGCTCACAAATGACAGCTCGACCTCTATGACTTTCAACCTCACGCAGCGTTTGGCAACTCAACCGGTAGAGGTTCAGGGTCGTGGGGATGGACGGCACCAAACGGCCGGGAGTTCTCTGCCATTGGACAGCTCGATGGCACCGCTTTTGCCGAAGTCTCGAAGCAGGGCAAACTGATATATCTCGGAAAATTGCCGTACTTCTCCGAGCCAAGCAGATGGCGTGAGATCAAAGCTTACAAGAACTATCTCGTCGTCGGTAGCGAGGCGCCTGGTCATGGAATCCAATTCTTTGACTTGCGCAAGGTATGTCAGACCTGCGGGGAATTTTTCGTGTCAAGCACATGTATAGGTGAGCTACGGACTAATACCGCTTCAGCTTCTCGACATTGACCCCAAGAACCCCGTTGTCTTCTCCAATGAGAAGGATTTGACGGCTCATTGGACCGAAGCTTTACCCCTTGGTCGCAGCCACAACGTCGTTGTCAACGAGGAAAAGGGATATGCCGTTGCCGTCGGCGCTCAGCCTCGTCGCAACCTTCCCTGCGACTCTGGCCTGCAGTTCCTCGATCTCGCCGACATCAACAACCCTCTCTACCTGGGTTGCGCGGCTGGCGATGGCTATGTTCATGACGCGCAGTGCATCGTGTACCGTGGACCTGATGTCAAGTACTGGGGTCGCGACATCTGTTATGGCTACAACGAAGATACCTTGACCATGTGAGTCCTTTGACGCCGACTTGTTCTACGCTCTTCTCTGACAAGCTTTCAAGCTACGATGTGACCGAGAAGAACAGCACCAACGTCATCTCTCGTACCACTTACGAGGGTGCGACCTACACTCACCAGGGCTGGGTTATTGACCCCAACTGGCAGGACTTCTTGGTTTTGGACGACGAGATTGACGAGAGAAACAAGACTGGCCCGGCGGCTGACGGTTTCCCTGTGACCTACTTCTGGGACATCAGATCCCTTGAGAAACCCAAGAACTCTGGCATTTTCAAGGGTACTGTGCGGAGTGTCGACCACAACCAATTCATCCACCGCGGTCTGGCGTACCAGAGCAACTATGGTGCTGGGCTTCGTATCCTGGACATCTCATCCATTCGATGGGATCCCACAGCCAAGAACGTCAAGGAGATTGCCTACTTTGATATCTTCCCAGAAGATGATAATGAGCCTGGCGGTGGAGCAAACAACTACACTGGTACTTGGAGCCATTATCCGTACTTCAAAAGTGGCTACATTGTCATCAACACTATTGAACGTGGCGTTTGGGTTGTGAAACGATCCAACCCCTGGTGGTGGCCATGGTAAGGGGCAGACTTCACGTCTATCGAGATATGGCCCACAGGCATCTCGCCGAAGGAGCAAATAATTTTCTTGTACATAGTATAAACTGCAGGATCTTATCAGAAACGCGAATTTTTCAAGATGGACTCTAGCTCTACTCAGCGCTGCATTTCCGAAATGCGCCAGTCGAAGGTCTGACAAGTCAACGCGCCCTTCAATGGTAATCGTCCAAACAATCAACCAGGTTACAAGCGCGATGGTCTGTTCTCCTCACCAACTCACACTTCAGTCTCACTGATTGGGTGGTGTAATCTGGAGAACCGCTGCTCAGGGATTCAATGGCTGACGCTCAATCGGGGCAGAAACTCCACCAAGCATTACGTCGGTCCACACAGGCCATGCATGCAGGCCAAGACTGCTGAGGCAGAATATCCGGGAACGACGTGCCGTCTACTTGGCGTAACGCGGCACTGCCTTGACTCCCGACATCATACTCTTTCGAAGGGGCAAATGGTTCTACCAAGAGCAAACGCCGAGGACGCGTGGACGTCGATTTGAATTGAGTTAATACCTGCATTGCCGAGTCCCGGATTAAGCTTCTTTCATTTTACATTCATCCACACTTTGTTTTTGCCTTTCTGTCTCTAGCCTCTAGACCTGCTTTTAGCGTTTGAACTTTGGGCACGAATGCCTCGTTCCCAGACTCGAAGAGAGGATGCCGCCCAACAGATCAAGGACCTTGACAACTTGAGTGGGCAGGTAGATGGCGAACTTACCCAAAGCGATGGTTGGCATCATGGCCTGTGCGGATGCTGTGCATCCTGCGAGCTTTGCCTCCTGAGCACCTTCGTGCCATGTCTTCGTATGCCACCCTCTGATCGTGGCGGTCTTTGTTTTGCTGACAGATCTCTAAAGTGCTTGGACAGACCTCACATCGAATCAAGGAGCCTTCAATGAAGAATTACAGGCATATCAACCGCGATTGCCTTTTGATGATGGGAGTCACATATCTTACAGGCTTTGGTTGGATGTAAGTCGGCTGAGTCACGACTTGACGACTTTCCACCTACCAGTTACTAACAATGCATTCCAGGTATGTCATGAAGAAGCGCTTTGAGATTCGCAAGCGCTATGGCATCAAAGGTACCGATGCGAGAGACTGCTGCGCATCCTACTGGTGTCTTTCATCTGCTTTGGTTCAGCATGAGAGAGAAGTCCTTACCCGGCAGGCTGGCAGGAGTGATCCCATCACTGAGGGTTATCAGACTCAACCTGCCATGGAATTGCCTTCTAGATATACGCAGCCGACTACATAGAGTTTGAATGGGATTGTATTTCTCTGGGGCCAATATACTCCTCGTGATTTGGGGGTGCTTGTAGGTTTGGCTTCAGCTGGCATCGGCACATATTGACGTGTGTGGGTAAACGTGGAAAACGGGAGGTATCCCGGTCCCAGCGACAATAACTTGCAGGTTGGAAGTGTCAGTTTCTATCACAATTCAACTGGTAAGTATATTGTGTCGTATTCTGTCTCATGTGCTGTCTTTAAGTCGTTGTCGGGATCGACTGATAACTTGATGACTGGGGTAAACTCCAAACGCCACATAATATAACTACCAAAGATTGATATATCTCAGCCCAGGTGTTTAACCAATACATATCTTACGGAATCTACAGAGATTCTTTCAGGATTTGTTGCAATGTATAACTGCTGGACCCGATGGAGTGATGAATAACAATTTCTTCCAACCCACGTCCCGAAAAGCTAATCAAGCGATAGCACTGGATCACATCCATCAACTCACTTTACCTTATCGAGACCGACAAGAAGAACCGATCGGGATCTCTTCCCAGCATATAAATCAGTTGTCGTCGTTCTCGGTGGCGCCGGAATGATGGCGGTGATACTTTGAGTCAATGACCTAGTTCAGCCCCATACTTATATCAGGGAGTGGGTGGTCAAGGCACTTTAAACAAAGTTAATTCTGCTCCTTCATATAAAAAACGCGCTGAGAGTGCCGATCAGTCTTCAACTACACGCTGAGTAAGGAGATCTACAGCATTTTTGATGACGGCCTCGAGTCAACACTAACAAAGTCCGATCTCTCCGTAGATATTGTAATAGACTCACCTAATGCGATTCGGTTTCTTGATTGCACAATGCGATCGAGTACATAGTCCAAAGAGTTCCCGGCCGTAAAGACGATGCTTTGGTGATTCAAGACATTAAGCTTGATTCAGCTATACACTCATTTGTTCTTGTCCATTTTCGAGCTGTTGCTATCGACAATGGCGGCTCGTCTGTTCTTTTCCTTCGGGCTTCTGAGCACCGCTGTGCTTGCCTCCCCTCCGGAAACCGCCATCGCAGCCCGCGCTTTTGACTGCTCTCCGGGATCGGAAACAGGACTTAAGCCCGAGTGCTGGGCTCAGTTGAACGTGTCAGACTACATCACCAAATGGCTGGCTGAGAACGGCACCAAGGCCGACTGCGACAACCTGGGATTCGCCCAGTGTTTCTTGGCTTTCAACGGCTACGGTGGTCGAACTTGCGATACCCTCACTCGCGATACGTGTGCAGCCTTTGAAACTGCCGGTGTCGACGCCGCCTACTCTTCGCCGCAACAATTCTACACTCTTTGGAACATCTACGCCATTTCTCAGTTTTTCAATCAGTTCTCGGAGGCTCTTTGGAATGGCCACACCCTCGCTGCGGATACGATCGGGGACATCGTTGCCACCGTCTCCCCATCTACCGACCCTGAAGTTCCAAGCAACTTATTGTGGACTTCGATCTCTGGCGGATTCTGGATGGCCGCCGTTGGTGCCTTTGCCAATCCCCTCCTGGCTGGAGTCGCCACGGGCATGGCTGTTGTCACAGGAATGAGCTCTTTCTTCATGTCCTCGGTGGCAGGCTCTTCCAACTCGCGATTCATCACACTCGGTGAGATCGGGAGCAGCCTTGCTCAGCTTATCATTGACTACCAAGGTAGCCTCGAAGGCGCCTTGAAGGAGCTCCAGGGCAACAGCACCCTGTTCCTGGCCGCAACGGAGCCTGGTGGCTTCAGCCAGCGTGCTGTGACCAGCTTGAATCTCCAATCCACCGAGCTCTACCACGATCTGCAACTCTATATCCTTTCTCTATCTCTCAAGGCCAACGGCATTGTTTCCACTCGCTCGACCGGCGTCAATGCCCTCGACTACGCACCCGACACCAACGGCGCCGTCTCATGCCCTGGTCTTGGTCCCGCGGGTAATTGCTACCAATTCTGGATCGACCCGGATACGGGCGACTCGTACGCGCTGCACAACCCGAAGGACTGGAAGAACGACTATGTCGATGTGCTTAACAAGATCCACGACAAGAACTGGGCGAAACTCAGTGAGATTTTCAAGGTGGAGGATTGCCAGGGCAAAGATCCGAGCTTTGACGGAAAGACGAAAGTGACTTGCCTGGCGTCACACGGATTTTGCGAGTGGGATTACGTTGATCAAGACACCGTCACCAAGTCCAGGACGGCTAACAAGCAGTTCACCAACTGTGACAACGACAAATCGTGGGGCACTCTTTGTGACTGGATGAACGGTGGTCTTGTGATGCCCGAGGCCTACCTCGGACCTCTCTTCAAGTTCCAGGAGCCTGCGTGGTGCAGAGAGCACTAGCTTTTCGAGGCTTAGCTTCTGAATTTGTACACAATACCCGTGTAATCATAGAGTATCATCTTCGAATGCAATGAGGTTCGATTATAGCAACATCAAGTCGCGTGTTAAGTCTGATGCCAAGTGCATTCGTCTTTCATCCCTAAACATGCCGTCGTGTGCAATTACCTGAAGAGAAGAATGTGTCATTCATTTGCGCCTCAATTGCAAAATGGTGATGTCTATATAGTAAAATCATCTCAAGACTGCCACACTCACTGAATGCTCTCGAGTCCGGTGGAGCACGTGCTGAAGGGATGCAATGATCGCCACGAGCCAGCAGGTGAACGTGGGGGATCGTGTGACATGGACAGGGCTAGCGGAATTGCCGGCATGCAGATCAGAGATTTCGCTTTCGGATTGCGGGATCTCGCATGTAGTCAATCTTGGTGTCAGCACCAGGCGGATATAACACTCGACGCATCCGATTTCGATCACATATACCGAAACTAGGATATAAGGTTGAGTACATCCTGACTCCCGCATCTGATGTTGCCGCACACACTGCAGCTTTGGTCAATTGTAAGACTCAGGCTACTAAATCTAGGTGTCACGCGGGAAAGAATTACAGCCTACCTTCACTGAAGTCGAAGGGAGCGTCATAGTGATGAACATCATCAATCAACAAGATGACCTATTGACTTCGTGAAATATATCTGATGTACCTGGAGTATGCCATATTACCTTCCAACATTCCTCATCTTGAGCCACTTGAAGTTGATTAAAGGACATGTGCTTTGCCTCAAAGATGAGTATGAAGTTCTGTATCTGCGTGTCCTATGACTCTGTTGAATTCCTGCATAAAATACTCTTAACAGTTTTGTCCGTCCATGAACCCCTTGTCTACGTCTAACCCGTCCAGATCCGGAACTCAGTCAGACTCGTGGCATGTCGATTCGGTCTCTACAAACCATAGCTATGTGTATCAAAAGCTACTACCTTTCCAGGCTCCGTGATCGACCCATTGACCGGCGCTGCAAGAGACCCACCAGTAACAACATACAAGATCCCCTTGTCCTTGACGTTCCGTCCGAATGCAGTGGCGGTTCCTCCAGCGACAGTCAGTTCCGTCTCTGAGCCGGCCACGACGGTGCCCTTGCCCTCGGGGGTGATGTAAACAAGCTTATCATCAATGTTGGTCACTGCCCAGATACCGCCCCTCTTATCGAAAGCAAAGTCATCGAGAAACGCAGCGATGGTGCTCACATCGGCAATCTGGTCGATAGTGGCCTTCGCCGCAACTCTACCCGAGCGATCGAGCTTGACCCGGAAGACCTTTCTAAAGGAGCTGTGGCTCCAGTACAGATAGTCTCCGCGGATTCGCACACCGTTGACTCCAATGGCCGGCACCGCTCCGGCTGCAGGCTCGAGATCTTGACCGCCTAGGATGGTCTCGTATTTCTTGGCTTTGACATCGAGTCTGTACACTTTGCCCAGCGCAGACTCGGCAACGAGAACAATGTTGCTATCCCACGGCAGAGAGACTACGCCATTCAAGAACGCCGCCTCTGGCACGTTGACAATCTTGTTCACCGTCGTCTTCTTGTCTGCGATGCTGACCTCCCACGCTGAAAAAGTACCGGGAACGCTGACACCGATCCCTGAGAAGTTACCGCCAACTACCACGAATGTGTCGGGGCAGGTCTCAGTGATGCCGAGAAGGCCATTTAGGTCTGAGAACCGGTGGACAAGCTCTGCTGATGGTGACTTCTCCCACGGTTTGGCGACTTGGTAAAGCTCGGGAGAGGTAAGAAGAGGTAGGAGGAGGTTGCCATTTTTGCGGACGGCGATGTTTTCGATCCAGTTGGGCTTTTCTGGGAATTGGTAGGCAATACGTGAGGGCAGGCTCTGGCCTACGGCTAGAGCAATGTAAAGAATTGACGACGCAATTAAGCCCCGCATATTTGCTGTGGTTTTGACGGGTATCTCTTTGAAGGCGATGTACCACGAAGTCTCAATGGGAAAGAGTGAACGAGGTCTTGGTATGGTGATTGATACAGGATTTATGCAGTTAAATATGATGATCAACCTTGCAGATTCTTTCTCAGGCTAATTAAATGGATGCGCTGGCTTACCAACTTCCTGCATCTTACACAGGGTTCTCATTAGCTCCGGAGTTGTCGTCTTACTGAGATCGTGCAGGCGGAACACCGCTTTACATGGTGTCTATGTCCGACGTGGCCCATAAAGATCTCCCCATAACGAAGCCAAGAGGTGCAGTAGCATGCACAAGCGATTGGTGATCGTTCATGTCTAGCCCGCAGAAGTTGTCGGCTAGAAGAATAGCGCAATCGCTTAGGAAGCTGACGTTGGAGTAAGGATTCAGCTGGGATCTTGGGTGCATGTTGGAACAAGCACCAGTGCATAAGCCAAGCACTAGGCCCATGGATAGATAAATCCGCGGAAATATTACCAATCGGTAACATTAATGATCAGATCCGATGACATTGAAGTAGTGAGAGTCCCAGATGTGCTAAAAGTTACTTAACCTTATAGCTTGGTGAGTTCCACGGAGAAGCTATAGCTGTGACTGTAGCTGTAGCTTGTGTTTGGTTCTCCACGACCATCAGTCCTCCCTGTTTCCTTGCTCCTAGTACCCGCAAACGAGCACTGACTGTCCCGCAAGTTAGTCCACCGCAAACTCAAGGCTTTCTGCGTTAATACCTAGCTCTCCTAAGTAGGTACTCATCAAGCCCTCGAAATAGGTAGCGACTTTGCAATGGGCCAGTCATACTGTTGTAAGTGTACGTTCATCGATGTGGATAGATGATGTCACGTGGAAATCGGCATTGGTTCTGAATAATTGTTGGAAGCTCGTGGCGTTCGGGCTGCCAGCCTGGGCTGGTGCTGAATCGAAATCGAGCGCTTGCTCGCCAACCCGCAACCCCTGTCTGTGTCTCAGCGCTCTACCCCAAGCAAATATCGTAATAAGGAATTAATTAGAGAAAGAAGGCATTGAGACCGTAGAATGTGAAGAAGAGCCGGTACCTTACTGGGAATGCCATTGAGGCTCCTAAAGCAAGACTTGGCTGCGACATCGGATCCAGGCATGCGGCTTGCATCGGGAGTGGGCGTTTGTGAGTCGGGACGACGCCCTTCGTTCGTCATTAGCGCATTGGGGCCTTTCGAGTGAATCCCTCTCGGAGTCATCTTTAAGTTCAGGCTGAACGTCACATCGAAACTTCACAGACTTGAGTATAGAGAATCCTGCTCCCATTGTCCATACGTGAAGCTGATCACCAAACAAGACATCATACTGCCCAACATGAGCAACCAACTCGCCCAAGAGCTGAAGCGGCTGCACGTCCCCGCATCGCCAGTCATCTTCGCCAACGTCTGGGACCTAGCCTCCCTCAACGCGATCATCTCGCTTAACACCACCGACTCAAAGCCCGTGAAAGCCATTGCAACCGCATCATGGGCCATCGCAGCAACAGTGGGCGTCAAGGATGAGGACCTCGAGCTAGAGCAAAACATGGCCGCGATAGGCCAACTCGCGCCCGCCGCTAAAGCCGCCGGCCTGCCACTCTCCGTCGACCTCCAAGACGGATACGGAGACCTGATCGACGAGGTCGTAACAGAAGTAGTCACGTTGGGCGCTAGCGGTGCCAACATTGAGGACAGCATTCCGTCAGCCGGATTCGAGAAGGGCATCGAAGGGTCCCTCTACGGCGTAGACACGCAAGTCGCTCGCCTCAAGAGCGCCTTGGAGGCGGCTCGCGAGGCGGGGTGTCCTGACTTTGTCCTCAATGCCCGGTGCGATGTGTTCCGTCTCGAGCCGTATTGCGCGACTGACGACGAGAGCGTACTGGTGGAAGCCGTGAAGCGGGGCCGGGCGTACCTGGAGGCCGGAGCGACGACTGTGTTTTTCTGGGGCGGTTCGGGACGCGGGCTGCGGACGTCGGAGGTTCGTGTGCTCGTGAAAGAGCTCGAAGGGCGGGTTGCTGTTAAGCTCGGGGATCGGGCGGACTCGTTGTCAACGAAGGAGCTGGGTGAGATTGGGGTCGCTAGGATCAGTGTGGAACCGAGTTTGTACCTTGTGGCGATGAACGCGGTGAAGGAATCGGCGAGAAGGATCTTGGACGGAGGGAAATTGGCTGCCTGAGAGCTTGACCGTTGGAGAAAACTTGAGGCATATCGGGGCACAAATAACGCGGCTGAGGCTGAGCACCTTCGAACTGGATGTTTCAATCAACCAAGTTTGCTATGTGAGCACCCCTCTTCTACGAATCAATGGTTCTATAATCCGCTCCAAGTATATGTGTATTTGGAGAGGACTCGAAACAGTCCTGCTCCAGTCGATATGTACAGACTTTTCAATTGCCTCCAGAGGCCTCCTTCACATCTTCCAAGTGATCAAATATCTCGTCTAGTTGATGGCGGCAGGGGGCTGCTGGCCAGGCAGAGGAATACTCTGCGGGTGGGCAGTGAACATGCCCTCGGGGTCGTACACGGCCTTGATCTCCTGCAACTTGGCATAGTTCTTGCCGTACAGGCGCTCGCTCCACTGATCAACGGTCAGAGCCGTATCGCGGTAGTTGACGAAGCCACGAAGGGGCACGCCTTCGGCGGCGAGCTGGTCCTTGAAGGGCTGGAAGCCGTTCTGCATGTAGCTCAGGCCGTCGGCGGGGAACTCGGTCAAGCCGGTGGCAAGACGGCCCTCCCAGCGGATGAGCCACAAGCTGTTGGCGTGGGCAAAGGAAGTGTCGTCGTCCTTGAGGGCCTTGGTAGGCTTGCCGCCCCAGAGGTCGATGAAGCCAAACTTTGTGAGGTCAGTGCGGTTGAAGGCCACGGTGGTGAAGTTGTAGAGGGCGGTGGCAGAGGCCTTTGTGAAGGGCTGGTCCTCGCGGAGGACGAGGGCCTGGAGGTAGAAGTTGCGAGGGGGGAAGGTGTCGACGGGAATGTCGATGGAGGGGGTAGCGACATTCTCGACGGCCCAGAAGTCCTGGACGGTGCGAGTGAGCTGGGTGCCGTTAGGAAGCTTGGCCATGAGGGGCTCGAGGAGCTTGTCAAAGTCCTCGGGGTTGCCCCAGTAGAAGCCGGAGCCGGTGTAGGGAGGGGCGGTCAAGGACCAACGCATGGTGAGCTCGTCGGGCCACTGGCCGGAGAGGTAGTGCTCCTGGATGGCGAGGAGAGAGTCGACGCCGGCGGAGAGGGAGCTGTCGGTAAGAGTGATGGTGTAGTTGATGGCCTGCTGGTACGTGGGCTTCCAGGTCTTGGTGGTGAGGCTCAGGATGATACCATAGGAGCTGCCGGCTCCTTGCAGGGCCCAGAAAAGCTCGGGGTTCTTGGTGCGGGAGGTCTCAACAATGGTGCCGTTATAGAGCATGTAAGTGGCGCCCTCGAGGTAGTCCATGGGGGTTCCGAGCATGCGGGACAGGGAGCCGAAGCCGCCTCCAATGGAAGAGCCGATCAGGCCGACCATGTTGGCGCGGACGTGAGGGAAGCGGGCGCCGTGCTCCTTCCAGAGCTGGCTGACGACGGGGCTCACAAGGGAGCCGCCGCCGTAGGTAAGCAGACCGGTGGCTTCATCATAATTGGTCTCCTGGAAGTGAGTCATGTTGATGGTGAGCCCTGCGTTGGGCAGACTGTAGGAGCCGTAGCAGTGGCCGCCATCACGGGCCGCGACCAGAACCTTTGCCTCCCGGGCACAGGCGAGAGCGGCGGCGACCTCATCGGTGGTGCGCGGCCAGGCGACACCGGCCGGAGTGGGGGCGATGCGGCGCTGCCACGGGAGGATATCGGTCGGGAACGAGGCGTTAGTCTCGGGGAACGATGTGAGGAGGCCGGCAGTCTCGAGGCAGGTCTCTAGACCCTGGGCCTGTGTGCACGAAGCGAGTGATGCCGTCGCGAAAGCGGCGAGGCTGAAAAGACGGACCATGGTGAATGAATGCAGCGAAAAAGGAGAGACTGAAGTTAGACTGGCAGAGCTTGGAGGCTTCTAGAGAACATCGCTTCCCGAAAACCACGCATTTGGGGCTTTGCTTTATATCTCATCTCTACTCCGATTCCCCCTAATTCCCAACGTTCAATCATGATTTCTTGGCATCGTCTAGATGCACCACGCCGCCGGGCAGTTCTACCGCAAGTTGTAACGGAGGCATCCGCTCGCGTCGAGCTCGGCAGCACCGGACACCGGATGAACTGCTGCGGTGGTATTGGTAAAGGGGTTCAGCAGCAAAACGCTCGCCCGCAGAGTGCCCCATCATGCCAACTGCAATAAAGTTGCAGAAACCTTTTTAGATTGTTTCCTAGCTTTTCTGCAGATAGAGTTCGGCTTAGAATCAGGGATGATCCGCGTCACTGGGCTTGTGGAGAGGGCGTTGTTAGGCGCTCGAGTCATTGGCTTTCGGGAGGAATTGAGCAACATCAAGAATTTCTGGTCGCTATGAGGGGCTCGTGATCAACATGAACAGAAATTCCCGTCAAATTGTTGCCTTACTTTTGCCGCATGCAGGAATGAGGCGAAGGTCGAACTTGTTCTCTGCTGTATAGCGCCCTTTCGGCCAAGTTTGTTGAACACGCCGCACTCGGGACTGGGTGCCAAGAGTAAGTCCCAGGCGGCTCAAATATCGGCGCACTGCCACGGAGCATCGCGTTGCCAAGACAGACTATCCCCTGGGACATATTGCAGGATGGAATTGTAAGTTCCTGGGGATGAAAGAAATGAAATTTCGCACCATACACAACACCGCGATTCGCCGGATCCTCTCCATAAGCGTGTTCCATCTATCTGATCTGATGGCGAAGCACGTCTTGGAAATTTGGCCATTTGGATGAAGGTGAGTGCCAAGGCAACTCAATGATATGAACTTGGACAACTAGACTCGCATACTAAACACTACAGGAACAACCTTATGTATGGAGTCGGACGCTGAACACAATGAGGACAACTCATGGTTTTTTACACGCGCGTCATTGACTTTCAGGTGAAGGGGCACTTGCCAGACGACAACTCCACACACATGACTATTGCCTGTATAAGTTTACAAACTTCTTGACCAATCACAGAACAACCCACTCTGAATAAGGTTGTATAGTGTAGCGGTTATCACTCCAGATTTTGATTGCATCAAAACTTCTGGTAACCCCGGTTCGAACCCGGGTACGACCTCACCATTTTGTCTTTTCTTTGCCTTTTGCCCTTTATGCCTGTTTGCTTGATCCCTAGTGAGTGTGATGCTAATCATGATCCTCTAAGTGTGTGTGAAGCAGTATTCTGTACTTTTACGTCATTATGGTTCAATTCCCGTCTAGAAAGCTGGATGGTAGCGAACTCATCCGTTCTCCAGCAATACTGGACGCGTGGCTGCAAAGCTTGACGGTATTATCGCACACTTTATTGTTCATTTCACCGAGGTAACTCTGCCTTTCATTTCCACCAGTAGCTTTAATCACTCGAGAGGCCTGCCTAAGCATCTGATAGGCTGCACCTCCTTACATCGTCTGCTTGTTGGTGCCCCCATCGACATTCAATTGTTGCCTTATCGTGCGCGGCACAACTCAAGACCTAGCGTGTGCGATCGGAGCAGGCATGTCGAGCTTCTTTCGGTCTCTGCGACATGACTTGCCGGAGCATCCCTGCATCCACCTCGCACAGAGGTCATCCAACAACCAACATCCCCACGGGATGGCACATCGCTCCCGCCTGGTATTCATGCATCACAATCTTGACTCGGGTGAGTGAAAGAGTTGTGGGTGATGCGCTGACGTCCAACCTAAATGCACTGACGTCGATACCGACTGCTCGGAGCCGATGTGTGACAGGTTGTCTAGTCCGGCAAGGCAGATTGGTCAATAGCTCGTATAATTGCAGCCTATGCAGTGTTAGACGTGGGGGATGATGTTTAGAAATATGCATGTTTCCTGCTACCCCTGGGGATTGGCGAGCGGAATGACCAGGTGTTCTGGGGATCAAGTCGGTCCTGAGGATAAGCTTAAAGCCAACTTGATGCGCATCGTATTCTGCTCTTTGAGCATTCGGGAGGTGTCTTCGTGAGCTTGTGCTACCTCACCCATGTACTTCGTTGACAGTCCTCTTATTTTCCGTTGAAGCAAGCCCTGGACGTTGCTTCGTATCAGGTATGACACGCTTCAAGTCCTCGAAACCCAAGCTCAAGCCGGAGCACGACAGTTCAGAAAGCAAGCACTCGCCAAGCTACTCTCACCGTCTTCAACAAGGTCTCGGCTCTCTAGGTCTCGCAACAGTAGGCGGCGGCACAGCCTTGGTCCTCGCACTCCTCGGTTTCCTCCTCTTCCTATGGACCGGCGAAGGCTCGCAAGACGGCAAGACAGCCGCGACCCTGTGGCGGTGGATCATGCTCAACCAACACATTACTCAGGCCATCACCCTGTCAACAGTTCTACTGCGTATCGCAGTCACAGCACAGGCGTCCATCTACACAAGTCTCCTTGCGGGCGTGGTTCTAGAGAAGCACGGTGTCGCTCTCTTTCGAGTTGCTGAGATGTCTATCATCCGGTGTACAAACGACGGGCCTTTCCAATTGACTTGGTTGCTCATGACGTCTGCACGAAAAGCATACTTGCAGACCGGGTTAGCAATCCTATTATTGCTCACGACGTTTGTTGTTCAGTTCTCCTCGACTCTTCTGGTATCTGATCTGGGGTTGGATAATCTTGTCGGCGATGCCAAAGCAAAGACATTCAATGTGCATATGAGCCACGATGTCATCTCCCTGAATCGACAGATGAACAACTGGATCAGTCGTCCGACAGCATATGTGCCATTCGGCGAGTTGCCATCAGAGGCAAACACATATACAGATAATCAGTCGAGGTTCAGCGATACCGGGATTGTAAGAAGAACCTTTTTGCCCCTCTCATCATCGCAAATGTCGACGCTGCGTCAATACACCGGCGGCGCTTACGGCTTCGAGTCGCGCTTTGTATGTCTCCGTCCATCGGTGTCCGCCTTCCTCTCGGTGACTGTTCCAGCACCGGGCTCAGATACTGTCCCTTTCTACCTAAAGGTCGCGGGCACTTTATCATACGAGACCATGTTCCGCGAAGCGGGACTAACACCACCAGAAAACTGTGAAAACGGGGATTGTTTTCCGTCAGGTTTCAACTGCTCGCTATCTCAGTTTCAATACACTGAAACGCAAGCACGGCAGGGCTTCACGAACAGCTTGTGCATTCCCAATGGCACAGCCGCGCGGCCGAGCGCTCAGAACCACACCATCTCAGAAGACCCCATCACCGCGTACTCCCAGGTCTTTCTATTCTTCAGAAATAACGGTACCCATGATCTGTGGAAAGGACCGGGCAATCGTGTCCTGGCGGGGACATTCGGTCTGACAAATGTTACTTCTACTGATGATGAATGGCTCACATACAATTGTCCCATTGGGGGAAGGCTTCAAGGAGGGGAAAGAATCGAGACGGGCGTGTTGCGGCTGGACATGTCGCTCTGCTTCCAGCAGTTAGCCTTCAACTTTGCGGAAGTCAAGCTTTCCAGCAAGAAGGACCTAAAAGAGTCGCAAGTAACTTGGACTCCAGAGACGAAGGCTTGGAACACGAAGAGAATTCAGAAACTCATGGGTGTTGGAGCCCACAGCAAAAGCACCAACAGTCGCGGGATCTTTTCGGTGGACTCGGTGCAAAACCCCCACCACCTAAACGCAACGCAATACCTAACCAACAAGCTCATCAACGACTTATACAACTCGCCGCGAACATTCAATTTTTCCCTGTTCATGGATCCACAAGGCAGCGGGAACTCTCCCATCAAGCCGCACGTCGAGTACCAGGCCATCTTTGCCGACATCCTTAACGTCACCAGTCGTCCCGGCGTAGCGATGCAGTCGACTCTAACGGCGCTCTCAGGCTCTATCATCAACGAAGCCCTTCCGCAGTTCGACGTCCAGGGCAACGCCATCTTGACTTCTTCGGTGCGCGTGATGACGCCAAGAAGCCTACGGGGTCTGCTCATCGTCTTTGGCGTCATGGCTCTGAACATGGCGTGTGGTCTTGCCGTGGTACTTGTTTTCATGGTACAGAGTCAGTACTCTAGTCAAGGGAATTATTGACAGGGCGTGGCGCAGATTGTGTCTGATGAGACGGCGTGGATCCTAGAGGGGGCGACAGACGCGAGCGACGGTCATGTCGAGAATGAGGTAAGAGGCTCAAATAACCTCGTCTGTGTTAGTCGTTCAGAGAGGAGTGGACGGGTGCGTGTGGGTCCAGTTAAAGCTGGTTAGGATACATCAATAATATCGAGAGTCGCTTCCAGCATACATGTATGAAATGACCTTCTATTTATCTGAGAGAAAGGGGCTATCAGTCACCACGTTGCTAGTGGTACACTGAGTTGCGACCTGACTCTAGATCTTGCCTACAACCTTGCTATCCTTGCGGCCTACTGCCATTGACTCAGCTGGTGCATTACAGGTTCACTTTCGGTTGATCGTACTGGCAATATATAAGGTACATTTAGCATTCAGCGCGATGAATCACGGACACACTTGACAGTTCATGTAGATCGGGCACAAGTAGATATAGGGCCAAGCTGCTGATAATATTCAGATATCTGGCCGGAGTCTCATATACTCTTCAAATCATTTCCCATTCACCGCTTCCCCTTTTTGTACCCTCTTCGTCACGGCACAATCTTATTAGAGCCATCCCGGGTTGACCGCATTACTTCTCACTAAGCGAAAGGACTTCAGGCTTAGTAGAACCTGATCCCAGTATTATAAGCTGTAATGGGTGCGCATCTACTCGTCATCGTTGATGTCGATGACGGTCTTCTTCCACTGGCGGGCGGGGATCTTGCGCTTGAACATAATGTCGATCTCGCGGAAGGAACGGCCCTTCATCTCAGGCACGAAGAAGAAAGCGAGGACGAAGCAGACGAAACCAGTGGCGCCCCAGACGTAACCGCACTTGCCGCCCAAGTTGACACCCTATTGCGTGTGTGAGTAAATGTAATTCTCCTTACGAAATGTGTGTGTGTGTGTGTGTGAGAGAGAGAAAGGGGGGGGGGGGGGGGGGGGGGGGGGGGGGGGGGGGGTGGGGGGGGGGGGGGGGGGGGGGGGGGTGGGGGGGGGGTGGGGGGGGGGGCGGGTGGGGGGGGGGGGGGGGGGGGGGGGGGGGGGGGGGGGGGGGGGGGGGGGGGGGGGGGGGGGGGGGGGGACTTACGGTGGGGTTAAGCATGTAGGTGGCGAGGAAGATGCAGGGAATGTTGACGACGTAGTAAGCGGCACGGCCGATTCCAGTGGTCAAAGGACGAAGGCGAATGGAGGATGTCTCGGCGATGATGACCCACGAGGCGGGGGCGGGTCCAAGAGTGAAACCGACGGAGACAATAAGACCCAAAGAGGCCATCGCCAAGGAGGCGGCAGTGGACTTGCCGACGGAGCCAGCAATACCGAGGGCAATGAGGAAGACAACGTTGATGAGCGAACCCCAGACGTAGATGGTGCGGCGGCCGAGGTAGGTTGTGAGAACCCAGGAAAGCATGACGAAGACGGTCTGGAGAGCGGAGGTGATGAGACCGAGGGCGAAGGCAAGCTGGGAGCCAATACCGGCCTCTGCTTGTGTGTTAGCCTCCATACACCTTTAGAAGGAGAGAAGTTATGAAAACTTACGTCTGAAGAAGTAAACAGCCTGGTTGGCGATGAGGTTACCAGTAAGGTTCTGGGCGGCGTAGACACCACAGACAATAAGGGTGCGGTATCTATCGGTGCCCTTGAAAAGCTCAATGTAGCTGGGATCCTTGACGTCCTTCTCAAGCTCAATGGTACGACGCATCATGGCGACGGACTCCTCAACGTTGGCAACGGCAGATGAACGACCAAGACGACGGACCGAGACAGCAGCCTCCTCGAGACGTCCCTTACGAACCAACCACCAAGGAGACTCGGGAGCGAGGAACAGAAGGATGGCAAGGGGCGTGGGGAACATCCACTGGAGGGCAATCGGGACTCTGTACGCGCTGGGGTCTCTCTTGCTCTCGTAGACATAGCAGACACCACCGACGATGATGGCACCAATAGCCCAGAACATCTGAAGCATCTGTGTGGCGGGAGCTCTCAGGCGCATGGGCACGATCTCAGAGCAGTATGCGGGGGCGTTGGCGATGAAGATACCCCAGGGAATACCCTCGAGAAGTTGGCTGACGAACATGACGGCGAGCGAGTTGGCGAAGTAGAAGACGAAGATGAAGGCGTTGAGGAGCATGAGGCCAGAGATGGTAGCCCAGCGGTATCCGATGCGACTGGTGATGGGACCGGCGATGCAGACACCGATGATGGCGCCAAGAGGACCACCCATCTGAAGGGCGGATTGCCATGACGCCTCGATCGCCTTGCCCTCGCTCGTGTCGACACCATATGTATCCTTGAACTCGTCCATGGCGACGAAAGCACCCATCAGGAAGACGCAGTAGGACTCCATAATCTGGGAAACCAATGTGATTAGTTGCCAGTCGCCTCGTATGCGTGCAATATGCCAAGGTAGTTAGAGCGACTTACAATTGTGGTAGACATGATGAAAGCCCAGAGGGAGGCCATGGGGTAGGCCTTGACGGCCTCCAAGACTCCCATGTTGTGCTCGGCCTGCTCAGCCTCGATGGCATCGGCCTTGTAGGAGGCGGGCAACGCCTTCTCGTCGAGGTCGGCGACATGGTCAATGTCGCCGTAGGCCTCGACCTTTGCCGGGTCGGACTTGGAGTCGAGTGTGGTGCTCATGTTTGCAGACTCTCTTTGGAAACCTCACCGAGAATTTGGAGTTGGAGGTTGTTTGGCCGGGTTGCTTGATGAGGAGGAGGAGTGGGACGGGGGAACGCGAGCAAGCAAGAACAGAGAAGAGACGAAAGCCAAGAGAGAGAGGGTGGTACTGGGCAGGCTGTTTAATAAAGGTCTTGTCTTACTCCCCAGTTCTCGTTTTCTTACATGTCCAATGGAACATTGTCTTAAAAGTTAACCCCAGTCGGGTGTCATTACGCTAGCGCAACTTGAACCAACGCGAACGTATGAAAAAAGGTGGACGGGGATCTGAATCCCACAAGGAATCCTCACAAGCGCAATCTGGGCATATTGGGGTTCCCCAAACGTCCTCAACCCCGCCCCCCGCATTGGTCCATAGACCCGTTCCCACATGAGCCTGGGGAATGGGGAAGACGGGCGGGTGACACTCTGGGGGGATCGAATATCGGCTGATGATGAACCGAGCCCGGTCAGATATTCTCCTATGCGCCGACGCGCTCCAATGGGGGTGGGAGGTTGCTCAAGGTTTTTGGAGAAACGGCGCAGTTGGACCAGTTAGGGACACTAGTCAGGGTCCGGCAAACTTATCCCATCGGCCCTTTCACCAACGGGGGCCTTGTCACAAACTCGGGGCTCTTTTCGCTCTTGGGGTTAGTTTCCTGACTTCCCCAGTACGCCGCGTTGCTTAACTTGCTTGGCTGCTTGGATGGACGCGGCTCCTTAGCTCCCCCATGTGACCGCGGCGGCCACTTACTGAAACGGCGAGTTGTTAAACTAAGTAGTTTCTCGACATCTTCCACCCTCCATCATCGGCTCTCATTAGGGCGCGTCGTAGCACACCCGTTGGACCGCCGAGATGGGGAAAGGCGTAGCCGCCTGTAGGAACGCCGCCGCATCGCGTCGCGAAATACGGGTTCAGCCGCCCCCCTCTTCGGTATCTCGGTCAACACTGGGCCGCTTCCCACCGAACATTCAAGCTGTTTTGTAGCCGCTGCAGATGCAAATGGACAACGAACCGCAGACCCGGTCCTCTCTCTTCAATATTCCCCAGTGATTTCCCTTCGCTTCTACAGCTGAATGTGTCAACGTGGTCTCAAACCATGGTCCATGTCAGCAACCAAGCGCTAGTTCTCCGCGAAATTAGCGTCCAATGCAGTCAAAATGCACACCCGTTCCACCCAGCTGCGAGATCCGTCTCCACGGGTCCGGGGCAAAGACAAAGACCCAATAGCTTAATCAGGTTTTCTCAAAAGACACGAGGCGGACGAACCAGCCTGACATTTGGAAGCCGCCCGGACTTCGAGCTGAGGCGCCTTGCGCGCTCGAGGTTCCCGGGAAACCGGCAAGGGTTACTTCACGTTGGTGTCAACCGAGCCAATGATGGCCAAGGTGTCACCCAACTTGGCGATATTACCAATTTTCCAACAGTAAAGGGGCCAATGGAAATCCAAGTAGAGAGGCTGGAACGCGTTTGCGGATATCGCCTTACGGACAATCGTGCCCTTTCGGGCGATACCAACAACGTGGCACCGGGGATGATCACGGCGTCGATGAATGTCATGCCATGGTCGCGCTAAATCACGGTGATTTCAGCTTCATGTTGATAAACTTCTTGTTGCGAACTCTACAAAGGTCTGGAATTGGCTCGGTTGCAGGACGCGCCCGTTTACAGACAGCCGCGATAATTTGGCTGGACGGCTCCTAGAAAATGAGTCGAGGATGGCTCGACCCAACACTTTGGTTCGCGCCGATCATCAAAACGATTGGAATCTCTTGCACTTGTATCGAAGTAGCCGCCACTATTAGATCTAGGTTGGGAAAGATGTACTGTGTACAGGCTCGAGGACGATGTCTGAAGACATTGATTCTGACAAGAGTATTAGGGTGAGCAATGTGGGGAACTACCAGCTTTCGATGCGGGATCTCAGCCGATCATGATGGAGTTCAAGGCTTTGAAGCACAGTGAAATCACGTGCAGTTGTTACACGTATGTTTGATCTTGCATTTGCCCGAAAAAGAAGATGGCTATTCACATACACCTGAATGGTCCCGTGACGAGGTTTTTCCTGCAATCTGTGTAACAGCGCTCTACCCCTCTTCTACTTCACGACAGCATATGTCAGACAGATATTACATGCCCTCTTGATTGGCATATTTTTCTCCGTGAGGTGTCATGTGAGATGCCGAGATCCGCATTGCTGGTCACGGTGCACCAATTGTCCTGCAGGACGGCATACTTCGTGCAGAGACCACGTTGTCAGTCTTTCACCGGGGTATTCCAAAGAGCCAATGTATCCGTACGTTAGCTCACATCAACTTTAGGTTTGGACGTTGCGTAAACTAAACGATGCTGTGAGTGGTGGGGTTGGATCGTGGGGATACACGCTACCTAGGTTAGACATATTCCAGATATGGGGTTGACCCGATGAAAAAGATTTTGTTGATATTTCGGCTGCCTCCACGATACCGAAAAGACATCGGTTCCCCGGGTCTGGGACCGTCTGGCCAGTTTTGTTGTTCTCCAGTCTTCGCGCTAACGTAAGTATCTTTGAGTTCCTTGGGCCCGCAAGAAATTATCGCTGCCAGGGTTCTTAGCGTCCATATATCCACAACCCACAGCCCACAACTCAAAACATCGTGAACTTGTGAAGCGAGTTCGGCTCGTGATCATGTCCACACTAGCACGTGCACTCTTCTACCTGCAATCTTAGCAATTGCGGTGCCGGAAAACGAGCATCCACTTCCAGGTTCTCGGGTCTCCGAGGATCTACATCACGGAAGGGTGGCCGAGTTGGTTATGGCGCCAGGTTAAGGTCAGCTTAACATCTGTTTCCTGGTGGGGCAACCCGCGCGAGTTCGAGTCTCGTCCCTTTCATTTTGATGTCCATCTACATGGGCAGCTTTTTGGGTTGCATGAGACCTGTCGATAGCTCACTGACCAATGTGGCCGAGGCGCCTCGCAGGTGGTCTAGAACCTTTTCGGATTGCTGTGAACACGGATGATGAATTCGATCGACGGTGTGGGTATTTGTAATTTCATGTTCTTCCAATGCTAGGGAACCAGTGTTGACCCATTCTCCATGGGAATCTAGATTCAAGATAACCCTCAGTGTAGAAGCGAGCTTCCTGTTCACTTAGAACCCGACTCCACGGGCTTCTGTCCAACCCGAGAATAATACGTGCCATACGCATGCACATTCGGATCCTTGATCGCATTCCGAACTGACGCGAGAAATACCTCGATCTCCGTCCGTTCCATTCTCAGAGCCGCCAAAGGTTTGCTCGCAGCGGCGCCCAAATGGTCCTCCGTCACAGAGCGCATGTAATGTCCAACCAGACGCTTGATCTTGTCGAGAGGCCATCTTCCAACCGGCACTTTGTATGATTTCACTTGAACGTTGACGAAGCCGGCGTCTTTCATAACCGCACCGATGCGCGGAGCGACTTGGATGTCAATCTTCATTTTGTGCATGGCGTCGCGGATTTCGGACCAGAATTCCAACAAGGGCCAGTTTTCGGGCATGGTTCCGTCATCGCTCTTCACATTGGCGCCGAAGTCTTGGGTTTCGACGTAAGCTCCAGCCTTGAGATTTCAGAAAGTATGTTTCATGAGCACGATGTTGCACTGGATTTGATACCCCATTATCGAGAGTGGAAGCACAACTTCGAACTTACTCGAAGACTCACTCCAAGAGTTTTGGGAGATCATGCACAAAAGACGCCAAGTTTCGCATATGTATGAGATCGAAATCATTTCCAGACAAAGGAATATCGCTCATTGTCAGCGACAACACCCTCCAGTTCAGAGATCTCATTTCGCCAGGCAGTAGAGCACTTACCAGCCAGTCATCTTCAACATCATCGACGAAGAAGCGAACGTCGGAAGGCACCCTGTACGCTAAATCAGGATATTATGGCCATAAGAGGACTCAGTGGGCGTACCAGCTTGGCTGAATCGGCGATAAGTCTACGCCAGTAACCTCGGCGGAAGGGTTGTGATCCCCAACTTGTAATTGTCAATCTTCAGGCTTTATTGATTATTGTCTTCAGGATGAGTTTTACCTACCTTCCATTGCCCATATGCCTGTAAAGTCGTTCAGAATTTTTGTGCGATATCTACGGATGCCGCCTTTAAATCCGCCCAAGGTCTGAGATAAAACTTACCGGTGCCCGTGCCGGAATCAATAATCTTGCTGGGCGAGTCGCCTCTAGAAGCATGGAACAGCTTGCCATCAGTGAGCTCCATGACTATCGCATGCTTCGTTTCTTCGCGGTTTTTTCTTTCAATATCATCGTTTGGAATTGGATTTCTTCCATCCCGAAATGAGTGATAGCTTTGATTGTCCAAGCTGATAAGCCTTTGACCAAATGCATCTATTGAACCCAAGTTCCATGGGTACGCATTCAAAACTTACCGTCTGCCATTTTCATATGAATGTTTTTGAGACCGACGAGGTGATGGAAGTCGAACCCGATGAGGAAGCATCCCACTCGCTAGGCTGGAACTCATCGTCGCTCGCATCGCCACCAGCTTCAATAATATCTGGTGCTTGCTCTGGAGATTGCGCCGGATGCCCGTCTTGCGGCGCTTGTTCGGGAATGGCGCCCATTGGAGTGGTACTGTGTTGTTACTTGGGTTTGCATGTAGTTGTCGTCGACTGAGAGTCCGAGACTAGACTAATTATGCGGTCTTTGCCGTCATCGTACGCCTACTGACAACCAAGCGGGGAAAGCGTGAGATCTCGGTCCTCCGGCAAGAAGTGGCGTAACTAGGGCCAAATGGTGGCTTGAGGAGCGGGCGTTGCAGTAGCTCCAGGCTTGGAGATATACCGCTCCATGGTTGGTGCGCCTGGATCTAGTTCGAGGGCAAATGCCTTATTGCTGGAATGGCCCTCATTGGCAGCTCTTCTCACTGAAGAGTCCCTGGAGATTCGCCCGGGCGAATGCGTGAGCGTAGTGTTTTGACCCTTTGGAGGAGCCGAGAGAAACTCGCCGTCATCTAGAAATTCATGCTTCAGAAGGATAAAAATACATGGTGTCTCTCATTTCGAAGTTCTGATAAGTTTTAGATATTGCTATTTCTCCTTCTAGAAATCTGCGCCCGTCTCTCTTCGTTAAAGATTTCGACTTATTCATTATTTTTCATCTCATTCAAGTCGCCTCGTTCTACATCCCTCACACTACGTTTTCTGAATTAGGTATCTTGGGGGCTGACTTGGTAAACCCCACTCCGGCCCCGGCCCGGTGTTGGGGCCATTCCATCGCGTCCGGCTCTCGGCCTTCTCCGGCGAGAAAGTCCGCGTGCCCACAGCATCATCACCGTAACGCTCTGTTTTACGAAGTAATTTACTTATCGATAATTGAGCGAGTCTATCTCGCAATCATAATTCTCAGCTTATATGTGACTGTGGTCAGTCCAACGCGCAATACCAATGCCAAAGACCTGGCTTTCAAGCGAGTCCTGCCCCTTCAGCCTGCCGTGGCTTGGCTGCATTAGTCAGTATGATTCTGCATAGAATCGCATGCTGAACAGGTGCTCCCGATATGCCTGTCGTGTATTTCAGACCTTGGCCAAGATGATCCGAGGCATCCAATGGAAGAAACCAGGCTGCCAGAAGGAGCGCGCCCAGCATCGCCAAGACATAGTCGGTACCTGCCGATTCACGATCCTCCAACTCCATCGTCGATAGTTACTCACGACGCGGTCAGAAACATTAAAGTTGAATCGCCAAATTGGCTTCAGCCATAACGACATCCGTCTGCGGGCTTGATGCAGTCTGCCTCAGGTAGAGGTCTTTACGTTGACACCATGTGGATCCATATGCAAATATGACAAGAGACTTCGCGCCTCACACATCTCTGCGGAAGGCTATTGAGAGTCTAACAATGAGTACTCAGCCGGAGGTCGGCCATCGCAAAAATATCGAGACGATTCTAATGATGGATTAATTGTCCTGAACAATTTCCATCCACAGGCGGCCTGTCAAACGAAGGTTGATTAGGTCGCTCCGTCTTGTTATGTTGCTTTCCATCCCTGAAATTATTACACCGAGCATCTCTCAGCGACCAAGGTTAGACCATTAGCTGCCCATTATTGGCATGGTTGACATGGAAGCGAATACGGCAGACGTTCACCTCTTGCAAATTGACCGCAACATCCAAACATGCCCAGAATTTTCAAGAATCAAACAATAATGAGACACATATGCCAATCCGGAAATGGATCCAAAAATACGTCTGTCACCCATCCCCGCAGCGCTTAAACTTGAGTGGGTGACATTGGGAGACTGGGGGCGATGAAGCGGTTTCAGGCCCAATGGGCCCAGCAGCGCTGACGAGGGTCAGTGTCTAGCGCATTTGCTTTGTTTTTCACAGCGGGCGTGGGGGGATATGTTGTTAAGGTTAGTCTGCAGCGAACCCTCGCGAAGAGCTGGTGCGTACGATCTCAGTGCCCAACATTAAGATGCAAGGTGAGAGCAGTTGAGCAGGCAACTTAGTCCTTCAACTATCGAGTATGACCGAAAACCTTCGGTAGAGTTCGTTTCCGTCCAATCAATGGAATCAGACTTCATGCAATAACCACAGGCCGCTTGACTTGTGAGCTGAGAGTCATGCCAGTGACACTTGACATACCATCATTCCCGACGTCAAAAGAAGTTTTGCGACACGGGCGAAGAGATGGGATGAGTTCGAGATCCGATGGGTAGAGCCTCGGATGAAGACGAGTCCACCAGGGACCCAATCGAACTCCAAGACCCTTTTTTGGTCGCGGTGTTTGGGATCACCAGGGGATCATCCAGCAGAATCTTAGCCTGGTTGATGAGCGTCAAGACCCATATTCAACTTTGCCCAAACCTCGTGCTTAACGTTGGCCTTCAAACGGTCTTCCTCAGTTGGGAGAGTAAGTTGTCAAAGGAGGGCCGCGACAGAAGTGGGCACGGCCAAAGCTGCTGCCGTTCGAAAATTGGCCTCCAACGTCAGAAAAATAAGCTTGGCGGTAAGATACAGGGGGTCGTGAAACTCTCCTTGGGGATGGTGGTGGGGTTAAATTCCTCGGAGCTTTGCCGCCGTCATGGGCACAATCTCTATTCTTTGTGAGCTACCGCAGAGTCCGATGAAGAGGCGACATGGAAAGATCCAGGACCCCGGCTCACATGTTCAGATGCTTACCGTATGGCCTTGAAGTTCGGTAGACAACTCCGGCTTGGTTGGGGTGACGAACAGCTGCATCGCTCCAGACCCATCTTTCAAGCCCCCCAACCCTGTGCCCACTTGCGTCGATGATACTGATCCTCGCCTCCTTCACCAATTCCAATCCGTCCCCCTCAACATCCTCATAGAGCCTCACGACTCACGAGGCTCAGAGTTGTAACGAGATGCGTCCATTCAGGGGCTTCCCTGTCGCCTCTCACCAGATCCGGCCGTAATGTGGCTTCCCGATCAGGCCTAGGAGATGCAGCCGCAACATCTTGGCAGCTTCATCGCACCCATGCGTCACGAACTTCAGACCTCCTTCAACGCGGAGTCGCCATCGCTTCCACAATCCATCATATCCATCACTGCGGAAAATCACCAAGAATATTCGTAACGTTGACGTCTCAACCCGCCCCGTCTCGAACGCCCCATGTCATCCCATGTTGACCTCCGCATGCAACCTACTTTGGGCCCTGGTCTGAAGTTCTTTGCAACTGCGACAGCTGGGCACTCGAGCCCAGGGGCAATGTCTAGAGCACATATCACGAGAACGACGACAGGGGAGAAAAAAGGATGGCGTAACATGGAGACGCAAACATGCCAATGCATGGATCCAATATCACCCATATCCTAATGTGAACGGACTGACAGATCGTCTGAAATATTCTATAAAGATCAGCTCGATCTTCCTCTTAGTGCCGCTTCTTCTTTCCTCTTCTCATCACGCTCACAATCATTACAACCTTGCCTGTTCTTTCTTCTCTTCTAAAACAGCTGTGCTGTCTTCTATCTCTTTCAACGCATCTTGATCACTCATTTCAATCCATCCGGGTCCGTGTCCCTCTTTTCGTCTTCCACAACATCGACTTCTTGCCTTAAGAACAATCTTTCGACTTTCAATATGAAGTTCTCTTCCGTCATCACTATCGGCTTCGCTGCCCTCGCTACCGCCGCTCCTCTCGGCGCTCGCCAGGCCACCGTCTTCTCCACTCAGACCTTCAATGACCTCTCCATCAGCGGCGGCACTGCCGGTACCGCCAAGCAGGAGGCTCTCGACAAGCTCTCCGGTCTCCCCACCGACCTCAGCACCGTCGCTAAGGCCGATCTGGACTTCCTCAACAGCGTCAACTCCATTGCCAACGACGCCGAGAAGGAGGCCTTCAACCCCGCCATTGAGGCTGCCAACGGCGAGGAGGCCGACGCCCTCCAGCGCGGCAAGATCAAGAACAAGGTCCTCAAGCTTACCGCCACCATGCTGAAGCTGCAGGCTCAGGCGGCCCAGGGCGAGGACGTCGCCGATAAGATGGCCGCCGAGCAGAAGAAGCTCAACAACAACATTGCCCAGGACGAGGCCGAGGCTGGCAACGCATCTACCGCCCTCGACTTCAACGCTTCCACCGCATGATTGCCTTTAATCAGCGATAGAGACTGTGGGTGTAATATCCCATGAGACTTTGAGGAGAATTTGGGAAGAAGGAGAAAGAGTCGATGATCATGAAAGATCCACGAGACGAATAGGGGCTGTGTGCCGACTCGGATGATCCGATTAAGTGCTGGCCATTTCTAATTATTGGGGATGTATCGGTACGTTTTAGTACACTCTAATAATACAAAAGAGATTAAAAAAACATTTGAACCACATTTCGTTCGCTGTGAGATCGATCTTGATGTCTGGCCACGTACAGCTGTTTTGCTACAGACTACAGAATACAGCTTACAGGCCATTGTTAAGGAAGAGCAAGTGACTTCACTGGGTCATACAGACCGCCAAGCCGCGATCAGCATTCTGTGACGGATGTTGCACGGATACATGTCCTCCCGCAGTGCTTCCCCAATGCCGTCGAATCACCATCACAACCCAAATGGGATCCCTGAGATGCCTCTCTCAAAGCTTAGATGGCTTGGCGAAGGGCTCCAATTCTACATTCAAGACGGTTGTGAGGCGTGAAAAGGTGTAGTAGAAACCCTGATTGCGTTAGCACTCAGACTAAGGGACTCCTACAGGGAAACTAACCTGCAGAGTAATCATTTCCACGACTTCTCGGTCAGAAAACTCAGTCTTGGCTTTCGTCCATAGCTCATCCGCAACCTCTGGCCCGTCAATAACGGCCTCGATAAACAATAGGAGGGCTTTTTCCTTTGACGTGAACAATTCTGCAAGAGATTCTAGTTTCCCTTGAGAAGAGAAGTATCCCTTCTGTCTTCCAGCCTGGGCAATCACTTCGCGCTGGGCGTCAGTGACACCCTCCTTGGCGGAGACTGTGCTGTGATGCGTCCACTCGTAGGTGGACCGGAACTTTGCTGTGCTGAGAAGAATGACTAACTCCCGGTTCTTGGAGGATAACTCGAGATCTTTGAAGTGAGCGCCTGCGATTTTTGACCAATGGTTGACAGTGGCTGGGCTATGTGCGAGAAGCTTGGAGATGTTGAGGGGAGTTCCGTTGACATCGGGGTACGGAAGGCGTGCCATGTTCACGGTAGAGTTTTGCAATTGGAATAATGCCAGCGTTGAAATGTAAAACCAGTCAATTACAGCCCTCTCATGAACTTGAGTTGAACTGTTCTTGTAGTCTTGGGCTTGAGATAAGATGCGGGGTGCCTCGGCTGCCCCTATTAACGGTTAGTCACCCCCGGCCGTGAGTTTGTACCTCGGCTCCGTGTGGGGCCGACGGAGGCAGCACCGCAGCGGACTTGGAACGGACCATCGGGTATATTAGCTGCCCGTACACTCTTCCAGTCATTATGAGAGCATCTGAGTAGTTTCTGAGTATCTTTATTCTTCCCGTAAACCGGATCATACATCTTTCGCTTGCTTAGCTGTCCATCGTGCTTTCAAAACCTGTACAGACCCCTTTGGCTTTCTGTCCCGTGTGAAAACGCCCTTCTTGTTTCCATCCACCCGAGTGATACTCGATGTCGTCTGGAAATCCGCAAAGTTCCAAACGTGCTCTCCAACAACGGTCTCAACACGATCAAATACTCGGTGGAACATTTCGAGAAACTTGCCTTGGTACTCCTCGCTCCAGGGGACGTCACATACGGCGTGTAGCCCCGCCACAGCTTCGGCGCCGTACTCTGTCATGATCATGAGCTTACCATACTTGGCCTGCCATCCAAGCAGGTCCTTCTCCAATACCTGCTCCGCCTCTTCTAGATCGCCTGTCTGAGAGTACCATCCGTAGTAGCGGTTCAGGCAGATGACGTCGAACAAGTCTGTCACGAGGTCCTTCTCGAACGTAGCGAATCCCATGTTCGCGAAGCAGACCAGTCTCGTCGGGTCCAGCTCGCGCGTCAACGAGACTAGCGGCTCGAGATACTCCCTTGCACCGGGCTCCGCCGACGCAGGCTCGTTGGTAACTGTCCACATCACCACCGACGGATGGTTCTTGTCTCGCGCCACAAGCTCTCTGATAGCCTGGTCATGCGCCGCCTGCGTCTTCTCGTTGCACGCATCGGGGGCAAAAGTAGGAGGCGCCTTGAGTCCAAAGACGCCAGCAATGATGCCGAGGTTGATACCCACCGCCGGAGTCTCGTTGATGACGACGATTCCGTGTCGGTCGGCGTAGTCAAGGACCTCTTCGGCGTAGGGGTAGTGAGCTGTCCGGAACGAGTTGGCTCCCATCCAGCGCATGAGATGGAAATCGTGAATCATGTAGGCCGGATCGAAGCCCTTGCCGCGGATTGGTGAGTCTTCATGCTTGCCGAAGCCGGTGAAGTAAAAGGGCTTGCCGTTGATGAGGAACTGATTTCCCTTGACCGAGATTGTGCGGATGCCGAAGGGAAGTTCATAGGTATCGAGAACCTCATCTTTGTCGGAGTCTGATAGGATCTCCACACGGAGTTGGTACAGATACGCCGCGCCGGGTTGCCACAGATGCGCCGAGTTGATCGTCAGCTCATCTTTTGTCCCATTTGCTTGAGCCACAGTCAACCCCTCCTCGTCAAGAACAGAGATCTTGACCTTGTCATCCTCCACCGGCTGCGAAGTTTCAACCTTGTATTGAACTTTGCCTGCTCTCGACTCAAAGATGTCCGTTACGACGGTGATGTCGATGATGGATACCGCCGGCTTCGAACACAAATACACCGACCGTGCTAGCCCGGAATAGTTGAAGAAATCATGCTGATAGTTCTGCTTCCGCTTGCCGTTGGCGAGGGTCTGGATTTTGCCGGGAGGAATCGTCTCCCAGCTCAGCTCGTTACTCACGGTCACAGTCAAGCGGAATCTCTCGCCGGGTTTGATGATGCTAGTGATGTCTGCCTCGAAAGGGGTGTATCCGCCAACATGGTCGGCGACTAGCTTGTCATTTACGTAGACACGGCCGCGATGGGTTGCTGCGTCAAATCGCAAGAAATATCTCTGATTCTCAGGCGACCAGCCGCGAGGTACTGTGACTTGACGCTGATAGTACACCCATCCAACGTGACTGCGAATCTTTTCATCTGCAAAGATGTCGTTGTAGCTGGCGGGTACGGGTACTTGAAGCTTTGGCGGGATGAGCTTAGACCATGGTGCGTCTGCTTCAATGTCGGGTGATGATGCAATTGCAAAGTTCCAGATGCCGTCCAAAGAAACGATATCTCTGGTTGAATTGGCCTGTGGTTTGAGCATCTTTCTTGTTGATAATGTTACTTGGCGTTTTAGGTCATGAATAGAATGTTGAGTGAATGCTATCATAAGTAAGCCGAGAGCCAGGCGTGATGCGGCGTCGTCTTTCGGCTTTTCCGAAGTGTCGGCGGTTGAGATTGCCGGAAGCCGACCGATGCCTCCAACAACCACTTATGCGCACGTTCGATACTCCGCAGATTCCGTAAAATGCGTAAGTTGTTCTGGGGATCAAGCTCTCATGGAAGAGGATTTATGCCAGCCATCTTCGTGTTGCAGTTCGCCAATTCAAGGTTGTGTACTATTTCACTCCGGTCGGTAGTAGCCTTCAGTAACCGACCGTTTCCCCTCAATGTTGTATCATTCGGCAAGCCACACGTCAGCTCAAGGGTGAGTTCGGACATACACACCCAAGTTGCTACCACAAGAACTAGCAAGGTCCTGTCCAGACATTGTTGATGGGCATTATTGGAATGCCATCATCTTGACTTGCGGGGTCCCCGGGAGTGTGGGGGACAGGCCTTGGCGGCCTAAAGCTACCAAGGGACATGCGGGGACCATTTAGGGCACTGAGATGCAGTCGGGGTTTCCGTGTTCCTTGAGTAGACTGTCGTAGCTTCTACATAGAACCACCTTGATTGAAACTTGTTCAATCCATATATAACCGCAAGGACGTTAGGCTCTGATTTTCGCAGTTCTGTAAAGCCGATTGAGCTGAGAAAGCAGTATATGTACATGTAGTTCCGGCGCGGAATTGAGGATGTTGGTCTTGCGCGCTGGGAGTCTCCGACATGGTGTCCAAACACACCTCAATATGTTGAGAAACCGACTTTGACATTCAACTCAAACTTCAGGAACTCGTGTCAGATGTTTCCTTATACCCCACCCTGAACGCACAAGTAAGGTAGAGAAGAAGGGTCCTATGAGAGCCAACAGTGAGAGCTCTTGAGCCGTTGAAGTTTGCGGCGTAAACTGCTTGGCTCGTGCCGGACTGTTGAAGTAGCAGTCTCTCTCATCGGCTCTCCACAACACAGAACAGTGACCCCGGAGCTAGGTAGCGACAGGGAATCTGTCGCGCTTCGATTGTCCTTCTGTATATGGTCAAAAGGTTATCAAAATTTTGCAAAGTTACCGCCAAAAAGAAGCCCATACTCTCTAGAAGAAGAGCAAAGATGACAACTGACATAGTATCTGATATCTTATCGTCCGAACCAACTCCGCATGACCAACAACTTGCCATCCCCGTCCATCCCAGACGTCAAGTGTTACTGCTCTTTAAGCATGCTGAAATGAACTCAAGTTTTGAGACCATCAACTACTCCAATTCCCATCCAATTCCCAACCATCGAATGGTTCCCTACTTTACTTTTCATGAAACGCCAATGCTCGTAGCCCTCGTGCCCTAGTCGCCAAACACGAAACTGGCCCACTTCAACGGTCCAAACCCACCAAACACCCACCAAAATAGCAAGTGACTTTGATAGTGCCGCTCTTTCGCTGCTGACGTCAACAAGATCCTTTCAGCTCATTTCGAGCTTATCCCCGATGGCACAATTGGCTAGCGCGTCAGACTGTTAATCTGGAGGTTGGTGGTTCGAGCCCACCTCGGGGAGTTGCAGTGGTTAAAATCCACCAAGGCCTTCGCTTTTATGTTTTTTGGTTGTGATTGAGGACATTTCTGTGTTTTCTCGACTCTTTTGTCTCTCGCAAGCAGCTGTGCCGCATCTCGAGCATCTGTGCAGATTAAAGTTGAAAACTTGAGACAACTCCTGGAATCCCAGTCGTACTTAATCATCGATCATATCTCACCTGGTTTTTGATTGACCGCCACTTTGCTTTTTCTTGTTCGTCAATTCATTGATACGTAGTACACAGACGATCTAAGACATCCATCTAGCTGGCATCGCTAAAGCTTTCGACTCGATGAGTCGACATGGGGCCGCAAATGTCTCTCGCTTCACAGCCCCCAGGAGGTAGAAATTTCAATGTGAATCGCTTGGGTTTACTCAAGCATCCATGCCAGGCCATCACCCCACTTTGGTCCAACTAAACAATGCCAAAGAATGCTGCGAGCTGCTTTCTTCCCAGCATTTCAGCCTCACGTCTGTAAGTAGCCATAGGCACGACGCCTCTCGAACGATCTGTGTTCAGACAAAGACTTGTCACTTCCTGCTAGCCCTGACAACCCGAATTGCAAAAGGAACGTGGGCGCGCCACAGCACGCTAAGACCACGCCTAAGATCCCGAGGCAGAGGCTCACGCTCAGCATGCTTTCTAGCCCTGAGCCCCGTCAACTGGAGAAGAGAAGAGCTTGTGTCAGACTATCAGTGGAAGTCCTACAGGGGACCGCGATCATTCGTTCGGGGGTCATCCTTACCTGGCATAGAATCTCCTCGACCCGTCGCCCAACCCGCCCGCGAGTCGATTGCCGTGTCGGGAAAGACGCTCGCCAGGGGCCCAATCTGATGACACTTTAATTATTTGCCCTTCTGCCATGGTGGAGTAAGCTGCCGCAATCGGTGATCCGTGGGCTATCTACGGCGGTCCAGGCACCTGGAGTTCATCGTGGAGGGGGCTTCAGAACGCACTTTGCAGTTCGGAGAACACCCACACTCCCACCAGATGACGGCCAAAATTCCATCCCGAACCCGCTATTGCTATATTCCTTGCACGGAAGCTTTGATTCTATAAAGGTTGTCACGCCGGCTGAACCATTCAAGCTTATCCGGATGTCAAGACGGAGGGCCTACGTCATTACACTTGTTTCGCTGGGCCAGCGTTACTACAACCGTCCACCCCCATCACGATGTTAGGCACCGCGCTTCCGGAGCGCACATTGGGCGACCAACGTGCTACTGTAATAGGATTCTCCTTCTCCACATCGAATTTTCCCATCTTTGCCGTAGCAGGTCTTGTATTGTATGTCTTATACAACTGGGCTCTACCCAAGCCGATCGCCGGAATCCCCTACAATGTCGAAGCGACGAAGCGCTTGTTGGGAGACATCCCGTCCGTCCTCGAAGGAATCAAACGCACTGGCGAGTTCAACGCTTGGGTCAACGAGCAGGCGGAGAAATTCAAATCGCCACTCTTTCAAGTCTTCGTCCGTCCCCTCGGCAAGCCGTTGTTGATCCTCTCCGACTTCCGTGAAGCCCAAGACATCTTGATGCGACGAAAGGACTTTGATCGGTCGTCCCTCGATGCCGACCTCTTGGAGGGCGCGGGACGCAACCACCACATCCACCTCAAGACTGGCGACGAGTGGAAGAGGCACCGCAGGCTCCTCCAGGACCTCATGTCGCCGCAGTTCCTCAACGAAGTCGCAGCGCCGACGGTTTATGCCGGGGTCTCGAGATTGATCCAGCTGTGGAATGATAAGGCGCGCATTGCAGAGGGACGCCCGTTCTCTGCGGAGCTGGATATCTACTACGGTTCTCTGGACGCCGTCATGACGTTTACATTTGGCGGTAGCTTCCCCAGCAGCGCGTTGCGCCCGACAGCGGACCTCGTTAAGGGGCTTGGTGCGGAGGATATCAGGCGTTTACGGAGTTCAGGTCTCAGCAGCGACGAGGCGTTGGAATTTCCAACGGAAGAGTGCGACGAGAAGATTCAAGCGACGCTCGGTGTAGCGAACTCGATTGAGTACCTTCAAGGCTCACCGATTCCGAGACTCAAGTGGTGGTTCGTCGAGAGACTTCCCTCATTACGTCGCGTCTTCCACGTCAAGAGAACATATGTGCGAGAAGAGATCTATAAGGCTCTGAAGAGGCTGCAGGAAGTCGGCGATGAAGAGTCCAAGGTTCTGTCCGCTGTTGAGCTGGTAGTGCTCCGGGAAAAGAAGCTGGCAGAGAGTGAGGGAAGGGCTCCGGACTTTTTCTCCGAGATCATGGTTGATGAAGTAAGTGCCAGACGTTTCACCGGAAAACTACAGCTCGGAATTGTGCTAACATCTATGCCAGATCTTTGGCGTAGTTGTCGCAGGACACGATACAACCAGCACCACCATGTGTTGGGGTATAAAACTCCTCGCAGACAACCCCCAGAAGCAGACCGACTTGCGCGAAGCGCTCCGAGCCACCTTCCCCGATGCCGTCGACGAGCAGCGCAGTCCGACCGTCAAGGAACTCGCAGGAAACACTACGAAAGTCCCGTATCTTGATGCCGCCGTGGAAGAGATCCTCCGATGCGGCGGGGCTACCCCGCTCGTCGACCGCGAAGCAACCTGCGACACCGAGCTGCTAGGACACCACATCCCCAAGGGCACAGTAGTAATGTGTCTGAACAAGGGCCACAGCATGATGAAACCGGCATTCAACGTCGAAGAGTCAAATCGCAGCCAGAGCAGCCAGAGTGCCAAAGCCCGGGCTTGGGATGACGACGATATCGGGCAGTTCAAGCCAGAGCGTTGGCTCGTCGAGTCATCCAGTGTCCCCGGCGGGCTCGAGTTTGACCAGCAGGCAGGACCCCAGCTCGCCTTTGGTCTGGGTACTCGTGGCTGCTTTGGAAGGAGGTTGGCGTACTTGGAATTGAGGATCATTTTGGCGCAGATTGTGTGGAACTTCCAGCTTCTTCCGTGCCCGAGAGAATTGTCTGGCTATAGTGCCAGGGAGGGCCTGACATACAAGCCAAAGGATTGTTACGTGCGCCTACTAGCACTTGGAAACAAATAGAAGGAGGACTCTTTATCAAAGTGATTGAAATCTTCAAGGCAATTCTTTTTTTTGCAGACGCCTTATCAAGGAAGACGAACGAGCCCAAGCTATCAAGGGGCCCTTCTCAACTTCTTGTTGCTGGAACTTCTGGCTAGTGATGTCTAGAAGACATTGAGCTACAACTTGTTAGATGGCAGGAAGATGAATCTGCTCAAGTGCATCACTTGATAAGCATATTGCAGTAAAGTAAGTACTAGTATTGAGATTCTTCTGCGAACTAGTTGTATCAGATAGCCACCTTGCCTCTTCCCCTCCCTTCTGCCCTCTTTTCCTCTCAGATAAATACTTTTTTGAAGTGGTGGAGACCCCCGCGGCCTTCAACCCCCTCCTCTCTCTAAACCATCTGGCACTCAGAGTAGCTGCTCCACCGAAGCCAATGCATCAATTACCTTACCAAGGGTCACAGTTTCGTGCTCTTACATACTCAGGGTCACACACCATGCTTGATTGCCCTTTGATGGAACCGACCGGCCTCGTCAGCCGCGCTTTCGAGTGATGGGAAAGCGGCGGGATGGCGATGATGGGGGCCTACTTTCGACGGCATGTTGCCTAGCGGAAGGAGGAGAAAGAGGAGAAGGTTTGTTGTAGTTACCCTGGTCTTCATCGACGTCATCTCCGAGATCTTTCAGGGCCCTCGTCGCCTTCTTCTTTTTCTTCCGTATGTACGTGTAGAAGTAAGCAGCCACCGTAAAGACCGTGAAAATGAGCCAGACGAGGACGAAAACCCAGAAATCCCTCGCGATGGCAATCTTGCGGGTCTTCTCGTTGAAGGAAAAGTAGTTGCTTCCGAACAATGACTGCAAGCGGAGGCATGTATGAGCATACTTAATCAACCCAACTGTACATAGGTTTTTGGGCTACACTTACGCCGACGAAACTGCCCGGAAGATAGATGGCAGAAATGATGGTGATGATACGTACGATGGCACTGTCGTCCACCGTGTTCTCAGTCAGGTCCTTTAGCTTGAGCGTTACATCGCCCGTGTTCTTAATGTGTGTCTTCATCTCGCGGGTGAGGAGCTGCAGCTCTTGCTGATTATGCAGCGAGAGCGTATACGATGCCTAAATGAGTCAAGGAAGAGAACGTCAGGCACTTTCTAACTTGCAGTACGCTAGGTAATCTGACAGAGAAAGAGGATACTAACTAGCTCAACCGTGTTATCCACTCTTTGACGAAGCACAGCGGAGCTGTCGATGTATCCGCGTAGCATGGTCTCCATGGACCGGAATTCGGCGGCCAGGAACTTCCCGGTAGAGAGGATGCAGCCTGTGACCTCAAGATTGCTCTGGCAGCAGGCGCTGGCGAAGAGGGCGAGATCATTGGTATTTCTCAGCTCGCGTACGCTCTTGAAGGTCACCCAGACGTTGTGGTCCATCTTGGCATGAGGTACCATAGCTGTATTGAGCTTCATAGGTAGACAGGTTAGAAGTGTCAGTCTCATCAGGGAAACTACCGAAACTCTTCGCTTCACGTACCACTTTAGAGAATCTGTCACCTAGATGGCGGAGGTATGCCCGCCAATTGTCGAGGTAGCAGGATAGGATATAATGGTGCAGCATCGCCGGCTGCGAGCAAAGGTCTCGCTTGAAGACGTTGACCGTCGGAGTGCTCTTGTCGTCGAGCTCCTCTGAGCACTCCGTCTCTTCCTCCTCCTCGACGAGATCCCGGAGCGTCTCCGCCAGCTCACTAGCGGGCTGACAGTGCAGTAGTATGAAGAGGTCGAAGCCGGGCGTGTGCTGGTGGTAGACACCAACATGCCGGAAGGACCACGCGTCGGGACCGGATCGGTCGTTCCGCTCCACGAAATTGAGCTTGTAGAGTAGCGTGTCTAGAGTTACCAGGAGTTCTCAGAATGAATTACTCTCAAGAAACAGGAAGGGAAGTTATAAAGGGTGCGGGGAAAGGCTCACATGCGTCGTCGCCCTGAGGCACAAAGCTGCTGTTGGCGCTGCCGGCCTCGGACTGGTGAGGCTCGTCGCCGAAGGACAGGAGCACTCGTAGGAACTCAGCACGCACTTTATACCTATCGAATAGTTTGCCGGCTATTGACGAGGTGATCCGGAGCGGGTTGATGGTTCTGGCTGATGATATGGAGCTAGATCACAGACGAAGATTAGCCCGAAGCCCGGTGAAAGCAATTCTGGTCCAGAGGTGACAGACATTATACGTATGCCCGCGGTGGGCGCAGTGTCGAGAACGTGACTGAGGTCATCTTCTTCCTTGACGATGCTTGCGTGGAATTTGTCTATAACCTTGCTGTCAACCAATGTTTATTCCACACATGCGTCGAGGAGGGGTGACAATGAAGCATACTGTCGTTGTTGTTGTCAATATCCAGTACATCAAAGAGCGTCTCCGAGTCTTTGGAGGCAAACGCCGTCACTGCCAGATCATCCAATTGGTTGCGGAGCCCAGCGAGATTGAAGCCACTCTGCTGATGCGCAAAGTATTGATCCCAGCCGCTCATCGTGCCCGTGAAACTTTCAAGTTCTTGAAGCGAGATCAGTCAGTCCGTGGAGGGATCCAAGAGGACTCCAGACCGTCATATGGAAACCACTCGCGATGATGCGCATGAGGCATGGAGCAGAGCAGGGCAAGGCTGGTCGATAATTTGCCCTGTGGTATGCCCGCGGCTGTGGCAGAAGCGGTTGCGGCTCGGCCCGGTTCTTACAGCCTGATCTGCCTTTTCATGCCATGCAGCCGGCAAGCTAGACGGACCGGAGTTGGGGTGGGTTGATTATTGAAGTAGTTTGCGCGGAAGAAAAAGCAGATGCGAGCAGCTTCCATTCCCCAAAGTTCAAGTTCTGACAACTTTCACCGGGAAACATTAAACGCAAATAGGAGGATTTCTCAGTGGGAAACGGACGGAACGAGACGGGAACAGGAGAGTAGAAAGCGACTGAGCCTCTTGTGTGACGATATCAGCCTCCGAAGTGTGGTAACACAGAGAGTTACACAGAGAGATAACAAGCCCCCGTGCCCCCTTTATCCGAGGGAGGGAGGAAACATGCCTGACATGCATGTCACCGTCACCCGATTATCCTTGCCCACACCCTCTTTACTTCGCTTCCCAATTTAATTCGCCCACTTCACGAGGCTGCGGTGATGGGTGCCACATTGGATACACAACGCCCGACAAGCGCTTATCTTCGGCTGGAGGTGCCGCCTCCTTTCCGCCGCTCTCTCCGCCTCCGTTCCCTCCTTGCAGCCTCCCGAGCAGCATCGCGCCGGTCAGCAATCTGAGTGACGATCTCCCTGTTTGCAACTGTTAGTATCGGCTCGGTATCGGCATCTGCCGTTGCGGCGAGACATGCCTTAGCTCGTTCTGTCCAGAATCGACACACGTCAGCCAGCATACCAACGATAGGATGGGGGAAGCCCAAGGTATTCCTCACCTCTTGAAGTTGCTCTGGGCAGTCAAAGTACCAGCGGTCGTTCTCGTGCTGTTCGAACAGTTGGATTACTGTTTTCTCCCTAGAAGAGGTGAGCAAGATGAGGAGGAGGAACACGGACTGCGATGCAAAAGTCAATATGGTCTCCATATCTCTCCTGGAGTAGGACCAGAAGCTCGGAGCCGAGAGTGACATATCGTGATAGTCTCTGAGGTAGGACGTTGCGCACTAGGTCCATGGTCGAGCGTGGCACGGATTCACTTCGCCGACTCTGTTGCCGTGATCCATGCGATGGGAGGTAGAAGAAGGATGCTGATGGGATGGGACGGAGCAGAGGATAAAGGAGGAGCCTCATCGTGCGTACCGTGCAATCACGAAGGAGAGGCTCACTTACAATATTGGCCTTTTGTAATGGTGGAGGGATGTTGTACGACATTTGAGAGGCTGGCCGAAGACTCGAGAGGTCAGTAGACACAAGAAACAGCGCCGCGAGTCAATGACATTGCATGGTAGGTGGTGGACCAACGTGGAGGCCGGAAGGCTGGAAGCTGATGCGCTGTTCGATGCCTCCCTCCACTTCGCCCTAGGTTGCCTCGCAAAGAGAGGAGAGCTGAGGTGGCGAGTCGGTTCAGCCCAACAGACAGTCAGCAATGTGTAGAGGCGTTCCTCGTCCATAGTTGAGTGCTAGGGAGCCTCTATATCTCCTCTCAGAGTGTCTCCAACTCACGACCTGGTTCAGACAACGTTGCGTCTCGATAACCCAGGGCAAATGGAAAATAACACAGATGCCTTACAGAAAAGGGCGCGGAGGGAACGGCAGCTCCTCCGGATGTGCGACGGACTGCCTGAAATTCAGGTCCGTCCAAAGCCCGAACTAGACTCGCCCTTCCACCGCCCCTTTTTCCTCGCTTCCAGGGTTCGCAAGCTCTGGGAACACCAGGGTAACTTAGGAGATGTCCTGTTCAACCTTGAAAAGCAACAGTTGAGTTCCATCTGGAAACATTCACTCTTGTTCGTCACCTTCCTGGCCTACATCGAGGTTCCGCCCTCGTTTTACGCGCACATCTCCAACCTACTCTTCAAAGATGGTGATGACACAACACCCCGGTACCGAGACACGGAGATGCCGTATAGTGAAGCAGATCTCGAAGCGCTGGGTCTATCGCGAGGTAAAACAGCTAGGTGGGAAGAGCAATACCTATTTACTCCGGCGACGATCATCCTGAACCCGCAAGCGGCGCCGGCAATACAAGTCATTCAGAACTCGCTGACGCGGATTCCGTTCATGGAATGCGACCCAGGACAGGAGCATGGCGGATACGGCGATGTGAAAGTAAGCACCTTTATGACGGGCCTTGCCTGTTTTTTCCATCTGATTTAATGCACGCTAACATGTCATTTCTTGCAAAGTTCTTCAAGCTAGCGCCTGAATACGTCGTAGATGAAGATCCTAGCCCTCGAAGCTGGGTGCCGGTATGTACTTTAACTACATCTAAACTTCTCTTCCCTTGTGCTTCAAACGCTTCAGATTGTACTACGAACAATCTCCATCTATGCCACTATACGGGAATCAAGGTCATCAAAACATCGTCACGTTATCACTGACATCACGAACGTACAAGGAACATCAACGACAACCTCTCGTCGTCGCCGTAAAGTCTTTCCACAACCATGACGATGGCCTCGCCGAGGCGGATAACATGCGCCTCCTCCGCCAGGGTAAGGCCGGAGACCATAGCATCTCGCTCTGTAACGCTGTCGTCGAACATGGGAGCAGCGGGGGCTTCTCCTCCTCGAGGCTCTTGATCTTCTTCCCTCGTGCCGAGCTCGGTGACTTAGGTCAGTTTCTACACGGCGGGCAGCACGGCGATGGTGACGTAGTAAGGTCGTACGACTTCAAAGAGCGGTTCCCGCACGCCCACGCCCATGGCTGGGGCAACTCCGAGCTCGCCCGAGCACTACTACACCAGTGCGTCAAGCTCGCTGGCGCCCTACTGTTCCTTCACTCAGGCTTTCCCGCGTCTTCGGAGAGCGGCGAAATGTGGGTGCGGTGCGCACACATGGACCTCAAACCCAACAACATCATCATATTCGGTGGTGACGGCGCCGTGGGCCGCTGGAAGCTGTGCGATTTTGGCATTTCCGTACTCAAGAACGAGGAAAGCCAGCGCCGCGCGGTGGATGACCATCATAATTCCTGTTATAGCCAGGCGACCTTTAACACCAACGCGCGGCGTGGGCGAGGCCAGTACCAGGCCCCGGAGGTGCCCGAGTTCTGGGTCCCGTACCTTGCGGAAAGCGCCCGGAGCGGCGGTACAGACACGGACACGGGCACGGCCGCATTTGTGGGGCGTGTCGGCCGGTCCGCCGATATCTGGTCGTTCGGCTGCATCTTCGCCGAAGTTCTGGCCTTTGCCCTTGGCGGGCCGCGAAACGTCGAGGGCTTCCTCGCGGCGCGGAGGCAAGTCTTCAACAACATCCGGGACGGCAATTTTCACTCGCCAAGCAACAGCAACAGCAACAGCACCAGCACCAGTACGTCGTTGTCGAGTCACATGGTACGGCCTCAGGTGCTGCAGTGGCTTGACGAACAATGTGCCACGGCTACGTCGCCCGTCTGGGCTAACTGCTGGGCCGGTCATGTCACGCGGATCTTGCGTGTTGACCCGCGAGAGAGGCCAGACGCGCAGGCACTAGAGCGTCAAGTACACCATGTCTGGGATGACGCGCTGAAGTGCCCAAGAGAGGCGACATCCAGGTGCCAGGCTTTTCGGTATGAACCTGAACCACAAAACGTGTCGGAAAGTCCGCTTGATAAAGAGCTGGCCGCAGTTCCCAAAGCCTCCTCCTTGCCTCCTCCCCTATCACCTACTCATCCTCCCGTTCCCGCTCCGGGAACAGCGACGGCGACCCCCTCCAACGTCTCTTTTGAGGTACCTGTCAGCTCTAACCCCCATTTCACCGGCCGTGAGAAGATCATAGCCGAGATGGAGAACTTCTTCTCTGAAAATGGCCACTATGCCACGCAACAGAAGCGCCTCGTGCTGACGGGCCTCGGGGGCGTAGGCAAGACCCAGATCGCCACGGCATTCGCTTACGATGCCTACAACGCCGGCCGCTACGCTACAGTCCTCTGGGTCTTTGCTGTAGACGAGCAGGAGGTCATCAAGTCGCTCACACAGCTGACCAAGACGCTGGGGCTCGTTCCCAAGATCACCACGTCTCACGAAGACCGCGGGCAGCAGGACATGCCAGTCATGGCGCTCGCGCTTCTGCAGTGGCTTTCGCGCGAGGAAGAGCAGGAGTCGCGTCGGTGGCTCCTAGTCTTTGACAACGTCGACGATCTAGACAATCTTGACGTCTCGCGGTTCTTTCCCCGCGTGCCGTGGGGCCATATTCTCATCACGAGCCGCCGCAAGGAGGCCCGCCGACTAGGCCACCAGGTCGAGGTCGGCATGATGGAAGAGGAAGAAGCCGTAACCCTTCTCAAGAATTGCTCTGGCCGTCGCGGAGACGATGAAGAAGAAGCTGCGCGCCATGTCGCTCACAAGTTGGGATACCTCCCGCTAGCCCTCGATCAGGCCGGCGCCTACATCACGGGACAATCCATCGACTTTGCCGAGTACATGGATCTCTACCGCGTGAGCCACGACCAGCTACTTCGGCATAAGCCACCGCGCGCCGTCTGGTCGTACGAGCAGACCGTCTTCACCACTTGGGAGATCTCATTCCACGCAGTGGCCACCAGGAACCCCGTCGCCGCGCGCCTCCTCGACCTAGCGGCCTTCTTCTACTCGGACGGTGCCCCGTTCGCGCTCATGTGCGAACTCGCTCAGATCCGCGGGCCGGAGCTCCAACAACGGCTCTTCCTACGAGACTTTGTTGATTTCGTCCAGACGCCGGCCGACTACGATCGGCTTGTCGGCCAAGTGCCACCGGAACTTATGGTCCCACATCTGCAGGTGGTCGAGGCCATCGGCACTCTTGCGTCCTTCTCGCTCGTGGACCAGAAGACTATGTCAACTCATCCGCTCGTCCACTACTGGCTCAGGGAGCGGCAGTCGAGCGCGGACAGGATCAAGAGCGGCCGCGCAGCCATCTTTCTCGTCATGCGTGCCATCGTCAACGCCTACGACGCGTCGCGCTTCGCTGAGGGTGAGGCATTATATCCCTATCTCTGTATCTGCCTCGAAAATCTCTATGACACGCCGGAGCTTCTCAGCGACACGGAGCTTAATAAGATCGGTGCCTGCATGATCGCCCTTGACGCCTGGGTTCCCGTCTCCCTCGACCACGGCACGCTGTATCGCGCCGACCGCTTCTTCAACCTTGTCGCCGCCCACAGCGAGCACGCGGACTGGCGGATTCCAGACGGGTTGCTGGCGGTGCGCCGCGCCTTTCGACTCATGAGCATGGGGCGGCGGAGGGAGTGCAGCGACCACTGCGCTCGCTACCTCGCCACATTTCACCAGCGCTCGCGGTTGGACAAGATGTACGCCTCGTCCCTGGCACAGACCTGTGCCCCCTGCTTTTTCCGCTTAGGAGACTACGGCCGCGCCGAGCAGATATATGAGTACTTGGATGACTCACTCGACGACTCGGGCGCAATGCTGGCTCGTAAACAGTTGGTTCTCGGCGCCATCAAGATCGACCGGGGCTTGCCGGGCGAAGCCGCGGCCGTGCTCGAAGGATGCGCACGCGAGCTGCAGAGAGGCATCGGCCAAAACCACTTTTTGCTTCGCGTGTGGCACCAGCTCATGGCCAGATCTCGCCTGGCGCAGAGACGGCCGGCCGAAGCCGAAGCTCAGGTTATGAAGGGGCTGGCGGTACGGATGAACATGCTTGAAGGCGGCAAACTGGAGTTTACCTTTAGTGACTACGAGCTCGCAGAGGTATACTCTCAAGCTCTCCGGGCGCAACGGCGCTTCAGAGAAGCGAAGGCCTGGATGATCGCGCTGCTGGAAAAGACGGCGTCGGAGAAGCCGCGACCTGCCCGGAGCCTTGCGGAGCTGTCGCTGATCATCATCGAGATCGACGAAGCGACGGCCCTATTCGGGGGTGGCCAAGAGGAGAGACGAAGTATTCATGAACTGATGACTAGGGCAGAGCGCAAGTTTGTCGAGGCTGCGGCGGTCTACGAGCTGGAATGGAATAGAGGGATGTGGTCATTCAAGCACTTTCACCAGACACTGGCGGAGTTTCAAGAGAGGCTCGTGTAAGGGGAATCTTTATCTGGAGAAGTAAGCTTAATAGAAAGGTGTTATTTCGTTCCATTCAACTTCACTTCACGCATCCGTCACGTCCTTGACGCGCTTTACGTCCAGCGTCTTCCCCCCATAGGCTGCTACCAGCTCGATGACCTTATGGATGGCCTCGACCTCCTCCGGCTCCATGCCTACACGTAGGCAGGCCCTTAGATGCCAATACGTCGGGTCTTGAAGATTCTGTGTCATAATCGCGGGGGTCACGACGAGCTCCGTCTCCTGTATATCGAGGATGCGATGGTCCGAGAGGAAAAGGCCATAGGACACGTTGACCGATATCCATGCTGGTGAGCGCAGTGTTAGAAACTCCAACACCCAGACAATATGGGAATGGGCTTCAAGGGATGAACTCACGGATATCCTTGTGGGCATGTAGCACCTCGACGGGGGCGCCCACCTCGCTCTTATACAGCACCTTGAGCACAGCCGCGGCGCGCTTCGACGTCTCGGGCCCGATCTTCCAGTCCTCGCGCGAGCAGGACTGATCCGTGTCCTCGGGCCTCTCGACCTCCGAGACTGATGTGACGGCCTCGATGACGACGGGGATGCCATTGATGATGATGCACTTGACCATGGCCTCGCGCAGGCGGCGGATGAGGGCTTGGCGCTCAGTGGGTGTCTGGTACTGGGGCTGGGCCACCAGATGTGTGTAGAGACTCCCAGCAAGCTTCTGTTGGCCTGAACCGATGAGCGAGGCGATCTAGATGAGTAGCCTGTCAGTCTTGGTCTTGCGACCGAACCCCGCTCGGTGACGATTTGGAGTTAGCTGGAGGGAAAGGTCTTCATACGACGGTCAAGTACCATCCATGCTCGCGGAATCGCGGCGGGAAGCCGGCCTCGGCCTTTTCGAAGAGCTCTGTCAGAGCAGCCGGCGTGGTGGCCGTGGTGGGAGTGCTGGTCAGCGCGGTGTTGGTAACGGTATCGTCCATCATAGCTGGTCGAGTCGCCATAGTGCTGACATATCGTAACGACCTGGTCCGATTCTGAACCGCCACGAGGAGGCCCCTTGGTATTAAAGTAGGCCGAAACGGGCTGCGACTTGGGGCTCTCAAGGGGAGGGATCGGGAGAGAGGCCGCACCGCTATTTTGCCCGATCGGACAGTGCGAAAGAATCTCATCAGAATGAACGCGCCAGGTCGTTAGGTTGGAGTGTGTCTATAGACAGTTTGCGAGAGCACTATCTCTAGACTGTACGAGGACGGGATGTTGCGGGCGCGGGAGTTTGCTTTCTGTTCATCTTCCCGTGAAACTCTTCAGTCTCCAAAAATGCTCTACGAGACCATTTAATCCGACCAAAGCTGGCGTACTCTTCTCTGTACCACCTGAAGCCCAACGCTTGGTAAGTTGTCCTGAGTACAGACTCCAAGAGAGACAACACCCTAAAGAATGAGAAAACAAGGCTGTCTGACGATATGCATCAGCCCGGATAATGACGGAACCAGAGAGCAGAGCCCGGCTACCCGGGCGACCATCGGGGCAACACTGTGCCTCACCGGTTGTCTTGAACGACAAACGAGCTGCGTGCGCATGGGTCTTATGGTGTGTTACTCAATGATTTCTTGAATGCCATTCGTCCACGTCCCTTCCCCTTCGTGTCACCTAGATCAGTGAGGAAGAGGGGGTGATCAAGCAGGCTGGCCGTTTGAGAGGAAACAAGGCAAGGCTACCTACCTTGGCTATGACTACTACCGGCCAGAAATTTGAGGCACCCGCATCGCCGCTGCAGTTGCTTTTCGTACGCTCGCGCAAAGCCGATTCGTTGCCTACTAACTATAGGGAACGTGTTGCGTCTGTGTTGGTTGCCTGTGCAGATGATGCGACGCTCCAGAAACGAAACTACGCCGGCTAATTTCCTTTTAACTAAACGAGGTCGTGACTCCTATCTTGAAGAGAGTGTTATTATTCACGTAAGTGTATTGCAACAAGCCATGGCGACCACTACGGATATCCTCAAGATAGGGAGAAAGTGAGGATTGTCTCCCCAGATAGCTTTCTAGGTAAGTATATTCCAGACTGAGGGATGGGTCAGCAGCTTACTTACCTTATGTCATCCGCTGCTACGAGCTTCCCAGGCTTCTTGAGTGTTCCTACGTTCGAGGGGACGCGTCTATCGTCAATCAGCCTCGCATCGGTTGAGGGCACGACAGTATTGACTACAACGCCGAGATAACTCCCGCTTATATCGCTAATGTACTCGTTGCCGTCGAGTCACCCGCCTCGGCTGTTTAAGCTGGTATCCTACAGAATATGATAAAGCCTCCCTACGCCAACAGAAAGCATCGCTACCAAACCTAGAAGACAAAGAACCGGTCAAGCGGTTCAAACGCTCTCTCTCTATCCCTTCAATAGCTAACTCGGCTCGAAAAGAGCCGGGATTTGATCTTACTTCCTCAGCTCTCATCCCCCAGCGATGTTCAAAACCCATCTCACACCACCCGTGCCTTTCAAAGGAGTGGCTAATCATTCGCCTGGTCTGCCGGGGCCGCTGCCGCCCGGCGCTCCGCCTCCATCATGAATCTGCTCACCTCGGGGTCCAGCGGCAGTGTACTCCTCATCGTTAACTTGTTTCCGATGACCTTGAGACCGCTGAGAGATCGCGCGCGGCTCAGGGCCACATAGGTCTGCCTTCCACACCAGACGTTCTGGAGGTGAACGCTGACACGGTCGAGCGACAGGCTTTGGCTCTTGTGAATGGTCATGGCCCAGCCCGGGACTAGAGGGATCTGTGTGCGCGCCGAGTATGACTTCAGGACTTTTTTGTACCCGTTTTCGGTGGGAATGACCTCTGTTTCGATGTCGTCCATGTCGCAGTAGGGGAGGATGACGCGATTTTGGCCGTTTGCGAATATGATTACAGGGACTGTGCAGCGGAGAAAGAGGGACGAAGGTTAGCGGTTCGTGGCTACAACTCTTTGATTGACCCGGGACACGGGAGAACTCACAACCCTTGGCACCCGAGGGACCATTAATGTAGTTGGTCATCTGTTCGTATCTCGCGCATGCGATCTGAAAGCCGTAGGTGTCCCCTTTGTAGTTCCCCTTTTCAGGCATCTTGGGCTTGTTGCATTCGTCCAACTTCCGTATGAAGCGGACGAGCTTGCCCTGGCTGCCGTTGCAGAAACCATTCTCGACGTCGAGCTGCGAGTTTTTCACTAGCGCGTTACTCTAGGTAACCTTGGAACAGGGCGTGCGATAGCGCGGCGAGAGGGGAGAGGGGAGAGGGGAGAACGCACGTTAGCCAGCAGCACAACCGGCATGCCAGCCTTGAGTATCAGCTGCTTATCGAATCGGTTCTTTCGGTCTTCGCCGAGTTTTTTCGGGTGGTCCAGGGCATCAAACTGTTCTGGGCGGCTGGGAAGCTTGTCGAGCTCCCCCTTGTTGTAGTCCTTGGCTTTCTGCCTGCGGCCGAACAGGGCTATACCATTCCTGACTTCGCGAGGTTGCAGCAGGACGTTGAGATCGGCGTCGGTTGTGTGACCCAGGCGGATTTTCTGGAGCATCGATATGAATTTCTCATCGCTTTGCCGATGGACCTTGGTTAGATGGATGTATCTATTCGCCGAGGATGTCAGGTCTGCGTCCTCAATCCGACCATCCAACGGATCATGATACTCACTGAAAATTACAATCTGCCCAGGTCCGCGAGTTGAAGGCCCATTTTTGAGCATCTGGAAATGTAGGGTGCTCTCTGTCTCGAGGACAAAAGTGCAGATTGCGTTCCTTGTCGAAAACCAACTTTCCACACGCCGTCGAAGTTTGGCGGTGCGGGTCGTATGCCACCTCCTCAGTGCAGTGCTCGAACGGTTGCACGGGGGATAGCTGGCAGAAGTCCCCGACCGCGATGACCTGGATGCCGCCGAAGGGTCGCCTCACCGAATCCGCGGTCTGTTTTCTGCAGATAATGCCCCTGCCTGTGGCGAACCTCTCCCGTCGGAGCATTCCAAGAACGTCAGAGAGCCGGTTCAAGAATTCGCCCTCGACCATGCTGATCTCGTCGATGATGAGGACGTCGGTGCTCTCGATGCGGTTAAACACCGAAGGGTAACGCGATTTTTGGACAAGAGTTTTGAATGTCTCCTCCGGGGCACTGACGTTCCATCCAGCGTAGGAAAACGTTGTCCTGCCATCGATGTTAGTGGCGGCCTGGCCCGTAGGCGCGACGAGGTAGACGATCTTTTCTTGGGCGCTTAGGGCCTTGTTGAGGGCCTTCACCAGGACCGATTTGCCGCAGCCGCCAGATCTGAGAGGGTCAGTCATGACTTAGTTTTCCTCCTCCTTTAGGAATGATGGACCTACCCCGTGATGAAGAGGCTGTGACCTTGCATGGCCAGATCTAGGGCGTGCTGCTGTTCAGGGCATAGGGGAAATTCCGGGGCCGCCTTTACGACTGCCGGGTCGTTCTCGCCTTTAGGGCGATCATTCTCGCGTTTGATATACTCGTTCGTTTGATCTGAGTAGCCCTTGAGAGGGAAAAACCCCTCCGATTCCCTCATTACTTCTTCCTCTTCGTCAAAACCCCTCTCCCGTTTGATCGCGGCCTCATGGAAACCATCCCCCTCCCTTTTTATTGCTGCCTGAGCGGGATCATCCTGCTCCTTTTTGATCACGGCCTCGCGAGCATCATCCTTCTCGTCTTTGATGACCACATCGTCATCATCCTCAATCTTGATAGGCGACTCGCGTGAACCACATTGATGGTTTGCTTCGCGTTTGACGGCTTTGGATCGATGGACGTCAGGATAAAAAACATCCGAAGGCTCCTGATCGTGCTCTCCCTGCTCCTCCCGGGGCCGCTTGACTGCAGAAGGCGCCGCGGCGGGTGCAGGCGCGGGTACGGTAGACCTACTTTGATGTGCCGGGGAATAGTTCATCAAAGAGCCAGCGTCGATCTCGAGAGCAAGCCCAGAGATGAGAAGGTCTATCTAATGTATGTCAGTCTCCTAGTTCACAAATGAGAAGGTCTTCACTCACAGCCACGTTGAAGCTCGAAGCGGTAGTGTCTGGATTGATTGCCGCGTGTTAGCGTGATGGGGTTGACGAATGACAGACTACACAGCCAAATTCCTGCGCGTACTTTTGTTCTCGCATCCTTCAGTCTGTTTCTTGGTATCATTCCAATCCGTGAAGATGCCATATTTCCTACCGTGCGCCCCGGGTCCGCGCAGGTAGTAGACCACGTAGTATTTCGGGGCATGTCCTCTCTTGAGCACGACCGGATTGCGCGAGTCGTTGATGTAGTTTCTCGCGGCCTGCAACGCCTGCTCGGACGCAGGTCGGGGGTTCCCGACCAGCTGATTCCGGGCCGGCTTGGCCATGACTGCAAGTGTTGGCGGTACGATGGTCGTCCTCGAAGCTCATCATGAGATTGAGGTACGCGATAAAAGGAGGGAAGTGCCGGAAGCTGGGGGAAGGTTTCAGAGGCTCCACATCACGGCTTATGTAAGCAATTTCTGGTCGCGCAATGACCATCGGGCCTTCATAACGCAGTTCATTTCCCCTCCAAATCTTTGCTTTTTCAAGATTATACAAGACTTTTTTTGAGGCGTTTTTCATTCCTTGACGACTCATCAACAATAGGTAGGCCAGGTTCCTACACGAAATGTGACTATCATAACCAATTGGTAATTAAGGCGGCAGCATTGCATCGCCTAGGCAGTCGATGTCCAAGCAATCCAGGTTGTCAATACCCCAGCCAAAGCCACATAAAAGGCACCCGCTGTATAAGTGTCGGATTAGAAGTCCAATTCGACCGCGGCATATAGCCGACTGCGCAGGGGCTAATTAAGGGCCTTATTTACGATTATCGTAGCTAGCCTAACCTACGGTTAGAACCTCCTTTTTATACTTATTACGTAAATATTTATATAGTTTAATTAATCTCTTTATTAACCCCTAGTTTAAACTAACTACTTTATAATAAGGATACTAATATTAATTAGTAATTAAATTTTATCATTATAAATTAATAAGGTATCTCGCTATATAAAAAAGCCGACTTCTTAATACTAAATAAAATAAGAAATTCGTACTAATTAACCTTATAAAAAAAAAAAAAAAGGATAATTCTTAAATACTATACGGAATTAAGTAATCGTAGCCTTTTACTACTTATAAAAAGTTAACGTTTATTATATTAAACTATATTAATTAATAAAACTACTTAAATAACTAGCTTTTTACTATCGCTTTAAATAGCTTTTTTACTAAATAACTTTTTTATAACTAGCCCATAATTAGAAATTAACTAGTTAAATTAGTAAAAAGAAATACTTACGTAGCGATTACTTACTTAATTAATTAATATAATAAATAAGCTTAAAAATATAATATAAAAAAGTACTACGTAATTAAAAAAAGGGATTTCTAAATATAAATATTCTTAATAAGTATAATAAAAACCTATATAAAAATTATAAAACTAAAAGATTTATAATATATAAAAAGGCTTAATACTATAAGGATTTTATAAATATAATTTTAAAGCTTATAATTTAAATAATCTCTTTATAATATTTTTAATTACTCCCCGAGTATTATTTAAGAATATAATATAAGGGACGATTTAATAAAAGAGGAGGGGATTTAGAGGTCTTAATAGTATTAAGTTAAAAATATTACGGATCTTAGAGATTAATTTAAAAAGAAAGTAGCTATCCTAAAGTAATTTTATAACCTCCTACTATAGTTATTATTAACTTAAAAAAAGGCTAAAAAAACACGGCTCTAAAAAAAAAAAAGAAATCTTTTAAAAAGTATAATAGATTCGGGATGCGGTTAGTAATAGGATATTAATAACTTAATAACTAGTATACGAATCGTATTATAAAAGAACTTTTTAAAAAATAGAGCCCTTATAAAGGACTCTATAAGCTTTAGTTTTATAATATACTTATATTTATATTATAACCTTATTAATTAAGTACTTATAACTTAATTTTTTATAATTCTAAAGCTTTTATTTTTATAAAATAACTAATATAAATAATAATAAATTACGGAAACGAACGGAACGTTAATAAAACGACGCTTAGTTATTAATAAAGAGCTATTAATATTAACGAGCTATAGCTATTTAGAGTTAACTATTCGACCCTATTTTATTTAAAAAAACGAGCTTATTATAAAGTAAGTCTTATTTAAATGTTAATATTTATAAAAGAGCTAAATAAAAAAAATAATTAAGGTAAATTATTTTTATAAGCTAGTTATTTTATTAATACCTTAAAGACCTTATTTATTATAAACGGGGCGTTTATTAATAACTAATTATTAAATATACGAGGTTAGGAAGCGTATAAAAGCGTAAGTAATACTAAAATAATTAGTTTAATAAACCCTATAGGCTTAATAATAACTTATTTTAAAAAATGTTAAAAATAATAATTAAAAATTAAAACTAAGAACGGCGGTAATATAAAGAGCTTATTTAATAACTTATTAAGTAGTTAATAATACGTTTAGGTTAATAAGAATATAAAAAGCCTCTTTTTTATAATTATAAACTAATTAAAAAAGAGTTTACGAGTACCTAAGTAATAAACTAAATTATTATTATAAAAGTAAGTAATAAGCTTTATATAAAGAGTATTATAAAATAGTATATTAAATAGGCCCTATTTAAAATATTCTTATTATTATAAATATAATAATATAATTATAAAAAGAGCCTCTAAGATCCCCTTTTTTAGGATAATTTCTTAGCGTTTATTTATTAATAATACGTAGACCCTAAGATTTAAAAATAAGAATATTATAAAGAGCTAAGGACAAAAAGACTAAAAGAGGGCTAGACCCCTATTTAGTTCCTTACTAAGTAATTAATAATTTATTATAACTTAGGTATAAAAAGTATAAAGAATTTAAAAATAGAAATATATTAGTTCTTTTTTAAATTATTATTTTAGTTATAAAACGATCTAATTTATTATAGGGTTTTAATTAAGAGAGTATATAATATAGTTTATAAAGCTAATAAATTATAGTTATTAAATTAGTAAAAGGGCAGTAACTAGTTATAAAATAAAATAAAAAGAAGCTATATTTATTATTAAAATAACCGCGTTAAATATCCCTTTTTTATAAAAAAAAAAGTAAAGAGAGTTCTAAAGGGCTAGGCTCTAAGGACTTATTAAAAATAATATTATAAAAGCTATATAATAAAAGTACTCGTACCGAGCTATTATAAAAGCGTTATAATAATAATATTAAGTACTTTATATATAATAAAATAGGCTATATATTTAATAAGTATTAAAAAAATAAGTTAGGAAGTAGGGGTAACGATAAGCTAACGTACCCCTAATTAAAGCTAACGTTAATAACTATTTAATAAGTTATTACTAAACTAAGAGTTATAAAAATCGACTTATTAAAAAACGAATAAGTATAAGTAATATACTTAATATACTTATATTAAGTATTAAAAAAATATTAATAAAAATAATTACGAAGAGTAGGGTAATAGTTTTATAAACTATTATTAAAAAGCTAGTAAAAGTTAATATAAATATATACTCCGAAATAAATATTATTAATACTAAGCTCGTAACTTATTTAAAGTTAACCCCGGCTATTATTATAGCTCCCTTATTAAGGGATTTTTAAAATAAAGCCGTAAGCTAAGGGAAAGCTTATTAATTAACGCTCTTTTTTATTAATTATTATAAATAACTAAGGAAAATTTAATAACTATTTACCGTAATTAATAAAAAAAAAATTAGTAAACTTCTTATTATTATAATTATTAATAAGCTAAGAGGGTATTCGTATTAATATAATAATAAATATATAGTTATACGAGCCTATTTCGGTTACTAAACTAGAGGTAATAGTTCGTAATATTATTAAAAATTACGAGAGGGCGTATATATTATATATTATTATTATAAAAAGTATTATAGGGGTAACGGAGACTAAACTATGAGGGGGTCTATTACTAAAATTTTAATTAGAAATAGAGATATTTAATAAGTAATTAGTAAAGGGACCGTAGTTATATAGTAAGGTAAAATACTTAATTAATTTAGTTCTGGGTACTAAACTATTATATAATCTTATTTATTTATTAAATAAGAAATAATTTAATAAGCTTTATACGTATATTACTAAGAACTTAGTAAATAATCGTATTATACTTTTAGTTAGTAAGGTTAAAATACCGATCTTTTTTATATTAAAAAAGGATAGTACGCTATACCTCTATATAAATTATTATAAGCTAAATAAAATAATTATAAAAAATTAATACTTATTATTACTTATCGGCGAGCTCTTAAATAGGCTTTATAAAGCGAAATAGATTTTAAAAATAAATATTAAGGATACTTATTACTATATCTAAATTAAAAAAGAAGACTAATAGAAAATAGCGTTCCGGAGCTAATATAATTACTTTAAATATATTATTATACTTTTTAAACTAACGAACGTACCCGTAACGTTTTAAATATATATTTACTAAGCGCTTACTAACTTATTAAATACTTATTATATAATATATATAAACGATTTAATAATTTACTTAATAATAAAAGAGTAGTATATAGAAGATATTAAAAAGGTCCTTTAATATTTATAATTATATAGGCTTTTTACTAAACTATCGAAGTATTTATTTTATTAAAAAAGGGTTAAGTTCTTAAGTTATATTATTATATTAAAAAGAATCGAGATTAACTCGTTATAAGTACGAACGATTACTAATTAAAAAGCGCTAAAGTTTATTAAGGATATCTAAGTATTCCTAGGGTTCTATAACTTTTATTAGAAGTTTATTACTAAATACTTAGGTATTATTATATTAATAATAATATTATTAAAAATAAAAAAGGGGTAAATAAGGGATTTTTAATAGACTAAGGAGGTAAACGAGGCGTTTAATTAGCTAAAAGTTATTTTTATCTTAATAACTATATTTATATATTAGAACTTATAACGTATTATATAAATAAAAACTAATACTTTAATTAGAATTATTATAGTAATTTTATTATAATAAGCTAATAGAGAATAGTAACTTATTACTTATTAATTATAAAAGTTTACGAATATGGAGTAGCGATGGGCTATAGGTTAATAAAAACTACTTATTATAATAAAAAGGCTAGAGTACTAAGCTTATTATTTCTAGGGCCTTTTATAAAAGTTTATAGTTTTAATAAATTACTAAGTATTTAAAAAAGTAATTAGTATACTAATATAGGACTTTTAAAAAAGGCTCGTAAAGTAAGTATATAAACTATTAATATTTAACTTTAATTTAGAATATTAATTAAAAAAAACGAACTTAGCGAACGGTTTATTTAAAAAACTAGATTATATAAAGGGGAAAGTGCTTTATAAAAACGTCCTCTTTATATTAATTTAAAAGCTACGTCTTATTAGCGAACTACTATTTAACGTTTAGTAAAGGATAATTAGTTTAAAAAGATAAAATAATATTATTAAAGTATATATTTAAGTAGTTAAGGCCTCTTTTCGTAATCCTAGCTAAATATTAACTAGTTTTAAAAATAAAGAATTCTCTCCCTTATATTAATAGCGTATTATAAAGTATATTAATAAAATAATAATAGTTACTATTATAATAATTTAAAATAAAAAAATAAAAAAGTTATTAGCGAACGCTCGTTAACGGTTTAATAAAAATAAAGAAAAGTTAAATAGAGCTAGGGTTATTATATTAAAATAATATATTTTATACCCTATTATAAAGGAGCTTATAAAGGATAAAACGGTATTCGCTTCTCGTTTTTTATTTAAAACTAAAGAGTTTATTAAAAAGTTATAAATTAAAAATAAGTTCTATATATTATAATTAATAAAAGTTTATATTATAATTAGCGAGCTAAGAGTATATTTATTTAATAAATAAGGTATACTATTTTTTAAAAAAAGACTTAGTACTCCTTAAGTAAAGTTTTTTTAAATAAAGATCTTTTATTAATATTATAATAATTATAGGGTAAGTTATATAAGAGCTACAAAAACTCTCGAGCTAATTTAAAAAAAGTTTTATTAAAAAGATATTTAATAAACTATTTAAAAATATATTAAGAATTATAAATATTATTTAGGAGTTATAACCCTAAAATATAAGCCGTATAAATAGCTATAGTTATTATTATTATTTTTATATTTATTTTAAGAAATATTTATAAACTTTATTATAGGGCTATTACTAAGTACTTATAATAATAGTATAGAGTATAATAATATTTTAATTATTATTTATTATATAATAAAGTTCGTAAAGTTTTTATTTATTATTAAAATACTTAACGTAGTATAAATAATAAGTATTTTATATTAAGAGGTTAAATATAAGTTTAGTATATTAAAAAGTATTATTATAAATAAAAATAAGCTCTTTATAAGCATATTTTAAAAAGAGTTTACTAAGGAACGGGTAATATATTATTAACTATTTATTACGTATTATTTATAAATAGACGGCTAAATAGAGCGGACTTATTAAATATTAAAAAAGTATTTAAAGATTTATATTAAGAGCTTATTAAATAAGTAGGTAGCGTAGCTAAAAGAGGCCGAGTTTATATATAATAATAACTAATATTTTATTATAAAAGTATCCCCGTATATAGTATTATATAATTATTATTTTAAGTATATTAAATATATACTTAATTATAAAGCTATAGTTTAGGGGGTTTAAAAAAGGGTTTAAAAAATTAAAGAAATTAGGGCCTAGGCTATATAAGTATAAATATAAGCTTTTAAAAGCTAAGTAGTTTATTATAATAAAAAATATACCCTAAAGGAGTTTAATTATAGAGAGGTCGTTAGCTTATTAATAAAGAATATATAATTTAAAAATAATAAATTAGCGCTAAAATATATTAAAATAGTAATAGTTAAAAGGGTAGGGAAATAGGCTTATTAAGTATATTTATTAAAGTAATATTAGAGAATATATAATATTTTTTTAGTTTCTTAGCTTAAGCTATAAAGAAATTACTAAATAGTTAATAACTAAATAATAAATCTCTTAGAATTAGAGGATAAGTAAGACGTTTAAAAAGTTAAAATAATTATTATAATATAAAGTAAGGGAGGAAACTTACGATATTTTATTAAATAAGCTAAGTAGTTTATTAAATATAATATATAAGAGCTTATTAAATATTTTAAAAAAGTAGTAGAAGTAATTAATAAATTCGAACGTTATAAAAAAAAGGTATGTATAAAATAAGATAATAAACGTTAAGTTCGTAGCAAAAAGTTACTAAAAATAAGTTAATTAATAATATATTATAAAACTCTTTTTATTTAACTTAGCGCAATTCTTAAGAAAAGGATATAGTATTATAACCCTTAGTAATACGTTACTAAGAGATTATTAAGATTTAGTTACGTAAGGAGAGTAATTTATATAATATTAATAGTAATAGTAGTAGCTTTAGTATATATTTTTAAAGTTTAATAGTTAATAATAATAATCCGCTTAATAAGCGAGAAGCGGGGAGGCTTTATACGTATACTTAGCTAATTACTTAAAATAAGGCCGTTAATTTTATTAATATTATAATAAATAAGAGGGAAGCGGTCGAAGTTATATAGAGTATTATATATATTAATAATAATAATTCGTAGAGCGTTCGCTACTTAGTTACTATTAAAAATTATAATAAAAGGTATAACGAGAGCTATAATAAAAAGTATAATAAGAGCTATAATAAAAAGTATAATAAGAGCTATAATAAGAGCTATAATAAAAAATAAAATAAGAAGCGAAATAGGGGGCGTAATATTATTATTATTATTAATAAATCGGGGACGGGGGACGTTATTTAAAATAACGCTCTTATAATCTTAGTTAAGCTAAAGGACCTTAGTAATATTAATATTTATAAAGAACTTATTAATATTAAACTACTTATTACGACCTATAGTTTTAATTTTAATATAAATAATAACCTTATTAAGCTATTATAAAGCTTTTATTTAGAGCGAGAGGAGCGTAATACTAGCCTTATTAAAATCTAAAATAATATAACTAAGGGCTAGGGTACCCTTATTTATATTAAAAAGAGCGTTATAAGTAAGGGTTAGTAAGTTATTAATATTAAAATAATAATATTTATTATAATATTAAAAAAGAGAATTCTCTAAGTTATTACCGAGCTTTTTAAATTTAGTATCCTCATCCTAGGACTTATTAAACTTAAACCCGAAGTTATTTTATTTATTATTATTATTAAGAATATAGTTAGTAATAAGAGTACGCTTTTTAATAAGAATCCGAGTTTTAAAATTATAAAAAATAAGAGTAATACTATATATAGTAATAATATAAGTAAGTACTTTATTTATTAAAAACTTAGTAACGCGTTTATAAAAAGTAGGGAAAATAAAAAACTCCTAAATATATATAATAATAATACCCTTAGGAGTCTTTTTATAATATTAAGCTAGAGTATTAAAGTTATTTTATAAAGCGGTTATATAGTTATTATTATAAAAATAAGCTAGTTAAAAATAACTAAAATAAGAGATAATCTTCATCTTATTATTAGTATTAAAGATATTAATTTAAAAAAAGAAATCTAAGTTAATAAAAAGAAAATTTACTAAATAATTACTAACGACTTATTATAATTAAAATTAATAAGTTTAGATATTTACGGTTAGTAATAAGCTCTTAAAGAGTAGCCTATTTAAAGTAGACTTTTTTTATTTTATTACTTATTAATAAATTAGTAATATAAGTAGCGACCTTTTTTTATATATTAATAATATAGCTAAAAATATAGAGAACGTAGCTATATTTATAGGAGTTAAAGCTACCCTATTCTTTAGTATTACGGAACTTTATAAAAGTATTCTAAGTAAACTAAGTAGCGCTATATAGCTCCTTAAGAACTTAAAAAATATTATTAATTAATATTTTAATAACGGATTAATAAGGACTTAACGACTTATAATAAAATACTTTTTTTTATTAATTTAATAAATAATATACTTAGTAATATAAGCGTTAATAATATAAATAAGCTCGTTAATATTATAATATATACTAATTAAGTAGCATATATAAGGAGTATTATTATAGAAATTATAAAAGCCCTTTTTAAGATTATATTTTATATTAAGTATATCCTAAATACGCAAAATAGTAAATATTTTAATAAATACTTAGTAATAATATAATAAGAGAGTTATAATTAAGAAATAATACGAAATTAGAATATTATAAGAAGAAAAGTATAGTTATATAAAAAAGAATTTATAAAACGGTTACTAAATAAAAAGAGGGAAGAAAAAGTAAATACGTAACTAATAACGGGGGAAAAATCTTTTACTATACTTAATAACTTAGTAATAATAATAACCGCGAAGTTAAGTAGGCTCTTATATATTATAATAATTAAAATACTTTATTACGAATATATATTATTAACTTAGTAATTAGTTAGTATGCTATTATTAAATAATAATAATGAAATATTTATTAAATAAAGAGATAAGAGTAATATCTTATTCTTAAATAAGAAAGGATATTATTAATACTTTACGGAATTTATTATAAATAACGACGTTAATAGCTTTATTATTAATATTAAAAAAAGATATTACGTAATAACTTTAAGGACTAAAGTTATATAAAAGGGGAGTAATTATAATAAATTCGGAATATAGTTAATAATAAAACGTTAATAACTTAGTAACTAGTATATAGATCGTATTATAAAAGAACTTTTTAAAAAGTAGAGCTTTTATAAAGGACTTTATAAGCTTTAGTTTTATAATATACTTATACTTATATTATAGCCTCGCTAGTTGAGTACTTATAGCCTAATTTTTTATAAAAAGCTATTAAAGAGCTTTTTTTTATATTAGCTCTTAGTACGTAATTACTAAGTTTAAAAAATTAACTAAATAATAAAAGAAATCGCTAGTAAATAATAATTACCTAACTATAATTAAGTTATAAAAAAAACTATTTAAAAAATATAAAATAGGGTACTAAGAAGCTATAAAAAATCTTTTCTAAAGTATTTAGCCTTACTAAGTATAAGTAATAAGTAGTATTTTTAATAAGTCCTTAAAACCTACGATCTTATAAAAAAAAGGGCTTAACTTCGCTAACTATACTTAATAGTATATATAGCTTCTCTACGAACTACTTAGTATTTACTTTTAACTATTCTTATAAAATACTACCCTAAAAGAGGTAAGTTAAAGAAAGAAGCTATTTAAAAATTACGAAAAGTATAAAATTTAAAAAGCTAAAAATATATAGAATAGTAGAAATTAATAACTAATAAAGATCTTAAAACTAATTATTATATCTTTTTATAATAATATAAACGTCTACCGCTATTATTAAAAAAAAGAACTACTAAAACCTACTTTTTTATACTAAATAAAAAAAAAGATCTTAGTAAGTATAATAGCTAGCGATTTAAAAAAAATAGTAATAATTACTAAAAATAATAAAAATAAAAATAGTAAAAGAATAGTAAAAAAAAGCGGGAATCTCCTAAACCCTAACAAATTTGTTAAGTAATAAAAGTACGGATTTATTATAACGAGCGCGCAGATTAGATATATCCTTATTAAAATTAAATATATTAGTAATTATTAATATAGGTATAAGCTAGAGTACGACCCTTAGTAAGTTAGAGTAAAAAAGAAGAGGATAAAACCTAATTCTAAATAGAATCTTAATCCTTTATAAATAAGTAAATATTAACTTAGATTATTAAAAAACGTAAATATATAGAATTATAAATTAGCCTAACGGTAAGTAAATTAATACGGTATTAATTTATTTAACTAAAGTCTATAAAAAAGAGGGGCTATAAAAGTAACCCCTATTTTATAAAATTATAAATAACCTTAGCTATTAACTAGATAAATAGTTTACGAGTATAAGCTTAAGAATTACAAAAGTAGTTAATAAATTCCTTTATAAGCGAGGGGTATTATTAGTATAATTATAATCGTAAGAGCTATATAAAATATTAATAATAATAATTATAAAAAAGGAATTCGTATTATAAAACTAAGCATAAGTTAATAGAGCGTATAATCGCTTTAATAAATTTAAAAGAAAAAAAACCTAAATTTCCTCCTTATAATTACTAATAAAAATCTATTATTATAAAACAATATATAGAAACAAAATATAAAATTAGAAATATAATAATTAATAATTTTATTTATTTTGATCTATAGCTCGTTACTATTACTAATACGAAATTCGGTATTAATCGGCTAATAAAAAAAAAAGTAAATAACCTAAAGTTATCAATAATACGTAACGACGTAAGGATCGTATATAAATACTAAAAATCTAATAATAAATATAAAATAATTCATAAACTTTAAAAAAATCTTCTTAAAAAAGAAATTATATTCTAAAAGAAAATATAAAGTTTTATAAAAAACCCTAATAATATTTTATAATTACTACGAAAAGGTCGGGATTAGGGAATACTAGTACTATTTAGTAATTAATATTATACTTATAAATAAAGCCTCTAATTATTATTATAAAATAATACGTAATTTTAATTAAAACGACTTTTTTAATATTATTAACGTAATCTAAAGCCGCTTTAAAACCTATAATAAAAACCTAGAGCTCCTATCTAAGCTATAAGCAATTTCTTTCGTATTTATAACTAAGATAATAGAGGGTAAATTAGGAATAAAAATACTTAAAAAGCTTATTAATTAAATTAATAAACTAGTAAAAACCTAGCTAAATAAGAGGATAAATGAGTAAAAAGTTAAATATCTCTATACCGCAATTTAGCGCGTATTAAAAATAAAAATAACCCTATACTAAGTATTTAAAAACTATAAAACGCTCTACTTAAAGCTAAGATCTAGCTTTAATATTAAAATAAAAATACCGCACTAAACCTACCTCTAAATATACGATAGCCCTTATTAATAATATTAAATCGATTAAATATATAAAAAGAAAAAAAGGCTAAATATAGTAATTACTAATAAGGAGGCCTAGATTTGTTAAATAGAACAAAATTTAACTCGTAAGTAAAGTAATAAAAAAAGTAATACTATATTTATAAAAAAAATAGATATTAGTTAAATAATTACTCCGAAAAAGAGCGTACTAAATCGTATAAATAATATAAAACATCGAGGGTAATAAATAGTAAAACTAACCTTTATTAATTTAACTAATTCCTTATTATATATAAGAGTAGATCTAGAGGTATAGAACTTAATAATAATAACTAAAATAGTAGCTTAAAATATCCACCCCCTATAAAAAATTTAAAAAATAAAAGAAATCTTACCCCCTATACTAACGAATTAAATTATAATAAAATCGATAATATTAACTACTCTTTTTTTGTTTTATTAGCTTTTAAAAAATATATAAAACTAAATAAATAAAGGGTAATAAAAGCTTTTAATAAGTAGGCTTTTATTTATAAATAGTAAAAAAGGTCCTTTAAATAACGGATATAGAAGCGGCTAAAAGGTTAAATTTAATAGGGCTAAAGCCCATTTTTTTAATACTTAAGGAGAAGACGCTACCTCTTTTAATATTTAAAAAAAAAGAATATAGTACTCAATAAATCTAGGGGTAGCTAAAAGGGTCCTTTTTATACTACTTAGATCCCTCGAATACTAAGCTTATATAAGTATTCTATATAAGTAAAAAGTACGGCCTAAATAATTTTTATAAGATTATCTTAGATACTAAGGTATCGTAATAATTAATAAGAAAAAAAGGGTAATTCTAAGCGCTATAAAAAATCGTACTAATAATACTTAATATATTAATAGTAGGTATTATAAAAATTAGCTTCGGCCTAAGTAAAGAAATTATTACCCTAAGTATAATAAGAATAGAGACGCACTTCGGAATAATAACTTTTTATATTTTACTTATTAATACTCTATTTTTCTTATATTTAAAAAATATAAATTAACTAGGTATTATATTTAATAATACGAAGAATAAAATCTTTAGTAATAAGTATTTTAAAATAGTTAAATAATAATAGGGGTATACGTTTATAAAGCTTATTAACGATACGAAGTTAATTAATTACTTAACGAAAAGTAAGCTTAAATAGCTATATTAGAAGTTCGAGTACCCGTTAGTTATAAAGCTATATAACTTCTTAAAATAATTAAGTAATAATAATATTAAAATAGGGGCGCTAGAGTAATTAATAAAAGTATATTATTAATACTAAATAAATATATAGAGCCTACGTAAATTTAAATTTAAATTACGTAATAAGCTTAACTTTAATTAGGAAATTGTTATTAATATTTTTTATTTAAATAGTCGGCCAGTCCTATATATAATCGACGTAACTATATCCTTTTAAATAGGGTAATTTATTTAGGATTTATAAATAAAAATAATATAAGTAGCCTTATAAAGGGGATAGATCGATATATACTAGGGACCGCTAAATAGTATTAAAACCGACGCTAATATTAGTTTTAAGTTAGTAAAATTTAAAAAGAAATATAATAGCCTATAGTATATAATTAAAAATCGTACCTATTAAAGCGTACTATAATATTAAAAAAATAAAAAGGGCATATTAGTAATTAAAAAGGGCGTTTAAGATTATTAAAAAAGAAAATCCGAATTTTATTAATAACGAATATCTCTAAATAGTACTTAAATATTATAATAATATTATAAGGCTTAACGGACTTATATTAACGCTATTAATATTTAAAGTATATTTAAAAACGACCTTAGCCTCGCTACTATTATTAAATATAAGCTAACGAGCCTAAGTAATTAAAAAAGTAATATAAGTACTATACGAAATAAGTATAAAAAAGTAAGTTAATAAAGTAATTACTATATATAATAAGCCTAATATAAGGAGTAATTTAAATATATTACTAAATTTAGATATATAAATATAATACGAAATTATTTAATAATAAGCTAGATTATATAAATTAATTTTTATTAATAAGCGTTCTTATATAATTATAAAAGATTATAATTAGTTACTTAAAATATTAATTATAATAGGTAAACCGTACTATATAAATCCTAATAAAATAATTTCTAACTTATAAAAAAAAAAGAGCTAAAGAAAACTATATAACCTACGGCAGAGGCATAAGAAATTATCCTTAATAAAATCGTTATAATAATACTAATAAATAATAAAGAAAAGGAAATTACTAAAAGGGTACTAATATTACTAATAAAACGTTATAAAAAGCCATAATAGTAAGCTCTAACGTAGTAATTTATTATTAATAACGAAGTAATTAATACCTTTTATATAATAATAAAAAAAGCTAATTTCGAACTAATAGTTAAACTACGTAAAAAAAGCATAATTATAACTACTAAAAAGCTATATAAAAGATTAAATTTTATTAAAGTAAATACTTTTCGTAATCGAGGGGTCTACCGATTTATTCTCTATAACTTAGAAAAGTATATAAACCTCTATATATTTAAATTATAAATAGTTTATAAGATTAAAAAGAAAAAAACACCCTAGCTATATAAAAAATCCAAGTATATAATCTAGGGGTATAATAACGTTAAAAAAGCGATACTACTTATATAATCGCCCACTATATAATACTATAGCTAATAATTAATAATAATATTAATAGTATTATTATAAAAAAAGGGATATAAGATTTAGAGCCGTAATATTACCTAGGCTTATACTTAATTAGCTATAGGGCTTATAAGGAAAATCCTAGCCTATTTACTAAAGGAAATAGCTAATAAGTACTTAAAAAGTACGATTATTAAAGTACTTAAGCTACTATATAAGCTTATAAAATCGGGTATTTATTAATAAGCTACTTACTACGACTTTTATATTAATTAATTATTAATAGTTATATTTATATATAACCCGTACTTACTAATTTCTTAATATAAAAGCGACTAATTTAAAATTATTAAAATATAGACCGATAATATATTAAGCTTATTTAATATTAACTTTATAAAAAAAGAGGATAAGGAGCTTTAAAAAGCGGGCTTTATAATAAAGCTAAAAGAGGTCCTTATAATAAATACCCCCCTAGTATTTAATAATAAGATTTTTATAATTAAAAAAAAAAACTATTATTTTTTAATAAAAAGAGTAAAGTAAAAGAATTAATATTATTAATTTAAACGTAACTAATATTAAAAAGTAGTATAGGGCTAAGCTTATGCAAGGGGTATATATTATAAGTATTTATTAGCCCGAGGTAACTTTTAATTATACTAAGGTAGCGTAAACTATAAATTTAGTTAAATAAAATATTAAAATACTTAATAAGTAGTTTAAATAATAATAAATAAATCTTAATTAAGGCCTCGTTTATTACTTAATTAACTTTATAATTAATAAACTCTACGTTTTTGTTAATAAGTTATTTATAAATAATCATAACCTTACTTCGTAATTAGGGTATATTATTATCCTAGCTAACGAGAGTATAAATAAAAACGAATTCACTATATATAGTAATATAATTCACTATTTATTAACTAAAAATAAAAAAATAATAAGAAATATATTAGTATTAGAGGTCTACGGTATAGTTAATAATATTAACCTCTCTTATATAATTTTAATAACGTTAAAGAAAATTACTAATTAACTTAGCTTGTTACCTATTTTAACAATTATTTATACTAATTCCTACTCGCTATATAAATACCTTATTAAATTAAGGATAATAAAAAAAAGAGGCTTATAATTAATATTATAATCTTTAAATAATTATATAAAAGGCGCAAAATATTTAAAATCCGTTAGATTAATAATAGAAATAACCTTATAAACGCTTTTATAAAAGTATTACTAAATAAAGGATTAGAATAATTCGTAAGTAGCGGAAAAGTTATTATATAAATAAAAAGATAAGTTATATAAAAAAAGTAAAAAAAAAAGAGAAAAGGAAACGACTTGGTAAACGGGCCCGAGGTTAAATTATATTTCTAATTATAATAGTTAAATTAATAAAAAAAAAGAAAATTAATATCGGATTAAAAGTTTAATTTAATTATAGTATATAGCTAACTATATAGGGGCTAATTAGGGGCCCTATTTATAACTATTATAACTAGCCTAACCTACGGTTAGAACCTCCTTTTTATACTTATTACGTAAATATTTATATAGTTTAATTAATCTCTTTATTAACCCCCGGTTCGAACCAACTACCCTGTAATAGGGATACTAACAATAAGCAACACCCCAGTCTCGATACACGGCTTGGGAAACGATAACAAGGAGACCAAAAACCACAGTGCTCCCGACTAGAAGTATTACAGATGGCGTGCTAAAGCTGGTATAGGGCCATTCCACGATTCGGAAGCCGACAAACTCAATGTCTGCCACTGCGCGAATCACGGCAGTTTCAACAGGTGGTATAATGTCTCTAGAAACGTTGTTAGTAAGTACCTCAAGTGAGGCCTTTCATCACTCGACAGCAAAGACACTGGAGACCTGCTCACTTTGAAGAATAAATCCATCTATCGTAAAGCACATCATTCCCCACGGCTAGCTTTGGATAGACCAGGAGCATGTCCCAGACTGAAGCCAGCTTGAGCTTTGACAGCTCTTTCAACCTATCCACATGGATTTGAACGCCGCAACTGCTGAGTTCGGACGATGTGTAGTCTTCTTCCCATGCCTCGTGAATCATGCTGCCATGCTGGACTGTATCCGATCTTAGGTCATGGTAGCAGCACATCTCCCTCTCGTCGGGATTCCATCGTTTGGGTATGTCATATTTGTCGTTGCTGATCAACTTTTGGAGCGCCTCGATTCTTTCAGCAATGTTGACGATTTGGAACTGTCCCCGGAATGCATCCGGCCTGCAACCATGCCGGCCTACGATTCTCAGCTTTGAACTTCAGGGTCAGCAACAATCTGGATTATAACTTGAATCTTGAGGTTCTATGTCCGAGATTATAAGAGATCCACTTACATTTACCAGCTCAAGCCTCGCAGGGCCAAGCAATCGTTTCCACCGCCGAGTTACCTGCCGTGCGACTCCAGACAATTTATCCCATAAGCTGATCGAATTTAATGCATCTCCTAGTTTGATGGTAGAGATGACAGCATCCTGTTCTTTGCCCTCGCAGACTAAGACGAACGGGGCATTAGAGAACAGCGGTTCTAGTACGTCGCATATCTCTTCCCTTCGTTAGACAACTGGATCTGGCGGACTGGCCTTCCTCCTGACGATACGCCTACCGGCTCTTTTCTCACAAGTAATAGGGGTTTCGGTTGCTAAAAAAGAAAATGTTACAGGAGAATCCTTTAGTGCCTCGGTTGTCCTTGGTAGATAGCCAGAGGGTCCTATAGGAGGTTGTCACGAGATATGGATGTGGTTAATGCTGCCCACATTAAGTGGGCCCGCTTTTTATAACAGTTATAAGCCCAGCTCTTAGTTAAGACCCTATACTATAATAACGCACTTATTAATATAATTCCTACGATCTTTTTAAAATAACTAACTTACTTATACTTACTTTAGCCTAAGCTAAATTAACTAGTTATAATAGTTAAATTAAATAGTTTAACGTACTTTATATTATAAGTAAGGGCGTTAAGGTTTAGAAATATATTAACTTAAATATTTTAAATTCTAACGCATTCCTTAACCCCTTTATAGCGCTTATTTTACCTTTAAAATTTAGATAATTAATTATAACCCGTAATAAAAAAGAACTACGAGCTTATTAAGCCCGTTATAAAGCGTTTAAAAACGACTAAAAAAACTAAGAAATCCTTTATTAATAGTTTTTAAATATAACTCTTAATATAAACTTTTTAATTTCTTTAAGTACGAGTAACTTATAGAACTAAGCCGGGTTTCTTTTTATAAAACTAGCTATACTACTTACTTTACGTAAATAAATTTATCCTTATACTATACCTATAAAGAGGATTTATATATTTAAAAGTATTTAGAAATAATAAGAGCTTAATACTAAATATAAATAACTCATAGTTTATAAATATAATATTATTAATACGTATATTAAAATCCTCGCTTAGTAATTAATAAAATTAGTTAACGCTATATTATATAAATACGTATTTTAAAAAGTTACTAAGAACGGCGCTAAGTTTAGTATATAATAAATTATTAAATATTTAAAATAAGAATTTATACCCCCTAAATTAGTAATAAGGAATATAGTTTAAAAGGAGTATTAATAAGTTTTTAATAAAGTAAGGACCGGAATTAACTTTAATATTAATATAAAAAGTAGTAATTTATTTACCTCCGAGCTAAAATATATAATATTTTAAAAATTAATAAAGAGATTACTATACTTAACTTCTTAATTATAGTTAAGTCTAAACTTAACCTTATATAAAGCTAACGTATATATAAAACTTTTAATAAATTAATAGCTTTCGGAACGTATATGAGGACCCTTAAAAAAATTATATATATATTTAGCTTAGTAACCTAAAATATATATACTAAACGACTTTTAAATTAAAAAGGGGCTTATTCTACTTTTACTAAACGCTCTAACTTAGTTAATAATATAAATAATAAAGGTAATATTATATACTTTTATAATTACGTATACTTATAGTGCCCTACGGCATATTAAAAATTAAAATAAGTACTTATAGGCTAAAATACTAATAAGTTACTAATATAAATACTAAAGAGCTATATAAAGGAAGTTTTTATTATTATTAAATTAAGTAAATAAAAATCACTCTATAATAAGCTGAAAAAAGCTAATTAACTAAAGAATAATAAAACCCCTAAGAAACCTAAGTTTTTAAAAGGATCTTCTAACTAACTTATAATAAGCTTATTAATAAACTAAAATAAGGGCTACGTAATTACTATACTTATAAAAAGTTAAGACTTAAAAATAAATATAATTTTTAGTACCCCTATAAATAGCGCTTACCCCCTTTCCTAAAATATAATAATAAATAGTTATAAAATAATATATTTAGTTAATAATAAGAGCCTATTTAAACCTAAGAGTTACGTATTATTAAGTAATAAAAACTACGTTAAATTAAGAATTACTATATTACTTATTACTATACGTAGTACTTATATTATAAAAAGTATTTTAAATAGACCTAAAGGAAAAAAAAACCTACGATTTAAAGCTTTAAAACGTCGCTTATATTAAGAAATTTTATATTAATATAGTCTTAAAAACTTTACTAAATAAAAGCGCACTCTAATACTACGGTCTAGATTATACTTTATAATAAAGAACGCTTTATAAAAATACTATTAAAAAGTAGCTTATTTAAAAGAATAATCTAATCTTCCTTAAATATAAGCTCCTCTAATCCTATCCTTTTTTTATAAACCTTAAGCATATCCTATAAAGCCTAGCTAATATTATACTACTAATTAGTTATAAAAGATTCCGTTACTTATATTAATATATTTATAAAAGGTCTAATAGCGCGCTCTTTTAATACTTTAAAATAGATTATTTTAGACCTAATACTCTTTATTAATTACTATATAAAACTCGAAATATATATATTAAACCTCTATTATAAGTTAAATATAAAGTATATATATTATCTAAAGCTAAAATAGTAGTTTTAAAAGGACTACCCTTAAAAAAAGCCTTACGGCTATAGTACTATATATACTAAGATCTTTTTAATTTCGAACTATCTCTTAATAAATAATAATATATACTTATAATTTCTAACGAATATAATAAGTAGCTTAGGGGGTTCCTTTTAAAAACTAAAATAAAGGAGAAAGTACTTTTCGTATTATAAAGCCTCGAGGTAATAATTCGTTATTAAAAAAGGACTCTAATCTACTTCTTTAAAAATAATAATAAAACTGCTCTCCTAACTATAAATATTAAACACGTATATAAAATATAATATAATAAGCTAGGAATTAAAATAGAACTTCTATTTCTATATATACAAAAACCTATAAGTAATATTAAAAAAGTAAATTAACTCGCAATTACTAAAGCTTATAAGATACGCCTTTTTATAAACCTCTTTATAAATTTATAAAACGAAATAGTATTAATAGTAATTTTTATTTATAATATTACCTTATAAGAAGCTAATAAAAGAAATTTGCCTATTATAATAGAAATTAACTAATAAAAGTAATATTAACGCTAATAATAAATAGGTTATTAAATATAAAATTCTAAACCGGTTACCCCGTATCTTAATAACCTTTACGTATATAGTTACTAAATATACCCTTTTTATAAAGATTATAAAAGGGGTATATATTAAAAAGAGTTTAAAATACTTCTCTATGGGTATATAAAATACTTAATTAAATATATATTAAAAAAGTATAATTTATATAGGGTCTAAGTACCCGTACTTAAGTAAATATTTATTATAAAAAATATTAAGTTTAATAAAAAAGTTTTTTATAATCCCGTATATAAAGAGTAAGCTATTATAAATAAATAAATTAATTTAATAATTTAAAAAATATAAGAACTCTTTAATACTAATAATAAGTTAGTTCGAGTACTTAGAAAAGTAAATCTAAATTTTAAAAATACTAATACTTAAAATAACTCTATGATTAAAAATAGTATTATTATTAAATTTTTAACTATTTAAGACGCTAAGTAATTAATAAACGTATTTTAGAATATAATAAATAAGGCTAAAGAGGCTAATATAGTCTTATTATTATTATTAATTTTTAAAATAACCCCCTTATATAAGCTCGGGGATAGGGGTAAAAAAGGGGATATAATAACTAAGTTATAAATAGCTCTGCGCAGTTTATAATCCTCCTTACGAGCGTTTATATATATTATAAAAGTTCTTAAGCTTTTAATTCTTAATAACTTTTAATAAAACGCTAAAGTACGTAATAAACGAGGTATTAATTATAAAAAAGTAATTCTTAACGCTAAAATCGATATTAGTAAGGAACTTTTATAATAAACCTCTATTATTATATAAAAATAAAGCTTATAAAAACTGCCTTATTAAGTACTAAATAAAGCTTTATTAAGTCTTAAATATTTAAACCGGGCCTATAGACCTCTATAACGCTTTAATAATAATATTTTCGTAACGCTCTTATATTTAAATATAAGAAATAGTAATTATTATAACCGTTTTTAAAACTACTTTTTCTTTACTTTTATACCTAATTAATAAAAAGCTATAAAAAATAATAATATAAGATATATAATACTCTATTAAGTAATAAAAAAAGTAGTTTATAAGACCTATTTAGAGCGCTCTAAAAGAGTTTAAAAACTACGACTTATTAAAATTAACTTTTAAAGCTTACTAAAGAAGTTTAGTAATATTAAATATCTCTTATTATAATTATAAAAACTATTTAGGGATACTATAAATATAAAAATAAAAAAACTAAGAGATATTAGTATATAAAAAGAGATTAACCGTAATTCTAAATAAAAAATCCTATTTTTATTAAAATAAGTATATATTTATAAATACGACGTTAATAACGAGGTTAGTAAGGTAAAAGTACGTATATATATAAAGGGGAATATATAACTACTTAACCCTTTATAAAATATATATACTTTAACGCTCGCTATAAAGGCCTTTAAGCTTATAATAATAATAACTACCTAATTTAACCTTAAGGTAAACTAATATAATACTATTAATATATTCCTTAACGTACTTCTTAAGAATAATAAGTTAGTAATTATTAAACTTTTAAAGGGATATAAGGTTATTAATAAAATAAATAAGCTCTAACGCGCTCTATATAGCCTCCGAGACTTACTAATTCTCTAGTTCTAAACTTTTACCTCTATACTTCGTAATATAAATATAATATATAGCTACAAAGAAATTTATATTTACTAAACCGTAAATAAAAAAGTAATACTAATATTCTACGTTAACGACTTTATTATTTTATATTATTAAAACGGCTAAAAAGTAGCTTAGGGAATCGTTAATAATATAAAAAAATATATTAATTTTAAAAAAAATAAACTAATTAATTACTTCCTTAAAATACGGATTTTATAAAACCGTACTATTTATAAAGTTTATTTTATTTATAACGTATATATTAAGTAAGTTACTAAGCGCTTTAACTTTATAAATTTACTATATTTAGCTACCCCTCTTTTTTAAAAAAAGTTTAAATTAAACGAGGGGTAAGTAATAAAATAAAAAAAAAGCTACTAAGAAAAGGTTAGGAATATATTTTATATAGCTATTATAATTAAACTAAACGTTACTTTTACTTACTTATAATTATTATAGTTCCTAACTAACCTAAGCATAACCTATATTAAAATAATTAATTACTATATTTAATATTTTTATGTAACGAAATATTTTACGCTCTATTATAATAATATACTAAGTACGTAATTATTATTTCTAATTAAAAATACTAGCTTCGTAAATAATAAAATAATATAATAATTATTTTAAAAATATATAATATTCTTTTTTAATAGCTTAATTTAATAAAAATTAGTACGCTAAATAATAGTTACGACGTTAATTATTAAAGCTAAGCTTTTTTATTTTAAAAAAACCGTAAAAAAGACTATAGTTTTAAAATACCTTTTTAAAGATATTACCCTTAACCTAAGAGAAGTATAGTTAGTTAACTATAATAATTAATAAACGATTTAACTCGCTATAAGGGAAAAAGAAAGAATAGCTATTTAACTTCGCTATATTAATATATAAAATATATAATTAAAATAAGAGTACGCTAAAAGTAGCTTCGAAATTACTTATATATTAATAAAAAAAGTATTAATAAATAGACTTATTAAAAACTTTTTATAAGCTAAGTTTAAATATTTCTATATACTTCTTAACCTCTATAATATATAAAAAACTATTATAAATAACTAAAATAGTTAAAAATAATTAATTTAGGCTACGCTTAGAAAAACTTAATACTTAAAAATAAATAATAAATAGAACTTAGAGTATAACTTAAAAGCTTAAAATAAATAAAATAAAAACCTTTTATAATTTAAAAGCCTAAATTCTTAAAATAACCTTACTTTATAGGGTATATGTATATAAAAATAAGACCTAGGCTTATACTTATTATTTAAATTCCTAGTTTACGAAGTACGTAATTACTAAGAATATAGTATTATTAAAAAAGAGGGTTAGTACGCGTACTAAAAAACGTATTTTATATATTTCGAAGTTTATAAAACTAAGAGTAGTAGGGGTAATAGGGGGCATAGGAATTAAAATAATTATTAAGTTAATAACTTAAAATATAAAAGCGGGTAGTATAATAAGAAGTTAGTTATAAATAATTATAATAAGTATAAAAAAGAACTAAGGGTGCGCATTAAAGAAGTCCTCTATATAAAAGCTAATATAGTTCTTATATATTTTTTAGTTATTATATATCTAGCGGATAATACTATAAAGCTTAATAATATCTTACTAAAACTATAATTAAAAATACGCTTTTTAATAATAAAAAAGGATAATATATTTATAAAAAAGGGAGCGCTATTTATAATAGCTTTAATAAGGGCCTAGGCTATTAATTATAAAATAATTAGTATATTAATATACCCTTTAACTAAACGGCTATTAAAATAGCGTATATATTAACTACTACTTTTTATAAAATAATAACTACTATCCTTAAGGTTAATATATTAAAGGGCTATTTTAAAATAGGGTAAGTACTAAATCTCCCGTTTTTTAAAAACCTCTCCCTTAAGCTTTTTAAAAACTAAGTATACGTTAAATAAGCTTAGAATAATAAAAAGAACTATATTTATTATAGGGGGTATTTTAGCCTCTCGGCGTTCTTTTTTATTTTTTATTACTTTTTTAAAAAAAAGCTAGCTTTACGTTTTTTAAACTTTAGAATAATATTAAATATAAACTCCTAAAGTAATAAGTATATAATATACCTTTTTTAAAAAGCTTATTATTTAAACTAATCTTATCCTTATTTTTAAACTCCGAGAGGGGGATAAATAAAAGCCTGTTAGAGCTTTTATTATTATTATTTACCTTATTATTACTTTTATTATAATTATTAAAAAGAGCTTTAAACTTAATAAAATCCTCGGTATTTTAATTAATAACTTTAATATCTTCTTAGCTAGGGAGGGAGAGCTTAGTAATTAGGCTTTAATAAGTAAATAAAAAATTATAGGGGGGGGGTAATAACTTAAAAGGGCTCGTTAGTATTATTACCTATTTAAACTCTTAATAAACTATATAATATATATATAAGAGGTATTATAAAAATTATATAAAACTTATTATTATTTTTAGATATATTAAATATTTATATTTAAAATAAAATTAGTAAATAATTTAATAGTATAAGCGCGTACGCGTAGTAAATAGGGGTATTTATAATAATTATAAGAAGTTAAAAAAAAAAGAAAAATAATAGCTAGGCGACGCTATAAGAATTTAGATATATATAAAGTAACTAAATAACCTTACCCTTAGTAATTTATATATTAAAAGTAATAGAATACGCACTATTCCGGGTTAAAATTCTATTTATTTTAAATAAAGGGATATATTTATAATAAACGTAGTTTAAAAGTATTACAGCTAGCTAGTCGTAATAAGTATATTAACAAAAGTTAAGGCTACGAGTACTAAGTAAATAGTATTATAGTCGTAAATAGCTTCCCTAAAGCTATATCTATAAGTTATAAAATAAGTAAGGCTTTGGTAATTAATTATAGTCTTATTAAAAGGGGTTTTTAATAAAAATAGCTAAAAGCGATTATAAAATCTAATACTAAGTTAATTATTAAAAAAGTTATAAAAAGTCTATTTTTAAACCTAGCTTAAGTTTATATTATATATAAGTCTTATTTTTAAATATATTCTTTATTCTTTAGGTCGTCCCTGATTATTTTAATTTAAAATAATCGCTTAGTTCTTAAATTATATTAAATTATTCTAATCTAAAATAATCCTTATCTTATTAATACGTAACTTATTTATAGTTTTTTTATTCTACGGGGAGTAGCTATATCCCTATTTTATTTATATATATAGTATACTTAGCTATTATAATTAATAAGCTAGCCTCTAGGTTAGTTATATATATTAGGTTATAATATTAGTTTCTCCTCTTAAAAGTCTAGTCCCGTAAACTTATAAGTAAATAGTTATAGCCTAGGTTAGGGTCCGTTAAGTTTATTTCCGTAATATTCTAATACTATATTAAGTCGTATTTAAAAATCCGATCTTCGTAAAAGTTATAGTAATAAGATTAAGTATAATTATAAGGCACTTAGTATTTTTATTAAATATAAGGGTTATAACGTAATACCGTATTCCCCTTATTTTTAGTATAACCGAGTATATAAAATAAACTTATCGAATTTTAAATATTATAATAAGTACGCTACTCGGGGTTTATTAAATTATAATAATAATAATATAATAAACACCTATAAGTTTTTCTTTTCTTTATTCTTTATAAGATACTAACTTTATTATAATAAATTATTATTTTAGGGAGTAGAAAAAAATAGAGGTTAAGGAGTAAGAGGCTAAAGAGGCTCTAGAGGTTTTATAAACTTAACTTATAACTACTCTTAGTTATTTATTTCGCTTAAAGAAATAAAAACAATTTCTTAAGGAGCGTAGTTCGGATCTTATTTATTATAAGATATAATTAATTAAAAAATAAGAGGCTAAAGAGAAATCCTTAAAAGCGTAAAAAATACGTATTATAAAGGACCTAGCTATTTAGAGTGCTCTAAACGAGACTAACTAATCTTCCTTTAGTATTAAATTTATAGATTTAGGGCTTCTAGCTACGAACGAGCCTTCCGGGGCTTAGCTATTCTTTTATAATTATTAAAAAGTTATTAAGCGTTTCGGAAGTTATTATATAGTTCCTATATATTCTCCTCGTATCCGTAGTTTTTTTATTTAATTAAGAATTCTTATATCTTATTCCTAACTTTATAATTAATAATTCGTTCGACTTCGTACTCTAATTAGTTTAGTTTAATAATAATATAATCTTCTATATATAAACCCTTTAGTATAGGCTTAAGTAATAAAATATAAAAAATAGGATAATATCGTATCGTATTTAATAGTCTTAATTTATAATTAACTAATAAGACTTTTTTAATAATTTTGAAAGGTCTAAGTTTTTTATAGTTTAATTTATTACTTAGTCGTTTCGTTTTAATATTATAATAAAAGAAATAGGCGCTATTCCCCTTTTTTAAAAATAGTCCTCTAATCCTTAATCTATCCGCGTTTTTTTTTATATATTATTATATAAACTTAAAGTTTAGTAAGGCTTACTTATAGATCTTTTTAAGTTTACTTACGTTTATTATAGTTTTTATAGCTTATAGTCCTTATTATACTTCTTTATACACTATTAAGAATCCGTAATTAAAATAAAACAGAGATTCTTTTATACTTTTGTTAATTATATTATTATATATAAACTAGGCTATTAATAAAAGTACTACCTAATTATCCTAGTCGTAGTTTATATAATAACGAAAGTATATCTCGAGGATTTAATTAATCTTTTCTATTTATCTATCGGTTTATAAATAAAGTAATATCGATAGTTTATAATTTATACTAAGTTACGAAATTAGAGATTTCTAAAACTTTAAAATAAATAGCTTATCTTTATTAAAAATAATTTCTTTTAGTAAATTATAGTTCGAAAGTATAACCTTAGTAAATACGTATACTAGGTCTTTTATAATACTTAATTCCTTATAAGAAATAAAATATGCGAACTTAGTAAGTCGATTAACTATAACTAAGATATTATTATACTATACTTTAGTAAATAGTTCTTTAGACTTTAGTAATTTAATAATAAAGTCCTATATAATTAATTATTATACTTTTATTAATAATTATAATAGTTATAGCTCGCTATAAGGTTTATACGGGCTATTTTTACTTTTTTTATAAGTCGCGTAGTCCTTAATTATTTTTATAATTTTAGCGCGTATAGTAAATTTATTATAATACTAACGAATCCGTTTTTACGTTTTAATAATTCTTTAATAACCGTATACTAGTATATTATAAATTTTTATAATAAGCTTAGGGGTTATTTTTTTAGTTAGGTTAGTATTAATCCTTTTAACTATTATAAAGAGCTTCGTAGTTAATATAAGGCTACTGTTTTTCTCCTATTTAAAAATAACTTATATTTCTTTAGGGACTGCGACTTCGTAATTAAGTCTTTTATTAAAAACGTCTACCTTATTATTTTCTAAACCTTTTTAATAAATAATTTAGAAATTAAATTTAAATAAGAATTCGCTCTATCTAATTTATTATTTATTTAAGTTCTTATTTATTATAAAGTTTATAAAGTTTTTATAGTTTATATAGACTATAACTTCGTACTTAGTTCTAAATAACTATAGCCTCTATTTTTAAAATACTTTAATAATAACTATTAGTTTTTTATTATAGATTTATTAATTTAATTTTGCTCTATAGAATACTTTAAAATAAAAGTAATATAAATAAAGCTTTTTTTACTTATCTTATTATCCTAAAACCGCTCTTATAGTAAAGTCTAAAGCGTTAGTTTTAATTTTAAAAAGTTTTTAAGGGTTTAGGATTATAATAACTAGTTTAGAGACGACTATATTCTTAACTTTAATAAATACTTCTTTATATTTAGGATCCTAAATAAAGGGAGTATCCTTTTATATTAGGTTATTAAGAGGTCTAATTATATTAATATAACTTTTAAAAAATTATTAATAGAAATTAATAAATCCTAAGAATCCTTATACGTCCTTAATGTTTTATAGTATAGGCTAGTCCCTAACTATTTCTATTTTTAATACTTATATATAGATTTATCTTAGTATAATAATATATTTAAAAAAGTTTACTTTTTATATATAGAATTCGTATTTAAAAAGTTCGGTATATAATTTAGCGTCTTAGAGCTTTTAAAATACTATATAAATATACTTTTTATATATTTTAAAGTCGGGGGAGAAAATAAGAATATTATTAATATAAATAATAATAAAAATATTAACGTACTCTTAGAATATATAGTTAACTATTATTTAAAAAGTTACTAAAGTATTAATAAGTCTAAAGAGTATAATAAGATACTTAAAAAGTCTTTTACGAATTTAGAATACTATCTTCTATTTATCTCCTTTTTTAATTTAAATCTAATTAAATACTTTTTTAAAATCTCTAATAATAAACTAATTAGCTCCGTAAAATAAATCTCTAAGCTTAGTAATAAGTAATAAGGGATAATAATTCTTTTTTATAATTTTATTAAGTCTTTTATAGTTAATAACTAGTCTTCGTTTCTTTACTCCTTTTTTTAATACGAAGAATAAGAGTAATTTTATAAGAGAATTTAATAATTAAATAAGTCTTTTCTCGAGTTTCTTATCGATATATTCGTTAAAATATTCCTATTCTTCTTTATTTATTAAATATATTAAAAAGAACCTAGGTTACGTTCCTTTTTTAAGTTCGATTTCTATATCCTAATTACTATATTTTAATAATCCTATTTCTTTAGGTTTTATAAATAGTTTTATATATATCTAATACTCTTTAAGTATAATTTAGAGTTATTACGATCTCTAATTATTAATATTAATTATAAACTTCTTAGAGCTTTTTATTATTTTAATAAAAGCTATATATTATATTTATTCTCGTTTTTTAAAAGTTCCTAAAAATCCGTTTAAACCCTTTTTTTTCTTAGGCCGTTTAGTAACTAAATTTTCCTAGAAGACCTAGTTAATAATTTAATTTATTTATAAGTTGTGCTTTTATAATTACGAGATTTTTAGAATAATATCAATATTTCCGATCTTTATAATATTATATTATAGTTATTTTTATTAATTATTAATATATATTAAGAGGTATATAGTCTCTTAATTAATATATTCATAATTATAGTTAACTCGTTCTCTTTTTATTATTTATAATTAATATAAGTTATCTTTTTATACTTATAATAAATTAAGTTTATTTACTACTCTTAATAAAATATAAGTTTTTTATATATTATTATTAATAATAATATTTAATTTTTATTTATAAATATCGAGGTTAACTTATAAATATACGTCGTTACGTTATTTAATTATATATAAGAACCTTTTTCTTTTTTTTACTTTTCGTCGTTCTTTTATAATTAGCTTTCTTAGTTTTTTAATATATACTTCTTTTATTAAGTACCTTACTCGTATAGTTCTTATTATTCTCTTTATACCTTAGCTTTTTTAATATAATAAATTTAATATTAGTTATATTTATAATGTTCTTATTTTATATATTCGCTTTTAAGGCACTTTATAGGGAAGTTAAGGTCTAGTCCGAATATAGCTCTATCACTATTATCAAAGCTTAGTAACGTTTAACTAAGTAATTAGTCTTTTATATAAACATCCTTAATAAGCTTATTATTACGTTTTTATAAGTAAAAGCGACTATTTTATTTATATACGAGGTACTAAAGGTATTTATTATCTAAGTATTTTACTTAAAATAATTCCTTATAAAAGGGGTCTTTGGGGTCGAGTAAAGAGTAGTTTTTATTTATATAAGGGGTTATTATAATTTTTTTATATTCTCTAGTTTTATAAAACTAAATAGTTTAATTATCCTCGAATAAATAAATATACTTATACTATAGTTCGTTATTATCCTTTTTAAAGCTAGTATTATTAATACTAAGTAGTACTTTATAATCGATTTCTATTTAAGTACGTTATTAAGTAATGTCGCGAGGTTTATTCGAATTATAAAATAATTCTATTTTATTAAAATAAAAAGAACTAGTTTTTATTTCGATATCTTTTTCTTTAATCTTAAAATCAATTCTTCTTTTATTAGTAATTTTAAAATTAAGAATTAGTCTCTTAAGTACTTCGATTTTATCTTTATATATAAGGTCCTTAAGCTATTCTTTAACTTTATAAATAAATTTTTTATTAATATTTACTCGTTATATTATATAAATAGACTTAGTTAGTGTTTTATTTAAATTAAGTTCTTTTTAAAACTTAATAAGCTATTTCTAATTTATATTATCTTATTACGCTATATATACGAGATTATTTATAATTCTTTTATATCAGGTCCTCTTTTTTTAAACTTAAAGAGCTACTCTTTTATATTAACTAAGAGTCTTTACTTAATTCGTTTTTTAAAAAGGTTAAGTATACTTTTCGTAATAAGGTCCGTTTTACCCTTCTCTTTTATATTTTTATAAATCTAAGAGAGTATAATAATATATTCGATATTATTCTTTTTAAAAATATAGGGTTAATAAGCGGGTATCTTTTCTTTTTTTTTTATTATTACTAGGGTTTTAATAAGTAATAAAATAGATCGTTTATTACTCTTAGGTTATTTAGGGTACTATCCTATTTATTCCTTACTATTTTAATAAGTAAAGTAGTTATTATTATAATAAGCTATTTATAAAAGTTATTTATAAAGGACTTTCTTATTCATAATATTTACTCGCTTTTTTAAAATAGGTTAGTATTAAATACGCTTAGGTTATTAGTAATCTCTAGTTATATATCTTAGTTTATTATAGTTATAGTATTTAAAGTCCTTTTTTTATTATATTTCTTTACGTTTAGTAATACTAAAGTCCATAGGTCCTCTATATTATTTATAAAACGTACTTTATTACTATTAGTTTTTTAGGTTATTTTAATAGTTACTTAGTAGTTTATTATAGCTCTAGTATTTTTTATTAAAATTAGCTTAAGGGCGTCGTACTTCTCTTTTTTTTTTTACGTCGTTTATATAGTTATATATCGATTTTAATAGCGAGTTTAACGTATTATAAAAAATCTATTAGTATTTTTATTTTACTAAGTTCGTCCTTAACCTTATCTTTTAGTCCTTAGTAAAACGAAAAAATATAGGTCTCTTTAGTAAAATTAAGTCGTACTACGAGTTTTTTAAACTCGGTAGCGTAATATAAAGCGGACTTAGTTTATTAAAAGTTAGCTAGGTCTCTCTTAGCTTATTATTTTTTATTAAAGTCCTAAAATAGAGATTCGAGGGCGCTCTAAAATCCTATTATATTAATAAAAATATTTATAATTTCTTTTTTATAATATAATAAATAACTATTATTACTAAGGAATTCTTCTTAAAAAGGTTCGAACTACTCTAGGGCTCGCTTTTTAAAAAAGATTATTACGTAAATAACTCGTTTAGTTTTATTTTAAAAATTAATAACGTAGAACGTTTAATAAGTTCTAATTTAAATTAAAAACCCCTTAAGACGTTTAATAATTTTATTAAAAATAATAAGTATATTAAGCTTAAGTTTTTCTTATTTATTTATAAAAATCTTAATAATATTAATAGCGGCTCGGAGGGTTCTAATTTCTTATTTTAGGTCGTTTATTTCTCTTTTTTTAATTCTTAAGTTAGTTATAACTTTATTAACTATGTTCTAAAAAGTAGTAATATTTTTATTATTTTTAACTAAAATTATAGCTATTTAAGTAGAGTTACTATTAAAAAGCTCCGTAAGTTCCTTATTCCGCTTATTACTCTTCTTAACAGTACGTTATATTTTTTTATAATCTACTTTTTTAAAAACTATATTATTATCGGAGTTATAAATAACGTTAAGTATCTCGTCGTCCTCGGCCTTAGCTAGCTTACTAACTAAGTTAATAAGTTTTTTAAAGTTAAATAAAAAAGTACTTAAGGTTTTAAAAAATATCGTCGTTCGTTTTACTACTTAATAAGTTTCGTAGAGTTAATTTACTAAATAAGAGTAATTAAAGTATTATAGCTAGCTAATTATAATAAGTATATTAATAAAAATTAAGGTTACGAGTACTAAGTAAATAGTATTATAATTATAAATAGCTTTTCTAAAGCTATATTTATAAATCGTAAAATAAGTAAGGCTTTAGTAATTAATTGTAGTTTTATTAAAAGGGGTTTTAAGTAAAAATAATTAAAAGCGATCGTAAGATCTAATACTAAGTTAATTATTAAAAAAGCTATAAGAAGTCTATCCTTAAGCCCGGCTTAAGTTTATATTATATATAAATCTCGTTTTTAAATATATCTTTTATTCTTTAAGTCGTCCCCGATTATTTTAATTTAAAATAATCGCTTAGCCCCTAAGTTATATTAAATTATTCTAATTTAGAATAATCCTTATCTTATTAATATATAACTTATTTATAGTTTTTTTATTCCGTAGGGAGTAGCTATGTCCTTATTCTATTTATATATATAGTATACTTAGCTATTATAGCTAGTAAGCTAGCCTCTAGGTTAGTTATATATATTAGGTCGTAATAAAAAGACGTATATCCCTTATGCTTATTTTTATTTTATTTATACTTAACTAAATTAGGCCTTTATAAGGGTATTTAGAGATTCTATTTTAAGTATAATAACTCCCTAGTAGTAATAATTAGGGGGTATATTACGTAATAGGGATAGTAATCGTACTTTATAAAGTACCCGTTACGTATTAAATTATATATCTATTTTAAATATCGTATATATAGACCTTTTCTTTTTATCTATTTCTACTTTAATAATTAAGCTACTTTTACTACACTCCGTATGCCCATTACTGCGTGCTATAACTCGTGACAAAGGTCGTCGGGGTTCGATGGGGCCTAGTGCACCTACGGTGTCTAGACGAATTTCGAAAAATAGAAGCTCGTCCCCAACCTGGTCTGTTATGTTCCCTAAGTGCTGGCGCTGGAGCCCTGAGAGCTGGGTGACAATCTTGTGTCCTAATACATCTAGTGAGACGGCTTGATGGCGGAGAGAGATCGAAGTGCGGGATGACAAGGACATGATGGAGCTCGCGTCCGCACTGAGGATATTATGCGACGGTGAGGGTTGACTGTGATTTCGATCGCTGACGGTGTGACTCCCGCTTTCTTCATCGTTAGCTCTACCGGCATGCTTGCTCGACACGTAAGCAGCTGGTGGAGGTGGAATCAGCTGGCTTGGTGAACTCATTTTTATCAAAGATCGGTACTAGTTGTGCACCACGATTGAGTAATCTTTCAATCGTTGCGATATGAAGGATTCTCGAGTGTTTTTGAATGTACGCGGAAATTCCGCCTGAGTGTCAATTATCTATCAGTCAGCCTGATGAGCAGCCTAGGAGTTGTTGGGCTGCAGTGAAGAGGCCATTGGCGCTTGAGCTGAGGCTCTGCACTGTAGATCGATCCAGCCTGCCGCAGTCTGGAAAACATACCAGTTGCCCCAAGTAGAATTACGATGGAACAGTTATGTTGAACTTCAGAAATGATAGGTGCTTAAGATGCCTTGATAAGGTCCCTCAGATGGGATGTGAAAACAACGGAGATATGCTCAATCACAAGTTTCCGCTTGAGTGTGAATCAAAGGACTTCAGAAGTATAAGTTGTCTCTTGTTAATCCTGAACTCAGGCAATAATAATTCAAGCAGTTTCACTATTAAATCTCTATGCTGAGCCGATGATAACATCAACCTCACACAAAAAATCACCAGTGATATTACCTTTTATTGCAAAATATCGCTACGCTTCAACTGACACTCTCAAATAATCACTACATTGTGTTCCAGAGCGTCCTTTTACAACAGTAATGACTTTTACATAAGCGAAATCTCATGGGCTGAGACGCGCATACACGAGCTGACATGCAGCGTACCCGACCTGCAGGCTCTCGTTGGGACGGGGCGAGAATGCTATGCAGCCACGCCGGGGAAGGACCAGGATCCTAGGAACGAGAAAGAATCGATGCACGTATTACCCAGTAGCTGAAACCACCTAACGACGATCATGAAGTGAGGTAAATCAAGCTCACCTACTATGTATGAATTGGAACCCCAGCTCGGGAGAAAGACTCGGCGCAGGTCGTGTGGGAAGGTGAGAACACCTATGATCAGATTGCCAAGACTCTGGCGTGATGCAGAGGTCTTTTTAAGAGAACTATAAGTGAGGAAGTTTCCCCGGCTGAGACATCGTCAGCAAACGTTGTAAAAAGTGATGGAAGACTCGAGAAATCGCCAAAATGCATCTCGCCATAGCTCTCCTAGTCCAAGCGACTCTAGCCCTCAGCGCACCCCTCGACGACCTCACGGCCTGCCTCCGCACCGCTTCCGTGCCCATCGCGTCCTCAACCCCGACGCCATACAACCTTCGCGTCCCCGTTAAGCCACTTCTCGTCGCCGTGCCGACCACAAATGCCCAAATCGCCTCCGCGGTAACATGCGGTTCCAAGAGCGGTGTCAGGGTCAGCGCAAAGAGCGGCGGACACAGCTACATCTCGACTGGGTACGGCGGCGAAGATGGACATCTTGTGATTAACCTAGACCGCATGTACAGCGTGACTGTGGCGAGCGACGGGACGGCCAAGGTCCAGGCTGGGGCGCGGTTGGGACACGTAGCGACGGAGCTGTATAATCAGGGGAAGAGGGCGATATCGCATGGAACTTGCCCAGCGTGAGCGTCAATCTGAATGATCAACGATACTTGGAGCTTGGCTTACGCGTATCTCAGCGTTGGAGTGAGCGGCCACGCCCTCCACGGAGGTCATGGCATGGTCTCCCACACCTACGGCCTCGCAACAGACTGGATCAAAGCTGCGACAGTCGTCCTCGCCAACGGCACAATCACGCGCTGTTCAGCGACGGAGCGTCCCAACCTCTTCTGGTCCATCCGCGGTGCGGGCTCCTCAATGGTCATCGTCGCAGAACTGGAATTTAACACCTTTGCCGCGCCGGAGAAGGTGACGTATTTCGATATAGATCTTGCCTGGGATACGGCGAAGCTGCCACAGGTTCTTCTGGATACGCAGGAATTCGCAAAGACTATGCCGGCGGAGCTGACGATGTCGACGACGTTTAACAACGACGGGAGTTATCTGAACGGCGCGTATGTTGGCGATGATGCGGGCTTTCGCGCGGCGCTGCAACCTTTGCTTGCAAAGATTGGTGCGAAAGTGTCTAGTTCCAAGACTGTTGGATGGATCGACTTTATCAAGCACTATGCGGGTGTGACGGATATCGACGTGACGACGGCAACATACAACGAGGTAACTTGCACCTTGCACACCGAAGCTGCAAAAGGGGGGAGACCTACTAACGCGGTCAACAGCACGACAACTCCTACGCGTCAAGCCTCACAACACCCGCGCTTACAAAAACGACCTTCCAATCCCTCGTTGACGCCATCGCTAAGAACGGCCTCACCGCAACCCGGTCCTGGTACATGCACATGAACTTCCACGGGGGCGCAAACTCAGCCGTGGCGCGGCCCAAGACCAACGATACTGCCTACGTCCACCGCGACAAGATGCTTCTCTTCCAGCTCAAGGATGGCGTCTCGACGAGCCAGACGTATCCCTCCGACGGGTTCGCGCTGCTCCAGGGGTTGAGGCAGAGTATTGCCAAGGGGCTGGGCAGTGATCAGTGGGGGATGTATGCGAACTATCCAGATTCTCAGATCAGTGAGAGCGAGGCGGTGCGGTTGTATTGGGGGAGTAATCTGAATAGGTTGGAGTGGGTCAAGGCTGATTATGATCCGACGAATTTGTTTCGATTCGTGCAGTCTATCAGACCTGCTGAATAGGACGTAAGCTTGTGTAGCGAGGTATGGGTAATTGAATGAGGGAGAGCGGGTGTCGCGAAGAAGTTCCTAGGAATGGCATCTCTTGGATGAGATAAATGGGAACCTTGCCTGATTGATATGGCCAGTAAGGCATACAAACTTCAATCTCACTCCTTCAATCGAAAGCATGGCGGTGAAGCAAACGAATAAATAGTCAATATGTCGTGCTAGGATCGAGAGGGAGTATGAAAGTCGAAGGCTGGACAAGAAGTGCCAGCAGAAAAAGAAAGAAAACAGAAAAGGCACACATGCATATACTTGGCACATGTAGGTATGAAAGATGGCAAGTATATAGCTCAGCTTAAAGTAGGCAGTGACGAGGGCATGGCTTCGTGGCCTTTTACATTATAAGATTACATGTACAGATAGGTAACAATTACTCGAAGGGTGTCGCTCTAGGATGCATCATTCGTCATTGCCATGATTCGAGATTCATGGGTTCGCTCAAGCCATGCTTGGCACAGTCGCGCGGTAGCCCAGGACGCGATGAGTCCACAAGCTGCTTCGGCGCGGTGTCTTTGACAACTCGAACAGGTACACCGCCGAAACGCAACGAGTGAAGGTCGTCGACTGCTTCCTGAGCGCTTCCGGAGCGATCGCAGGATGAAGCACAATGCAAGCTTCCTCAACCCCGAAGACTCTCCACAGTAAACAATACAACTAATCGATCTTCGATTGGTATGTTGCTTGAAGAGCATTCAGGCACATAGAGACAGAGAAAGACGAGGGTATCAAATTCGAGCGAAGCATGTCTGCCCAAGTGTCGCGGAGGGGGTCTCTCTCAAACGCGATCAGTCAGTCTGCCGTGTAGCTCGTGAGACTGCCCTCAGCTTGTGCGGTCTATCCTCGGTCTCTGTTATTGGCCATGTTTATGTGCCAAGCAGTGTCGAGCGCACTTGTTAGGTCTGCCTACAAGGCCCGTCGATGGATACTACCGAGTGAGGAACAAACTTTCGCCAGTCGCACTCGGCCGGTTCCATCAGCTTTAGAGCAGATAGACTGACGGTATCAAGGCGCAGCCGAGGCCCTTGGAGCTGCGTCTTCGAATAGCCACACGCGTTGTTGTCGCGCGGGATACCCATACCAACGACAAAAATAACTGAGTAGAGTTGCACAGATAGCACACAAGGTGCCATGGGTCAACGACACAGGAGCCGTGGCCTGTCGCGAGCTGGTTGATCATTTGAGCTGGCCTCATCATCGATGGTCGAGCATTCGGAAGACAGACGTGTTTCTGACAAAACATTCTTCATCCTGGACGCCGCAGCCCAAAGCCAGTCGAGTAGCCCGATCGTCGCCGTGTCCTTGCATATCGGCAATGATGCGTGCAGCAGCATTACAAGACATTTCCAGCGGCGAGGCAGCTGGTGGGAGCTGCTGATGGGATTCCAAGGGACGGGGAGGTGTCTCACTACGGCGATGATAGGGATGCGGGCTCCTGGACGGTTCCGAGACAGTGTTGGGTGCCGAGCCAGTTTGGGAGGAGCGATTGAGACTAGCGTCGGCGAGCACGGCGAGCCTGTCTAGATGGGAAGCTTGTTGGACATCTGGAGTTGGAGTAAGGGTGAGCACCGGCGGGAGCAGCGAGTCTCCGAATTTCCTCTTGGATGCGAGGTGCTCGTTCTCCGTCTCAGACGAGAAGCTCGCCTTGCCAAAGTGTTCTTGTAGCGGAGGCAATTGGGTCGGTGATGGCTCGAGGAGGATGGGTGTATTGAGGATGGGAGCGAGTGTCGTTATGTTTGACGCACTAGGCGAGCCCTTGCTACCTTCGTCATCGAATGATCGCAAGTGTGCGTCCACCTCTCCATTCGATACGCCTTTGCTGACGAGCAGGGCGCGCAGACGAGTATTCTCGGTCGCGAGTCGTGAGTTCTCAAAGGCGACGTCTCGAGCAGCCTTTTGCATCTGCAAAGAGGCCTGAGTCCCCCGCTTCTCGTAGTCCTGGACCTTACGCTGCAACTCGTCGACAAACTCTTTGTGGCGGGCGCGTGATCGTCGTTGATTATCGCGTATTCGAATGGCATTCGCGGACTTGTCGGTCTGGAGCTGTTGCTCGAGTAAGAAGTCAGTTTTCGTCGTCGAGAGAGAAGAGATGAAATTTTAGCTGAAGTCCAAAGAAGTTTTTTTTTTTTTTTCCTGGCATGTCACCCGGACCCCGGTAAGGGAACGGGAATCACACAGAAAAGAGGTTCGACCCCATCGACTTACTCGACCACGTTTAGCCCTCTTAGCTTGAGGACCGAAAAGATCTTGATAATCTTGCTCCGAAGACATGGTGTTGACTGTTGGCCTGTTCCATCCGAAGATCCCGGGAGGGTATGGACGCGGAGACGAACATTCGGTGGGCGGTGAGGCAGGTTTAGAAAAACAACCTGCTGTGATGTTTTTTTCGTGGTGGTTGGACGGTCGGGGGGTGGGAGGTGGTGACAAACACCATGGGAAAAAAAAGGAACCAAAAAAAAAAAAAGAACCAGCCCGCGTCGGCCAGCAAACCCGCTCGTTCTGGTCTGCCGATGACTAATATCACCAGTCAGCCAATCCGCGCCTACTTGTCTGAGTTTTCCGTAGGCGCTAAAATCTGATTGGCAAATCAGACGGGCTTCATGTGTATCCACAGCGGGTCTAGTGGGAGCCCAAGCTCCATGGCCCCAAACATGGCATTTCTCACTTTTCACTCTCACTCTCACTCTCAGCTTCCCAGTGAGTCTCACTCTCACTCTCACTCTCCTGCCCTCCCGTGGCTGGGCTAGTATGTCTCTCGGTGCAACCTCCGACCACTCATAATCAAGGATGGCAGCCACTGCACTGTCTCGTTGGAGTAATCCATGACGGAAGAGTCCAAACAGACACTCGAGAATGTCCCGGGCATTCTGAGACCGAAAACCGCTGTGTCACGTTGCTGTTGCGCGCTCTGGATTCACGAATAATTCGAAAAGGCCTGGCCCCATGCCTGCTAGTGCGGGAAGCTAGGTATTTCACTTTTTTACCCTCCCTTTTGCCCTAGCAATTCTTGAATGTCACTGGGGGCATGCTAGTCACGCTCCTCTTACGACATCCCATGGGTCCACCTAGGTATCTCGTCTCCATATGCGCGCCGAGTTGCAAGGATTCATCGTGTGGAGTTCAGGGTCTCGTTCTACGGATAGAGCTGGCTACCGTGAGTGGAACCATTCTATCCATGAATGAGTTTGGTCAACTCATCCTGTTACGGGGAATAAGTGAGTGATAACCAAACCGAAGATGCAACCTGTGACACGGGCTCGCCATCTAAGGGAGTCGGGTCTCGAACTATTTCTTCGTGGGTTAAATGGGAAACTTGGCGGGAGCTGCATTCTTTGGGTCCTTCCACCCAAGCCCCCTGCTCACAGCTCAGTAGGGCTGGTCTCCTCTCCCGGCGACAGTCTCCCTTGAATACATGTGTCCAACAAACAGTGACTTGTTTCTAATTCAGAACAATCGTCGAGGACATCAGCAATCCGCGGGCCAAATTCCCAAGCTCAACAGCCCCCAAAAGGCGCTCAGACAGCACTCGGGTACGTGGGCAGTGCTCGTTTACCGGCAGGCTGGGAAGGGATGGACGCAAAAATGGGCCCAGATTTGTTACAACAACAATCATCCTCCCAACTGAGACAATCTCGAGGGATTATTCTCACCTTCGAACACCCCCCCAGCATTTCTGGGCAATCAAGATAGAAATGGCATGAAGGATCTACAACCGCTGGCATAGTAAGTTTCAGTGATTGGCGCTTTGGGGCCGTGCGTTCGATGCTGTCAACCTGACCAGACCGTCTGATACCAAAGATTTCGTGAATAGAAGACCCTTGATTGCAGCTCCCATAGATGGCGCCAAAGCGTGTAAGTTGCAACGTCCCACTAGATAACATAAGACTTTACATGGAATCAGAAGATTAAGGCGTAACCGTTCCGCTTCGACTTGAAGCAATGAGAAATTCTTACACACGTGCCCTTAAAAGTCAAGTGGTCTGTTACATGTCTACGAGGCAACCGCCGATGGTGCGTCCGCTTAACTAATACATGTCGCTAGTCCCTTGCTTTTGTTGCAACAGCCATTGGTGCTCATGAGACTACGGTCGTGGTCGACGAGTAAAGCTAAGGTATGCCAACCTGAAGTTGATCCAACTATGAGCAAACAATGTCTATCAAACTATACATTGTCAGAGTCCTTTTCTTACCTTAATCAAAGGGATTTGAACGATACCTTCCTACATAGACAGAGATATAGTGGGAGTGGAGGCAATAAAACTTTGTCTTATCCCACCGTTTGTTGACTGAGAGCGTATGTAGCACAAAGTCTTGCAGATTCTTCAGTCTTTGTCCACCCGAGACACCAAGCCTCGGCCTTTCGGGACACCTGGAATAAATCACGGTCTGGGGTGGCGCCAGAATCTTGACTGAGACTATCAAAGAATACACGTAAGCTTCCCGCTCACCCAGTCGCAATGCGTATCCGAGGCCGTAAGCTGCCATTAGATATTGAATCGAATTCGCGGACGACCTACTGGCACATATGAAGAAAGGTGTACACCTACATCAGGGTTACAGTCGATTTTGTGCAAAGAGATAAGGTGGGAGTAGAGGTCCAGTCGAGATGGTGCACGAGGGTTAGTGCGCCGATTCTGCCATTGCAGAGCTAATAATAACAGGACTTAGTATGACAGTCAGTGGCGTTTCCTTACTAAGCAGCGGTTGAAGTCGTCTAAAATTTGGTATACATGTCAGTAGGGAAACCTCTCGGCCTGTACGAAGCTCAGTAAACGTATGTTGAATTACGTAGGACTCTTATATGGAAGAAGGAATAAATGGAAAGCCCATAAATTCCTTCTATCATTTGCCAATCATTACAGTATGACTGACGGCAAACGACATGCTCGTGAAAGTCTTTGGCTCGCCCCTCCGCGGATACAACAAACCATGAAATTCTATTAAACACAAAATAAAGCAGAATGACAACAAAACATGCACATTTTGAATGAAAGTCATGCACTCACTAAAAGTAAAAGATTTCTAGAAGATTTCTCCTAAAAGTTCGGGCTAAGGGGTTGAACCTTGGCCCTATGAAAATCCCACCCCCCCTAGGGGGTTTTCTGCTCTGTATTTAAACGCTCGGCTATGGCGTTCGCGGGGCGTCCCCCAGGGCTGGTACACATTGAGAAAAAAGTTGTAAATAGAGATGTTGGATGAGCCCTGTGTGGTTGCCATCCAGGTGAAAGAGGCCATAGTTCTGACGGCTTGGATGTTGGGATGAAAAGGGGGACCCACCCAGAACTCAACTATGTCAATACAGCCGTTTAATTACACACTTGACCCTCCAGAATATTCTAAGAAAAGGAAAAAAAGATCAATAAGGAGGGTGATTTGCGCTTTCTAGACAGCCTTTAGCCCCTGTCATCCAGCTACGTTCCTTTAGGGGCACTTACCTGAAGGTAGAAATGGATGGGCTTTGACGATTTCCTCCTTCCTTCACAGTGCAAACTCACTTACTTTGATATGATTATTGGACTCACCGCCGGTTGATAGGTTGCTCTGTTGACGTGTAAATCATTGAATTTACTTAGGCTGACATAGTGCCTATATCTTCGGCGACATCACTAGGACGTGCTTCGATGTACACTATGTGAGTGTGGTAATGGTGAAAAAGGGGCAATTACGAGGGAGGTCGTGTCCCGTCGTATTTAGTCTCTTTTCTGCCTTTGCTGATGGCTCGGGTTACTCTCGGTAAAGCGTTTTATTATATACCTTATCACAGATAAACAGGCTCTATATTATATCCAAACCCCTCGCACATTGGGAGACGTGTTTATAGCACGAATCAAGACGAGGTAGTGTTGGCGGTTGTGACGAAATGATGGAGTGCTGCAATCGACACACAACTACTTATAGGGGTCAATATGATATCAATTTGACTGCGTTGGAAAGGCCGGTTACTTGGGGGGGGGGGGGGTTATTAAGCGACCTGAACTGGTAGAAAGATTGAGCTCTCAGTGAGCCCGCTCAGCGGTGATGACTTCGTCCTCCATGCCCCAGCCCTACTGAAGCTTTTGTATTAGTCCCCGAGGTTATTGAGCGAACTCCGGAGATGACAACACACACACACACTCGAGTCATCGTTTAGTTGCTATATCTATCTGAGATACTTACTTACTAAGTAAGGTACCTATCATAAGGTCTTGGGATATAAGTATCGTCGTTGTGAATGGTAGAAACCTGGACTGCGGCTAATACTAGTCACGAAATGAAAGATAATTGTATATGTAGCATCGCCTTACCAAGGCAATTAGGGCTGGAACCTTTATTACCTCTAGCACTTTGTTCCTTCTCACATGAGTATCGTATGAACTTGATGTATGTGTTGGGGCGTGAACATTTATGTCAGCTGCGCAAGTTTAAGAAACGAATTGTGCCAAGGAAGGTGATCACCTTCGATGAGTCAAAAAGCCATTGCCATACTAGTAAGGTAGCCTACGGATCGAGCCTGTCAATGGAGCAACATTCAGGCTACTCAAGGCTTGAAGCGTGACTGAAATCATCACACTAACACCCTTCGTTAGCTGGTAGTTTGAGGTAAAGGAGGTCAGCAAGATATGATCTTTACGAACTTAATACTTAATACGATTTACGAAGCAAACAGCCACGACCCAAATCACATTACACACGAGCGGAAGTGGCCGAAAGACCGGGCTAGAACCCCTACTCTAGTTATTGATAAGTGGAACAATCTTCTGTCATCAGTTTGATTCACTTGATAGATCTGTCGAGCTTGGCGACATGGGGGAGCTAGAAGAGGCGCGAGTATCTTCTCCACGATCGTATCGGACCACCGGACATGAGAATTAAACCTTCATCCCGAGACTACAGCCTTTGAGGGTTGGGTTAATTATTCAAGTACTCAGCTGAATACAGTCGTCGACCACGGAACCTCCCACAGGGGGACAAAAGCCGGATGGCTAGCCTTATTGAGCTTTGCCTCGATGATATTGGTGGATCGGAGGAGGGCCCGAGTCTTAGAGTCGAAGTCTTCTTTACGGGGAAGGATAAACGCCCAGACCAGGGGGGGCAGCTACTGCCAAAGTAGTAGTGCCACACAGGTTTCCGGATCGAGTTTATACCCCGTCAAGTGTACTGATCAGGGCATAGATAAACCCTGGACACGGGGAGGTGTCATCCAGGCTCGGCTGTTGGCGTTTTAGCCTTCGACCCTTCGCCTGTAGCCTACGCCCATATCTATGGTGGACACGATGATACGTTCAAGTTAATTTGCCCTCTTAGCTCCGATAGTCCGGATAATGATGGAGGATCAGCAGGTGGTTGCTCTTTGTAGCACAAATTCACTCGATGGATGAAGTCAGAACATGAGTTGAAAATAACTTGAACAATGAAAAGTGTCGATACTATGACCTGCTTGTCATTTGTACGTGATCCTACCGATCACAGAAACCTTGGAGGAGATCCGAAAATGGCGGCCCGGAGGTCTAGACACATGTATGAACCATATAGATGACTTGAAGAGGGAGCTGTAACCGGCCAGGGTCTCAGGTTCCACATCTTGTACATGCCTCGTTGCTTGTTCAATGGATGCGTAACGCAGGACGGTTGATCAGATAAGATATTGTCCAGTCCCACGTTCCAGACTCATTATACACACAGGCAAAGTCTAGGCCATGAGGAGCCAGCGAAAAAGCGCCGAAAACGAGGGGAGCCGTTGTCATGAAAAGTGTGACGATGGATGAATTTTACTCCTCGAGGTAGTTCTTCAGCCTGTCAATAATAAGCTCGGTTACACAAAACCGGTCTTCTTGTTGTCGCCCTCAACCCCCCTCAGGAATGCTACATTATCATTGCCGGATGAATGGCACACCTCGGAATCTGCCAAGCGGGTATACACGTTTTCGGTCAAGACTGAGGAGGGGGAAAACAGCTGACGGATGCCGGGTGCGTTTAAGCGTGCCCGGCAGCCGTGTACATAGAGACAACGCGCTTGGAAGGGTTTCATAACTTTCGTTGAAGATTTTCGTGTCTCTGATGAGATCAAATCCATATCCGGTCGCATGGCATCATATTGTTTCTCGGAAACACTTGTCAAAGTCGGAAGTCCGACATCAGGAGACCTTCGAGGTCAGGAAAATGGTCTCGATCCTGAACCCATGGTACGCAAGTTCACAGTCAGCTTACGCTATTGCTTGGGCCCTACGAGTCGGTCAATTGACAGCACTTGAATCTTCCATCCTAGATGGTGGGCACACTCAAGAAGCTGTACAGTCCGGTTGAGCTGTGGTTGGGATGCCGTGATGGGACCTGCCCTTGAAGTTATCGTCAGTCTAAGTGGAATTCATTTTCCCAGAACTTTGGTTCAACGGCAATTCTTCTCGTGTCTTGACGCCGGCTTTTTCTTGCGTCAAGAGGCTTCGTTGGCATCATCGGCACGTCGCTGGCAAAGGGGAAGAGTGTACTTTCACATCAAAAGAATGGAGGGGCTCGCGTTGCGGTGCCAAGCGCGAGCCATGCCTCGAAACGTGATAATGCCCGGCCCCAACACATTCTTGAAAGGGATGCTCGAGGCCTAGCGGCCGATCCGACATGGAGTCGACAAGCCGCCACAGCCTAAGTCGGAGCTAGTTGTGTCTCTGAGCTATGGTCAAGCTCGACTGTGCCTTCGGCATCTACTGAGGCGCAGAATGGGGCGTAGTCGGAAAAGAGAGAGAGAGCGAGAGAGAAAAAGAGGCTTAAAGGCATTTTTGAGCCGCATTCGGTTAAACCACTTCTCATTTTCGCCAACACCAGAATACGGACGGCGAGCCTCCCTCGGCGGTCTTGACATGTGTGCTTGGCCTTTCGATTTCCAGAAGAGGGAAGTCGTCCTCGTGAAGGTTCTCAAACTTTAACTAAGCGAACGACCGACCAATCCACACACACTTCAGGCCTTTGCCCGGCTCCGATCGTCCCCTCGATTCAAATTCTGGGGCGTTGACAGCACCTCAGCCAGAGAAGTGGAAACCTATCTGCAGGGCATCTGTCCGCGGGCATCTGAGACCTTGTCCTTCAGTTCAGGGTTTAGCCGTAAAGTCACACCAGGAAACCATGGCCTTCCCACCCAAGGCAGTCATAGGTCGGATGGAAAACGTGGGATACCGTAGAAAGCGTGTGAGTGAATGACACTTGAACACGCCCACCCCCTCCACCCCCTTCCCCTCCCAGCATCAGGCAGTCTTTCAGATGACGGCCCCAGTGGTCTGGGCCGACTTGTCCGCACCCGGAAGGCTACTTTGCCATCTCCGCTGTGGCTTGCACGACGACGCCCCGTCCTCCCCGGCGGCTGATCCGAGCCGTACCCTCATCCATATTTGTTATCCTTCCCAGGTATTTCCCCCTCTCATGGTTGCACGATTTTCTCTCGTCCCTTCTTCTGCCCAATCTCGTACTGCTGGTCTTCCCGACTTTGGTGTTCACCGGAACGCACCCCCACGAGTCCTTGGACGCCTTCACTTCCGTCATGATTTGATCACAACACCATTTGGTACCACAGCGAAAACCATATCATTGTTGCGATGAAGCCATATCTTATTTTACTATCTTTCTTGGCGAGCCTGCCATTAGTGTATGGCCTCTACGATGATGTGCCAGATTGCGCAGTAAGTAATTCAGGAACTAAACCTTACTCGAAGGTGCTGACAAGTTACCCAAGTTACCATGCCTATTCGAACCCCTCGACTATACATCATGCCAGTTCAGAAATTCGACATGTCTCTGCGAAGACATGAACTATAACATGGCTGTGATCCATTGCGTTCGGGTCCAGTGCAGCGTGCAGCAAGCTTTGAGTAAGAATATCATGGCTGCTTGTTGTAAGATGCCAGGAGATGCTAACACGGGCCTGCTAGTCACGAAGAATCGAACATGGCAAGACTGCGGATTCGCTTATCATGATGAAGGCGTTTCCATCGCATGGGTTCCGTCATTTCTCTTCGCAATGGTGACACTATTTTTTGCCATGCGACTGGCGACGAAATGGATAGGTTTATCGACTTGGGGGTTGGACGATACGACCATTACCTTTGCATACGTAAGTCTAGCGGAGCGATCCCGAAGTGAGGTCTTCGCTAACCTTTGATTACAAAGGTAATGATGATTGCGTTCTTGGTCGCCACACATCTTGGACGGCAAGAGGGATTCGGAAAAGACATTTGGACGCTCACGGTGGATCAGATTACAAATTTCATCAGGGTAAGTTCGGGAGCCCAACGACATTGAGAACATGACTAACTCGCAACTTCAGGGCTTCTTCGCTTTTGAGATTGTCTACTCTGTGACCCTTGCCGTTATCAAAGCGTCGATACTATTCCTCTACATACGCATCTTCGGAGCACTCACCGAGACTTTCCGCCGAATCTTGTGGGCGACGCACATCTTCAATATTGTTGTGTGCGTCACATTTGTCATTGTCAACTTGAACCAATGCAAACCTCTCAGCTACTTTTGGTTTGGATGGGATGGCAGACATCCCGGCTATTGCATTGACTTGTCGGCCATGGCTCTCTCTCATGCGGCCATCAACATCGCTCTTGATCTCTGGATGCTGGTTCTACCAGCCACGCAGATCTACAAGCTCAACCTGCAGAAGAGGCAGAAAGCCGGTATTATGTCCATGTTTGGCGTTGGCATCTTGTGAGTGCAGCCACCCTCGTTTGTTACTATGTCTTTCGACTAATCTGCATGTTACAGCATCACTATTGTCAGTGCCGTTCGCTTGCGCAGTGTAGCACAGTTCAACAAATCATGGAACCCAACCTGTAAGTTAACGTAACCCTTGATTTTCAAAGTTCCTCTTCCTGACGTATGAATAGACGACTTCTTTGGCCTGGCACTATGGTCCCACATCGAGCTTTGCGTTGGAACAATCGTGGCATGCATGCCAGCAGCCCGAGCTCTCGTCCGACGACTCTTCCCCGAGCTACTCTACGTCACCAATATCTCCACAAATAGAACTTCCACCAGAGCTTCCGGCAACGTCAAGATTGTGTCTCAGGACATTGCGACCATTGCGACGGATGATCTCCCCGAGAGCTCGACAGCGAATTCTACGAAGAAGGACTCGTTCGCTACCCTGACGCCCGACCGGGTTCCGCTAAGGCGATTGACTACGAGCGATAGCTTGTTGCAAATCTCTCCCAGCGATCGTGATCGCTCGTTGTACGGAGACTCACAGAAAGGAAGCAAACTCAGTGATTGGTAAACGTCTATTTGACCACCTGTATTCGTACACGGCATTATTGGTGTTAATGGGACTGGCGAAGGAGCGCGAAAAGTATCGATAATACCCTGTCTGTACTGCAAAGCAGATTGATGTTCAGATTTCTTTGGAGCGATGTATTGAGATGCAATTCACATTATGTAAGATACTATTAAAAAAACGCAAAACAGAACACACAGATCTATACATCTCAGATGCCAAGGATCTCTGCTGCGCGGGAGATTGCAGATGCGCTCTTCTCTACCCATTCTTGGGCCTGCGTCTCATTGCCAGAGCTCAGACTATCCTGTACGGCGGGAAAGACATCGGCGCCGTAGCCGTTATCGAGACCGGGAGCACTTATGACATTGTGGAATGTCGGGCGTCCAGGGAGACCGCCGGCGCTTGCGAAGCCACGCGAGAAATCTCGGTACTTGCCGTTGATAACGTCGATGAGGGCAGTGTTGTTGAAAGCGAGGGCTTGTTTGGCCACTGTGGCGATGCGCTCGGCTGCGGTCTCGAACTCGGTAATCGCGTCGTGGATGGGTGATAGACTTAGGCTGGGATAGTCCCCGGCGACGGTCTCATTGAGATCCTCGTAATGGTTTCGTAGCACGCGTCCGGCATTGGGCAGATCCCAGGGGATAATCACATCATCGGCGATGTGATATGCGACCAAGGTGAGCCACTGGCCCATTACCCGATGAATCTTGAAGCCTGGGTCTCCAAACTTTGCCATCCAGGTATACGAATCGTAGTGTCTACTCTCCATCAGTCATATGCGTCATGAAAATCACGTGAAAGATTTGGCTTTACCCGTGATAATAGTAGACCGGATCAGTTTTGCCTCCGTCTAATCCGATGTTAATCTTACTTATTATTAATATCCCTATTATAGGGTAGTTAGTTCGAACCGTAGTTAACGAAGAGATTAATTAAACTATATAAATATCTACGTAGTAAGTATAAAAAGGAGGTTTTAATTATAAGTTAGGCTAGCTACGATAATTATAAATAGGGCCCTTAATTAGCCCCTATATAGTTAGCTATATACCGCGGTTAAATTAGATTTTTAATTTAATACTAACGTTTTCTTTTTTTTATTAATTTAATTACTATAATTAGAGGTATAATTTAACCTCGGGCCCGTTTACTAAGTCGTCTCCTTTTCCTCCTTTTTTTTACTCTTTTTATATAACTTATCCCTTTATTTATATAATAACTTTTCTATTACTTACGAATTACTTTAATCCCTTATTTAGTACTACTTTTATAAAAGCGTTTATAAGGTTATTTTTATTATTAATTTAACGAATTTTAAATATCTCGTGCCTTTTATATAATTACCTAAGGGTTATAATATTAATTATAAGCCTCTTTTCCTTCGTTATTCTTAATTTAATAAGGTATTTATATAATAAATAAGAATTAGTATAAATAACTATTAAAATAGGTAAAAAGCTAATTCGATTAGTAATCTTCTTTAGTATTATTAAAATTATATAAGAAAGGTTAATACTATTAACTATACTATAAACTTCTAATATTAATATACTTCTTATTATTTACTTACTTTTAGTTAATAAGTAATAAATTATATTACTATATATAATAAATTCGCTCTCGCTTATACTCTTATTAATTAGGATAATAATATACTCTAATTACGAAATAAGGTTATTATTATTTATAAATAACTTATTAATAAAGACGTAAAGTTTACTAATTGTAAAGTTAATTAGGTAATAAATAAGACCTCGATTAAGATTCGTTTATTATTACTTAAGCCGCTTATTAAATACTTTAATATCTTATTTAGTTAGATTTATAGTTTATATTACTTTAGTATAGTTAAAAGTTATTTTAAGTTAATAAATATTTATAATATATACCCCTTACGCAAGCTTAGCCTTATATTATTTTTTAACGTTAATTATATTCGGATTAACGAGGTTAATCTTTTTACCCTACCCCTTTTATTAAAAAACGACGGTTTCCCCTTTAATTATAAAAATTTTATTATTAAATACTAGGGGGGTATTTATTATAAGGACCTCTTTTAGCTTTATTATAAAGCCCGCTTTTTAGAGCTCCTTATCCTCTTTTTTTATAAAGTTAATATTAAATAGGCTTAATATATCGTTAGTCTATATTTTAATAATCCTAAATTAGTTACCTTCGTACTCCGTAATTAGTAAATACGGGTTATATATAGAGGTGATTATTAATAATTAATTAATATAAAAATCGTAATATATAGCTTATTAATAAGTACCCGATTTTACGAGCTTATATAATAGCTTAAGTACTTTAATAATCGTACTTTTTAAGTACTTATTAGCTATTTCCTTTAGTAAATAGGCTAGGATTTTCCTTATAAGCCCTATAGCTAATTAAGTATAAGCCTAGGTAATATTACGGCTCTAAATCTTATATCCCTTTTTTTATAATAATATTATTAATACTATTATTAATCGTTAGCTATAGCGCTATATAGTAGGCGATTATATAAGTAGCGTCGCTTTTTTAATATCGCTATACCCCTAAATTACGTATTTAAACTTCTCGTATAGCTAGGGTATTCTTTTCTTTTTAATTTTATAAACTATTCGTAATTTAAACATATAAAGGTTTATATATTTTTTAAGTTATATAAAATAAATTAATAAACCCCTCGATTATAAAGAGTATTTATTTCAATAAGATTTAATTCTTTATACGGCTTTTTAATAGTTATAATTATGCTTTTTTTACGTAGTTTAACTACTAGCTCGAAATCGGCTTTTTTTTTACTATATAAAAAGTATTAATTACCTCGTTACTAATAATAAATTATTATATTAGGGCTTACTATCGTAGTCTTTCCTAATATCTCACTAGTAATATTAGTACCTTTTTAGTAATTTCTTTTTCTTTATTATTTATTAGTACTATTATAACAATTTTATTAAAAATAATTTCTTATACCTCTACTGCGGGTTATATAGTTTCCTTTAGCTCTGTTTTTTTTTATAAGTTAAAAATTACCTTATTAGGATTTATATAGTACGGTCTAATTACCGTAATTAATACTTTAAATAACTAATTACGATCTCTCGTAATTATATAAGAGCGCTCGTTAATAGAAATTAACTTATATAGCCTAGCTTATTATTAAGTAATTTTATATTATATTTATATATCCGAATTTAGTAATATATTTAGATTACCTCTTATATTAGGCTTATTATACGTAGTAATTACCTTATTAATTTACTTTTTTATACTTACTTCGCGCAGTACTTATATTACTTTTTTAATTACTTAGGCTCGTTAGCTTATACTTAGTAATAATAGCGAGGCTAAGGTCGTTTTTAAATATACTCTAAATACTAATAGCGTTAATATAAGTCCGTTAAGCCCTATAGTATTATTATAATATTTAAATACTATTTAAAAGCATTCGTCGTTAGTAAAATCCGGATTTTCTTTTTTAATAATTCTAAATACCCTTTTTAATTACTAATATGCCCTTTTTACTTTTCTAATACTATAGTACGCTTTAATAAGTACGACTTTTAGCTATATACTATAAGCTATTATATTATTTTTAAATTCTACTAACTTAAAGCTAGTACTAGCGTTAGTTCTAATACTATCTAGCGGTCCTTAGTATATATCGATCTAGCTTTTTCGTAGGGCTATTTATACTATTTTTATTTATAAATCCTAAAAGAATTACCCTACTTAGAAGGATATAGCTATGTTAATTATATATAGTACTAGCTAACTATTTAAATAAAAAATATTAATAACGATTTCCTAGTTAAAGTTAAGCTTATTACGTAATTTAAATTTAAATCTACGTAGGCTCTATATATTTATTTAGTATTAATAGGATACTTTTATTAATTACTTTAGTACCCCTATTTTAATATTATTATTACTTAATTATTTTAAGAGGTTATATAGCCTCGTAACCGATAGGTACCTAAATCTTTAGTATAGTTTTCTAAGCTTACTTTTTATTAAGTAATTAATTAACTTCGTATTATTAATAAGTTTTATAAACGTATGCCCCTATTATTATTTAACTATTTCGAAGTACTTATTACTAAAGATTCTGTTTTTCGTATTATTAAATATAATACTTAGTTAATTTATATTTTTTAAATATAAGAGAAATAGGGTATTAATAAGTAAAATATAGAAAGTTATCGTTCCGAAGTACGTCTTTATTTTTATTATACCTAGGGCGACGATTTCCTTATTTAGGCCGAAACTAATCCTCGTAATACTTATTATTAACGTATTAAGTATTACTAATACGATCTTTTATAGCGCTTAAAATTACCCTTTTCCTCTAGTTAATTATTATAATACCCTAATATTTAAAATAATCTTATAAAAATTATTTAAGCCGTACTTTTTATTTATATAAAATACTTATATAAGCTTAGTATTCGAGGGATCTAAGTAGTATAAAAAGGACCCCTCTAGCTATTCTTAAATTTACTTAGTACTATATTCTTTTTTTTAAAATATTAAAAAAGATAACGTCTTCTTTTTAATTATTAAGAAAATAAGCTTTAGCCTTATTAAATTCGCCTTTTTAGCCGCCTCTATATTCGTTATTTAAAGGACCTTCTCTTATTATTTATAAATAAAAACTTATTTATTAAGAGCTTCTACTACCCTCTATTTATTTAGCCTCGTATATTTTCTAAAGGCTAACGGGGTAAAAAAAGAGTAATTAATATTATTAATTTTATTATAATCTAATTTATTAGTATAGGGGGTAAGATTTTCTTTATTTTCTAAATCTTTTATAAGGGGTATATACTTTAAGCTACTACTTTAACTACCGTTACTAAGTTTTATACCCCCGGATTTGCCCTTATATATAATAAGGAATTAGTTAAATTAATAAGGGCTAGTTTTATTATTTATTACCCTCGACTTTTTATACTATTCGTATAATTTAATACGCTCTTTTTTAAAGTAGTTACTTAATTAATATCTATTTTTTTTATAAATATAATATTACTTCTTCTATTACCCTATTTATAAGTTATATCTTTACTTATTTAACAAATCTAAGCCTCTTTATTAGCGATTACCGTATTTAGCCTCTTTTTTTTTATACGTTTAATCGACCTAATATTATTAATAAAGGCCGTTATATACTTAGAAATAGGTTTAGTACGGTATTCTTATTTTAATATTAAAACTAAATCTTAGCCTCGAGTAGAGCGTCTCGTAGTCTTTAGGTACCTAGTATAGGGTTATTTTTACCTTTAGTATACACTAAACTACGGTATAAAAATATCTAACTTTCTATTTATTTATTCCCTTATTTAGCTAGGTTTTTATTAGCTTATTAATTTAATTAATAAGCTCTTTAAGGATCTTTACTTACAATTTACCCTCTATTATCCTAGCTATAAATATAAAAAAAATCGCTCGTAGTTTAAATAAGAGCTCTAAGTTCTTATTATAAGTCTTAAAGCGGCTTTAGATTATATTAATTATATTAAAAAAGTTATTTCGATCGAGATTACGTACCGCTTTATAATAATAATTAAAGGCTTTGCTTATAAATATAATATTAATTACTAAATAGTACTAATATTCCCTAATTTTAACTTTTTTATAATAATTATAAAATATCGCTAGGGTTTTTATAAGACCTTATACTTCCCCCTAAAGTATAATTTCTTCTTTAAGAAGATCTTTTTAAAGTTTATAAATTACTTCGTATTTATTATTAGAATTTTAGTATTTATATACGATCCTTGCGTCGCTACGTATTATTAATAATTTTAGGTCGTTTACTTCCTTTTTTATTAGCCGATCGGTACTAAATTTCGTATTAATAATAATAATAAGTTATAAATCGAAATAAATAAAATTATTAATTATCGTACTTCTAGTACTATATTTTACCCCGGTATATCCTTTTATAATAATAAATTTTTATTAGTAATTATAAAGAGGAAATCTAAGTCGTTTACCCTTTTTTTAAATTCGTTAAAACAATTATACGCTTTATTAACTTATACTTAGTTCTATAGTACGAATTCCTTTTTTATAATTATTACTATTAGTATTTTATATAGCTCTTACGATTATAATTATATTAATAATACCCCTCGTTTATAAAGGAATTTATTAACTATTTTTATAATTCCTAAGCTTACGCTCGTAAATTATTTATTTAGCTAGTAACTAAGGTTATTTATAATTTTATAAAATAGGGGTTATTCTTATAGCCCCTTTTTCTTATAAACCTTAGTTAAATAGATTAATATTACGTTAATTTACTCGCCGTTAGGCTAATTTACGATTCTATATATCTACGTCCCTTAATAATTTAAGTTAATATTTACTTATTTATAAAAGATTAGGATTCTATTTAAAATCGGGTTTCGTCCTCTTCTTTTTTACTCTAACTTACTAAGGGTTATATTTTAGCTTATATTTATATTAATAATTATTAACGTATTTAATCTTAACGAGGATATATTTAATCTACGTACTAATTATAATAAATCCGTACTTTTATTACCTAACGAATTTATTAAAGTTTAAGAGATTCCCGCTTCTTCTCGCTATCTCGCTATTACTCTTATTTTTATTATTTTTAATAATTATTATTACCTTTCTAAATCGCTAGTTATTATACTTATTAAGATCCTCCTTTTTATTTAGTATAAAAGGGTAGGTTTTAGTAGTTCCTTTTTATAATAATAATAATAAATGTTTATATTACTATAAGAAGATATAATAATTAGTCTCGGGATCTTTATTAGTTACTAATTTCCGCTATTTTATATATTTCTAACCTCCTAAGCCTCGTACTTTTTATAATCTCTAAATAGCTTCCTTCTTTAACCTACCTCTTTTAGGGTAGTATTTAATAAGAATAGTTAAAAATAGACGCTAAGTAGCTTATAAAAGAGCTATATAAGCTATTAAGAACCGTATAAGTTATTAAGTACAGTTAACGAAGTTAAGCCCTCTTTTTTATAAAATCGTAAATTTTAAGGACTTATTAAAAATACCTATTTATTGCTTATACGTAGTAGGGTTAAATATTTTAAAAATCTTATTTTTTTTAGCCTCTCGGTACCCTATTTTATATTCTTTAAGTAGTTTTTTTTATAGCTTAATTATAGTTAAGTAATTATTACTTATTAACGATCCCTTTTATTACTTAATTAATTTTTTAAAATTAATAATTTCGTACTAAGAATTAATAAAAAAAAAAGCCCTTTAGTAGCCCTTTAGAGGATTTTTTTTCTTTTTCTTTAGATCCTCGTTTTTTTAGCCTTTTTTTAAGTTAATAATAATTTTAATAAGAGGTCGTAGAACTACTTTAGGGTAGTTACTTTTTTCTTAAGTTAATTTTTAAGATCTATAATATTCTTAACTTAATATTATTAAGACTTCTAAATCCCCTATTTTTTTATTAAACCGTCCCCTATATTATATTCCTAAATAATATTTAAGAAGTAGTTAAGGGAGCTATAAAGAGGTTATTTAGATCGTAAGCTTAAAGTTATATTTATAAAATCTTTATAATAATAAACTTTTTTATATACTATAAATCTCTTAACTTAATAACTTCTATAAGGTTATTTTTATTATTAAGTAAGAATATTTATATTTAGAGATCCCCTTTTTTAATTACGTAATACTCTTTTATATTATATTATTAAACTCGTTTATTATACTAATTAATTAAGTAAATAGTCGTTATATAAGTATTTCTTTTTATTAATTTAATTAATTAATTTTTAATTATAAGCCGGCTATGAAAAAGTTATTTAATAAAAAAGCTACTTAGGGCAATAATAAAAAGCTAGTTATTTAAGTAGTTTTATTAATTAACGTAGTTTAACGTAGTAAACGTTAACCTTTTATAAATAATAAAGGGCTATAATTATTTAATTCTATATAGTATTTGAGAATCGCCTCCTTTTTTATTTACTTTTATAAAATTAATTAATATAAATCTCTTATCCTATACGGTATTAAGAAGTCGTCTTTTCTATATAATAAGATATTTTACTAATTTATAATAATAAAATTTAATTACTAATTAATATTAATATCCTTATCATAAAGTAGTTAGTTCGAACCGTAGTTAACGAAGAGATTAATTAAATTATATAAATATCTGCGTAGTAAGTATAAAAAGGAGGTTCTAACCGTAGGTTAGGCTAGCTATAATAATTATAAATAGGGCCCCTAATTGGCCCCTGCGCAGTCGGCTGTATGCCGCGGTTAAATTGGACTTCTAATCCGATACTTATGTATCAGTCTCAGCTATCTCGTCAGGGGTATTTCAGAAGACTTACAGCACTAATGCCATTGTAGTAAAAGGAAGCATAATCGCTGCCACTTCCCAGAGGAGCAATCTCACCCTCAGTAGTGTTGAACCACATGTCGTACAAGGTTGGTCCAACCCCCCAACCTTCAGGGAAAAGAACCTTCTTCATCATTTCAATGGCGACCGTTTGGATCTCGCCTGACCCAGAAAGAGCAGTTCGGGGGCCCGAAACAGCGACATCAAGGTTCAAATAGGCGACAGCGTTCGTCACGAGCCAAGGCAGATGGCTTTCGACCCATTCAGTCGACCTTTGCAGGCCAAATTCTTCAGCATCCCAAGAGCCCAAGATGCTAGAAGTCGAATCAGTTTTGCTCCCCGCCCTTGCATGAAGAAAGGAACACAGAAGCAGCATACATACATCGTACGACGGGGCTTCCATCCCTTGTCCAGAAGCTTGCCAAAGGCTTTGGAAAGTTCTATAAGAACTGCAGAGCCCGAGTTTGGATCCGCTGCACCCCCAATAACCCAAGCGTCGCGGTGATTCCCGATAATGAGGACTTCGTCGGGATGGGTTCCATTGATGATACCAATAACATCCCAAGAGGGAGCGACCGTCTGGTTCATGAAATGGACCATATCAAGGGTGGCACCTGGTGTTGGACCGCTGCTGTAAGTGATGTTCGGCAGTGCACCAATCCAGCTGCTGCGGTTGACCTGCTCAGCGGACAAGCCGCTTCCATCAAGAGCGGCGAGCAATGGCACCGCATCCTTCATGCTGATGGGCACAGATGGAATGGTTGGGTTGTAAGGAGTCACATCATTCCTAGGGCCATCCTTCTCTGATGCATATCCGACTGTAGATGGATCACCTGAGTACAGTGAGGAGAAACGGACACTGCCTCTTTGGATCATAGAAGGATTTCTAGCTGGACCATCTAGAGTCATCCATTGTCTTAGTCAAATATGTCTTTGTGGAACCTGACATACGGGGCTCCGTTCTGGACTGACCTGGGTACGCAAGGTAGCCGTTTGCAACGGTAATTTCTCCGTCATCAAGAGGATCGGTGAAAAGAACAGCCCCGATCATGCCGTTGTCCTGAATTGTCAACTTCTTGGAACCGTCCCGCAGAACGAGTGAGACATACCTGTGCATTCTTCACTTTGGTTCCTCTGTAAATCGCACCGTACATGGACAGCGCAATCTTGCCTTCCAATTCGATTCCAGCATCTTTTAGAGCCTGAAAATCTCCGCGTTGTCCGCGACTGCACCCAAAAGTTAGGACCCTTAACAGCGATTATTGTGTGGTTCTGGAGTCAACATACCCGACGTGAACATATTCGGCGCTGATGTTGCCGCTTCCGCTCATGGCATGGTAGGCCGGGATTCGGTTGGGATAGCTAGTAGTAGGATCCTCCTCCAGCATGTCCTCGATTAAAGTGACATTGTGAACGCTTCCATCCGGTCTATTCAAAGTCAAGGTAGTCTCAAGAGGAGCAGTATACCAGATCCAATATTCCTCAATGGAAGCATCCCAGCCAGCATCAATCCACTTTTGTTGCGTCCACTCAGCTAGAGTTCGGTTGTGTCCGCCAAGATGATCTCCAGACGTATAGTAGTGAGACCATTCGTCGAGCGATTTGCTATCAAAGGAGTTCACAAGTATAGACTCGTATTCCGTGAGAGAAGGTGGGTAATTCACTGCCATGTCTCGTTTCTTGTGACCATGATCGTGGTGACTGTGGCTCTTGATGCGGCGGTTCAGCGCTGCCCAGTCACGCTGACAAGCGTAGACACTTGTGGCCGTCAAGGCCAATGACAGAAGAGTTTGTCGCATAATGGAACTACTGCAGTATTCCCTTGATTCTCTTGATGATCTCGAAGATCCAGTGTTCTTAAATGATCAAGTTACTTGACTTTTAAACATGCAGTCTTGAGGATTACCGTATGCTCGTCATATCATGAGCCCCTCTTGCAAGGCTCAAAAGTTCCATAAGCATGCAGAATCAAGGCAGAAACCCAGGAAAGACCATTGAGTCTTCTTCGACCAATACCATGAGCCAATCTCACTTGCAAAGCCCGCGTTGTCCGCACCTCATGGTGCCTACGTGACATCCTACGAACTTCCTATCGGGCGTAGCGTTCATGTAATGCAACATGAGCCAGCGGTGAATGAGCCGAATTCAAGCAACGAGACTGCAGCTTATATCTTCGGAGGATTGGCTGGCAGTGAGGGGTAATCTGAATTTAGTGATCTCAAGCGTGGGGTAGAGCTTGGCGTACGTAGTCACGCGCATGATGAGTTGGTTGGTATTCTTTCTTGCAAAGATGCCATCGGCCATGTATGCTCGAGAAACCGAAGGGTGAGCTCGGAGTGTTCGGGACGCTTCGAGCCGTTATCGGAAATCTTGAACCGCTGGACTCGATGTTCGATGAATGATTATTATCCGGAATGTCCGGGATATCCATGTTAGCGTGATTCGTGACATCGAATATTCATCCAGTCTGAACAAACAAAGCAACTTGGAGATGTACTTCTTGAAGATGGCTTTCCTCCGTCGAAGGCTAGTCTTTTCTAGTCAGGACTCAGGCCAGAGGCTTCAACTACAAGCCACAACCAAACGCCACAATGGGCCGGCCGAAAAGTCCACCGAGCGCCACGGAGCCTAGTCTATCCAGTCTTTGATGTAAAGATTATGGGTACTCGATCATATGTGAAGATCAGATTACTGTAAAACACTACTGCAGGAACAGACATGCCCTGAGGGAATGAGACACTAGACGCGCAATGGTGGTGCATCGAGGCGGGAGGTGTGAGTTTCAAGCACAATCTACTGCTGAGAGTCCAAGGTGTATAATATCCGGAAAGAAGGGGCTCAACCACGGATTCTGTACTGCGCAAACTGAGTGATCCAGTGAGAAGCTTACCATTCATTAGCCATCATGAGATTCATGAGTGAGTGAGAGATGAGTGAGTGGCCTCAGAAGCCGAGGGTCCAAGTTTGAGCGGAGTTTCCCCGGCGCACGTCCAGTCCCAGGCATCCTAGCTCCATCCCGAGGTACTTAAATTCGCTGCTAATTTTGCACACAGGCTAAGTAGCCTCGGCTAAGTCGCCCCGCCAGCTGCACTCCAGCTGCTTCTCCGCATCAAAGCGTCATCGCCCAGGAGCTCCAGCTCCAAGCTCCCCCCAAAGCTCCGAGAGCTCCATCAGATCTCACGCGATCCACCTCCCATCTGCAACCACCATCCATCCAGTCATTGGATCTCCCCTTATCAACACACACCCATCTCGATTCTCAGCTGGCTGGTTTCGTTAATCGCCTTATCGCCAGAGCTTTATCAATAGGCCCTCATCACGCAATCGCCCGTCATGTCGGAGAAGGCGCCGCTTATCCCAGAGCCGGAGCAGGGCGTGTCTTACGGCCGGCCCAAGCGATGCCCGTACGCCCAACGATGCTCTGCGGGAAGAGCTGTGGTCAAGGTCTTCGTCCTGGCTACCGCTGCCGGCTTGCTATGCTATAACATCCCTCAAGGTTAGGATCCCTCAGGCGATTTGTTGACAGCTACTAAAGTCTGTTGGTGTAGCCCAGAAACCCATCCACGAAGAGAAGACGCCCGTTTGCATGACACCAGCCTGTGTCCATGCCGCCTCTGAGATTTTGTACAACTTGTCGCCGAACTACAAGGACCTGGACCCATGCAACGACTTTGAGGAGCTTGTCTGCGGAGGATGGAGGGACCGACACGACCTCCGTGCCGACCAAGGCGATGCCTTCACCGGCACGATCATGTCCGAGAACTCGGAGCTGCTGCTTCGTCATATTCTTGAGGCTCCCTACCCAAAGGACTCCCAGGTCAGCACTGTCAAACCATGGCCCACGACCTCTGCTAACCGAATTCTAGCACTCGTACTTCTCGCCCCTCCGTCTCGAATCCACGGACAAGTCCGCCGATGAGCAGAACTTTGACAAGATGAAGGCTGCGTACGATGCTTGTGTTGACGAGGACAAAATCAAGGAGATCGGCGTCGAGCCCCTTATTCAGATTCTAGACGAGATCAAGACAAGCTACCCAGTCGAGGCGGCTGCCTCTGTCGACTCGAGTCCGACCAAAGACACAATTCTGCTTCTATCCAGATACGGAGTAAACGCTTTCGTTGCATCCGGTACTGGTGCGGATGACAGAGACCCCGATACTGTCGTTGTTTCTGTCGCACCTCCATACAGCCTGGGACTTCCCTCAAAGGAGCGATACGAAGATGAGAAGCTCGTTGAGAAGTACCGCGGAGTTGCAGTTGAGGTTCTCGGTAATATTTACCCTGATGGAAACAAGGACAACTTTGCCAAGGTTGTTGATCTCGAGAAGCTTCTGGCAGCCGCCTCTCCTCCCACCGAGGAGCTTGAGGATGTCACTGTGAGTTGAAGGAACATCTCTGTACCAGAATCTGAAGAAACTGACATTCGAGCAGAAAACCTACAACCCAATGCTCATCGACGAGGCATCTGCCCTTGCTCCGGAAATTGAGCTTACGGCATTGATCCATGATCTCGTCCCCGAGGGCTTTGTCGTTGAGCGTGTCATCGTGATGTCACCCAAGTACATGACCGAGTTGTCTACAATTCTTTCCGGGACCGACAAGGAGGTTATCCAGAACTACTTCATTTGGAAGGCTGTCCAGTCCCTTTCTTCCTACGTTGACACCGATGCTCTCAAGCCTTACAAGCGCTTCAAGAATGAGCTCGCTGGGAAGGTAAGCTTGAACTTGTGTATTCGACCAGTATGATACTGATTAATATCTAGGACCCCGAGTCTGCCCCTGAAAGATGGCGCACATGTGTTGGTCACGTCGATGACGGCTTGGGCTGGATTCTCAGCCGTTTCTTCGTTGAGAAGGCCTTCTCGGCAGAGGCAAAGAAGTTCGGCGACACCATCATCACCGACATCAAGACAGAGTTCACTAAGAAGCTCAAGGCCGCTAAGTGGATGGATAAGGAGACAACCACCAAGGCCATGGAGAAGGTTCAGAACATTATCCAGAAGATCGGCTACCCTACGAAGAGCCCCGACATCATGAATCCTCCCAGCCTCAACGACTTTTACAACTCCGTCGACATCAGCCCAGAGACTTTCTTCAAGAACGCACTCGCCGTTCGCAAGTTTGCTGTTGGCTACGAGTGGTCAGCCCTCGGCAAGCCCGTCGACCGAGAGCAGTGGGGCATGACGGTTCCTACCGTCAATGCCTACTACAATCCTCCCGGCAACGAAATCGTTTTCCCGGCGGGCATCATGCAGTTCCCCGTCTTCGACGTCGAAGTCCCTGCCTATATGTCTTACGGTGCCTTTGGCTCTGTCGCTGGCCACGAGCTCAGCCACGCCTTCGACTCCACCGGCCGCCACTATGATCAGAACGGCAACTACACTGACTGGTGGTCCGACGCCACTGTGCAGGCTTTCAAGGACAAAGCTGAATGCTTCGTCGATCAGTATTCCAACTTCTCTGTCCCAGGACCGGATGACAAGCCTCTCCACGTCAACGGACGCCTCACCCTTGGCGAGAACCTTGCGGATGCCGGCGGACTCTCGGCCTCATACCAGGCCTGGAAGCGCCGTGCCCACAAGCACCCCAACAAGGATCTGCCGGGCCTCGAGCACTTCACGCAAGATCAGCTCTTCTTCGTCACGTACTCCAACTGGTGGTGTGGCATGTCTCGGAAGGATACGGCCATTAACCGGATCTATACTGATCCTCATGCGCCCAAGTGGGCCCGTATTCTTGGCACAATGTCCAACAGTCGGGAGTTCAAGGAGAGCTTCCAGTGCAAGGACAAGAAGCCCACTTGCGAGCTGTGGTAAGACGCTTTGAGAGGGACTTTGGATATTAGCCGTCCTCTAAAGAATGGATACATAGCGTTTGTGTGTATAGTTTGTACGGTAGTCACAGAATGGAAATCACTTGTTGACATAAAAATTCGACTGGCGAGTCACTGAATGAGCAGCGAGTGGGATTGTGATTCTTGCCCCCTATGCTGGCGTCTATCTATTTGGAAAAGACCGCCGTTTCTATCGTAACGCAGGGCGAGCGATTGACAGTACCTGTGCCAATAGGATGACGAAGATCAAACCTTCAAGCCATCAAGGTCATCTTCGTACATGTTTGCACATCTATCAGCGGTCACTGAGAATTGATTCAAGGTTCACGAGCATTTGGTAAACCAACCCCTGATCCACCGGGGTGAGTCTACGAAACCTGTGTCTTTCACCGCCGTCTTGCTGTCAAACCGGCTCTGGACAGTGGGGGTTCCATCGCTCAATACAGTGATCCCTTGAGCTGAAGTTGGAAATGCCCGTAGCAGTGCCCGTGGACCAGTCAAGAAGTTCCTGAACATCTCCTCGATGGAGGGTGCTGAGGGATACGTCTGTATGTGTCCACGAAGGACAGGAATCCATCTATTACTGCCGTTGTTCAAGACAGTCTCCGTAGATCGGAGTCGGCGGGATTTCAGGGGTCAAACAATATAATTTAATGTCAAACATCAGGCCGCTACTACTCTCGATATTAAAATGGTCTCCATTTTTGGGGTGCATTGTAGATTTGTATGGGTTACTCTAGGCTCTGAAAGGTATGAACATTCCGAGCTACACATACATAACTTCAATTTAATCGATGCAAGATCGCACGAGCTTAACAAGAAGAGGGTTATTGCTCGAAAGATCGACCAAACCACTGACCGACTGTATCAATGAGTGTAAATAACTTGCACAAAGTACGAAGAAGAAGTCAAGGCTGCTCCGTGAAATTTTCGTATGATTCTCGGATCGTCTACGAGCCTTGGTATCAGTGACGCCTTTGAAGTTTGAACAAGTTATATCTGGTTGTCTTGAAATAGCTGCGACCGTTGAGGTCACAAACACCAACACGAATAGGAAGCCGATCATCGATGTCGTTGAAATTTCGGTGCTCGTGATAGGCTGCTATGGGCGGCTGCTGACTTTGCAGCTCACATTAGCTTATCTAGCTAGCAGCCTGGCAGGCGAAGTAGAGAGCCAATAATAACCCAGAAGTGAAACTCTTGCAGTTCAGAGGTTCGCGGAAACACCAATAGGTGGAACTGTTCTAGACAGCAATATATCCGCGTTAGGTGTACGGATACCTCGAGTCGAGGGGCTCTTTGATTGTGGATACCGGGTGTTAGTGTCTGCGTTGTTCAACTCCTTGAGACAGGCCGGTCCCAGGGGTCATCGTTTCGTAACTGTCGAGGGCACGGGATTACGGGGCGCTGCCAGCCCCGTCGTATGGAGCAAGTTTTTGATGTTTCTATTCTTATTCAATGGAGAGATAGGGCTTTCAGCGCGGGCCTAGACAGGTACGCAATATCTTGTCTAGCAGTCTTTGGTCTTTGCCACATGCACCTATCTAGATTCAAATTCGGCCACGATAGGCTCGGCATTGAAACATTCAATTTCTACCAATGAAGCTGTAAGTGATCATTTGTGAAAATTTAGGACACTAGAGAGAGGGACGTCGTAGATAGACTATTCCCTTTACCGAGAATGGCCAATGTCTGCAGTTTCTGGTCTTGACACCTGCTGCTTGATGACTACATCAACAGTAAACTGGGGCACTGCATATGTCTCCGGTCATGGAGAGCACCTATCTCATCTCCTTTTATTGGCGATAGAAATGCCGCATCGAGAAGCTCGCTATTTCGATGCCTGTTCTGCGTATTGTATCCTTAGAAAGCCGGGGCACAAAGACGTGATGTATTCAATTGCGGTGGGCAGACGATTATCTATCTGACACCATGGCAGACCTCTTCTCGAGCCAAGACTCTGGCGATAACTTGCCTTATTCGTCCATAGAGGTGCGGGAGCTCCCTAGCTTCCATATACGGCCCTGCCGATGGTGGTTGCATTGCAGAATTTTCAACGTACACTCACGTTCTTGAGTGGTTGAATGTGTAGCATGGCGATAGATTGCCATGTCAGCCGGCGGCGATTAGGATAGATTAATCGAAGGGTGTTAAAAAATATCAGACCGAAAGGAATGAAGCTTATTCTATATTGCTTTTCGAAATTCAGGGCCGCGAACCCTCTTCGCCCCTGCACCTTGGCTTCGCTGCACGACTCGTCGACGGTGGTCCGGCCGTCTTTTCGTTGGGCGCCGCCGGAGGTAGCCCGCCGGAAGATACGCCGGGCCAGACCCGTCCAGTCGGGTTCCATACACGGAGCAGCAAGGGAGGGAGAACACGGTACATCCGACATGGAAGGATGGTAGAGAAACTGTTTGTTGAGTCAGGGCCCAGGGGGGTTCATGGGTTTTGTCGGGCATCGACGTTGATTGATAACGACATGGAACACGCCCAAACCCGGCCACTTTCACATGGTTGCGAGATATTGCACCAGAACGTCAGCAACCTGGTCCTAGTCTTCAGGAACACAGCACGGTGACCCGGACATGGGAGACTTGCCGGCCGCATCGGGGCTTTACGGAGGCGCTACAAAATTTTCGGTCTCGAGGTCGGCGGTTCAATGCTTCACTACATTTTCAACAAGTTTTGTAAAGAGAGAAAATTGGGGACTACGTTTCTTCGTTGGCCGGGGTTTGCTTGGACTGAGGTGGTTGAACATGATCCTCGGTTGCTTTGATCATGGAAAGGCGATGCTCCAAATAGCGTACCCTACGTCGAGAAACGATATGAAGCGGAAGCGGAAAACAAAAGGAATAATCCAAACGGTCACCTTGGCCCTAGGCTAGCGTGCGTAAACAGGAGCCGGTAGTCCGCGGTGACAAGGTCAGGTTCCGTGGGCTAGCTAGCGTACGGATTCACAACGATGTGAAATTTTGAGCAATTTCAATTTCTACGTACGGGCGCCGGATGATCTGCAACTTTGCATGTCTTGGTTCTTGGACTTGCTTGGACAACCGACAAGTTCCAATACTGCCAAGAAGACTCCATCAATAGAACGCTCCACAGGGGATGTCACGGTGTAGATACAGCAAATGTCCCAGGTTGCCAGGATGGTGAAGAATGTTGATGGTAGGCTGATGGACGATTCAAAGAGCATCGTCGTTGACGATGCAACGACTAGTTCTCGGTGGCCGGACTGGACGGACGAAGTTCGTCTCCAAAGGAAAAAAGTGGTGCGGATGGAGGCCCGACGCGTCAACATTCACTTGGCGGTGATGCTCACCACTGAGATATGGAGATATGAGAGGGCGGTGCATCGAGGCAGGCCGTGCGATGCGATAGTCACCGCTTGGTGTTTCTGCTTGTTTCCCTCTGGTAGCCTTTTACAAATGCACACCACCTAACAAGCCTCTCAAGGTCCTAGTTGAGTGGGTGGTAAACTTGGCAAGTGAGGCTCTCGCCAAGAGGTAGTGTCCACTGCCACGGCGGGAAGGTAATAGTTGATGAGTCCGTCACTCTTATCATCGACATGGACCCTCTTCTATGATGCGGCGGTGCATTGCCAATGCTGCTAACACGGCAGTGGATGCAGCCGGGCAATGCTTATCGTCGCACCGCGGGCGTTGAGCCGGACGTTTCGAGGTACGCCTTGGCGATGCGGCGGCGGTGTCGCAGTCGTAGTGTAGATGTGATCGTCCTGCGCGCTGGCTGGCTGGGCTGCATTATAACAGTAAGACAGGAAGACAAGGCCGTCTTGGACTCCGTTGACCGATTGTGGGCCGCGACTGAAGCGCGATGTGGGCTAGGGAGAGAAGCAGAAGATGGGGATTTTCCTACTTGGCGCTGGGCGTTTTGGTAGATCATGTCACCCAATCTGGCCAAGAGATTGAGCAAGAAGACGAAGCTACCGGAACGGGTTGATGCAGATGCAGATGTGCAAACCCACCGGCGCCCTATTGAAAGCCAAGTCAGCAAGCGAGGAACGGCGAAATGTGCTGAATGAGATCACATGGACAGGGTGTTTGGGTTGTTGCACTCGACTTTGCCTCAGAGAGATACCATGTATGTGCTCTTGACTTGCCTCTATTGGCGATGTCCCGTTCGTGATGCATCATCTTGGCGTTCCATACACTTTTTGCTTTGAGAGCTTCATTGGGTTGCGGTGCACAATCAATTGCTCCATGGAGAAACACCGCCACTGCTTCTCTGTTGGTGTGGAGCAACCAATGGTGCTAGAACGCCAAGTTGCTCACACTGTTCGAAGAGATGAGTTGCATCACCAAGGCTTCGCTCGCGAACAAACATGAGAAAAACAAGACGCGACGCGGGCTCTCATCGGATTGTGGACACCAAAGAAGAAACAAGAGCCAAGAGTTCACGAGAATAGAAACCGGCGGCTCTAGGGGTTTTGTACGTTTAGCATCTCTCATAGCGTGCTTCGTACAGCTCTCTACCGCTTTAGTATGCAGGGCCGCCAGCATTCGTCCGAATTGCTCAAGTGTTTGTGAGATGCTCCTATCCGGCATCGTGTGGTGGTATTCTGTTCAAGCCTCGCACACAGAGCGAACGGGAATTCGACCGAGCACTTTTGAGAGACTCTGTGGTCTAGAAATAAGCCAGCTATGATTTGCGGTTGCACATATGCACACCCTCTTTCTGCTCAGTCTGATGGATGGATGGCCAAGGGGCCAAGACATCTAGGACCACGTTTTGTGGCGGCTGTCTGTGTGTGGTTTTGTCGCTCACCACTGTCCACTGCTCGTTGTCACTAACATCCGTAGGCGAGGTGGGCATTGAACAATGAATTGTCATCACTGTCACTTTAGGCTCGAACGGCACGGCTCTTTGGGCATCCAAGACGTCGATCAAGAGGCGGAGAACCATCAGCAGAAATCTTCCGCGACAAGTCATCTCTCTCTTTGCCCATCTTCGTCATCGTCCAAGCTGTCAAGAATTCTACAACCTCCGAATCGACGAGGGCCAGCCACCCATGAAGCCTCCAAGACCCGAAAGTCCAGGGCCCCCGGGGGCATGAGGTGTGAGACTTAGGGAGGGCGCCTGAAAGGGGCAATCTGGGAGGGCAACGGGACGGGCGGCCCTCTTTTTTGACTTCTATATTAATTTGGACGGGTGGGACAACCGCAGGTCCGACAGCGGGACAGGTACGGCGAATTTTTCAGGGGTCATGTTGATGAAGTCTGAGTCTTGACTCTTGGGTATGAGAATCGAGAGAAGGGAATTGTTACTGATCATCCCCGTCGAGTGTCACCGTTGGCTGTTCGACGCTTATCTCTTCGCCCTCTTGAGTCCCGAACCTGATCCCTGGTCGCCTTCTTCACATGTCCGGCCAGAGCGGTGTTTCGCCCGGGTGGGTTCCGTCTCCTGAATCCCGTCAGACTTGCGCTGCCGCCGAAAATACACTAAACACTGGAGAGGGAAGAATCCGGGCTCTACGCCAGAGGATCCCCTTCACTGCAACCCCCGGCGGCCCTTCTGCTGCAGTAGACGTTCTGTGTCGAGGCTCTTTTTCGGTCCCGACACATTTTCGTGTCCATTGCAAGTGGGGGTGGATTCTCGAGTGTTTGGTTAAGGTTGAGGCGTTTTGGGCGATGGGCCATCTATGATCTGGGTGACTCGCGCCCGTCATCTAAGTGAGGCGTAGGCCGCTAACGTCTCGACCGGTGGTGACACTGAACATATTGTGGCAGGGCGATGTTTGCAGATGAACCATACGGAGCATTCCTTCAGTCTCATCACGACATACGGGGACAATTATTCGAAATGTCAAGCTAGAGCCGGTCTTGGCAAAGATGCGCAGCAATTCATTACGAACGCTTCTTCTGTTCAGTGCGCGAACTGTGGCCAAGACGATAGACACGAGCTGGCAGGAGTCCAATATTGTTGAGGCTGGCTTGGCCTTTTTCTGTCTCCATTCTCACAAGTCCATGCGGCGCCCAGCAACAGCAATAGTCAGTCAGCAAACAGGGTAAAGCCAGCTGAGGGACAAATTTGCCATGCACTGGAATTTGGAAAGAAAAAGGCTCTGCATGCGAATCCCGTCATGGCTCTTCTCTCATCAACACCCAGTAACGTGTTTCGAGGTCCAAGAGGCGGGTCCTCCCATCTCTTGGCGGCCAGAGCTCAGATCGTGAAACGAATGTCCCGACTCGGACAGCCGGGGGTCCCCCGTGAGGAACACACTTATCTGCCCTTCACAACTCGAGCTGTGCTTGATGCTTGCTGCATGCTGCAGTGCTGCTTCAAGCGTTGCTCTGCAGCTGCCAGCATCATCCTCCCGTGGTGGCGGCGACGGCGGCGCGGGAGGGAGGGAAGGGAAAGGGAAGGGCGGACCGCAACGAAAGAAGCGCGCCGCGCGTGCGCAGACGCCCCCTTGGACTCTGACGTGCGTCACGGTGCGTGTCCTACCTGAATGTCTCTGATGGGCGCCACGAAATCTGAGATCGGATACGTTTACTTTCCATCTTGCTGTTCCTTACCACAGTTGATGATGTATTCTGCTACCTACTAATTACGAATATGTCGTCTGGTATCTGCCAAAGACGTGATGTTCCAGCCCGTCCTGAGGCGAGCTTTGAACAGGCATATGCATGGGCTATTAATATTTCCCGATTCATAACCTACCAGCCACCCCTGTACCCCTGGACTGTCTTTATGTCTGCGAGTCTCTACGGATAGGTGCAGCAGGAGCAGGAGCAGCAGCAGCAGAGAGAGAGCAGCAGCTATGATAGTCACCTCCATTTCCTGTGCGGTGCGTGGGTGATCGGCGCCGAGATGGCCCCCATCCACCATTGTTCAGATAAGGAAGTCTTGAAGAATGAATCAAAGAAGCAAGCCAGCCGCGGGTGTGTGTGACACACGGTCCCTACATGCGAGGACTCGCGGCCTTGGTGTCCTGGCGGCCCCCCGATTGGCCGACCCAACCTGCTTCTCGTTACCTCTGTGAGCATCTCATACGCACTCCTAGTCCATCTCCCGTCCTGGCACGCTTCTCTCTCTCATTGTATTCTTGGCACGGCTGCGACCGAACTGCTGTCTTTGCCCAAGCCGTGACGATCCAGGAGTACCCCTCGAGCCCCAAAATACTTCGAGGCTTGTATCACTTCACATCGATGGGCCTGCCCCTTGACCCTGGCCACAGGTTCTTCCCTCCTACCAATGTACATCAGCTACCGCATTTGTGACCCTGGTCTGAGACAGGCGACGGTAGGCGCCCTTCACCATAACTCTCCTTCAACCGCCAGCCTGTCCATCCTCTTGCTCGCCGTCTTGCCGGACCCACGACAGCCAACCCCTGGCCTTGAGATCCTTCCTCTTCTGGCGAACGGTCGTCGCTCATCTGGGTTACCCTGTGCATGGTCGGTCGTGGGGGTACGTCTTGGAAACCCGTGAGCCGGCCGGCCGCCACCACGACTCACCCAAACGCCAGCCCACGTTTCTCGCAAAGAGCCTCACTACACGACTTCCCATTGCACCCTCACGACACTACACATATACACACACACAGCATCAAGCTAGGCCTTGGTATGCAGGATGTCTTAACACTCGGCCACCAAAGCCAACGTAACCATATGTTACCGCGATGCGGTATTGCCGCCCGCTTTGGATCTTCATGTCTGTGGATCTTCCTCGTCGCTCGTCCATACCCTTTCTCACAGCCCAATATTGCTTTCCTTGGCATGGATAGGACAGACACCCTACAGTACACGCCCTCTTGCGGGTCTCCCGTCTTAACTTCGAGCCAAATTTGGTGTTGAGACGTGCCCTCTCTCGTACCGCACAGTTGTTCCAAGGTCAGTGAGCCTCACAAACACCTGGAGGAGACAGAGACAGCAGACACATCCATTCCCCTTCTGCCATACAACCTCCACTTCTCAAACAAGGGTGGCAGAAACCAAATACGTCCAGTCTCCAGTTACCGGACTGTCTTGTCTCATACACACACTCTTTGGTGTATTTTTGTTCTCTCTTCACTCCCCCCTGCTTCTTACTGCTACTGCTGATGCCTCTCACCTTGACTTGACTGCACGTACCTGTCTCCACCGGACTGATACCCTGTTTTATCAGTCAGTCTGTATCTATTCTGAGAACCAGGGCTTGGTCTGAAGAACCGGACTCATTACGCACCCTCTCATTTTCTCCAGTCTCTCGAGATATATCATCCGGTCCAAGACCTCCAATCTTAGCATCAATCCACCGGAGCTGGAATCCCCTTGTTCAGCGACAGCAAGTGCCCCTTTTTTAGTTCTGTTTGGTTCTTGGTTCACAACATTCACCATCGTCGCCTCCATATATCAAGAACTTCATACCCCATCTTTCCCCAGTTTCCTCTTGTTTGGTCTTTACCCACAAACCGACACTCACTCAACAACCCCATACACGAGCGAACGACTTATTCTCTGCGAGAATCGACGTGCTTTGCCTGTTTCCTGCTTCGACCGGTCACTACCAGCGAGCATATACACCATCACATACAACAAAAAAACAAAAACTCAAAAAAAGATTTCCACAATGGATCGGAGAGATCCCCAACACTCGGCGTGGACTGAGTCCGAGGTGTCGACACGCAAGAACTCGGCAGAGTGGCAGACTTCCAGACCAAACTCACCCAAGCTGGCACCACTAGACCTCGGATTCGTCGACGAGAAGAAGGGCAAGGAGACGGAGAAGGACGGCTACAACACATCCATCACGCCCGTCGTGGAAAAGGGAACAACACCTCACGCCGCCGCTCACAGCCACCTTCGCGATGTTCCCGGCCTCGGAATGATTGACATCAACGACCCTAACCGCCCGAGGTTGGGTTGGAAGGCACGTATCCACCACTTCACCTGGGCGTGGTACACCCTCACTATGAGCACGGGAGGTCTTGCTCTTCTCATCTTCGCACAACCGCATCAGTTCCCCGGACTGAGGCAAATCGGTACCGTCGTCTATGTCATCAACATCATCCTCTTCGTCCTCGTCTGCTCTGCCATGTTGACAAGATTCTTCCTCTACCCCGGAGACATGAAGAAGTCCCTGACCCACGAGCGTGAGGGCTTCTTCTTCCCGACTTTCTTCCTGTCCATCGCCACGCTCATCACCAGCACGAACCGATATGCCATCCCCGAGAACGATGAGACTCTCGTCTGGGCCATCCAAGTCGCCTTTTGGGGTTACCTCATCGTCACGCTCATGTTGGCCATCGGCCAGTACAGCTTCGTCTTCGCCAGGCACAACTTTGGCCTTCAGACCATGATGCCGACATGGATTCTTCCCATCTTCCCCATCATGCTTACTGGTACCATTGCCTCCGTCATCGCCGACACCCAGCCCGAGATCGCGGCGGTGCCCATCGTCGTTGCCGGCCTCACTTGCCAAGGTCTTGGTCTGTCCGTCGCCGTTCTCATGTACGCACACATGGTCGGCCGCCTCATGTCCGCAGGCCTTCCCCACCGCGAGCATCGCCCTGGTCTGTTCATGAACGTCGGCCCCCCGGCCTTCACTGCCCTCGCTCTCATCGGCATGGCCAACGGACTGCCCAACAACCTCGACCCCGACCGCGATGGAATCATCATCGACGCTGGCATCATCAGGACCATTGCTCTCATGAGCGCCATCTTCTTGTGGGCTCTGGCTGCCTGGTGGTTTGGTATCGCTACCATCGCCGTCATCTCATCTCCGCCTGTCTACTTCCACTTGGGTTGGTGGGCCATGGTCTTCCCCAACACAGGTTTCACTCTCGCCACCATCACCATCGCCAACCAACTGGGCAACGAGGCCGTGAAATGGTTCGCAACAGGAATGAGTGTCTGTCTACTGGGAGCTTACTGCTTCGTTCTGTACCACCACATCAGGGCGGTCGTTATCCAAGACATCATGTACACCATGAGAGACGAGGACTACAACGACCACTGAGCAAATTCACGGCACAGCGGAGGAGAGAAGAGAGAGGGGGACTGTTTGGGACACGGGTTGCCTGCGGCTCGATCGCAGGGTTCATCGCAGTACGCGCTTCCGCACACGGATTCGTACTTGCGCAGTCTTGGGCCAGGGTTGGCTCACTGTTCATGCTTCAATGTTCATAGCGCCAGACGAATGTCTGGGAGGTTTCTGGCAATATTTCCGCTCTGGCCGAGCGAAAGGAGTTTAATCATTTTTGGGGCAGCATATCTCATCAGCGTGCAAAAAAAGCAGCGCGCACAATTCCAAATTGGATTCTTTTTTCACTTTTTTGAAATACCCTTCAGTCTCTACCTGACTATTTCCCTTTATCTCTCATTTCTCTCATTGATGTATCTCACGGATTGCATTCATACCATCACACATCACGGCGGGCATTGGGGGAACTGGCTTTTCTTTCCATAGACTTTTCACATAGAGATCGGACGGTCGAACAGAACACCTTTAGAGGAAACACTCGACGAGTACCCCAGATAAAACAAAACTTTGCTGCTCGAGCGCTTCTTTGCCTCCCATCCAACTCTCAGACGTGTCCTCTCCCCCTCTTCTCCTCCTCTTGTGATAGGACAACCAGCCGGCTCAAGCAATCAGAAACGTCGTCTTCTCCCGCTTAGTCAACAACTCGCCGTCCATGACTCCATCGCAATATGCCTCCCCTACGAAACAGTACATCGTCCCGTCTCCGGACGGTCTCAGGACGTACGGGATCCGAGAGCCGAACAGTATCACCACCACGTCGCCCGGGCATGCCTCGCCCGGACCCATGCCCACGTATCCCTTCTGCGTCATGTATGGGCGCTTCCCAGTCATTTTGTCCATATTCTCACTGTAATTAGACTGCCCCGGAATTCGTCTGCTGAACTCGTCCAAAAGCTGCTGACGTTCCTCTGGGGGAAAGACCTCGAACGTCAGGGAGAGCATCTTGTGGCAATGCATGCAATCCTCGTAGTCGCTTCTGACGGCTGGATCGGGTCGTTGGTACCTGTAGACAGCCCCTTCGTTCCAGTACAGATCTGCCACGGGCACCCGCCACATGGCTTCTGCCTGTCTGTCACCATTTTCGTAAATCTCGTGGCTAAACCCCTTTGCAGCTGCCTCCTCACACAAAGTTTCGATAGTCTGGAGAAGCTTGTAGCGGCATTCTTGGCCTTGTTCCCACCTCCACGCGTCACCTGTTGTTTCGATGGTGTCAACGAGGATACCGCGAATCCCGAGCACGCCGCGGTCGTCCGTGGGCACAAGCTCAGTCGAGGTCTCGCCTGAAGCCTGCAAGATGCGATTGTCTGCATCCTCGAATGCGTACAAGTAAGAATGCTCTAGGGTCGGCCTCCAGTCCGGAACCCAGGATGGTAATCCTTCAATGTCCTTTTGGGACTGCGAGAATGAGAGCATCTCCAGACGGCCAACACGAATGAGAGCATGAGCTGCGTCGATGAAGGTGGGTCGGCTATCCTCGGTGACATAGTCTGGCGTAATCCCTAATTCATCCGCGTCATTGGCAATACTGAGCAAACCGTAGATTCTATCTCGAATATTGGTCACTTGGGCGGCCCCATCGACGTACGCCTTCTTCAATACGTAATAGAAGTCATCTCCCGGTCCTATACCCTTCACGAAGTTCCGGCGCCTACGTCTCAGGGACATCAAAGGACTCAAACGTCGTTGTTGGGCCTTGAGCAGAAGCTGCCTGAACTCGCTGGTTTCAGTCGGCACGCTGAGCGTTGACATGCACCCGTCCCAGACGAGAGTAGCGAGAGGAACCAGGTCCAGTCTTACTGTCTTATACCCGCAGAGGAAGAATGGGTCGGAACCGAGAGCTTGCTCTTGGATGATCCAGACCCGAGTGAACCACACCCTCTCGTTCCAGGCAATCATCTCGTGTAGGAGGGGTCTGAACTTGGCCACGGCTTTGGCCATTAGAGGCTGATATTGTATAGTCACTGGGTCTTCTGGATTCTCGTTTCTCATGATCCTGTGCAGCAGCGGCAGTCGCTCCTTGGTGAGGTAGCTCTCGATGTTGAGGTCGGCAGCCTCTTGTCCAATCTCTTGCAAACACTCCATAAGGGCATCGGAGTTGTTCTCTGCCGGACCCAGCCAGACGATGACCTGTTCTGCTTTGGTGTAGATCTGGGTCATGAGGGCCACCTGATTTCCCTTCTCCGCACCATCCTCCTGGTTGATGCAGATCTGGTCGATCCAGAGCGTGACGGGCTCATCTTTACGACGAATATGTCGCAGCGCTGTGTCGAGCGAGGCCGTGATGAGCAAGCTCGCACCCTCGATGTCAATGCTGTGAGTTGCTCTCGATGTGCCCCAGGTGTATGACAGCGCTTTGTATAGCCGCGGCGTGGCGATCGGGGTCGTCGAGAGAGCGCATTTGAGAGGGTTCGAGTAGTGAGACGACGCGTTGTCAGAATCACCTTCGTCTGTATTACTGGGTGCTCCGGACGCGGATGCGGATGCGGCGTCAAATCCGTGTGTCGATGAATAGAGTTCGAGAAGTCTGATGTGAGTTGATGCCGAGGGAAGGATTACCTTGTCGTTTGTATAGCTGAATTCAACAATGTTTTGCTGATCCGGCAAAAGCGGCACGGAAGGCATGGTTGCCGTCATTGTTGGGACGAAGGCCGCGGCTATTGAGGCAAACACAAGGGAAGCCCATGCACAATCAGTAAATGGTGTTTATCGGCAGGGTCCTCCCTTTATGTGCTGCCGTTACTCCAACACTGTAGGGCTGCTAGCTCGTCGACTGGGGCTTGTCTCTTAATATTTCCGCATCTGGCTTTCAGCTGGTGACTATTGATTACGCTACTGCAGGACATGGCCTATAACGAGTTTATCCATTTCATCAACTCGAAGCCTTGCCGGAGAAGCTGATTATGTGAGCCCGAGCCAGACGGGAATGTCCCAGTTACTTCAATCCCGTGTTCTTGTTGTTGATCACGGCCACTGCTATGGGACTTAGAATGACGTTGCATGTGAATTGCCCTATTTTGAAGGCATGAGCAAATCGAGCCGGCATGCTCATACTTCTGCATAGAATTTGTGACGCTCGTAAACACATCTGAAGTTAAGTGGTTTTGCCTGGTTTCTGCGGGACATGCAATTGGTAATTGAGGTTTTCGATTCCTCATCTGGTGGTGATAGGCCATTGAAGGCAAGAAATTTGATAGACCACACATCAACTTGTAAACGTACTGATCCAGTGCTATGAGTATTCGCCGCTGTTCCTGATTGAAAGATCTTATTCAAGCGAGTTCTGCTCGATATTTTTGCAACCTCATCAAAAGTCGGGTGGGAAGAACTCTGCTGCAGATAAGCGTTAGAAAAGCAGCATTGGTCAACGGAGACAAGGTCGTGGCCCTGTCATGGTCTACTAACTAGAAAAGCTTGAAAGATTGGTTGGCTTCACCGTATGGGCTTGAGTTCGGGACAGGCTGTGTCTCCCAGTGCATCGAAATTTGCTTGGGACGCGAACTTGATTCTGGTCGGTATTCAGAAGGGCGAAAATAAACCAAGGATGTGCTTCTCGTCTACGATGAAATGGCCTGTCATCAGCTAGAACCATGTAGTTATCTGAGTAGATGGAGAAACCCGAAAAGAAACACGATCGAAGCATTCTTATAGCAGTGTCGTGAATTCGAGGGAAGAGCTATCTCGAATCTCGAAAGAAACTGGTACCAGGTTGTGGATGTCCAACCAACGTTTTGCTAGGAGACACTTCAATAATCCTGCCTGCTCAAGTCCGCTGCCTATTTGATCAAGCTCCATCCAATCCCCCGTCAAGCCTCGTCAAGTCGTTGAATTCCATGTCGTTGAAGCATAATCCTTGCCAGTACCTCCGGATGCAGGACCATTTCCTTGACACTATCAAGGGCCTCGTCCTCCAGCATACTTCGCGTCCAACTAGTTCCCGCCAGATGCCCATCCTTCGGAAAGCCTCCTTCCAGAATACGCCGAATCCGGGTTGAGCTGAATGTCAAGGGCGTGGCATCCGCTGGAACGAAGCGAACCCAAGTTTCCGAGTCGCCAATTCGTCGGCAAACTTTGATTTTCCGTCTCTCGGGAACAATAATGTTGCTTCCGTGTTCCGTCTTCTTATATGAACCAGCATCGTTTTCTGATATGCATGTTTCAGAGAGAGCGTCGGTGACTGCGACTGGTTCGTTGTCCGTGTCTGGGATGCGACCATCCACTCATACATGTGCTTGTTAGCGTATGTCTTCGTACTTTTGACTGCAAAACTGATCCATCTACCTTCATTTGGCTGTGCATTTGCCCCGACGGTCGATGGGGGTGAGGGTAGCGTAAAGCGAGGCTTGCTGACAATGGTTCGCTCCATGTCCTCGACCATCTCGTGCTCCGAGTCTGGATAGTTGTTTTTTGGATTCGCAGCTTTGGTATAGTCAATGGCATCCTCCCAGTACCCATATCCACGCATTCTCTCGATCTGCCCTCCAGGTTGAAGAAGATCAAACTCTCTGCCAGCATTGCTCAAGATAGTTCTGTAGATTTCGAAATCCCACTCAAACGGCTGGAATACACGCGTGGGAACGACGTGATCAGGTCCTGCTACCTCAATGAACTTGAGATTGAAGCCGTCTCGCTTGACTGCTCCCAGAACACGACTCCACATGTCTTCAAACTTGAGCCTGCCACCGTCGTGAGTCCAGTACTACTGAGGGTCATTCGAGTCACCGTGCCAAAGTCGTACGCGGTCGGCCATATTGAACATGAGCCATTGCTGCCTCCTTTCGGCCTTGCGTTCCAGTACTCTCGTGCTGACCGGATATACGACGGCAGCGATGACGTTGAGATCTTGGCTGCCTTCGAATGCCCGTCGGAGGAGACTGTAATGGCCCAGGTGCGGCGGATTGAAGCAGCCCGAGTATATGAGGACGTTGTTCTCCTGACCCCTCTTTAGCCGAGGTCTTCCTGGGGAGGATCTTGGACCGAATATGTTCGTGTGATGGCAGCCTGTTGTGGAAGGAGTCGGCTCGCAAAGACATGGTCCATAGGCATCTGAGAGGTACTGCCCTAGGTCGGCAGTCTCATTCTGTCTCTCGTGAGGATCATCATCTTGCAATGCCATTCAGGAGTTTGGGGTTTTGGCGATGGGATAAATCAGCTGCTGCCGAATCGGTGTGAAGTAGGAAAGGTTCTGTTTTGTGTAGGTTGCACTCCTCAACTCGAGTCGAACTTTGTGCTGCTGGGAAAAACACGTGACTAGCGTTTACGTTTCCCGTTTGGTTTTACTAAGGTATACCGAGTTTGAGACTACGTCAATGTAGAGCGGAGCAAGTAGAGGTTGCTGGTTTTGGACGTAGAGGAGGGATCGTAGACTGCGTGAACAGACCATGGCCGGGAGACGTGGCTTGCTTTGTATACTAGTCATGAATTTGGAATAGTTACAGTTGAACGTTTCCTGCACATCATGACGGCTTCTCTGTGTGGGAGAAGGGCGCAAAGTATTGTTGAGATTACATTTACAGTCTCTGCTGAAAGTGACATAAACACACCACACCTATAGGGCGATGCAGAGAAACGGCTATATTAAACAAAGCTTTCCCCTTCCACTCTTCACTGCACTTGATAGATTTCAGCGGCGATATTGGTACACCTTTGTACTTATGATAAAGAAGTCCCCTATGCCTTTACGAAGTAATGCAAAATGTATTTCTCAAATGGATTAGACTTTGTGACTGATAATAGTGATCCTGCAAAGAAGTTATCAGGAAAGACATATTCCTAACCCAAGTTCTTACGGCAATGGATTCAATACGCAGGCCATTAACATGATCAGATACGGAATATCTACCTAATAGCTGACCCAAGGGCCAGTTTATCATCAACATGTTGCTTACATCGACCTCAACCACCTCTCCTAACGAAACCAGACCCAGGATGGCCAAAGTTCGGACAAGCCTAACAAGCTCAGCGTTTTGTTTTATTCGTGTTGGCAAGAAAGAGTTCATCGTCAGAAGTCTGGGGTTGCGAATTAGATTCGTGACTCGAGGAATCTGAAGCTTGAGAAGAGTTCCGGACGAATATGTGATGGGAAGAAGATGCTGACGTGATTATGCGTGGAACTCAGTAAATTTGTACGATTCGCAGAATTTAGTGCTCTGTAGTTAACAAAAGTGTTCGGATGGCGTTGCCGATTGTCAGCATCCCGCGGCCAAGACATTTCCAAGTTCATCATCGCAGCCTTTAATCTCAACTGAAAACCTTCACATCCTATGCTCCGCGACCGCAAGTGTCAAGCGTTTGAATCCTTTGAGTGGAATTGATATGACTGCTCGTAGTAGAGGACTGTCATAGCTCCAAGCGAGTCTCATCTCATGAAAAGGTTCAATAGAAAATGAATGGATTGAGGATGAGAGAGACTGAGGCCGCCCCGGCGTGAGGGCCGGGCGTCCCACTGCGGCCCCGCTGAGTTCTGCACCGGTGGACGGACCACGGCGCTGACACGCAGAGCCTGGAAAGCAGTGGAAAAGACCCCGCACTCACTCAGTCACTGAGGTGTACAGTCATCGGCCGCTTCACTGTCCCGGCCCGAGATTCGCAACTCTCGAAAGTCCCGCTTCCGCTCTATTCTTCCAGTTCTACTACTCATCACAGGCTTGCTTTGACTCACTTTCTCACCCTCTTCTCAGTCGAATCATCAAACATGGCTTCACCTCTTAGAATTGGCTACGTGCCGGAGCACTTCTCCACGCCCCTCTATTTTGCCAAGGAGCACTTCGGCCTCGATGCCACCTTGGTTCCCTTCCCCTCCGGAACGGGACACATGATTACGGCCATTCGCGGCGGCGAGATCGACATCGGTATTGGGCTGACAGAAGGCTGGATCGCCGGCCTCGGCAAGGAAGACGCCCCCGGGGATGGCGGCTACCGTCTCGTCGGCACCTACGTTGACACGCCCCTCTGTAGGTTCACAAGGCCAACTTCTCAGAACACTACTGACATAGTAAACAACAGGCTGGGCCATCTCAACCGGTGCCAAGCGCCCCGAAATCACCTCAGTAGACTCCCTCAAGGGTGGCAAAATCGGCGTCTCCCGCATCGGCTCCGGCAGCCAGATCATGGGCTTCGTCCTCGCCGACCAGCACGGCTGGCTCACCCCGTCCACCCCGGCACCATTCTCTGACACGGTGATTCTCAACAACTTTGAGAACCTCCGCAACGCCGTTAACTCGGGCGCTGCTGACTTCTTCATGTGGGAGCACTTCACCTCCAAGCGCTACTACGACTCGGGTGAGATCCGCCGTGTAGGCGAGATCTACACGCCCTGGAGCAGCTGGAAGATTGTCGCGTCCACGGTGTTGGCCAAGGACGGTCAGAAGCTCGACGCCAGGATCAAGGATCTGTTTGAGAAGCTTGACAAGGGCGTGAAGCACTTCAATGAGAACAAGGATGAGGCTGTCAAGTATATTAGCACCCATCTGGATTACTCTGAGGCGGATGCCAGGGAGTGGCTGAAGACGGTCAAATTTACGGATGGCGTGGAGGGTGTCAAGCCCGAGGTTGTGAACAACACAGTCGATATTTTGAGGAAGGCTGGAGTTTTGGTGGAGGGTAAGGGGAGACAGCCCGAAGCCATGGTAGCCAGGGACTGAGCAATAAGTTGAATGAGAGAAAAGATTTCACGTTCATCAAACGATGATCTATTGCATCGTTTCCAAAGAACGACATTGGCCTCGGATTTCATTGTGTATAATCACGATGAGCTGACATGAGAAAGGCAGATGCAATTGTCTTGACTCATGATTTACCAACATACTCTCGCAATGTCCCGACACTAATGTTAGGGTATCTACCACTCTCATCACCATTTGCAGTGATCGTCGACAGCGATTATTCGTATAGGCAGCTAAGCCTTCCCAGACTTGCCCTTCCTTCTCTTCCCCTTGCCTGCGAGGAGGTCGCGCTTCTCCTGCTTGCGCGTCTCCTTGTCTTTGGCTCCAATAACACCAGTCTCTGAGCCACACGGCCACTTTGCAAGCACGGCGGCCTCATCCTCCTCGCTCCACTCGCGCGGCAGCACAGCGAAGACAAGGTACGAGGTATGGGTCTTCAGCTCCGGCTCCGCGCGGTGGATAATGCGACCCTGCAACCACGGCTTGCCCGCAAATGGTCCTTCTTCTTCATCACCATTCGTGCCCTCTCCCGCTTGATCCACGTCCATGGCGTTGCCCGCCGGTGAGTCGTCTGTCGAGTTGGGGTCTGCCGAGTTGTGGTACTCTCTCGTTCTTCTCTCAATCTCGCGAAGCTTGCCGACTGCCTGGCCCACGTCGCGTGCGCTCGCCGCGATACCGCGATCGGGCTGGCTGTACCCAGCACGATCCCGGATGACGTTGAACTTCTTGTGTGAGATCTCAATCATATCGATATCCACCCATCCCAATTGTCTCATTGTGTTGATCGTTCGTTGTACTTGCTCGATGCAGGGGGAGAAGGTGCAGATGTAAACCGACTTCTTGGGATTTAGTGGGGAAACCCATTCTTGTGTCTCGCCTTCTGTGTCCTTCGTCGCTGGCTTTCGTCGTGACAGGTGGGGGAGGGCCTCCCAGGGAGCGGGTAGATCCAGGAACACCGACTCTGCCTCGGGGCTTCTACCGTCCACCAGGAACCCGCCGTTGTAAACGTCTCGATGCGAGAGCTTCACGATGCCTTCCAGCCCGTGCGCAGTGATCTCTTCTTGCATCTTCAAATAACGGTCCTTGTTGAATTCGAAGCTGAAGACCTTGCCCTTTCGTTGAGAGTCATCTTCGGGGTATCCGCTGTAAACCGCACGCGCTGATGCGTGAGTGAAACTACCACTACCTGCGCCAGCTTCGATAATATGGGTACCGGGTCTCGCTCGTATGCGCTGAAGGACGTAACTATAGTCGGGGGTGTAGACGACTTGTGTTCGATGCGGTAGGCCCGCGGTCCAGAGTTCGGCTGTAGGCTGAAGAATGTGCACGAAGCCACTCGCGGCGGCAGCCGCCTTCTTAACCGGTGCGCTGGGTTCCGCCTCGGCCTCATCTGCCGCTGCCGGTGTTGACGCGTCCGTTTCCTCTTCCTTCCTCTTGCGCTTGCGGCCTCTGGAGCCAGTGTCAACAATCGAGGCACGAATTTGCGATCCCCATGGTACGTTGATCAAGGTGGAGTGGGGAAATGAGCCGAATCGTGTGTTAAGGACTGCTCCTTCGGCATAGCCGTCGACCGCACCGGTAGAATCTTTGAGGATGAGAGGAACGAGGTTGTCGCGAGAGAGCTGCACGATAGCGATGGAATTGGCAGACGTCCTGGGGCCAGGCTGAAGGAATGGAGATGGCTTCGTCATTTTTGTGATTTCGGTCGCCATGCTGGCCAGTGATGAGCCAGACTTGATCGACCCTGAATGCCTTTCTGGACAATTGGAGTGGTGCAGGAAAGCTACCTAGCCAATGCAGGTCGTAGGGCAGTCGAGGAAAAACTTCGCGAGGCTGGATTGGAGAAAAGTTAGCTGTGGCTAAGCGCGGGGCAGCTGTGGCTGAGTGAGAGCTTGACCACTCAGATGTTGACACAGCGCCCCAATTGACTGCGAGGCTGACGATGGTGTCACACCGGCCATTTTTGATAGGTGGGCGGCTAATTGCTCCCTCCAACAAAGTCGCCGTCCCCTCCCTTCCTAATTGAGTGACTCAACCCTCTCAGTTCGACCCTTTGACCCGACCCTCTCGACGTGACTCCCTACTCTCATGCACTCTGCCCTCCTTGTGCCTCTCTCCCTTTATTCTGGATGAATCGCCTCTTTAGACTCACCAGAATTTCCATTTCTCTCTCCACTCAGATACCCAACTTTCGATTCTCTAGGGCTTGTTCCTCCATCGCGACTATGGAGTCTTTGAAGGTGCACAACTCCTTAAAGCCTGGTCAACCGGTGCCATTTACACCAATCAACCCGGGCAAGGTGTCTTGGTATGCTTGCGGTCCTACTGTCTACGACAAGAGTCATTTGGGCCATGCCCGCAACTATGTGTCGACCGACATCATCCGGCGCATTATGATGCACTACTTCGGCGCGGATGTGAAGTTTGTCATGAACATCACTGATGTCGACGACAAGGTTTGATTCACTAGCTTTCCACTGGCACATCAGGCTTTATTGACCATTTCCTGTGGCATAGATTATTATCAAGGCCCGAAGACAACGTCTCCTCGAACTTGAGAAGCAGAAGAAGTACTCGGACGAAGAGCTGGCGAAGCTTACTCTGACAGCTTTCCGCGCATACGCCGAGAAGAGCTTGTCTCTGATCCAATCATCCGACCTCGACGAGAACAACTACCTCGAGCGAAGAGATAGCGCATATGGGAAGGTTCTTGCAGGTGGCACCCTGACTGGCGAAGGCAAGCCCGGCGACGACGAGGCCAAGACGAAGATGCACATCGCGAACATGGACGCTGCTGCATTTGCGATCAAGGACAAGAAGTTCTTCCCTGGAACCGATGAAGTTCTTCTGCCGTACCTCGACTCCCTCTATAAGGAGACCATTGATACGAGCGATCAGACCATCTTTACCGACCTGACCCAGAGCATGGAGAAGGAATTCTTCGACGATATGGACGCTCTCAACTGCCTGCGACCCGACGTCATTACGCGTGTTACGGAATATGTTCCCCAGATTGCGAGCTTTGTCGAGCGCATTGTGGACAAGGGATTCGCATACGAGTCTGACGGATCCGTATACTTCGATATCACAGCTTTCGAGAAGGCCGGAAACACATACTCCCGTCTGCGACCCGGCAACCGCAACGACAAGTCACTGCAGGAGGATGGAGAGGGAGCTCTGTCGAAGAACCTGGGCGAAAAGCGCAATGAAGGCGATTTCGCGCTGTGGAAGAAGTCCAAGAAGGGAGAGCCATACTGGGAGAGCAGATGGGGTCAGGGTCGGCCGGGGTGGCACATCGAGTGCTCCGTCATGGCCTCTGACATTCTCGGAGCCCAGATGGATATTCACTCCGGCGGTATCGATTTGGCCTTCCCTCACCACGATAACGAGCTGGCCCAGAGCGAGGCTTTTTACGTCGATAACACAAAGGGCGAGCACACGTGGGTCAATAACTTCATGCACATGGGTCACCTGTCAATCTCCGGTTCAAAGATGTCCAAGTCCTTGAAGAACTTCCAGACTATCCAAGATGCCCTTGCCACGACTTACACATCCAGAGGAATGCGCATTGTGTTCCTGATGGGCAAGTGGAACGATGGCGTCGAGATTTCCCCCGACATGCGCGCCCAGGCGTCCAGCTGGGAGGCAACTATCAACGTGAGTCTATGAGCCGTATCGTAATAATAACTTCTAAGCTAACGTTTCGGCAGAACTATTTTACCAACGTCAAGGCATATGTTGCGGATGCCAGCGCTTCTACCGATGGTGTCGAATCTCTGTCACTGTCAGACAAGCCCACCGGAGGACTTGTCAGCAGCCTGGAGAAAGCCAAGGCTGACCTGCAAACCGCCCTCACCAACTCTTTCGATACCCCTCAAGCGATGCGTGTTATTCAGGAACTTGTCAGCGAGGCCAACAAGGTCGTTGTTTCCCAAGATGCAGAGGCTAACGTGCCCGCGCTCGTTGCCGTCGCCCGCTGGATCACAAAGATTCTTGGAACATTTGGTCTCGACGAGAATGCCAAGGCGCCCTATGACGGCCTTGGCTGGGCTGCGCCTGCGTCTAACGCAAAGCTTGACCCCAAGACTGTCGTGCAGCCGTACGCGACGGTGTTCCAGACCGTGAAGTCGGATGTGGAGGCGCTGAAGACTTCGGCCGATTCCGTTTCCGCCCTGTTGTCGCAACAAAACCCGGAAGCAGAGTCCTCTACTTTGGCTGATAAGGGTGTTCGTGATCCTGAGCAATTGGCTCTGCCGTATCTGCGTGCTACCTCGAGACTACGCGACGAGCTCCGTCGTATCGTGTCATCAGTGTCTCCCGAGACGAAGAAGGCCATCCTGTCTCTTACAGATCGGATTCGTGACGAAGACCTTACAAATCTCGGAGTTTACTTGGATGACAGGCCGGATGGCAAGTCGTCATTGATCAAGTTTGTACCTGCCAGCGAGTTGATCGCGGCGAAGAACGAGAAATTGGCCAGGGAAGCGGACAAGGCCCGGGCCAAGGAAGAGGCGAAACGAGCGCGCGAGCAAGCGGAGAAGGAGAAGTGGGAGAAGGCGAAGCTTCCCCACACGGAGCTGTTTAAGGGAGACGAGAAGTACTCGGAGTGGGACGCGGAGGGACTGCCAACTAAGCTTAAGGACGGCAGTGACATGCCCAAGAGCCAGCTCAAGAAGCTGCAGAAACAATGGCAGAGCCAGAAGAAGGCGCACGAGAAGTATCTGGTCAAGTTTGGTGGTAAATCATAGACAGGCCAGATTTGATGGCATCAACTAGCATTAAAAGCGAGTAATTCACGACTTGCAAAGCTAGAGGCAACTCGTGGCGGCATCACGCTCGTGTGAAGATGGAAGTTCACATCGGGGGATTAACAAAAGAGTACCCATATTCTCTCAGTGACAGAACCTACTCACAGAGCAGTCGTTTCCCACGATAAAGAGGCCTCATTCATTGCAGAACAGCGTTTGTGCACAGAAGGGCGAGCTGGTGGAAGAGCTGCCATGAAGCTACATGCACTAGCTGTGGGAAGGGTGGACACTAGGACCCCTGGCGTCTGGACCCTTGCCAAGCCGGGGGGCTTCCGTCGATGCATGATCCCGCTGTTGCCAAGAATGGTGATCGTCTTGTGCCGGGCCATCGATGATCTGGCAGCTACCTTACCACGCGGGCCTCGGCCATCGAATCGATTCTTCACCAAAGCCTCTGGTATAAGATGTGCTGTGAGGTTGTCTGGAGGAGAAAAGCAATGTGACGAAACCACAGTCTCACGTTCACCCATAATGCGTAAGCTTCTTTTGGAGCAGCATTCGTAAGATCAGCAGATTTATGAGGGCCGCGGACCAGCGGTCTACGAAAGCCTCGCGCATGGCTGAGCTTGCTGCCGGGCGGATGCAAGTTTCCAAGGCACAAGTCGAAACCTTGGAACAACAATGCCAGCACCAGCCAACCAGCCAACCAATCACCCAACTACCCAGCCAGTCAGCCAAGCGGCAGCCCATCCAAGCTATCTTCTTGGACCCGGATGGCACCCGTCAAGGTTCCGTCCGCTCTTTGTCATGAAAGAGGGCCTGGAATCGTCGATTCAAGCGGTGAGGGGGGATTGGTCTGGAACTTGGACGATTCAGAGAAGAATAAACAGCTCTCGCCCACCTTACGAGAGCTACCCCTCATTCTCACGGTTCCCCTCCCCCTATTCTTTGGAGAGTACATCGGATTGAAGAGTCTCTGAGACACCCGCTGCACGGAGCTTCCTGGCACGTCATTGAAGAGGGACTCGGACCTCAGCTTCACTCCAAGTCATGCAGGGTCGACCTGTCTTTTCTTCAAGATCAAAGGTTATGTGGGCTGTATATGCCGAAGCTGCATAAGAGCTGGAGACTGTTGGCTTAAACTTGCTCGATCCTGATGAGAGAGAGGCCCGACGGGGGCATCATTGTGTAACAAGACTCCCTATGGTAGCTCCAATGGGAGACACAGGGGGGGCGGCGGCGCATGGAGACCTTCTTTGCCGGTTAGCCGCGCGATGGTCAAGCTTTCTTGCCGCAGCGTCCCCAGTTGTTTTTTTTTTCGTCTCTGGTTCAGCCCAGCAGGGGTGGCTGACATAGTGACGCAGCTCCCAATGCCGAACTCCCCGGGCCGGCGGGGCTTGACCGAATCGGCTACAAGCGCAGAATTCCGGGCAACATCTCAATTCTTGAATCTAGCTTGATTGGCAGCGAACTTCAAAGGGAGGCTTGTGGACTAGAACCTTTGTTTAGTTGTGTTCGTCCAGTGTTGTGTTGCTCAGTCATAGCCGTTGGCTACTCTTGCTTGACCCGAGAGTTTGAATGTAAGAGTAGAGGAAAAGAGAGAGAGAGAACGAGAAAGGTGGGCTCAGGAGTCTAAACACCCCCTCCTGGGGCTCTCCCTCGAATCATAACCCGCAAAAGACACACGGCCGTGGAAACGCGGACAAAGCCGTCGTCACTCGTCAGGTCCCCCGACTCCCGCGAGAACGAAAGCGCTGCCGATGTGCCGAGCAACCCCGCCAAAACACATCCACGGCTTTACGTCAGGTCCATGTCGGGCAAGGCTAAGTCGGCAAAGAAGACGCCAGACGCCAGACGGTGGCTCGTCCAATAGCTTGCCTCTGAAGACGTGCCTTTCCTGGGTCAGAACTGGTTTCGATGGTAATCGAGCTGGACTAGACCCCTCCTGCCACCCCGCGCCGCGTCAAGGGTTTGATGCTTCAGCTAAGGCCTCCCGTCGGTTTCCCAACTTGTGTCCAATGGCTTCGCGAGCTAGAGCATGAATCGGCGGGACGCGGCCTCCGTGAAAGGTGGCAGAAAAGGCAGGCGTGGCCAGCGTTGACGGATGAGTGTCGAGGGGTGCTGGATCGACCCCTCCATCATGTCATCGGGCAGTGTGAATCCAGGGGCACAGGAAGGTTAAGGGGTTTTTCTCGAAACAGAGCAAGCTTAGATGGGCCCTTTGTCGATCACATGAGAGCTTGACCTGGTTGCTGGAAGGGCATAAGAACCCCTCAAGCTGCTCCCTCATTTTTGACTTGGGAAACCTACTACTTCACTCTCAAGCTCAAGTACATCACTACATACCAATTGACTTTATACACCTACCTAACCCTACACTAAATTATTCAAAATGTTCGGATTCGGAGAAGCCAAGGAGCACCGTGACGCCGTCTATGAGGGCCAGCACGAGGGCAAGCTATCCCACGAGATTGTTGCCGGTGGTGCCGCCTTTGAGGCCATGAAGCTCTTCGAGGACCGCCAGCGCAAGAACGGTATGATTAATAACTTCCTTAACTCATCTAGAACTCGTACTAATTATCATTCTGCACAGGCGAGCCCGTCAAGCACCAGTTCGCCAAGGAGATGATTGCTGGCATTGCCGGCGCCGAGGTTGACAAGCTCTTCGAGACCAAGGGCCTGGACTACATCGACCGTGAGAAGGCCAAGAGACACGCTGAGAAGCAGGCCGAGCACCTGTACCAGGAGCAATACGGTGACATGGACGAGTACAACCCGTAAGCAAACCTTCAGATCATTCAGTACACATCGAACAGGGACTGACAGATTGATATAGTGAGCGCCGAGGCCGCCACGAGCGCATGGACTACTAGATAGTGTGTGTATATTTTATCAACGGCCGGACAGATATACTATGACGAAATGAAATTTACTTGAAGAACTGAACAAACACTATTTTGTTGACACTTGAACTTGTGACATGCAAATTGGTATCTAAAGCTGCTAACATTATCCAAACTCGCTGGTTTGCATGCCACAGTAATCATATACTCACACAAATCCTCCCACCATTCAATGCTTCAATCCGACCGGCAGGGCACTCGAAGAAGCAGACCTGAACTTCATATCACTACTGCCCCCAGTAATTTGTTCGAATAACCTCTCCCGCTCCTTCTGCAGCGCCGTGCGCGTGCTCTCCAACCTTTCCCCGCGAACTTTTTGCTCCCGCGAGAGATACATGTGTCGGTCCCTGGTCTCGTGGAGGTACCGACTCAAAGCCTGGGCACATTTCTCAATCGACATTCTCGACTTCTTGATCTCATCGTGGAACGCCATGTCGGAGTAGATGTTGTCAAACAGCACATCTCCCATGAGGTTGCCGTGGTTGATGTTAATCGGCGGCAGGTCTCCGATGTACGGCGTCATCCGTTGCGCCTGCATCACCAACATCCTCGCTTCCTGCGCCGCGCTCTCGGCGCGCTGCAACGCACTCCGCTCCATCATGTCCGTCATCGATCCGCCGCCAAACATGTCCATGCGCGAGTGACTCAGGGCGTCGTCCATGTGCCGCAACGAGTCGCCCATCCTCTTCATCGCATCCGTAAGAAGGCGTATGGCATGCTGTTCAGCTTCGACTTTTGATCGGGTATCATGGTACTCGTGTAGCGCCTGTTCCGCCGACTGCTCGAGGGTATCCTCTTCGGGATAACTCGGCGTCGGGCCCGCAAAGATCGAATCATAGAGGCTATCCAGCTCGCACTGCGCCTCATCATGCCGCCTGGCTTCCACCTCAAGCGCCTTGCTTGCCTCGCGCGCCTCGCTCAACTGCTCCTTCACGTTCTTGTTGAGCTCCTTTTCGCGGTGTTCGTCCTGCAGGACGTCAAAGTATTCACGCTCCTCGCGGGCGGCGCGCTCATCGAATTTGTCGCGCTTGCCGACGGCCTTGTGCACGAAGCGGCGCATGACGCTGTCGCGAAACTTTTCATGGTCCTTGAGTTCCTTTTTGCGGCGGCTGTCGAGGGCACGGATATTTCTGTCGGATTCTTTAAGCTGGTGGTCCAGGTCTGTGATGAGACGGCGTTGTTGACGGAGGTCGGGGATGGCGTTGTCTGTGTCTGCGAGGATGGCGAGGAGCTGGCGGTTTCTGACGGCTGCTTGGCGGATTTTGGATTCCAAGTCGGAAGTGGCCATGGTTATATTGTCTCTGTGGGATAGAGAGAATGCAGCGGCTGCTTTTTGATACTTAGGTAAGGTAAAGGTACAAGAGGTATTATTGTTTGCGAACGGTATATAGAGTTCACGTATGAGAAAATGAAGTACTAAATAGGTATCGTGAGGGTATCGTGAGGTTCAAATATTGTGGCAAAGCCTCGAATAAAAAATACACAGGCGGGTTTAGGTTTTACTGAAGTTCTGGTTTTTGACGATGGAGTCAAAACACGAGAAAACCTGTCAATGACAAAAGCTCATGCCGGGGGGCTCTCTCTGAGGCCTGGGCATTATATGTTCGCCCGGCAATCCTTGGCAGACATGATGAATGCCCAACCATAGTCCCATCTCGGTGTTGGTTCGGTGGCTGAAAGGATCAAAGGTGACCATTCCCTCCAAGTCCCCAGCAACAGAGTCATAGCATAGCGATGGCAAGCGTGGCACCCCATGACATCAGACCCTCGCCCTTGAACATTATTCGGCCGGGTTGCCTCTGCGGTGCGGCGACGCCCACTGAGTGCGGGGTGGGTAATCCCGTCGCGGTGGACGGATCAAAATAAGGGTCTGGTTTTTCTCTTGTCTTACCACCCAACCGCATTAGCAGGGCGAAGACTAAACTGAGAGGGCGGCGGCGAAATGGGGCAACGCCGGGGAATGGGTGTGGTGAACTGGTGAAGGGGGAAATCAGTCAATACTGTTCCGGTTTGAACTATTGGGCTGTGAGCTGGGATCATCGGTGCTCGTAGAGTTGCGCCACAGACCGAGATGGCGGGAGAGGGAACTAGCCTTTAGAGTCTACACTCTTGTTCAAACCGAGCCACAGCGGATCGAGCTACTATTCTCTGTTGCCGCCCAATTGCGGCTCTCAATGTTCGTAATTATTCCATTTCCAAATACGGATCTTTCATGGAGAAGTTCCAAGTAGCCGCAGTTGGGAGAATCCGTTGATCACAAAGACTCTATTGGGATGGGGGAGGAACAGCCACACGCTAGAAACCTGCCAAGAATCGAAGGATTCGGCGCCGCTGTGAAACTCGAGAGACCTGGATAAGACCTAACACGATCTAATCGCTTGGAATGATGCTGATGTTTGTGGCCAGTAATCACAAAAACAGCAGGGATCCTCGCCCATTGACCATGACACTTGGGAACCAGGTAGGACCTGGAGACTGACGAAGACAACAGAGGGGAAGTGGTTTCGGTGTGGCTGGTGCTCCTTGATCTGCTCTTTTTTTTTTGCGAGCGGAGAGGCCATGAGTTCATGTTTTGAACCGACTGTCTTGTCTATGACCCATGACGATGACGATATGCACCACCCGCCGGACCAGCGAGTCTGTTGTTAATGGCATCGAGATCATAGCGATCTTGGTGACAATGTTCATCGGCAGTCTTGAGGAGCTAATGCATAACGATGCCCAACGAACAACAGAAACAAACTGAAGAAAAAAATCAAGGCAACCCACCCAGCACCGCGGTCAAGCCCGAAAATGCCCAATTTCATGCGCATTGACCTTGTGGCCCATGGTGAGAGAATCTTGCACGATGGAACAAATACCATCATTAATGATATAGATGACCCAGATAAGTAGTCTCGCATGCCTCATGTTAGCCTTGCATACCACTCACGACAGTCCACATTCGAGGGTCTCCCCCCATTGCGCGACAGATACCTGAAGACCAGCGACAGCCACGTGGGCGAATGGCAGCTGATGTTGTCGATGCCAACGAGGCGGCGGGAATCCACAATCGTCTTGCTCCATCGGGGATGATCCCCGTTGACAACTTCAATCACCGGCGTCATGGTTCCCCATTCATGAAAATGGTCGGCCCTGCCAGTCAGTTGGCTGTCAATTGTCCGCCCAGCAACCGGAAGTGGTCCGCGGTATATTGTCCATCTTTAATTGAATTGATTCAGAACGCCTGCTTACCCTTCCCTCGCTGACCACGGTAGCCTGCGATACCGTTGAGTCGTGGTAATTTTAGATGAAATACCCAGTCTATGCTTGTTAGTCCATCTAACCCAGTTCCCATACCGCCTTATCTATCCCAGAAGAAACCAATGCAATGAAACCACTAGCAAATCAAACGATATCGAATGATAGAAGAACCTCAATCGGGGTTAATCCTCCGCCCCTGACTCATAGTCTAGTGCTTCTTGGTTGCTCTCCGTCTCTAAGTGAATGGGTCCCTTCTTCCTCGGCTCTTCTACAAGCATCAGCGCCCCCCACGTCAAGGACGCCAAGAACGCAACGTAGAACCACGGCAACCCCTTCCACAGTCCCTTCTTCTCAAGTCCGACCGAGAAGGCCCACGCCAGTACCGGTCCGCCGAGCGGAGACCCAAGAGTATCGACCATGCTCGTGAGCGCGTACAACCGGGACGTGTGCTCCGGATCGACAAACTCGGTGATCATGGCGCGCGCGAGCGGGTTGTGGGCCGAACCAAAGGTCTGGAAGACGAGACCCAGGAGAAAGACGACGATCTCCCTGCTAAAGGCCTCGAGAAGCGCACCGGCGGCGATCATGATGTAGGATGCCTTGGCGAGGAGGGCGTCCTTGCCGAAGCCGGTGCGGCGGAAGCGGCCGCGGGGGTCGACGACGATTTTCGAGACCCATGGGAGGAGAACGAGGGTGCCGAGGTGTAGAAAGCCCAGCGGGGAGAGGAGGAAGCTGGTTTGGGCGAGCGTCCAGCCAAAGTTCTTGCTCACGTACTGCGGTAGTGTAGAGGAGTTTGCCGTCATGATGGGGTTGCCGACGATGGAGGGCACAAGGCAGAGGAGGATATTGCGGTTTCTAAGGATCGCGAGAGAGTCCTTAAGCTGAACCAGCCCCTTGAAAAAGCCTTCCTTGATGGCGTCGCCCAGCGGCAGCTGCGGTTTCGGCGGTTCGTGCCCGTTGTCGAGCTTGACGCGGAGAGTCTCGGGTAGGAGCATGATGATGAGGAAGACGAACGGTGTGAGTAGGAACACCATACGAATCGGCACCCAGGGGCCGAATTTCTCCATGAGGAAGCCGGCGGAGACGTGGCCGCTAACGCCACCCACCACGGCGCCGACGGACAGGATGACAAAGTTTGAGGCGCGGTCCTTTTCGGTGCTGATATCGGCGGCCATGGCGTAGACATTATTGAAGACAACGACGATGCCGCCGCCGAAAAAGAAGAAGCAGGAACCGAAGAAGAGGTAGCAGATGCTCAGCTCGGGGAAGTTGGCCAGAATGAAAGGGGACCAGCTGAAGGCGGCGATAGTGCCAACGTAGGCGAAGACGAGGCCTGCCTTCCGGCCGATGCTGAACGTACAGAATTTGTGTTAGCGATCAGGTAAATGAACTTGTAGTAAGGTAGGATGACTTCAATTCTGCTCTCACGCAGAAGGGGAGTCGTGAGTTACCTACCTATCTGACAAGACGCCATAAGGAAAAGCGACGAGGAAGTTGACGACGGCACCAATGAGAGACTGCCACCCGCTCAACCAAGCAAGCTGCTTTTGCACCTCGTCGACCTTGCACTTCATCTCCGGGATCATTTCCGTGGGGCTAGTTTTATAGTGCTTATGGCAAATGTCATCCTCGATGAGCCTCATCATGGGAAGCATGAGCATCATGCCCTTGATAGTAATGGCAAACTTGAGGAGAGCCAGCATAAAGATGATGGTACGCGGCGATCGGGCACGGAAAGGAGCCAAGGCGGCATTGAGACGCGAGCCGGCTTTGTAGACCATCCCGCCAAGAGCACCGCCGAGACCGCCGTCACCGGAGGAGGGCCGCCTCCATTTTGGCGGCGGAGGTCTATGGAAAGCACGGAAGCCGGCACGGGGCGACGGTTCGGACGGGTCCATCGGTAGCACCCCTTCGTGGTCCGAATATTCGGCGCCCAAGAGGTGCTCTTCCTGCACCTCGTCTGATAGACGTGGCATCTTCTCAAGCTTTCTTTCTTGAGGCCGGTGTTAACGGACGAACGCAATGAGAGACAGGGAATTCAGTGAAGCAATGAGACGATAGCGAATGAATAAATGACAGGGAAAGAGAGTGCTGAACAGTAGACAGCGTACAAAGAATGGAAATGCTTGTTTGACAGGGTCGTGGACAGCGAACCCGATGACGACGCGTCTGGGCAAAGAATTCCCGTCGCCAAGGCGGCAAGTTTCAGCTGGAGTCGGCGTCTTGCTGTAATAACTCCCCGAAGCTTTCCTCGTACAGCGCCGTGTGGCTCTGTTACGGACTGGGATGTGGGTATTGCCAAAGCTTAATGAAGTTTAGTAGAGTACTCAGATTGCCTATGCATTTTGGTGCTAATTCGAGCTAATTGAAAGTAGAGCCTTAACAGCTATGCCTGTCAAATGCCACGACCGGAAAAGCTTCAGCAATGCACTACCATTCGCATAATGGCAAGCCGTTCAAACATCACCAGGTGCCGATCCCGCAGCGTAAGAGTCCGTTAATTTATGCTTTCATTTACTTACGAAAGCTTCCTTGATTGCTGCTGGTGCTGTAGAGACCTAACAGATGCTACTGAACTGAGAGTTGTAAAACTCTCCCGTTGAAATACTCACTCTGCTGTGATGTTCTAACATTGATCCGTGACGACTCATACTGTCGTGGAAACTCGAGACAGCGAGCACAACTGGCGCTCTTAAAAGCTGTATGCGGGTCGTCGGCTCTTAAGAGTAATAGGTGTTTAATTCTCGAAGTTGTCGCTCGTACATCGATAACAATGTCACCATTCTCTAGGCCTAGGTGGTATTACCCCCACAAATGGGAGCTATCAGAAGGAAGAGAGACGCATAGGTGAAGTCATACGATCGGGGCACAAAGTCTTGCTGATGAGCCGCGCCACATCGCACGCTGACCTCAAGTGCTTTGTGTTCGTTCATCCCAAATCCTCTGCTCATCATCTTCTTCCTCATAGTGAAGCCTTGAGAGACTGTACGTGTTGTCAGACGCTAAAACGTAGAGGATCATGAGAGTCGCAAACGATGGCCAAACAGAGAGGATCACATCGACAACTGCGGCTCCAATGTACGTTGGACCCCAGCCCCAAAAGTGATTCGTCACCACCATGATAGAGATGATGAAGCTATACAGTCTGGTTATGAGCCAGAGAGAGACTGCAATGAGTAGAAGAGTAGATGCCTACCAAGTGAATTCGGGTTAGCAACATTTTCAGATGGATTCAGATCTGTCTCTAAGATCAAGAAAAGACTGCCTACCTTCTGGGTAGGACTGCCCCTGGCCGTCTTGAAGGATACAACGGCATACCCAAGCAAGCCGAGGGCCGCAACGAAGAGGAAGCCAATGTTGATGACACCCATGTATTGGGCGGCAAATCCCAGCCTGATCGTATTGTCCCAATCACCTGGTACATAGCGGTCTCTGCGAGGGAGAATATCGAGCAAAACCGTCTCAGCGACCTCGCAGGCAAAAGTTGCCACAGCTACCAGAGTTACCAGAGCCGACAGGCCGAGCACCACCTTTCTTCCGATGTGATAGGCTTTGTAATCGTCGCTCTCGGCCCCGTTGCGGAGCTGGTTTAAGGCGTGAGCTAGAGAAAAGAAGGCGAGAAGAAGGGCAACATGGCCTAGGTAGCCAACCAGCCCACCGACGAAATAGACATAGACAAGTTCATTCGGAAAGGAGAAATGGCCGTTCTTCCGCCAAGCGTAAGAGACTGTGATAACAATCCAGTAAATGAAACTGAGGAGTTCAGATCTAAAAAGCGTCGGCGGTGTTAGTCTCATGACCGGAAATGTGTTGGAACAGATACGGTTGAAGCTTTCTCGGGAGGTGCGGTGAAAGTTATAAGCAACGATGATAGGAATTCCTCACATGCTCCAAAGTCCCAGGGCAATCTTGGTAAAGTCAACCCATCGGCGTGTGTGATCGTGCTTGGCACCGGGCTTACGCAGGACAAGTACAGAGAATCCCAAGGCGGGGAGAACTACAAGGCCGGATAGAACGGTCCGTAATACGGATCCTGTTATATAAGGTTGATAGTCCATTGTGGAGCTACCTACTCAAATCAAAATTACTATATCTTAGAATCTAGATCGAAGCGATGCCGCGTTGAGGAGTATGTCGATTATATTCGTCTTTGGTGGAGATATGAGTGATGTAGGAATAACGGACAAAAAAGTTCGGGCTGACAAACACCTTAAATAATTACCCCAACTATGATGAAAATATGCGAGCCCACGATCTTGGCATTCCTCTGTCCATCTACATGTAGCAAGGAACAAATGTGCTTTCGGTACGAGCCGGCCTCTCGCGGTCTCACCCTGGCCGGGCAACAGCTGTGCCGCAGCTAGACTGAATTGGTACGCATGCATGGCTGCATGACACTGGGCCAAGGAAATTCCAGCAGTTCAGAGCCTATAATCGCTGACAAGAATATGCAGAAGGAATACAATCACCTTATGTGGTTCGTCCCCCATACGCGGCCCGCCTCAGTCGCGGGTCGGGCGCATCACTGCGTCTCCTCAAATTGTAGAATGATACCGAACATCATTTTGCCAACGCCGGGATCAACAAGGTCTTAAATGGAAAGCTGAATTTTGGCAAGCGAATATGCTGAAATGGTCTCATGATGTCGAAATCATGTTGTGAGCCCGTATAGTTAGTCCATGAGCCACGTGGGCTGCTGGGAGTGACTTGGTCCGAAAAGCATGAGTACATAAAGGCAGATTCCTTCAGTATGTAGATAGCAAGTCACCTACGGCATTCCCAAATCTGAACAAAGACAGATAACTCAGAACGACTCATGGCCAAGCCTTTTCACTCCCTTCTCGTGATCTCCTGCTTGCGTCCTGCTAGGTGTCTACTTAATTCGCTCCGTATAAGTGGTGAATAGTATGATTATGGTGCTTTCATTCAACTTTGACCTTCGCCAGTGGGGAATCAATCCGGCACATGTAGTGAGGATTGTAGGGAATCCACTATGGAGCCCCAATCAAAAGCGAGCCGGTAGCGGTCGAAAGCCTCTTATATAGGGATGTGAGCGTTTTAATTGATGTGAATGATTACCAGCCAAGCCGAGTTGAGGATTCAACTGAGCCTGCTAGAGACTCTCGAGAGGCAGACTATTTGCCTATCATGCAACCAGCCTAGTTCGATGGGACTTCCGTAGCTCAGAAGAAGCGCACTCAACTTCTATTCGAATTCAGGGGCAGACGTCTGGTGACAGCCACTCACCCAGGGAGAGTGTAATTGAGACAAATAGCAGTAGGCTTCCCCTTTCTGCTGGGAAACGCAAAATTTCTCGTCCTATTGGTCTATTTGTTGTCTGCCGAAATTTCATGGATTATGTAGTTCAAACTCAACAAGGGCTACAACTGGCAAGCACCTTTTACTGTCCTTCATTGACGTTCAGTATGTTCATCCAGCAGCATGCGTCATGTAGCTTATACGGCGACTGGATAAATCTCTGATGTATTCTGTTTCGTTATAGCCGTCGCTATCGGTGGTTTCCTGTGACTTGACTCATGATCTCACAAAGAACCGATGGATCCGCGCAATTGTGACAATCATTATTGGATGCTACCTTATACTATGTCCAGCTATGACCGGGCTTTACCCTGATTGTAGAGTCAAGACTTCGGAGATTATCGTTCCGTGGCCTTTCGACTCACACGCGGTTAAGAATCAACAGGATTAGATCTTACTCGACTTTTGCTGCCCAAGTGCATGGAGCATTTCAAAGCAGCGACAAGCATGAAAGAGAGGATGTCTATGAACAGCGGCATGGCCACCTATTAGAGACAAGTCGCTCAGTTTGATGATACCACCATCTAGCGACAGCAACACCGCTATAACACTACATTGCATTATGCCGAGCATCTTCAAGCGGTACTTCGGTCATAGCTTGAAAGCTATTCTACCTATCAATTATCGAGTGAAAAAATAAGATCGGCGAGGATCTACGTGTTCGCATCACGGGGTGTCCTGAGACTTCAACATCTCGGCTCTGTGTCACCGTTACACAGCGTACCTGCCAACATTCCAAAAACATCCCTAGATGCCCGCAACACCCACTGCCGTGACCACCACGACCACTTCGCGTAAGAGTTTCATGGTATTTTCTCGAATTCCCCCTATAAAGCTGTTTTCCACTGTCTGACACACGATGGAGAATCATGTTTCTCTCCATCCCTTGGTTTTCATATGTTAACTCTACCCCTTCCCGTAAATTTGAAGCCCAGTTCTGCCGGGCGTGTGTAGAAGTGAGTACTTAACAACTCGTCTCCTCGGGAAAACGATCCTTTGGGTTCGCCCACTCAGCCCGATTCTCCCTCTTTCAAGCACGACAAATTCGAATTCCATCATAATGATCATTTGGGACTGCATTGTGGTGGGAGCTGGAATTGCGGGGTCCGTCGTCTCAAACCGACTCCTTGAGCAAGACCCGACCCTCAAGATACTCCTAGTTGAGGCGGGCCCCAACACTCATGAGCTTGTAGACTTGAAGGCAATCGAAACGGACCCCGAAGTGACCCGTAATCACACATGGTCGTTTACTTCAGTGCCACAAGTCAATGTTGACAATCGAACTATGTCCGCCCTCGCTGGCAAGGGGCTGGGTGGTGGCACTGCCATCAACGGAGGTAAGTGGCCAGAAATATGACGGGCACATAGCCGACGTCTTTCAACTTACTTTTGACTTTTGGATCCTCGCTTACGAGGCATGAACAAGGCGCTTGGGTTCGCGGCCACAAGGTCGACTACGACCTTTGGGGCGAGATGGTAGACGACGAGAGGTGGACGTATGAGGGCCAGCTGCCATACATGAGGAAGACGGAGACGCTTTGGGACCAAACCACAAACCCGTCGGTTCATGGGCATCAGGGACCAGTCAAGGTCGAAACACCAGTGGAAATGGGCCGTATCTTTCCACTGCGCCAGCCGCTGATGGACTCGTGGAGAGAACTCGGCGTCAATCCATTGCCTTCTCTTGACTCTAACTGCGGCGATAATCTCGGCGTAGGCAACATCCAAGAAAACAGACACCACGGCAAGCGCCAGCTGGCATCACAGGTCTACTCTCTTGACGGCATCACCGTTCTAACTGACAGCCTCGTCGCTCGTATCTTGGTGGATCGGTCCCCTAGAGGTCCCCTTGTCTCCCGCGGCATACAACTCGAGAACGGCACAAAGATCTTTGCGCGTGAGACGATCCTCTCAGCAGGCGCCTACAATACGCCAAAAATACTGATGCTTTCCGGCATCGGACCGGCAGACATGCTCCGAGAGCACGGCATCAACGTCATTCTGGACCAGCCAGCCGTCGGCCAGAACCTGCATGATCACATCCTCCTTCCCACATTCTGGCACTTCGCCGATCCTTCCGCTGGTTGGGCCAAGGGATCAGGCAACCCTTTATTTGAGCAGCCGCAGTACGATCTTGGCGGCTTCGGCGATTTCATTACCGCCACCAAGCTTCCCAGAAAAGGCCTCGCAGACGCCATTGCACAGGACGAAGGCGGGATCTCCCCCAACCCGATGCTGCACCCACTTCTGAATCGAGACCGTGCCGTTTCCTCACATCAACTCTTATATAGCGGGATCTCAGCCGACGGATCTGCCATCATGCTCGTCTCCGTCGTTCTTATTACCACTGGTCGCGGGTCCGTCTCGATCCAGTCTGCCGATATCAAGGACGACCCTGTTATCGACCCGAATTTTCTGGGTTCCAACTTTGACCGATTTGCCGCACGAGAGACGATACGGGAGGCTGTCAGGCTCATGTCATCCAACATGACCATTATGGGTCGAGAGATTATTGACGGCGATGGAACGGATCATCCACTGACGGTGGATTCCACCGATGAAGAGGTCGACGCCCTGGTACGCGGTCACACTGGGTAGGTCACTTCCTCGCATACTTACTTTCTTCACACTTCTACAACATTCTTCGGCTTCATGATCTTACTGACGCGGTCTATCATGTAGTGGATGTTATCATCCTGCCGGCACAGCCGCCATGGGCACTGTCGTAGACAGCGACCTACGAGTGATGGGGGTATCGGGCCTTCGTGTCGTCGACACGTCCGTGTTCCCCGTTCCTATCTCGGCGAACCTACAGGTAGCCACTTATGCGCTTGGAGAACAGGCAGCAGATATCATTGGGTCGAGTTTATGGCGTAACGTGTGGTATTGGTGATTGTCATGGGTCGAGAAACAAATGCTGCTATGAAGTTTACGGGTCATTCAAATCGATGCCACTTATGAACAAAAAGGTCGTTGCTTAGAAGGTATCTTCTTGATTTCATCTGAGAAGTGAAAGAAAGTCGGAGGAAATTGTCGGCAGTGAAGCTTCCATGTCAAGTCCGAGTACCTAATTGGGTATTGATGTAAGAACAATACATGCAGAGAAGCTTTGCTCTACACACGCGCCAATAGAACATATCATAACATGTAATCAGCACGATACTGACTACATGATGAGGCGCTTATTCACTCATACAACCGGGACTCTTAGATTAATACGATTCACAGGTGCGGAGTTCACATTAGCCACTGCCTACCGGAGCTCCTACATGCATGGTGTCGAATGTCGAGGCCTCTTGGACATCTCTATGAGATGTGAACGATGTCTTGTCAGTGATTCTTTGCCCAACATAGCTTAGAGCCAACCCGGACGACATGTAGTGTGCTGATGTCGGTGGCAAAGCAACTCAGTCAACTGATGACTGTGGCTGGGACTGTGAGCCTAGATCGCAGTGCAAGCTATCTCCCTTGGTATGACATAATTTGTATTATCGCACCAAGCTACAAAGAGACAATATGTGTAACAAGACTGGCCCACTCGAAGTTCAGCGAGTGGCTCAGCAACGCGATCTCTTCCTCTTCACAAACACAACCCCACCATTACCTGAATCTTGATCTCTCTCTCTCTCTCCTCTACTGTGCCAAAGTACCCTATAGGATCGTTTTCCTCCTTCATACACATGTTCAGATTAAAGACTTTGCTTTATTACCAAGATGCCAAACGATGTCGACAGAAGATGACAACGACAGCGAACCCTGCCGCATTCGAAGTGGCAATGATGATGGAGAGAGAATGAACACAATGACCGAGAGCATGGAGGAAATTCTTGACGTCAAAATCGAAAGTATTGTCGATTTCCCAAAGCTCTCTTATCACCCCAAAGATCAGACCGCCCGATCCTCTTGGCCCTTCACCCCGCATTGGACACGAAACTAACCTAGACCGGAGAAAGTCCTCTTATTACCTCATAGGAGGAATTGCTCGTGGCCCGCTGGAAATATCCATTTGTCTCGACAATTCGTTTGCCTCAGATCACCCGAACGACTCTCCCTATTCGGAGACTGAAGACTCTTCCTCTTCTCCGAAGTCCTGTTGTAACCTAAAAACGGAAGGTACTTCCAATCACCTGGAGACCACTCCTTGGCTGGGGAAAGAATCTAATCCAGATGGCCTAACAGCTGAGACTGCTTCGGACTCTCTGAAGGTCTCTTCTCATTTCGAAAATAAGGCTGTCTGCGATTACTCAAAATCCAATTCTCGTCTCGAATCTTTACCAGCCGAGCTTCGGTTTCTTCTTCTATCGTGGATGCCGGATCTACCGACGCTTCATAGTGTTATAAATGCATCCCCTGTGCTGCATGCACAGTATAGAAAGACCCGCGATACTCTGTTTTTCACTTGTTTGAGCAAGGAGCTTGATTGGTATTATATTGACGCCTTCGCCACCCTTAGGTCTCGGGTAGCAATTTTCAGACCGAAGCGAACAGACGATATGTGCGAACGGTTCCTGCCCGAAGATTATGATACCGTACTCTCAGGGAAACATAATATTGCAAGGGGCGGTCAAATTCGCTGAATGGCGGCTTTTCATGTTTCTGTAACTCGACCCATCGCTCGTCTGTACGCGAATTGGGCGCTTGGAAACCTCCGGCAGGTGGTGTCATCTGTATCGTAATTCACGTCGGGGGAGACATCCATTCCGACAAGAACAGGAGCCGACAACGTCACAAGTCTTAGCCGAAGTGAGGAGATACGCATCTACAGGGCAATCTACCGCTTCGAGACGTATTGCCATTTATTCGGTCGAAACAAGGGTGTGCAGTCCTATGGCTTTCGGAGTGATAAGATTCGTAATACTTTCTTCGGAATCTTTAATCCATGGGACGTAGAGGCGTTTGGGTCTATCTAGCTATTCATCAAATCCAAGTACGACAGACTTTTTGATGAGGTGAAGGATAACGCTGCGGATACCAATCCCAAGATTCAATGATCGAAGTTCGGGGCTAACACCTGCCAGGGACAAACTTGAAAGGGCCAAGACTTCGATGAAGTTCATGGGTGACAACGTGCCACCTTTTTCACCACCGCTGGCGTGGGTCCTGTTATGGAATGCACAATACTCCAACGTCTTTGGAGGGTTTGTGCTAGAAGAGTTAAGACGATGGGGCTATGTAATGTGGGATGAGCAGCGGTGAAACGAAATGGGAGGCGGAGCGAAGAGCCTCATTCGCGAACAATGGAAGTCCCACCCTGAAAGTCTTGTTGAGACCATGGAGACTGTTGTGTAATTACTGAGGGTTGAATGGTAACGCCGACCACGGCGACGACATTACAGACGACATGGAGGGATAGTCTCAATTTACTCACTGGATTCCAAGGGTTGATCACTTACCATAGTTGGGGAAAGAGTCATAGATGAATAGACTCCTTCACTTCTCATCCCCAGCGTGGTATTCCGGATAGAGCCCAACTCTGAGGCGTGACAAAGGCAGGAGTGCTATGAACTTACACCTCCACCAATATCTTCGAGACAACACTGATGAATGTGACCTGCTCCACGTTGCAGTGGGGATTGTTCGGCCCAAAGTTGATTGCGTGCCGACTTGATCACATGACGTCAGAAGATAAGATGGGGATGAAGTGCGGGCAGTGTCCGACAACGGGGATCAAGATGCGACTCACTCGGACTTATTGAGAACATAGTCTTTAGTCTGATTTTCGCAGACTCAAAATCAACAAGCTAACACACCTCCGTATTGCAGAAATGGCCGCCTCGACAGAGTCATACCTCATCATAGGCGCTGGCGTTTTTGGCGCCTCCACAGCCCTGCACTTAGTCCGCGCCTATCCCGACGCCAGCATCACCCTCGTCGACCGTAACGCCTATGACGCCCCGATCCGCGTCGCCGCCTCCTGGGACTGGAACAAGGTTGTGCGCGCCGACTATGTTGATATTGAGTACATGCGCCTCTGCCTCGAAGCCAAAAAGTACTGGTCCGAGGACCCGATCTGGAAATCATACTACCACGAAAGCGGCGTCTACTGGGTCTCGCCGAATAACTTTGCAGAACAAATGCAAGAGAACTACAAGAAGCTCGGAGTCGACTCTGGGTTGTTCTCTTTCTCTGTCGAGGAGGCGAAGAAGCAGTATGGCGGCATCTTCAAGGATGCTGATTTCACTGATGTGAAGGAGGTCTTTGTCAATAAGAATAGTGGATGGGGTGAGGCGAAGGAGGCATTGCAGAGAACGATCGAAGAGGCTGTGAAGCTCGGGGTGAAGTACATTGAGGCAGAAGTTGAAAAAATCGAGTTCGATGACGATGGTGCTGCAACCGGTATCAAGACGTCAAAGGGCGAGAGTCTTACCGCCTCACGAGTTATTCTGTCAACAGGCGCTTACACGGCTAAGTTGCTTGCTGATAGCGCACCCGCAAGAAAAGATCTTCAAGCTGGTGACAGGTTCGTAGCAGCAGCTGTTACCGAGGGGTTTACGCCTGTCTCTGGGGAGAATGCAAAGGACTATTACGACGGGCCAGTTGGCATCTCCATGGTGCCGCCATCGAGAGGTATGGAAGAGCTGGCTCCAACTCATCCCCGCTGTGTTTTAACTACTAAAGTTTATCCTAGGCGCAAGCAACGGAAGTGTTCCCCATTCCGAAGACAAGACCTTGAAGTTCTGGGGTCAGATCATCTTCAGAAACACTCAGACTCATGCAAACGGAAGCCAGATATCTGCACCTCCCCCGGCAGTTGACTATGCGCAGCTCGAGGTACCAGATACTCTGAAAGAAGATGTTGACTTTGCTGGAAAGAGCCTGTTTGGGAAAGGAAGCGAAACATTCAAGAACGAGAACTATCGTATCTGTTGGTATGTATAGGAGCTCCTGAAGGACTCGAGTTAAGATGAAAGATGCATTATCTTGCTAATACATGTGTTAGGGAGGCTGTCACGCCCGATGAAGACTTTATCATCTCCCCACACTCTGCAAGCAAGAATCTCTACGTCGCAACCTGCGGATCTTTTCACGGCTGGAAGTTCCTGCCCATCCTGGGTAAGTATGTCGTGCAGATGCTCGACGGATCTCTCGAGGAGACTTTGGTAAAGAAGTGGTCATGGGACCGAACATTCCCATCGCCCACTCACAGGGCCTGGCCTAGAAGAGAATTGAGCGATCTGAAAAAATTGCTTCCAGCGGAAAGGAATGTAGAATTGGTGGCTAGCATATGATGATGAGATAAAGAGGGAGACCTGATCGACAAACTCGTCCATTATTAGTGCTTCAAAGATAAGCGCAATCTATTACTTTGTTCCGCGATCATGCCACCCCTGAAGATGCGGCACATGGCCATCATGAGCAAGTGGACGTTGGTCTTAGAAAGAGCCAATTGGCAAGTCGATGGGACCCGTCCCATCTCCCCACCGTTGTAACTGACGATCGACACGGCTGCATGTAAGTAATGAACTTGCGCGAAAGACTGCTAGACAGTTGTAAGCGTGGCGTCTCGTATCTGCCGCTATGCGCGCTGCTGCGAGACAAAAGCAACCTAACCTGGCCATTGTGACGCAGCGCAGGAAACGGCGTAGAAAGGCGTCGGATCAGGAGACATGTGCTGGTGTCTTGGCGTCCTTCACATATATTTGATAATCACTGCAGCTCGCCTAAGTGCCTAAGCTGAAGATGTCAACTAAGCTTACTGCTTTGATCTCGCATTGGCACCAACTTCGCCCAAGGCGGGAACGTTAAGTTCAATCCACAACTAGTCATGCCTCTTCTCTTCTTCATCATCGTCGGCCAACTTTTGAGTCTCGCACTGGCAGGCACTAAGATGGAATCCTCAAAACTAAAAATAGATGTGCATGCGCACTACGTCCCAGACTTCTATGCGCAAGCGCTCAGAGACGCTGGGCATTTACCTGGGCCCGATGGCATGCCCGGGATTCCCGTCAGTTTTTATCCCTACGAGCACCTGGAAAGGCTCTGCGATATGCTTATACGGGGTGATAGGAATGGACGCCCGAGGCACATCTCAACTTCATGGATGCCCAGGATATCGAGAAATCGTCCTTGTCCATCTCCAGCCCGGGGGTATACCTGTCCGTACCATCAAAGTACGCGACTGAGAAAGCCATCAAACTCGCACGTCAAGTAAACGAATATGCATCAGAATTAAAATTTAAGTATCCCGACAATTTTGGCTTCTTTGCATCCCTTCCCCTCCCAGATGTGAGCGCGTCCGTCGAAGAAATCAAATACTGCTTCACCCAACTCGACCCGAAACCTGACGGCATCGTGCTCATGTCCAACTTTTACGGGATGTACCTCGGCGACCCGGACCTCGATCCAGTGTACAAGGCACTGAACGAGGTGAACGCCACAATCTTTGAGCATCCTACCACACCTTGTACCGAGCACAACCATTTGAGATTCTCAATCGACGGAGAAGACCCCGGTATCGCACCGCCGGAATGGCTTACCCTGAACAGGCCGGTGGCAGGACGGCAAGGGCGAGCGCCGACAATCGACTTCCCCTTTGACACAGCACGCACATTTGCAGACTTATTCTACTCCAAGATTCCGACACGGTTCCCTCGCATCAAGTGGATTATGCCTCATGCCGGCGGCGGTCTTGTTCCTACTCTGGATCGGATTGTCAGTTATAGCACGCCGGATGTCAATCTCACGGAGTCGTTTATGAAAGCTACATTGGCAGAAAACTTTTACTTTGACCTTGCTGGACCTTGGCCGGTTACCTGGGCGATTTCTCCTCTGCTTCGGTGGGTGAGCTATGAGAAGCTGTTGTGGGGGACGGATACGCCTTTCACGCCTTGGGCCATGGCTGAGGCTGGGAGAGTCAAGTTTGATCAAGATATTGAGGAGGCTTTCAACGACACCAGCAAGGTCGAAGCTGTGAGAAGGAGCAATGCTGCGAAACTATTCGGATGAGGCACTGGTTGTTCGGTGTCATCAATCTGTGGGCCTAAAGCCAGGTTATTTCTATCAGAAGCCTTGGTGCTGATGCTGATAGAGTGGAATTATTTTGGTATCATTCACGATACCGATACAGAAAGCCTCTAGCTACGCCCGCATCTATTATCAGTATACTTTCCGACAGAAAGCCTACTCATTGGTGAGCGTATCATCATAGGCCCCTCGCGTTGTCTACAGGCAACATACCTGGAAATATTATCATATCAGCACCAATCGATGAAGCATTCGGTGCAACGGAAGTCGTTGATTGTAGTTATCTTATCCGGACAAAGAGTTGAGACCCCGAGGCTCGACATGCCAAACAAGGCATTTCTTGCCGGACTGGTGGTGTGGGTCTCCACATCGCCGACCAATATAGTACGAACAACGGACACCATCGTCACGTAAAAAATTGGATGAGACGGCGTCTTGTTCTTAGCTCACCGGAGTCGGAATAGGAGGGGTAGATGACGAATGATATAAACCCCCACGAACACAATTCTTCATCACCAACAACACCGTAGAAACTGTGTGCCTTGTAGACGACAACTTTCTAAGTTTCTGTGCCGTAACAACAAAGGAAACGCAAAGAAAGATGGCATCAAAAGCTCCAGAATCGCCCCTCATAGTAGACCTCAAATCCTCCACCACAAATCCCCCAGAATCATTCCCCGAACAGTCCCGCGGCAACGCAACATGGCACACCCTCGTCTCCGCCCCGGGCACAGTAACCGACTCCCTCAGCTCCGGCGTAGCGACCTGCCCGCCCAACGGCAGCCTGGCGCTACACCGCCACAAGCAGGCCGAGATCTACTACGTGCTCTCCGGTAGCGGACAAGTCGAGATCAACGGCGTCCGGCACGCCGTGTCCAAGGACCAGCTAGTGTGGATTCCCGGGGACGCGGAGCACGGTGTGTTTTGCGACGGCGGGGAGACCATGACGTGGCTTTATGTTTTTCCGGAGGGCAGGTTTAGTGATATTGTGTATCGGTTCAAGCATGAGGTTTTGGGGGAGCCTGAGGCTCGCGCGAAGCTTTGATGGGGGGAATTTGGAGTGAGATACATGTTTGTGTGTAAGGAGACACGTCGGGAACATTGAAACTGGATACTTACGAGCGAGGTGACTTGGGAGAACTTCAAGACCTACGGAAGCTTGATCGAAAGATACGTAATATTCAACGAGGGCTGGGACTCTCAATGCTCTGCACGCACGTTCCTCTCATATCGTGCTCTCTGGATATTCACTGCGCAGTAGGAGCAAGAGCCTCAAACTCCTTGACTCCAACACCACCAAACTGTCCATTCCCACCAGAAGCCACCAAAACCGCACGAATACTTTTGGTCGAAACCTGGTTAAAGTTGACAATCGCAGGGTTATCCGTAACAGCAGTAGGATACGCAGACGTCGCCGTGACCGCGATCCACGCACCGCTCCCGTTCAAGTACTCGATCCGCCAGCTCGCAGGAGGCGGCACCCCGATATTCGACCCAGCAGGCTGATCAGCGAAAAGCACCATCCTCGCCCCGTTCAGCGTCACCGCCAAAGGCCACGTCAACACGAGCGTGTTGGTCTGCGGGGAGGCGGCGCCGTCGTAGGAGCACCAGTAGTCTGGCGGAAGGGGGTTCCCGGGGACCCATGCGTCGTTGATCGATTTGATCCAGTACTGAATCGGGGTGCGGTTTACGGAGCTTGCTGTGGCTTTGGTCGCGATGTTGCGGGTTGCTGGCGCGGCGGGCTGAGCGCGACGCGTCTGGATGACTTTGTTGATACGCGGGGGTGACTGGTTGTCGTCCCAGGTCATGGAGTCTAGGGCTATGCTGCGGCGGAAGTGGCCACCTCCTGTGGCATCTCGGGTGTGGTAGACTAGGTACCACTGGCCGTTCAACTCAAATGCACCCGGGTGTGACGTGGTCGAAGAGACGATGTCTAGCATCACGCCCCTGAAGGTCCACGGGCCTAAGGGCGAGGAGGCGGTTCCGTAGGCGATACAGGCATGGTAGGATGTCGGGGTGCATGGCGAATCTGGGCCGGCGTTGTTGGCGGCGTAGAGCATGTAGTACGTTCCCTGACGCTTAAGAAGCCATGGAGCCTCGAAGAAGCCCGTTAAGCTGTTAACTGATATGGCTTGTCCGATGGTTGTGACCATATCTGTCGCGAGTTCGATGCCACGGAGCTGACCGAATGTGCCCCAGTAGAGATAGACCCTCCCGGTATCGTCGAGGAGGACTGTCGGATCGATATTCTGAATGGTGTTCCCTGGCGATGGGACGGACTGCGAGAGGATAGGCCCACTGGGGTGAGCATCTGTGAAAGGACCCCAGGGGTTGGCCGAGACAGCAACCCCGATAGCGAACCGATCAGAGTTCGAAGTCGAGGCCTGCGTGACGGGGGCGTAGAGGTAAAATCTCTTGTCCGGGCCCTGCACGATTTGAGAGGCGTAGGCAGTTCCGGACGCAGCCCACTTGAAGACGGATTCCGGGCGGGCAATATTGGTGCGTAGCTGCCACTGTGCTCCAGAGGGGCGCGGATCGGTGCTGCTGAGCATCTCCCACTCGTTCATTATGAAGGCATTTTGGCTTGCGGGGGCGGTGTCTCGGCCGGTGAGGATGTAGATGGTGTTGTTCACGACCAAGGGGGCTGGGTCTGCTGTGTAGTAGGTTCCATCGGCGATGATGGGGTTTCCGGTGGAAGTGATTGTTGTTTGGGCCTGGACCGCAACGCATAGGCCTTGGAGGAGAGTGACGACGACAGAGGCTAGAGAAGGCATTTTAATGATAGGCTGAGCGAAGCCTGCGGAGGAGCTGTAATTGCCGTAAGTACTGACAAGTAACGTGGGAGAGAGTCGGACCAGCGCCGGATGTCAGCTTATATGGCTTGAGATTTTCTACATTTAAGGACTTGATTTGAGACGTAACTTGCCTGGTTGAAAAAGGCCGATCAATTGCAAGGGTAGAAAGAAGTATCGTCGTTGCGCGTTTGCGGAGACTTGACGGATGTGACACTAGAGGTGCATATCTTTTCGTTCCTCGTATCATAACATGTATATACCGAAAGCCCCGTTCAAGCAAGGTGCACATCGAATATCGACGGAAGGCATATCTCCGGACTCGCAAGCGTTTGGTGGCCTCGAGAGAGCCCGTGTGAAGGAGAGTGAGGGGACGGGAGGATGGAACGGGATGTGGCTAACAACTTAGAATCAAGGAGACAGGCCTAGAACAGGTAAAGGCAGCTAAGCTAGAGCTTTCGTGGAAGTTGAAGGATACGAGGTGCTGCGACTTTGCGGAATAGGCTCTTCATGACATACTCGCATTCTCGATGTGTACAGACGAACGCAAGGGACTCGGAACAGCACCGAACGGTACTGCAAGTACGGACGGGACTCCGGTGGGATCTATCAAGCTTAACTCAAGTGTCCACATCTGCTTCATCTGGAGAAGCTGGAGGGGGGTTGCCGCTACGAAGTGGGAAGGTGACATCAATCTCCTTACCCCCAGTCATATGCTTAAGACAACGTTGACAATTCGCCGAATGAATCGCTAGCCCTGATTGGTGCGCAATTCGATGCACTCTCGATAGCCAAGACTTCGGAACAACCGGGCCACTCAAAGATGTCGATGATGGTCCCATGGAGGTACGGTAAGTCTTCTCGATCCTTTGGTGCCCGCGGGCACTTGCCCAGCTTCTGTGCGTGGAGTGAGCCTCGATGGCTTCGAGCGTTCACTGTTACGATGTTGCATCAGCCTTTGGTCATGATCTGGCAGCAACAATGGCAGCTCGCGCAGCCTAAATCTCTGTTCCGCTAATGACCACCACAGGCATGGTAAATGCTCAAAAAGATCCTTCACTCCCAGTCATGACCAAACACGCTTGCACCACATGCCATGCAGACTATTCCGAAACGCCAGGCTCCCTGTTCAATATATGAACAAATCATGGGAGACCCTTTCCAGTGCTGAGAGCCCACTTCTCCACCAATGCCCACAGTTCGGCGCCGCTCTCGCCAGATCCTCCATCGCTCTGGTCATCGTCGGCCAGAAGGGCCTTGATCTCATCGCGGTCCGGAACAGCGTAGCTCGGTGCCTTTGTCTCACTCTCCTGGATTGCCAGCCTCACCCAGGGATCGAGGTAAGGCCTCGCGGTGGCCGGAATGTCCTGCTTCATTGCCCAGGCCATGGCCTGCACCGCTTGAAGGAGGTACATTGACATTCGGACGACGCGCGCCGAGATACCGCCCATCATGCAGAGGCGGGTGAAGAGGTCATTTGTGGCAGCGTGGCCTTCGTTGAGGTAGGGCATGAGGTGTTGCATGGCCACAAACATGACGCGGGTGATGTACGAGTGCGTACAGTATCTTTGTAGGTATGACTCTGCGAGGGTTGTGTCGGAGATGCAGTGCTGAAGACAGAGGGACTTCACGGTTGTTGAGTGTGGGGTGAAGGGAGTGTCGAAGATGGTTGATGGGCTGAGTGACTGGAGGACAGCATAGGCTAGCTCGTTCTCATGCATCCTGATTGATGTTAGCATGATTCCCTGTTTCATTATCTCGCCAATGACGACCGGAATTGTTAAACTTGCCTCAAGAAGCAAGTTGCAGGAGTGAAGTTGTATTCTATTTGAAAGCGTTTGGGTAACGCTTCCCTGAACTCCTGCAATCTGCAATACCAGTGCTTCTTGCGCCTCAAATCTTCGATGCTTCCCTTGATGGTACTGCCAGACGTGAGGTACGACATGACATCATACTGTAGCCTGGCGAGATTGGATACAACCGTTGCAATTCCAGGGATGATTGGTATCAGGTTTGTAGATTCTAGATAGGGTCGACCGAGAACGTCGACGTTGCCCAGAGGCTCTAGTGTGTCGCGTCCGCAGTTGTCGAAAAGCTTGGGTATTGACGGAGGTGGGATATCTGCGGTTGAATTGTAGAAATACGATACGCGGCTATCGAGGCAAAGTGTCAGTTTGATATTGGGGATCCTGACAGTTGGGTGGTTTCGTTGTGGAAGGGGGGTGCGTACCTCTCCATCAAGAAAATGGCCCACACAGCTTTCGAGATGACGAGCATTTCAATCGCATCGTTGGGATCGTCTTTGTTGAGCTGGGCGAAGCGTCGCTCCGGTTTGAAGCGTTTGTACCTTTCCCAGGCCATGAAGCGGTACATTTTGGCGCTGGCCTCGTCGCCTGCAATACTCGCTGACCAGTCCACGAGGACAAGGGCAAGGATTGTAGGGATTGACGCCCGGCCATGGCTCTTTTCCACCAGCTGCATAACCTCTTCCCGGAATTGCCTCGCCAGATCTTGACCTGTGTAGGTATGAAATTCTTTGACGGTTGCGACGAATGGCTTTCAGAGAAGTGTTAGTCACGATATGCTCTATTGAGATTGTAGGAAGTGCCGAGAAAAATGTGCAGAAGAGGGAGGACTTACAGCACGGACTGCACACATTGCGTTGACCAAGATAGGGGAACACCACTTGGCGCGCTTGATGTTTCCGGACCTCATGTCCTCGAGGAACAAGTCCTGCTCAATGGCGGGAAAGCAACTGGCATTGTCCCAGCTGAAAAAGTCGGTAATTAACTCGGAGACTATACCATCGTCTGCGACTGTGGTCCAGGGTTTTGCCGGCACGCGGAGGAGGCTGTTTTCCATTGCCCTTTCGTTGAGCTTTGCTAGACGCGAATCGCTCACGCGGTCATTGACGGGGAGAGAGGGGAGCAGAATTTCTGCTTGGCGGATGGATTCGAGGACTCTGAGGGGGTCACCAGACAGGCGTATACGGCGAAAAATCTCCTTTGCCTCGTCCTCGGATTTGGTGCAGACCATGCGAAAAAGCTCCCTGTACTGGACATTTTCACTTTCGAGGTCGTTTGCCTTGCGCTTGAGCGCGAGACTCACGGTCTCGCCCTGGTTGGCCTCATAATGGCACTCGACGCCCCTTTTGGAGCAGTGTTGGCATTTTGGGCGATGGCCGTCGCACTGTGGAATCTCTCAGTCTCGGATCATGGTTGCCAACCCCCTCTCTTTCTCTCTTGTGAAGGGAGAGAGGTAAGTTTGCGTCAGTGATTGTTTGACTCACCTTTGCCTTTCTCCGGCGGCAGTTATCGCAAGCAACTGCAATAACCTGTCGTTTGGAAGCGGTCCTGGGCTTCTTGGCATCGGCTGAGGATGAGTCGATGCTCTGACTTCTGGACTGAAGATCGCGACTCGTGTCATTCCCAAACAACGGTTCCTCGCTACTCCCAATTCCTCCGATCGATCCGCGTCCCGAGGCGGATGGCTGATTAGACGGCGTTGTTACCAGTGATGATGAAGTTGATGGGAACGATCCGGAGGGTTGGGCGCCCGGTGCGGGTAGAATAACGCGACGACGCTTTGCTGGGAGCGACATGAGATTCAAGCTTGACCGCTTTGCCTTGTCCTCCCTCCCTTTTTTTCTGCTGTATTTTTCCGCCTTTTGTCTTGTTCGTTTCTTTTCCTGGGTTGATTTATCGGTCTGTTCCGGATGAGACGGTTGGCCGTGGCACTTTTTGATGTTCCAACGACAGTTTGCTGAGGAATTTCACCTCAACCCCCAAAACGCATGGACCAGCTCTTTCCCCTTGTTGCGTTTTCCCTTCACTTTCTCTCTCCTTCCCCGGTGAGAGGGACTGCAATGCAAGTCTGCGCGGGTTGCCAGATTTGTCAGACTCGCTCTTTCCTTGGAGGGTAAAATACCGGTAGACTCGGATAGAAGCAATACGAAATGAAATGCAAGAGAAAAGAAAGAGGGTAAGCAGGAACGACCGAGGGTAAATCGCAAACTCCATGCAGGTGCAGTGCGAGTGCGGCTTCCGCTCTTTCTCTCTCAATTATCCCACCCGGCTGCTTGCTTGCTCAGTTGGGATTTCGGGAAGAGGAAGGAACACACTGGTGACTGGACAGTGAAAGGTCTCGAATCTCGATCGGTGGGCCCAGGTCAGATACCCATCACGTGGGTCCATGTGAGGAGGTGCTCCCATTGGCTGTACGGGTGTTGCCAGCCAATGGGAGGGGTTCGGAGCACGCTCCTGATATTGGGTGGGTTCTGGGTACACCCCTCCACCGATGGCAGCATGGGAAAGTGAAAAAGGGAGAAGGTAAGGTCGATCTGTGATGTGGAAAGCGAAACCGATTTGGTAGGACCTAATAACTGCGACGGAGGCAGGAACAATGGCAGTTGGGAGGGAAAACACGATGGAAAGTGCCAAAAACACCATCACCAAAAAAGGGTCCTGACAAAAAAAAACAGAACCACAAACAACAGCACAATCTGACGGATACGGAGACCAGAGACAAAAAATCACAAAGGAGGGGGAAGAAATGAGACGGAGCAATCAGACCAGCAAAAAGGGCCAACGCACTCCGACAGAATTCACCGTCAATCTGCATCAAATCGGGCATCAAACCCGTCAGCGGCTGTCCCGTGCGGGTTGAACCATGCCATTGACCACCCTCCAAGGCACACCAAGAGACACCAAGGGGCACCAAGGGCCCCAGAGTTTGCGGACGACGCTCCGTACCCTCCGAGCTAAGCTATGCTGCTAGTCTCAAAGGGGAATCACCAGTCAGCGATCTTGAGCATAATGTTGCATAATTCAACCGCCGCTTTGCATTACACCTCAATCTGTCCTTTTATACATCGGCACCTGCCGCCGGCGCTGGACCTGAGACCCCTCTCTTGCGTCAGACGGCTTGGACTAGCCCATATAACACGAGTCATTCAGCTGGACTCGGCGTTGCTGCGACTTGGAATTGCCGTATTGTCCCCTTGACGCGACATTCTTGACCGAGTATACCTAGTCTCTGCTAAGTATCCGTCTTCTTACCGATAGACAAGACGCTGATACACACTGACAAGCTAGAGAAAGCATCCATCTCCCTCGAAGGCTCTCCACACCAAAGGCGAGATATACCGAGACATTCAGACACACCAAAGACGCCCGCTAAGATTACTCATCGACTTCACTCGACGACCGTATTCAACACATCGTAACCACTCTCCGCCAGCCATTCCTTCACCAGACTATCCGTGTACTGGTCAGGCGTGGCCACGTCAAAAAGAAAAGCCAGAGGATCGCCCTGGCCATCGCCATCCGTTGTCTGCCCTTGACCCATCATTCTGTCCGCGTCCGCAGTCCCACCTTGTTGATACGACTGGTGCTGGTTTTGTTGCTGTTGGTCATTTGTGTTCGGTATACCAACGGTAACTCCCGTAGCGGCGGCGGCTGCTGCTGCTGCGTTTGCCGTTGGTCCAGAAATGCTGCCCTCGACCCCGCTGAGTCCACCCCAATGCTGCAAAAGTGAGACATCTTCACACTGGTACCACTCTCTCGCCAAGAGCCGCGCCGCTCGCAAGGCCCTGTCGCTCCACGCGCACCACGCTGTCCGCAAGTCTCGCAGAGCATCAACGCACGTCTGTAAGTGCCGTATCGCCTGCTGCCGGTTGGGGTTCGATGGCCGGGCATCAATTAGGTGGATTACCACGGCCGAGAAGCACAGGTGGACCGCAGCAATGGGGATACGCCGCTGTTCAAAGTATGAGATGTGAACCAATCCTCGGTAGGGGGACAAATCCGTAAACGAGAGGGGAGAAAGCGCTTACCAGCGTGTATTGCTGCTTATAGATGCGCAGCAACCTCGAAATCTCAGCCGCCGAGTGACGGCATGTTGCCATGTGCTGGTTGTCGTATCCATCTCCATCGATGCTGCCGTCATCGGTTGGCGTATTTACGCTGACCGAACGTCTCTTTCGCTTATGAACGAGCGGTCTATGTAAGAGGATTAAGTGTGCATGATATTGAATGCTGCAGTAGAATCATTTGTTAGTCATGACCCATTGCCCTGCTCGCTTGCCTCTCGAGAGAAGTAGGGGAACATCGCAATACTGTCAGAGAAGAACGTACTGAAAAAGACAAACGTGAGGAAGCATCGGGACCTTGGGCGAGGCCGGCAAGCGAAGATAGCTCGGCAGCTCTCTGTAGTGCGTCCGCAACTGCACGTCAGTTTTGCTAACGACGTCTTCAATTTCTCGTGTCGAGAGTTTGCTGTTAGCGGCGTATCTAAAAGAGACAATGCGTTAGAAGAGTTCGCAAATCAGAATGAGCGTGAGGCTAGGGCCAACATACATTATGTCCATTGATTCGCAAGCAATGGTAAACGTCTCTGACACATGACAAGCTGTTGATGAGATGTGTGAATGGACCCCGAGAGACTTTTCGGAGCCCAGCGTGTCTGACGTCGGTAGCCATGGAGTGTACTCTTCGTTGCTGTCTATGCTGGGTTTTGGGCAGGAAATGGTGGACTTTGGCGTGCTACTTGGCCGGCCCAGCCCAGTTGAAAAGAGCCTTGGGATATGTCAGCTAGCTGCTCTATCACAATCTCATGTGAGATGGAACATTCCAAGTGAGAATAGGAAGAAGCGAAAACAAAAGCAGACTGCTCACTTATCGACGACATAACATCCCCACCACGTCACTTTCCGCGCTTCAGCCTCTTCTTCGGTGAGCAGACCGGCAGTGGCCCATTTGGAACAATCGAGATGAAGCCCAAGGTTATGTGCCATCCTCGTTGCGTTTCCTTGTATTCATTAGCAGGTCAACTTCATAAATTTTGAAATGCAACAACACAACATACCAGAGTATAGCCACCCCAAAGCCTCCTTACCATCCGACATGATCCTCAGCGCAAGGAGACACGCAGCCTGCACCGTCGTAATCGTCGGCGCCTCACTCTCATACAAGAGCAGAATCTTGGCGTGCTCGCCAAACGCATCCCCAGCGGTACTAGGATCATCCGGCACGGACCGCAGCTCGGGACGATCAGAATACCGCGCCGCAATAGCAAAGATGGAACACAGCAACAATGGTGAACAATACGTCCCGTCATCCTCGCCGCGGTAGCTCCGCAAAAAGGCGCTCTTGTGAATGACGTAGTTCCACGGGTTCTGCCAGCGCCAGTAGAGCTCGAGGAGGTGGGCTTGCAGTTCGTCCGGGACGGTGACCATCTTACCTAGCTGCGCGGCGGCGAGGAGGCCCTGACGCTGCATCTTGAGGGAGGGCTCACGCGGATCCGTGGCTGAGTCGCGCGGTTGTTCGTGGACGAGGTTGTAGGAGGACTGGGAGCCGAAGTAGTGCAGCTGACCGTCCTCGGTCACGTTGAGGCGGCCGACAAGGCCGGTGAGGTCCGAGAGGGGACCGCCTCCGTCATCGTCGTCGTCGCCGGCGCTGTCGTCTTGCGGGTCGTGGTCCTCGGTAGTCTCGGCGGCGAGGTCGCCGGAGGCCGGCTGGGAGCCTAGGGCGACGACTTGGGCTTCTAGATGTCGGATCCGGGCTTGCAGGGATTCTACGTATTTCTTGCTGGGTGGTCTGGGGACGGTGACACACGGCCGTGGCTGTCAGCGGCAGCAAGCACGAACCGGTCGTGATGAGATCCACATCTTTGTGGGACTCGCGGGGAGACCGGAGAAGGGGGGGGGGGGTTGGAGCTTGGGGCTTGGGGCCTTTGGAAAGGGGAGAGGGGGAGGGGGAGGGAGAGAGAAGGGGGGAGGCCCTTAGTTCACGACTTACCGGCGTTTATTGTCTGCGTGCTGAAACTCACACTCGGTGCCTCTCCTCGTACAAGAGCCACAGATGGGCTGCTGTCCATCGCACTGGCGGGGTTTCTGGTGTCACTACAAGGAAGAATGGCGAAAGGGAAGTGTTGGGAGGTAGGCTATGAACGGGGAAACGACTTACTCGCATGCGTCTCTGCCGGCACGCGAGGCAGGCGATGGAGACCCGCTGTCTCTTTTTGCCTTCGGGCTGCCGTTGGGGAAGAGAGGTCGACATGGCTCAGGTGAGTATCAAAAGCCCGTATAGTCGGTACACGCGGGCATGTTCTGGAGGGGGGAGTACTGTGTATGAGAGCAAGGAAAGCAAATAAGCGCAAATATGGGCCCAGTCGGCTAGATTTTACTCGGCTGACAGAAGAGGCATTTTCCATCCAGCAAGTCAGTGTGGATGTGTGTTTCTGACAGGTCCCGACGATGTGGTAATAGAGACCGCAGTTTCAATATAATTCAACTACCGATGGGATGGATCATGGAGGAGGGGAAGGGAGCCAACGACGCGCTTCAGTTATGAAAAGAAAAGAAAAAAGGGAGAGGGAGAACCCCGCACTTCCCCAATCAACGCACGCTCAGTTATCGAAAAAGCTCCGCCCAATCCACCCGTCTGCTTCTACTAGACCAAACTCTAAAACACAAAGGGGAATGAAGGGGGGGGGGGCTTCAGCTGAGACTCAAAGCTGAGGTAGTAGGAGGGGAATTATTTTGAGAGAGAGAATGAAGATAATTACTAACTAAGCGAAGTCACAACTAATTATATGCCGCTCAACTTCCTCTACTCTCTACTTGACAACAAAAGACACTCATCCGACAAGTTCGCCAACGGATATATCTCTTCCTGGGAATTCTTCATCATCCGTCACTACTAACTAGAAACAGCCTCTGATCTCATCATTGCTTCATCCTCATATCCTCCTCTCAAGGGTCGGCCGCGTAGTGAACGGGACGCGCAGGGTATTTGTTCACCCGCAGACTCAGCTGGTCAGGACGGCAGTAGTGTCCGACAATATCGAGGTTCTGCTTCGCCTTGGCTTTCTCCGCGAGGTCGACATCGGCATACAAGATGCACTCCTCCCCAGGCGGCGGGCGCTTCACCAGCTCCTCGCCAAAGGGGGAGTAAATCATGCTGAAGCCGCCACCCGCGCCGACCGAGTTTGTCGCGTACCCGAACTCGTCGATGCGGCACCGCTTCTTGGACTCCTCGCTGACGACCTGCGTGCAGACCATGACGAAGCACGCACCCTCGAGTGCCACCACCTGCGAGAAGCGCATGCTCATCTCGTCCGTGATGTGGTGAGGCCAGTCGGCTTGTCTGACGCCGTCCTTGTCGGTCGGGTGAGGCCAGAGGACGGGCCAGCTGGAGACGTGCAGGTCGACGTCCTGCTCGTACTCGTAGTAGCGCAGGAGCGTCTGCGTGTGCTCCCAGCAGTTGAGCCCACCGATCTTGACCGAGGGGTGGAGCGTGCTAGGCGCGACGGTCTGCAGGGACTCGCCTTGGCCGTCGCCCCAGTAGGCGCGCTCGACGTGGGTCGGCTTGATCTTACGGCGGTGGTGCACGATGACGCCGTTCTCATCGATGAAGGACTGTTTTGAGGTGTGAGAAAGCGTTCTCATTGAGAGAAAAAGAGAGGTGAGAAGGGAGAGGCAAGTGCCTTACCTGGGCAATGTACAAAGTGTTCTTGAATCTCTCGCTGTATCCGAGAACGACAAACACACCGGCCTCCTTGACGGCGGCGCAGATGCGCTTCATCTCGTCAGAGTCCTTGACGAGCGAGTTGCGGAAGTACTCGTCCATGAAGGCGGCATTATCGGTGGGAGACTTGGCCCAGATGCTCCTTTCGACGGTAAGAAATTAGCCAAACCATTGACGCGGAGAGCGAAACGAAAGGAACCGTCGCGGACGAGAAAAATGGGGAGGATGTGTGTGTCTCAATTCTCACTCACCATGGGTATCCGGGAATGAAGACCTCAGGGAAGCCGACGACATTGGCGCCCTTGCTGGCAGCCTCCTCGATGAGAGCGATGGACTTGGTAACACCGCCCTCGAGGTCGTTCCAGGCAGGCTCGGCTTGGATGGCTGCGATCTTGAGCTTGGGAGCCATTTCTATTATGAGATATCCGGAGTGGATTTTAAGGTAAGAGTGATTGGGTATTAAGGGTTTATGAGGTCAAATGAGAGGCTCTGTTGGATTGCTGGATGATATTCATCTGGACCGACTTCATTCACGGGCAGATTCTCTCTCTTTTGTAGCTCAAAAGCGAGGCTATTCTTTTCCGCCTGCTCCAACGAACATATCTAGATGAGGGGTTCTCCTGTGCCGCATCGCGAGCGGCTCAGCACTATCCTATCCTACACATTTGGAGATCGTCTGTTTACTGCCAAAAAGAACATCACAAACTAACCCGACCCAGCCGCCCTTCTATCTCCTACAAGTTACATATTCCCCAGATTTTCCCAACGGTTAAGCAATACCCTATCCGCATCGTTGGTCCCTCCGTCTGATGTCGTGTCACTTCCCGAGCTGAGCCACTAGCGCGCTATCAATGAAATCCGGGGTAATTCGGTGAGGGAGAGGGGTTGAAGCCTGCAGACAAGAGTAATGCACGCGATCCGCGTGGTGGGGTTAGCTTCACCGGTTGAGCACTATCCTATCTAGTGCATCCATGATTAGCTTGGTATTATCGATTATGCCGTTGGTTGGAATTGGGAGTAATGCGCCCGAACCATCTTTGTAAACATGAAGGTTTCACTTCTCCTCGTCGGATCCCTGAATTGTATGACCTCACTGCCCGTCTGTTCCGTCCCAATTACGTGCACATTATCTGATATCCTCACTAGTGGTGTTCACACCACAACTTCGTTTGAATCGTTTCTAGAATAGCTTGACAAGTGTTTTGGCAACTAATCCGGCAAGATGAGATTGCGGAATATTTAAGCCCGCAATGATTATAGGATGAACGTCATCTATATCCTCCAGACGTAACCCTAGGTCTTCAAAAGAGAACCGCCATATTGTTGACTTGTCCCCCCACACTACTATCTCAACCCTTCACCGAAACACACAGTCGCCGCCATGGAACTCGAATCCGCAATCCCAGAATGGCTCCGCAAAGAGCGCACCGTACCTGCAAGGACACCACCCGGCTTCACGCCCCCCTTCGAGCTATACAGTTCGCGCTTTCCCAAGACCATTAAAGACATAGTCATGGCCATCATCGGCGCCCAGTACGCATCCGCAGACCTCAACGACGGCGGTGCCCTGAAGACGATAGCCTCCTTCACGACCTCCGACCGAGTCGCTCCGGACTCGCGCCCGGCCTTTCACGAAGCCGCTGCTGTGGTAGATAATCGGGGGTTCTATAATGTTGCTGTGTTTGCGTACTGGCCGAGCAAGACCGCGTACGAGGAGTGGTCTACTGAGAGCGGTTTCCGGACGTGGTGGAGTGAGGCGAAGCCCGGGGACCAGCCGCGGCATGGATGGTTCTTGGAGGTGTTTCTTCCGACGGCCGACCGGTTCGAGACTGTGTTCTCGACGGCCGTGCCGGAGGGTGCGGCACATATGAGAGACAGCGTCAGTGGACCCATCAAGGAACACGTCTACTGGGGGAGCATGAGAGATCGCCTGCCCGTATCCCAGACAGACGAACTTCTCGGAGATCCGGAAGAAGAAAGCAAGCAGAAGGCCAACGGATCAACGTCACAAAACGGTGAAACCCATCTGCCGGAGAGGGTCCGCGTACAAGGCAAGAAGAACCTCACCGTCATCCGCTCCGGACAGGACTGGTCCGCAGCGCTCCCCGAAGAGCGGCAAATCTACCTCGATGCGATGCAGCCGCCGCTGACCAGGGGCATGGAATACCTCCGCGACCACGGCGACGAGGTTGGCTGCTTCAGCTGCCGCTTCATGGAGATCGTCGACCCCGTGACGGCCAAGGGCGGGCATGATCGGACTTTCGGGCTGGCGTACTTTGACAACCTCGCCTCGCTGGAGCGCTGGAGTAAAGAGCACAGAACGCACCTGGCCATCTTTGGCGAGTTCGCAAAGTATGCCAAGAGGTTGGGGGATCAGATGTCCTTGGCATTGTTCCATGAGGTTCTGGTTCTGGAGCCTGAGCAGCAGGTCTTCGAGTACATTGGGTGTCATGATAGGACGGGGATGCTGAGTTCTTTGCAATGATTGGTTATAATTAAATGAGTACTTCATTGGACACGTTCTGTTTTCAACGTGGGGGAGTGATGGACGTTTTTTCCTTGGCTAGCACTCGCCTTCTGTCCCTGATTTCCTTGGTCATGAAGGTGGTACGCAGTCAGTCAATGTGTCCAATCGCAAAACTACCTTACATCGTTACCCAAACGCTCCCGCCCGTTTCCAAACTCTCGATATATCAACTGGCTCATAGTGAACCAAAGAACACATTCCTCAACTAAGTATCCTTCACTGGGTCGGCGATAAAGCCATTATCAACCCACGCAGTACCATCAATACCATACACTGTCACCCTACATTCGCCCGAAGTCATGCCATTCATCCTATTCGTATTCGTACAGAAGTAGATAAGCTTAGTCAAGGCCTCGCCCAATCGTGGAAATGTTCCTTGTCTGATATTTGCCCTCTGCGCGGGGCCTATTCGGTGGCCGATGCAGCACTTGCCTTTCTCGTGGTCAAGGCAGTACCGACGCGGCTTCTTCTTTGTCGTGTAGCGTGCCAGAGCAGGCTGAACTTCCCATAGGAGGATCTTGCATACTTCGACCGGTGCGAGATTCGACTCGTCGCACCTGTAAGGTCTTTTGACATCGTCGAAGTCTGCTTGTTCTGGCGAAATGCCTGGCTCGAGCTCTTGTCGGCGTCCTATGTGGGAAACCGCGGTGTCTTTCTCGAGGCTTGCGTCATCTTCGGTGGTTGGCGTGATGTAAATGAATTGGGCTTCAGCGTCGTCGGATTCCTGGTCCCAAATGGTGAATTTGCCCTGCTCTTTGGACCATTCTTCTGTGAGAGCCCAGCGTGAGTCCATTTTCTTTCCTCGACGAGAGTCTCACTTGGCAGCTGTGACGTGAATATTTATCTGGTGTGGCTGATCTACCTCTTGTAAGCTTCTCTTCCTACGGCCACATCTACATTTCTTGCACCGCATACTGGAGAATGAGTCCAATATTGTATGAGAATTTGTATGTACTCACCCTGTATTGATATTCCGTGATGGGTAATGTTGATGTATACGGAACAGATGAATGTGAAATTCGATGGAGAAGGAAAGTGTGGGAAACCCAGTGGTCAGCACCTTGATAGCGAAGTCAGTGCCGTCTTGTCCCAACGCTTCAGGCCGAAGCTTCGATCAAACATTAGCCCACCTTATGTGGCCTACAAGGTTGCGGTTCAACACGACGCCACGTCCCATGTTGACGTATGTCCACTTAGGCAAGTTGCTCAGGCCTACCAAGATGCTTCGGAATTTCTCCTTATTCATATCAGCTACTTAACCGGATTATTCGTGCGCCTGCAATCCATGGAAAGCCATACTTTCCGTGGTGTGTATCCTATCTCTGTATTTGGTATCACATGGCTTTCACCTTCCACAGAAGCACTTCTTCGCAATGTCTCTTTCTTGCCAACGATGTGGATGAATCTCGTTTACAAAAAATAATGGCAATTTCGTCGGTCCTCGTAGATGATAGTACTACTTAATACCTTCACATTCATGTAGCCTAGGCACAGCCTGCATGTAAGTCTACATCAGGATCGTATTCGGGATTCCAAATCCTGACTATCCTAGCTACAGATTCAATCGAGGACTCTGCCAAGTGGCCTTAGAGTGATTTTGCGCTACTTGTCATGAGGTAGTTTGAGAAAAAGGTAATTATATGGACTGGGCTCTGTCACAATATTTGTTTTTACCGTTGACGAGTTATTTGATCTCGTTTGTATCTATCAGCCGCGAAATACTCTTTTGCACAGGAAAGTCGGTTTTAGATGCTAGTAGTAGTTCATTCTACTTCGACGGCTCTTCTTATTGTCTCTATTCATCCTTGCTCTCAAAATGAGACTCTCTGTCGGCAGAATTGAGTGAAGCTACACCCGCTTAAGATGGCTTGTACCCATTTCACTCCCCGAGCAGACATGACCACCGACGATTCACTGTCGTCCACCTGTAAAGAGATAAGGTATCAACAGAAAGTCATTCAGAAAATTTCCTCAGCAATCGGGGGCAGGAAGTTGAAAGCGATGTTGAGCCTCCCTCCGGCTGGCCCCTCCTGAGAACTAGCGCCAGTCTCAGATTGCCCATGTCTTGCATGGCCGCCTACACTCTTGCAGTAGTTCTTGGCATTCATGGTTTCCACGAATTAATTCACGATCAGATATTAACCAGACTCCATTCGCATCCAGACGAGATCTCACATAAGCGGTCTAAGTCTTGTCCGAGTCTAGACTTTGCGTCGCCGGAGGAAGCCGCATCGGCAATCTGACCACGTGCTCGGACTAAACGCCTTTTGCTCTGTTCACTGGTACTGTCTCTGCCTAGGGCCAAGATAGTCGAGGATGAGAAACATTTCGTGAGTACGGACGAATCTTGGACCAAGCGCCATTCCAGATGCCGTGATCCAGGGCTCGACCAAGGAATTGAGGGAAAATGGGTGAGGTTCCCCGCCTCGGAGTCTTGGTAGAAACACAAACACGTTCGATGAGGCGTCAGCCAAGCCACACGAAGGTACACAACGGCCTCGCCGCCAAGTGTAAAAAAGCTGTAGAGAGTAAGGACTTAGCCACCAGTAGGGCACATCTCACCCAGCCGTGCCCAGCCGTGCCCAGGTTGACCTGTCCATCAGAACTAACGCATCCTGTAATTTTACGCCACCGTCCCATCTCTGCCCCGAGCTTGCGGGATATGATTGATAAAGAAAGGCTAATAATACGGGCAATTTACGGACAAAACAGCGATAATAGCGGTACCTTTAGAGGGGTTCACGCAAAGCTAGCGGTATAACGACGCAGAGTTTACCCTGTACTCGGGTCAATGCGTTGATTCTGCCCATCATTTCCGGCGCATCTCTAATACGGCGCCCAGAGAGTGTCCTGCGCGCCAAGCATCATGGAAAACGCGGCATCAAGGGTTCAGAATCTGACGATAAAGCAGTGCTCCCTTACCTTTACTTTTTGCTTAGCATGTCTTGGCTCCGGCGGTTACAACGTTCTACCAGTCATGCATCTCGAGGTTCTCGTCCTTCCCTCCTCGGAGGATTTCTCGAGGCCGGTTACAATGCATACGGGAGGCGGAAATGAACCCCCTTCCCAAAGGTTATACAGGCCGACCAGGAGGATTTCCGCGCTTCGCCCCGCAGTTCGCTGTCGAGTAATAGAGTATAAAGCTTGACGAGGCCCTCACGGTAAATAGGTTACGATCGGAGGTCTATCGCAAATCGCAGCTAGTCTCTCTAGATCCCGCTATCATAATGATCACGACAGTATTCCTTGGCGCGCTGCTCATGGCGTCTGATGTCCTCGCATGTGCGGGACACCAGAACCACTATGCCATGGCAGACAGGAAGCGTGCAGAGATGGCTCCGTTGCCGGCTTCGGACTGGGCCTATGAGGCCTCGTTCAATTGGGGCCGCCTCAATCCAAGTAAGTTAAAGTTGCATTCGTGCCAAATGATCGTCCTTGATGGTCTGGACTGTACAGGTACTGACGCCGGCACTCAGACTACACCTTGTGCCAGACCGGCACGCAGCAATCGCCCATTGCGCTCAGCCTCAACAACGGACTGGCGCTGAACCACATCCTCCGGTTCAACTATCCCAACCACACGGCGGGCAACTTTTACAATTGGGGCTACGGCCCCGCCTTCACCGTTACGCACCCGGAGGGCGTCTACACCGGCAACCCGTCCTTCACCTACGACGACATGAAGCTCTACCTTAAGGGCTGGCACATCCACTCGCCCGCCGACCACTCGGTTAACGGCGACAGGTCTAAGGCGGAGCTGCACCTCGTCCACGTGGATGAGGAGGGCCACGAGAAGGCCGTACTAGCGATCCGGTTGGACCCCGGCAACGCCAACAACACCTTCTTCAACCAGCTGCCGCCCATGATCGGCTTCAACGACGTCGGCGTCCAGCAGGAGATCGAGATTGACCACATGCCGGCGTTGAACAGCGTGCTGCAGTTCAACGAGTTCTGGACCTACCGCGGCAGCTTGACGAGTCCGCCCTGCCATGAGGGCATCCGCTGGTTCGTTGCGCGTCAGGTCATGTTTCTGGGCGTCGACCAGATGAGGGCCATTCTGGGCGCGAGCACATACAGCGCAAGGGCTGAGCAAGAAGTTTGGCAACATCGCATCAACGAGTGAAAGTGCTACGAAATTCACGATGTGAAATCTGTAGAGAGGGGCTTGAGCTTGGCTGCACTGGTGTGTGTGCCGAGGAGCTTGGAGAGCAGGACGCGGGAGTTGTGTGTGTGGCTGAGACCTCCATGTCGGCGCTTCGGCCGGGGGTAACAGCTTGAGAGGCGGTCACGGATGCGCCGGCGAGATATTATGACGCCTTTGATGAGTCGGCCGACCTCTTCTTTATTTTTTATCAAGTTTCTTTGGACCAGCATTTGATACCATTTAGATCTCTTATTATCTCACCATCACTTGTCACAAGACACTTGTTCGTTTTCGTTCCACGGACACGACGAGGTTAAATTGAGCTTAATTGCCTTTCCCCTGTGCTGGGTTTGATCCACCACTTTAGCGGACATGAGCGGACAGCTCTGCCCCTTGATGGCCCACCTGTGCCCTGTCAATCTTCTCTTTGGGGATTTGGGGTTGAGATTGACCCCCTCAAAAAGGCGCGTCATAAGGGTCCTCGTCTGCCGGTCATGAGTCGCGGATTCATTTTAGTGCCCTAGAAGCAGGGCGATACCATGCCAGGAGGGCGGGTCACTGACCCAAATATACCGAATATAGTTAGGAAACACGGCGGTCTGCCAAACTGTAGGAGTTCTACGATTAGGGCTCAAAGCCTGAAAGAGATCGATTTGCCGGTCGCTGAGATATTCTAGGAGACACCAGTGCCAGTAGTGAGTGTTAGAGATAGAAAGAACGAAGAGAACCACGACAATGTGAAAACTGTACAGCTTCAACAAGAGCTATGATCTTGCCGATTAGATCAAGTTGCTCTCGGAGTTCCCTATGTCTTGCCGTTGACCCAGGCCCGCCCCTCATCTGGTCAGGCCCACGACCTCAACGCCAAGAATGTTTCTGGATGCTTTTTCCTAGGCCCAGCCTCAGTCACCCCATTTCCCATAGCCCTGGTACGTCACGGTGGCGTGTCTCTTAATATCTCGTCCATCCAGAATCTGCTCTCCATCTGATCAAGCATATGATTCACTAAGCTTGCGTAAACTGACCAAAATGATTTGTTACCGTTGCCATGGCCGGGATCAGCTTCGTAACCTTACTCGACTACGGCTGGAGACCCCGCTCCAGTACCGGCAGAGCTGCCAACCCAGCTAGCAACCGGTGCAATCGAAGTAAGAAAAAGTCAAAAGAAACCTTGGTAGCGAAGCTCCAATCAGGATACAACCTAAACCATCCACATCAAATCTCCCCCAAGAACCACACTGCCGGCTCTCACATCCCAAAGACTCGTCCGCTCAACAAGCAGTAGGGCGAACGCGGATTAACCCATCTTGTTTCATCTAAAAGACGATCCCGATCCAATTGGATGAACCCGAGAGAAACAACGTCTCCCCACATGTTGGGTAACTTGGTGTCTTGGTTTCTTGTTGATCACCTACAACACAGCCCTGTTCAGCGCAATCACCGTGGCTGAGATCCCAGGCCGGACCATTCTTGGCCCATTGGGACGAACCGTCGCTGTTGGTCCGCTGATGCTTGGCAGCTGCACCTCTATATAATTAGCAGTGGCCGAGCGATGATAGTCCCCATCCGGCGGTGGATTACAAGGCAGTATGGATGGTGGAGTTGCGATAGTGCAGACTTTTGCAGTAGGGCACAGCGAAAATCACGGAATGTGACGGGTGTTGTTGACGTAGTGTATTTGTTGGACAGATTGCCGGGGTTCCAATGGCCGCGTAGTCCCGTTTCTTGATCACGTTGTCTCTGGGTCAATCCGTCGACGGCGGAATATCTCTTGCCTAGATCTAGACACAAATGCCCTCCGTCCCGCACTTCCCCAGACCGCGTGGACGCATGGGCTCTTGATTTTGGAAACCCATCTGATAATCAGACTCCTAGCGTCCGCCCCGATGCGTTCCGAACTCGCTTCCGCCCTCGGTCTCTTGGCCGGCCTGCTTACGGCTGCCGAACCGGCATCGGCTCGGCCGGACATCTACGCTCGCTCACAACAGATCCGACGTCAAAATTCAGAGTGCGCTGAGGACCTGGCCGACGTCCTGGATAATGCGCCAACAACGTCAATGTCATGGGGAGCTACGGCTTGCGATTATACGTCTACACTCTCTGGCTTAGAACTCTCCGTCACCTATGCCTCATTCAGGAGTCGAATGTCTTCTTGGTACAGCGACGATCTCGACGACATCACCAAGCTTGAAGCCAGCTGTACGCAGTACAGCTCTATCTTTAATCAGATCCGGAACTGTTACGTGACCGGAGCCATCCCGGCCGCCGCCACATCTACATCAACAACACCATCTTCAACCGTGGTTACTACCACGAGCACTGGGTCTGGAGGCATCACTACGGCGACTGTGACAACTACATCGACACCTGACAGTGGAAGCGGCATGGACGATGGCGCGAAAGCTGGACTTGCGATTGGTATCATTCTTGCCGTCCTTCTTCTGATGTTCACCGGGTACAAGTTCTTCATGAAATATCGTCAAAAGAAGTTAGCCGATGCCGCAGCAATATCATCGAATGCAAACATTGGACCGGAGATGGGATCCGCAGCTGCGGGAGGAGCGTTAGGTGCCGCTGCTCTGGGCAGTACCAAGTCACGACCAGAGCAAAGCGAGGTGTATGCATACAAATCGGAACTGAGCGGAGAGTCGAGGCCAATGTCCGAACTCGATCCGCGACCGATATCCGAGCTCGACCCAGCAGCAGTCGTTGCGGCCAGTGGGGTCACCGGCGTCCATCGACATGTCGCGGAGCTGGACCCTGATCCCCCGACCCAGCTGAGTGAGCTGCCAGCTGACAACTACGACCCAACCGCCACGACGAATTCGCCTCCCCCGGCATACGTCTCTCCGGTTACTGATACGGGTACTCGAAATACGCTCTACTCGGTGGTCTCACCAGTGTCATCAGACTTGAGTACGATGCGATCGTCAGGATTAGGCATATCTACAATTTCAGAAGCAGATGTCTCGCAGGGCGCCGATAGTAGTGTTACAGGAGTGGAAAAAATGCCAACAACGCAGAACGAGACAGTGCAACAGGGATGGGGCAGAGGATGGATGCAAAGGGAATGAAACATTCACCATGGCCCTTCTAGTGAAGTGAATGGTACATCATATTGGCCATAAAAGCGAGAGCATAGACAGCTTTCACACGCATGAGCTGTGCGATGAGCAGGAAAAAGCCAATCGGTGGTGGTTCAGTCAGGTTTCCCAAAGTCATCGAATTTCTTGACATTGCTATCCTTGATGCAGCCTATCTCGACTGTCTCCTATTAGATACCCTCTTACTACAATACAGAAAATTCATTCTTGTTTCAAATCCGGGTTATCATCGCCAAGCCATACAGCTGCTCGAGGATCTTACTGGAAAGCTTTTGTGTCAAATATGAAACATTATGTTGTCATCAGCACTTCTCTCGTGACAAAGGATGCTCCTGCAACTTTGCAATCGCATCAGCGATATTCTTTCCCACCTCCGCTCCCTCCTTGATGAATGTCACCCAATATTCTTTCTCGTGTTCCAGGCGGACACTACCTGAGCGGATATACTCGAGGAGGGATCTCTCCCATTTTTCACGTAAGCTGCTTCTCGCCAGAATTGGATTCATCCATTCGGTAGACTCTCGGTCTGGATTGAGATACACAAGCGCTCCCAACAAGGACCTCCGTGTTCCCAGATTCGCCCGAACGCACTTGAACTTCACTCGGCACTGATGTTTGAGCCAGTCTGAGGCAGCATCCTCGGATGAGTACAGGTACGTCACTGATAGGGAGCAGAATGCGGTACAAAACGTGACGACGGCGGCATCCCAGCCTTGAAGTGTAGAGGCGATGATAATTATACACCATTGTGCCATGATTGTGAATCGAAGCATCCAGCGAAAGAGGTTTGGCCGTCTGGGGAATACCTTACGCTGAAGTGGCCTATTCAGAAGAGCATTGACAGAGTTTCTCGATCCAATGAAAGCGTTCCAGTCCTGACCATTGAGACTACTGGCAGACACAATGAGCCTCTTCGATATGTTTCCGTTGTATCTGCCAGGTTTAAGGCTGCGAGGCGCGGTTCCAAACAGTTGGCCGATAAAGTGTCCTGATGCCGGCATGAGAAGCAAGTATATCATCCCATAAAACGTGCCCGAAAGTAGCGAACAGATAATACCCGCTGCCCATAAGATCCACCCAGACAAGCTGACCAGAGCATAATGTAAAGAGACTGGGCCCCATACTATGTCGATGAGACGACGGATCGGGCCGTACGGACCATCGGATGTTTCATCTTCCACAACATACACGTAGAGCTTTTGCTGCCGAGTTCGATCTCCAAGGGCCACAAAGCTATTTTCAACCTTGACGTCGACTTTTTGACTCCTTAAGAATAGCCTCGTTGTTGCGGCTGCTGCACTAGGGTAGTGATCTCCAAACTTTGTGTCCATGCAGTGGAGTGTATGCACTGCACCTGGTCGATCGAGACAGCATGCGTTTGTGGTATCATCTGTGGAGAGTAAAAGGCGAGCGCCTTTTGGCGATATTGGCCAACACCATGCGGGCGTAAGCCCTGATAGTTCAAATACATGGAGCTTGGCGGCTTCCTCGATGAATTCGATGAGGGCCGTAAGAGGAAGGATCCCGACAAGTTGCTGCGCCCAAGGAGGCGAATTTGGTAGCTCGATAGCCAGATTCATAATCAAAGTTGTCGATGAGGATTAGTGTTATAGTCTTTGCTGATTGGGCTCACTCGTCTCGCGACTTGACAAATAAGATCATGTTGCTAGGCAGCGCTGCTCAAAATTGTCAACTTCTGTGCTTGGACGCTGATGAGCCTACAGACGATAGAGTTTGTCAATGTTGCATTGGTATTGTTGGTTTCGTGTCTACGGTGACAAAGTCAGGCTTTAACTAGAATCAATTATGTACAATACGGCTTATGGCCCGAGCATCATGGGTCCACGAGGCGGCTTCCGCGAGACAGGTGGTACGTATAGTGAGTTGGGCTTCTACCGTCTCTTCCTTGGGTAGCTGTGCAGGTTGTGGTATCGGTCCCGCGCATGACCGTACCAACCTTTGCATAGGCACTTGCATTTACATGCGATCTGAAGAGAGGCTGTGCTCAATGGCACATTCAGAAATAAATCAGGAAAAGTGCAGTGCGGCACGGGCAATATGAACCGGTGGTTTGTCAAGGCGAAGACCGAGCATTGGCAGCGGCAAAGGCAAGACAATCCAGGACCTCGACGTTGGTAGACCTATCATCTGGTTCGCATATGTGCGCAGCTGTTGGGAATCAGCCTGCAGAGGGGCGCAGTCTCAAACCCAGAAGCTAATCAACATGAACTGTTAGGAGATGCTCATGTACTGTAAGCGAGTCAAATGAACTTCTGAAATTCGTGATGCAGAATTAATTGATTCTTGTATAGGTCCAGTTCACCCGGTTTCACCCCGGTCAAGTAGCCAAACCCCAATATCTCCTTTTCCCTTTGATCCCGGACTATTGCAAGATGCTGATAGGTACGAAGCAGTGTGGTCACTGTATTCGAAAAAACTGATGCCAACATAGGCGACTTTGAATGCAGTTGGCTTTGCAGCAGTACAGTGCGAATTTTGGGAACGCCATTGGCTCTGTCTCCTATACGTTCAATATGACTCCCTGCCAAAATTGGGCCAGTCACCATCCTCGCCCCTACCAGGTCGGGTGACCTCGGAACACCGTCATCCTATCTCAAGTTTGCCTCCAGCCGCCGCAGTGCGTATGGGCGAGGGTCTCCATATATTTCAGTTCCTACCAGAGTACGACACATCTGCAAACTTGTTTCCAAGGCTCGTGTAGTGCCTCCGCCGCACTTTTGAGTACGACATCATGTCATCGAACGATCGCAACATGTGGCCGACTGGCCCAGCAGGCCCCATACCCGGTACTGCCGAGTACCTCAATTGTCTTGTCGACAGCACCGGGAAGTGCAAATGTCTTTCCAGTCGCCCGACGGCAGGGGATGACCCCAAGCTACCGAGATTTTTGAGCTTCTTCACAGAGATGGCTGTACAGGAAGCACGGGAATATAGCCTCGTGCCTGAACACCCGATGTTTGAGCGAGAGATAAATGCTTCTGAGACAGGACCATTTCGGCCTCCCATGAGCCGGTTGGACACCAGAAACATATGCATGGACTGCTACAAGAAAGCAGCCCCCGAGGGCTTCACAACATGGTCGCTTTCATACGAAAAGCGAACTTTTCAATATGGTACATTTCCACCTCAAATTACAGCTGGAAGCCCCATCGATGCCGACAGTTACTTGGGCGAAAGATCGATAAACTTCCCATCCTTCGATGCTCGGGTGATCTTCAGAAAAATGGCCCATGACGGGCGCCCTATCTATATCGACCGTCTACATGGAGAGACGAAGTGGATTCCAAACCTTACTGACAAGGTCGAGAGGGAAAGGCAAAATGCGGCAATCAACAGAGAAAACGGCGCAGCTTACATGAGTGCTACGAGAATCTACAGAGCTGACGGGGACTTTGGTGCCGGGCAAAACACTACGGCAGAGCATCGAGTTGGCTACGGGCGGCTGGCAGTGGTGAGACCTGACTGTCGTCTTGCAATGCCGAGGGAAGACTCACCCCAGAAAACCCCCTCGATCCCTGCTACGGAGATGGGGGAACCTTCCGAGGACGAAGAAGAAGCTAGCCAGCAGATTACTGCTTCCAGACCTATCCGACGCGATATCCCCCGCGAGTGGCTTCCTCCCGGTCCGTACGCGGTTTACACGTACTACATGGAAAATGCTCATGGACAATGGCCTGAGAAGCCGCCAGTCAGGCGACTCTCGATATCTCGCGTTGACAAAATCGAGACAGATATGACTGGACTTATCAATCCAACCGCGCCGAGTCAAGAAGAATTAGCGCGCTTTGCCAGAGAGAAGGAATCAAGGAAACGATGGGACGAAAGGGAAAAGTATCTCAGTCGTCATGACCGCATCCGGATCGGCGATGCTTTGCTAATAGCCTACGGTTATCCTAAAGACAAGATCCCCAACATTCCAACCGAGGCCTACGAAGACATGATGCGCATCTCGGATGACAATGACCGAGGTCCAGGCGTCTGGGAGTTGCGTGACTCTTTCACAGGAACAGGAACGCCAGGCGGTTTCTTCTACGAAAACATCAGCAGACAAGATCTAGTGAAACATCACTATCCTTCTCGGAGGCCAGGTTTAGGCTTGTCGAGTCCACCTAAAAGGACTTTTCAAGTAAGTGATGAGGAGGTTTACCTGCAGTATGGCGATTGGAGTGAGGATGCTAGGTTCAAAGTAAACATATACTCTATCGAAATCACGAGACCTCAGAAGGATGAGACTGATGAAAGTGGGATCTGAGAAGATCATGGCGGTGCCTGAGAATTAGGAGCATTGTGTGGCATAACTTCAAGAAGTGTACTTGGTCCATCGTCATCCATTGATATGAAGAGTGCAGTTGATTGAATAACCCCTGTTCTGATTTTTGTCTTCTTCATTTTTGAGTCTCCGCGTTCTTTCATCCGAGCTCTTCTGAAAGCTCGCGTCACTCGGTGGTATCGTTAGCCTACTAGGTTGCAACCGTGAACAGGCTATGCAGAACTTTGGAATTCGGACACAGGCAATCACTTCCTTGTCGACCTTTTAATCCTTCCAAGTCTGAACAGGTGACCGACCCAGAACCCAATACTCTGACTTCAAAAATACAATCCCCTGGAAACTCCGTTTCTAGAACCTGCTCATATACTACTTCTAGGGCTATGGGGCACTCGTGGAGGACGGTGTTGATGTCGCACAGACGGGTGACGTGATCGTAGTTGGTGTCGTTGCGTGGACGTAGAGAACCTTCTGGATCTCCGGGCCGATCCCACCCCACCAAGGCGCCGGCTCCACGGTAGTGGTGACGTGGTTGCAGCCGTGGCAGTCTGTAGGCTTTCCAATTGTAACTGTCTGGTTGTAGATTGTGATGGTGCTCGTTGGCTGGTAGTCGCCAGTGAAGCCGGGATCAAGAACCGTTATCGTTGTTGTGCATTCGCTTTGAGTTGCGGTGGGTTCGAGTGAGCCAGCAGCAGCAATACCGGCGAATGCCAGAAGCACAGAGTGAAGTAGAGATAACATGTTTGGTTATTTGATAGATAGAATGATGGAAGTTGAATGCTGATTGCGACGGAAGTATATCGATACAACAGCTTGGCAAACAGTCTTTATATCTTGAAGCGGGGTCTAGAGTCCGCAAGACTTGCCCGGAACCCGTGGAGCTGAGATTCCCTGTGACTCGCTCGAACATCGGATGAACGGCACGCTAGATGAAAGCTACGAACCCATCGAGAGCTATTCGTGCTGGTTTCTAGCATTCTGAGAAGACTCTCAATATCGTAGAGTTAATGAATGTGGCTCGTGCTTCAACTCCACGGATCATCACTGGGCACTTTGAGCATGATGTTAATAAAACGAATCATAATAACCCCGTATAATCGGCGACTTCACTAGTCTTTTCCCCGTCCCCGAAGATCTTTAATGTGGAGGCTCAACTATTGCAGCTTGTCAAGCCTTAGCAACTCATCTGAAAGTCTTGGATATCCCCTGTATTCCAGCTCGCGATCAGCCCCTTTTGAAAAGCTTGTTTACTGGCGGCCTTCAGGGTCCGAAACTTCCGCTAATGTTTCCTTGCAACTGATGATCCGACCGAGTAGCTGAAAGCCAGAAAAGGGGCGAACGAACCTTCATCGATGCGATTGTCATGCGCAAATAGGCGCACTGGTGAAACTTCTCACTTGAAAGCAGGACTTCGCGGGATTCCAACCCCTTTGTTAGGAGGAGCCCGACGCGTAGCCCTCTTCGGAGGTCAAGGCTTCATGCTGTTCTGCAGAAGAGCTTGTCGTCTTGCCCAGGAAGATATGCAGCGAGCCAGAGGGAGTGGACTAGGAAGCATGAACGAGAACTAATACTTACTAGCACTGATCTCAGTTTCTCACAGATGTGGTTCTGTCTCTTCAATAGCCAATTGATGGCTGCCATCAGCAACCAAATTTTAGCAACGATATCTCTACCATCACCCAAGCATGACGTTGTCTATTGTGGGCACAGCGAAACCGAGCAACTGTCTGCTCAGCTGATGTACCCTCGAAATCGACCCAATCGTCCGGAACTAAGCGCACCCAAACTGGGGCTGCAGCGATGAAGACTGATTTATCCTGTACGATCTTTCTGCATTTCTCGTTGTAGGTCAGACTCTGTTGTCGAGATTGTGGCCCAAGCCATGAAAACTCACATCTAACGACTGTCCAAGAGAAGAGCTTAATAACACTGATCAACGACATTACCACATGCGACTAGTATCTTGAATTCCTCAAGTCGTAGCCTGAAATGCAGACAAGTGCATGGATGCTAGAGCCGTAGCGATGCCGACCCAGCCTCGATATTGCTTGTCGATCTCGCATGTTTGAGATGTTGTTCAAGGCGCCAACTGTTGACCAGCTAGCTGCTGAGGATCTAACCCATGAAGCAGAACGGACTACCTCTCCTTGTATGGCCTCAATAGAGCAATATCCTGAACCACATTGATGATTGTACGTATGTCAATGCAAGAGCTGAGTTGGCGAAAGCCAATAGCCTCGTGTCTCTCCGGTCTCTTCTCGGGCGAGGTGGCTGTTTCCTATCGATAACGTTGCCGATCTTCCAACTCGTGCATATGACGAAGGCCGAGCGCGCATGAGCTTCCGAATAATCGTAATTGCGTGGCGTGATGTGTTTGCTGGATGTGAACACTCAATGCAGATAGTTTCCAGCTGCTTGTTCTTTGACTACTATGACATCTGCGTGGAGCTCGGCGGGGGATCTGTACCTGAGTCACCGAAAATCACTACAAAATAGTCAGTCGAGTTTCAAGAACTTGTTGTAGCACCACGTTTGCAATAGAACATAGTGGGTGTCGAGTTTAGTTGAAGGGCAAAAAACATGCGATTTCATACCACAGAAATAACGTGCTCCCAGCGATGTCAGACAAGTCTCACTTCATTGGCTCTGCCTCATCGCCAAGACCATTGCTGATTCAACAACAGCGCCGGTGTCATTCTTGCAAATGCCGAGCGAAAAAAAAGGGTTGACTTGAACTTGGTAGGGAGAAGAAGAAAAAAGCACAAAAAGCATCTTACTTAGCTTTAGACGATATTCCGTCGGATGTGAGGCTTTCCGGAAGATGCCCAGCAATTGATTCCTGATAGGGCGCCCAAAGCGGGCTGTGTTCTGGCGCGGGTGGGATGGAAAAGATCGTCAAAACTGCCAGCGGAGTATTGATTTTCAAATGTCCGTAGTAGCAAGCCGCGAAAGCCAAGTGTTTCCCACGTCAGATTCTCTATTGGGCTGCATTGGCAAACGATCCGGCGCGTCGCGGTGCGCATATTTGGGGGAGAGGGCCAAGCAACCGCCAAGGAGCTTGCCTCGAAATATTGACGCTACCGGACGAACCTAAACAAGACATAAACTCTCCCACTTGGTTGACTTGTGGACGGCAAGTCGCGCTTCCGCTGCCGAGTCCCAAGTGATCGGCGGCGTCATAACCGTGCTTCTGGTATTCGATGTTCCCCGGATTAGGAAAGTGTGCCAAGGAGCCCCCAACTCTTCGACGATTTGCTGCGCCGCGGCGACTACGGGAGAACGGGAGGCAAACACCGCAATCTCAATTCCCTTGGCCCATTCATCACGACAGCCCAGACCGCGGTAATGGCGCCGGTGTACAGCGCTTGATCGTTCCTCCGGTTCTTGGCTGAGCGAACACATCACCAGGCCGTAGCAGTGATGCAAGTGAGTGTAGAGGCGCTGTGGAATTGAGGGGAAATGACCGTACTTGCCGAAGATGCACCTGAGTTGTAGCTCGTAGCTGGATATCGAGGTTTACTACATATACAGAGATGAAAGTTCCCTCATTATTACCAAGTTCCGATCTGTATCACATCATTTCATCTTCATCCACCTCTTCTAGTATCTATCGATCCCAACTGTACATTCATCCCCAGTCACTCACTATCTCCAATACCATCACAATGAAGTTCGCTATCATCCCCCTGGCTTTGGCTACTGCTGCCTCCGCCGCTCCCATCGTCGAGGAGATCAAGCACGCTGTCGGCTGGACCAAGAAGGGAGGTAAGGGCAGCTGGGGCTCTTCTGGCCCCTTTCACTTCACCTCGACCTACGACGTGATCGCCACACCTGACCAGGTCGTCGATAACAACAACACCTTCACTGGTGGACTGGCCGGAGCCATTGGCTACTTCAACTACGGCATCAACTCCAAGGAGAATGTCATCTGCTACAACATCACCCTGGTCAACTTCCAGGGCGAGTACCAGTCCCCCGCCCGCACGGCAACCCACATCCACCAGGCGGAGAAGGGCAAGGCTGGCCCCCCTCGGTAAGCACATGTACAAATCGCTTGATAGAATCAGAATACTAACTCAACCTCACCAGCATTGCCTTCCCTAACCCGGTCGCCGTCGAGGGATACCAGAACGTCCGCCGCAGCGTCGGCTGCTTGACCGGCCCCTTCGTCACCGGTGTCAACGCCACCGGTGTCGACACCGGCTCAGGCTTCAAGGTCAGCCAGATTGAGGAGAACCCCGAGGGATTCTTCACCGATGTTCACTCAAGCCTTGCCGTACCCGGTGCTGTCCGCGGCCAGCTTGGCGACGACTATAAGAAGGACTGCCCCGAGGACAAGAACTAAAAGACTTTACGGAGGTGCAGGGGCTGAAGGGTGTTGATACCATGTCAGCTTTATTATACATTGTGCTGGCGATGGCGGTGTTGTACTTGGTGTAAAAGGGTGTTAATCCCATACTACGATCTATTCCGTAATTTTAATACTACATTACTCAGGCTTTTCTACATAAGTTTTCGCAGACCGGGATTTCACAGGGCCTGGGTCTATGTGACAAAATTAATTGGGTAAAGACGACTGGGCGATGAGATGAACGATAGAGTGCATGGTCGATCGATAGTTGATCATGCTAGATTTGGACGGTTTCCAGTCTCGCTGTCAAACTGTGGCTCTACACTATTCCTTTAGACACTGTCTCCCGCTGGATAAATAACTATTCGGTGTGAGCCTTCTTTTGGTGAAAGACCAATTATTATTCAAGGTGACTCGACACAATATCCGACACAAACTCAGACCAAGGTTCACATCAATCACTATACAATGTTATTACTACCCATCACATCTCGCGCTCCTCGATTCTTCAATTCTTCTTGTCACTGCACCAAATATTCCTCGTCTACACCTGAGCAAGCAAAGTTCATTGTGAAGCGCCTATGTCTTATTCCGACCGCTTACTTTGCGCTATTTCGAAACGGCCACGGTAGATATCAATATGCTTGACACGTGCCGCGGTGCTGTGAGACTGGAATGAATAACAATTTTACAAGCCAAGTTTGAGAAGTGAAGAGTCTATTGGAATCTAGGCCTCAGGGACTATGCTAGACAAGGATTGATGTATGTCTCACCTTAATTCAGGAGACAAGCAGGTGACCAAGGGGCCACCACGTCCATGGGATTGGGGTGACAGGGTCATCAACGATTGAGTATGATGGCGTGATTTTAGGAAAATGTTCACAGTCAACTATTTCATATCACACATATCACACATCGGTACAAGTTCGTCAACAAAAGTAGCTCGCTTCAAATCGGTAATGAATCAACAGGTTCATTGGGCTCGTGTAGGACAATTATCACTGATACTGTAAGTCGAATCCTGTCAATCAATCACATACGAGAAGTACCGTGGAGATTCATGCTCTCATAATGCGCTTCGTATCGTACAAACTTTTTGACCTCAGCCTAAAATGAGTTCGTGAATATGAGAATGCATGGTGTTGAGTTGACAAAATTCGCTTGATTTGTTGCCTGTTTTACAACCTTCCAGGAAGTCATACGCAATCTCTCGTCTCTTTTCCATCACAATCATCGCCCATCGCCCAAATGATGTTACAAACTTGTTACACGTTCCTTATCGATGACAGCTCAGAGTCCCAACAGACCTCCCCCACCCTTGCCACCACCACCACCAAGAAGGCCGCCGCCGCCACCATCCTTTCCGTCACCACCTCCACCAAGCACACCTCCGAGGAGGCCGCCGCTATTCTCCTGTCCACCGCCTCCTAGACCGCCGAGGACACCGCCGAGAAGGCCGCCAACACTGTGTCAACGTTAGTAGGGCAAGATTGATAGTAATTGAACAGGAATAGTGGCTTACCCATCGCCAACGCCGCCAACAACATCACCAACGCCGCCGAGGACATCACCCTTGCCAAGTCTACCGACGCCCTTGCCGAGACCTCCGGTGATACCAGTGACCGCGTCGCCGGCGCCCTTGCCGACTCCGCCGACGATGCCACCAACCGGTCCGCCGACTGTGGCACCAACACCTCCGAGCGTACCGCCGACAGTGTCACCCTGGAAACACGTTAATATCAAGGTATTCCACGTAACCATTCGAGTACTGGATGATGACGCACCAATCCCTTGCCAACACCTCCAACAGTATCTCCAACTCCACCAGTGACACCGCCAACGGTGCCCATCAAATCTCCACGGCCGAGAGCTCCAGTGGTGTCGCCCAGCGTCTTGTTCAAGCCGCCAGTAGCGGCGCCCAAAGTGTTGCCAACGCCGCTGGTGGCACCGCCAACAGTCTTACCAAGGCCGTCAGTGGCGCCCTGGACACCTTTGCCGAGGGGACCTCCAACGGTGCCACCGACCTGCTTCCCGAGGCCGCTGGTGACACCACCGACAGTTCTACCAAGGCCGTCGACGGTACCGCCAGCCGCTTTGCCGACGCCATCGACAACGCCACCGGCAGTCCGTCCGACTCCGCCAACGGTCCGGCCGGCAGTACCAACGACTCCACCGGCAGTCTTGCCAACGCCTCCGACGGTCTTACCGACGGTATCCGTGACCTGGCCCACAGGACCTCCGGCCTGGGCCTTCTTCGCTGCGCGACGAGCCTCAATTTCATTCGTGGGGGTGAGGGCGCTAGGGTGGTACTGCTTCTCCTTCTTCGGGGTGGCAGCCTTGGCCTTCCGGGCCTCGTGCTCTGCAGTCGGCACAAGGGCGCCAGGGGCGTACACCTTCTCCTTCTTCGCGACCTTGGCTGGGCTGCTGGTAGCAGCAGGGACGTTCCTGACAGCAGGTGCGGGAATAGGGGCGGCCTGCTTCTTGACGGGTGCGGCCTTGGGTACTGTGACGGGAGCTCTGGGCACAGCCTGTGGTGCCGCGGCGACTGCGGGCTTCTTCTTGGGTAGATTGTCTTCGTGAGTCCGTGCTGCTGCTGCTTCCTTCCTGGCCGCTTCCTTTGCGGCCGCGGCCTTGCGAGCTTGGATTCTCTTCACGATATCTGAGCCAGTGGTCTCTGTGTACTGGGTAGTCTTCTTCTCCTGCATCTTCTTGACAAGATCTGCGCCACTGCTGCCGCTGGCAGCCTTGCTAGCGGTGTGCGATGCTGACTTGGCCGTCTTTGAAGCATGGTCGGCTGTCTTGTGTGCGGATGATGAAGCGGTCTTGGATGCGTGATCCGCGGTTCTGTGAGCGGAGGATGTGACTGGTTTCGATGCAGACGATGCAGTCTTGGAAGCTGATGCTGCAGGCTTTGAGGCCGATGATGTGGGCTTGTGTGTGGAGGAAGAGACCTTCTTTGTTACCGGCGTCGTGGTAGCGTGGTCTTTGGTCGATACATTGTCCTTAGCGGCGGCTGTGGCTGAGGAGACCTTCTTTGGCGTCACTTGCGATTTCCGTTCGTCGACCTTAGCGGCCGTTGCCTTTTTGGCGGAGGAGACCTTGTGGGGAGTTGCGGCTGGTGGGACGTGTCGTGTTAGTGACGGATGCAACCTCACAACTCTTCGAGTTGGCCATCTACCTGGGTAAGGTGATTTGCAGGGCTGACTAACCTTCCACAGAAGCACTGTGGTTCTTTACTGATGATGGCATGATGGAATAATATGTGTTACTCTAGGAAAACTCTGTGTTTCGGGTTCACGATAGTCTGACGAGTTTTTGTTTTCACAGAGTGAGTTGCCTCGAGTTGGCTTGTTGAAGGCTGTTCTTTCTGGTGTGGCTGATGCTCTATATACACTGCGAAGCTCCGTAGCAGCTTCTGGGGATGACGTAGATGGAAGAGGATGAGGAGGGTGGTGTGAGCTGACGTGCGTCCACCGTCTGTGACGTCGAGTCTGGGGTTGTCCCGGGGGTTTGATAGGCCTAGATTGACCATCCATTATGCGAGACACCAATCGACCCCAGAAACACCCGCCACACTTCTGAGCACCACATGCACCGCCGACGCACGATGAGGGAGGGATAGCGAGGGAAACATAGCCAAACATGCAGCTTTTCTTTCTCGACTTTCTTCCCGAGTCCCCCAAATTGCCCTCCCCCAGTCACCGCTCGCAGTGGACAGCTGAGATGATGCTCGGTTATGACATACCCTTGGTTGGATTCCCTGCTTTCTGGACGCGGTTGATCGCATCGACACGAGCTAGAGGATGCGTGAACCGGACGAATCAGAGCCTCGAGACTGATAAACTCTCCCTCCCTTAGCCTGGACTGCGAAACATGGCTTTTGTGAGGAGATCAAGGAGCACGGTTGCGCTGCCTTGTCTCGAAGTGACGCCTACGAGCAGCCCGTCGGCGTGAGAGACGGGGAGTGAGGAGTTGCGTTGGTGCTTTGTTCTTTTCATCCGATTGATCCTACGCCCCTCCTACTGGTTGTGGCTTAGCTTACAGCAGCTCTTACTGGGATGTCATCGCGGCTCGCATGCTCGATATCCACAAGCGAGGTCTCGAGCGTTATCGTGTCGACATTGTGGATCGAGAATTGTGGTCTAGGACTTGTCAGTTGCGGAGTAAGACTGCTTGATATCAGCGGACAGAAATTCTGCTTAGTCTCGGTGAAGTCGGAGGGGAGAGGAGGACGTTTGAGTTTTTTTCTTCTGCATGGAGCGAGAGCCATGTTTGCCTCCTTGGATCCATTGTTCTTAGGGTGGCGGATTCGGCTGTTGGAGCTAGTGGTCTTGGTCTATCCCACACGATCGCGATTCAGCGCCCGTCTGGTGGCGACCGTTGACAATGAGGGGTTTGGATGAGGTGAGCGATTTCCTTTGAGGACAGGACGAACTCCTAATGATAATGGCGAGCTACATCAATGATCTCAATCACAGATCCGGATTGCTAGCACGCTGGTCTGAAATGCAAAATTCAGCTGTTGCCAACTGCCTTATTAGACCTGGATGTATGAATGTTTACTTTGCGACTCTTTCGTTTGGCCTGCATCCCGTCGCTGCTCTCCCAAATTATCCAGTAAGCGAAGAATATGCCTCTCACATAGAGCCACAACAAGGCAGATCTTTCAGCATACACGGGCTTCCTTCAAAGAATTTTCCTTACCTTTATTCCACTGTAGTTTCTTGGGCAGCTTGTCACGAGGAACATTTCCTTGCAGGCTTTCTTACTGAACAGTCTCTATCGGAACAAACGAAATTCTATTTCGTCCACGTCCTGCAAGAATGTACTCGAAGTCTGCTTCAAAAAGAACCCGTGCTCATTCAGAAGGCGAGCCGGGTACCACTTTCAAAGATTCTTTGACCTTGACCGAAGAACTACGCATACAAGGCATTGTTCATCCAATAAACCGCGAACATCCCAAAGACTGCTTTAGATGCTGCAAGTAAAGACGAAATCCATGGCAACTGTTCTTCATCATTGTCTTTTGTCAGCTCGTCTCACAGACTGAGCGTTATTGTAATGAATCCTATATAGAAAAGGAAGGTGCCGGCTACTTGCGAACTGAATGAAACAGATCACTATCAAGCACTTTACATCTACATAACACACAAAACAAACTCACAAACACACGACTTCAGTCCCAAGAAACCCATCCACTGTCCTCCGACCAAGCCTCGACACACTATCATGACGAACTCTCCCAACAAGCTGGACAACACAAGTAAAATCACACCAGCCATGTCCGCCCTAACTCTTAACATTCGTCGTACGCCTGGAAAATATATTCGACCTCGGAAGGGACTCTTCTGCCTCGGTCAGCTCCCAGTTGACATCCGCTACCTCATCTATAAGTTCATACTCGTCGAACCCAAGAGAAGGGACATTGAACACAAATCTGACTGCTTCTGGCATTCCGATCGTCTTAGACTACTAGAGCCCCCCGCTTTCCTGCTCAAAGACATCGTAATTTCAGAGGAGCCTCACCGGCTTATGTGGGATCTAGATGGTTATTACTGGCCTGGGAGTACCATGTGCCGCTGCGATCAGCGCAAGGGACTCGGGCTACTGTTGACCAACAGACAGGTGCACGCCGAAGCAGCGCCCCTCTTCTGGTCCCAAAACAACTTTAGTTTTCTCAGCGGCCACGAGGCCATCACGGCCCTGAACCATCTCGTCCGGCCAGAATATCGAGACCTCATCTCTTCCATCACTGTGTTGAGTGCTGACCAGCGCGGAACACCTTGCAATGTCCGGTTCGCCAGTGATACGACACAGGGATGTGGCCCGGTGCCATGGGACTCATTCTGGCTGACGATGATAAGGTGCCGAAACCTGAAGGCGATCGAGGTCCCTACTGTTGCTTTGGAAACCTGCCCCGATGGGTTCCATCAACTTGCGACAGAGAAACCCGCGCTGAATACAAACCTCGTCGACTTCATTCCATTTCGCAAGTGGGAGGATAATCTGTTTTCATACCCCGCCGGCACGCATATTGAAGAGTGTTATGATCATAAGCATTTCACTATTTACGCCGAGACTTCGTCCAGACTGCCAACTGTTCAGGAGTTGAGAAGCTCTGACGAGGAGCCTTGCATCGACATTTGGAAGACGCGCGCCAGAGAAAGCAAGAACCTCCTTCGTCGCACTCGCGAGGTCATCATAGAGACGTGCTTGCGCAATTTTGACGAGCAACATGTCTACCAATGGCGTCTCCGCCCCATCATTGACAGCAAGGAAACTAGATTCGTCCGCCTCGATTTGGGTGAGGGTAAATACTCCTCTGTCCAGTTCTACGGTCTTCCCGCATCCCTCAAAGAAGCACGGCAACTTGCCTGGAAAGAACACCTTGAGGACGAAGAATTCAAAAAGTTGAAAGGTATGTACCCCAGTCACCACGAATCGAAGATGTGGCACCGATGGTTCAGGGAAGTCGTAGAGGAGGAAGGGTTGACTGAGGAGGAGGGTGCCGAGCTGAGGCTTACTGGGTATTATTACACTGTGTCTGACGACGCTGAGACGGCTAACATCGAGCCGCCTCATACTCAGCCGAAAATCGACCTTTCTCACCTACGTGGTCCAACCAATCCCCGAAGGGCGAACAGGGGTATTCTCTGGTTTAAGAGAACAACCGCAAGTTATGATGCTGAGCAGAGGCGCAAGGAGAAGAAGAGAGATCTTGATATGATCTGCAGAGAGTCACTCGACGACGACGATGACGACTGGTATTAGTCCTCAGGTCTTTTGCCAGCTTTATGCATGCGAGAAGAGTTTTGCTTACTCCCAACAAGTTTAAGAATTAATAGACTTATGCTGCGTCCGGTTTTATCCTCATTTTAAGTGAATGGAATATGGCATCGAAGCTTGATAAGAAGTGCCTTCTCCCAATGTTTATCAGAGCAGGTATGATCTCCACCAAGTCTCCTCTTCCTCTAGCCAAAGGCGAGGGCTTCCAGGCATACCAAACATGTGGCCCTCGCCCTGAACCTCCCTGATTTTCACATCCCCTCCCTTATCCTTGACAGCTTTGTAGATGAGCCGGGCTTGCTCGATCGGCACCACGGTATCCGCGACGCCATGAAGGAGGAACAGCGGAGCCCCAATCTTTTCGGCGTGGTAAAGGGGGCTTCGCTCACGATATCTTTCCTCCTTTTGTTCGTCTGTCATGCCCGGATCCAGAACAAGCGCGCCCATGTACTCGGACTCTAGCTTATGCGTGGACTCGTCCAGCTTCTTGACGTCACTCACACCACAGACGCAGAATCCGGCGTCAAATGTTGTGGGATGGCGGACCAGGGCCTGGAGGACGTTGTAACCTCCAGCGCTGGCACCGACGATGCCCACCTTGCCGACTCTGCCTGCTTCAACCAAGTGCTTGGCGACTTCAGCTGCGTCGTCGGCGTCGACGATGCCCCATTTTCCAAAGAGTGCCTCGCGATACTCTCTGCCGTGGCCGGTCGAGCCCGTGTAATTCAACGCGAGATAGGCATAGCCACGTGCAGTAAAATACTGAGTTCGCAGCTTGAGACCAGAGCCGGTGTAGCCTGTTGGCCCGCCATGCGAGGAGATGACTAAGGGAGGTGTCGCACCGTCCGGGCCGATGAACCTGGGGTTCTTTGGCATCCACAGGGTGCTGTAGATTATGCGAGATGGTTTCCCCTTCGACTCGAACTTCACAAGCTCCGGCTTTGAAAATAGTGCATGGTCCAGCTTTTCGTCTGTGGTTCCTCGAAGAATCGTTGTGTTTCCACTGATAATATCGATATTGTACAAAGCAGATGGAGAGCCGGCCTCATCCGCAACAAGGAGCAAAGATCTGTCGTCCAGGCGAGCCATCGCGTCGTTGACAATGCCGCAAATGCCAGATGATCCGATGGGTTTCCAATCGTTATTCTCAAGGTCAATGAGGATGAGCTGGGCCTCGCCGAAAGTTATCGCTGCCGCAGCCACGTAACGTTCCGAAAGTGGTGCGTACGTTTGACTATGGCGATGTTAGTAATACGTCGTGCAACTTGGAAGCTTTCGTGTCTACCAACCTTCCCTGATACCATCTGATCTCTCCGATCTCAGCATTATCCAGTCCGCTCAACTTGACTTGTGTAGGCTTTTCGGCGCCAGGAGCTAGACGGAACAGTCTCCGGAACCCATCAATCTCAATGCCGAGGAACAAACTTCCGTCCGGGCCCCATCGAGGCTCAGCAGCGCCATCTCGGTTATTGCCAGCAAGCAAGACCGCGTTCTCGACTGTCGCTTCTGACGTCCAATCCGCAACGAAGATCTTGGCGGATGCGAATGGAAGATTGGGTTGATCCCACTCCATCCAGGTAAGCCTCTTACCGTCAGCACTGAACTGAGGGGTGTAGTAAAAGTCAGCGCCCTCGACAACGCGCTTGACTTCGCCGGTGTCTACATGAATAGCGACGACGTAATTCCGAATCTCGTGAGGCGTGTTGATGGTGTGATCCTCTTGGTTCGCCAAGACCCAGGGGTTCGTGGGGTTGGCGCTGAAGTTGGAGTATCGCAGCTTTGAGTCGCCAGTCAGATCAACGACTTTGCCAGTGTCGACATCGAGTGATTTGACGGTATTGTCACGGTTGGAGAAGATGATGCGACCATCCGCGGCGACGTCGTACGTAGAGCCACCGTATTCGTAAACTGTGTTGCCGGCGCTGTAGGGTGCTGGTAGGAGATCCTTGAGGCCACCGTTCTTGGTAATCTCAACGAAAACCTTACGTCCATCATCCTTCGACTCAATGAAGTACGCCCGTCCCGATTGACGCTTTGCATCAATCAGTAAATGCACTTCAATTGGTCGTCACGCGTCCTAGATCACTTACATGGACTCGAGGCGATGATACAGACCAGCTCTTGGACGTCACAGTATCGACAGTGATTGGGCTCTCCCAATCGCCATACCGGGCCACTCGTTTAGTTACCATGACGCAGATAATTCGCAAGAAGGTGATTGTGCGATCTTGGATGGTGGGAGAGTAACTCGAAAGTCGACGTGGAAGAACGCGGCCACACGTGAGTCACCAGTCGTTTGAGGGGCTGAAGATGTTGCTTACGTGAAGTGAGAGTTACACGACCGAGATAGGCAGGAGACATGTGCCGGGTTTGCCGGTAGCGAACTTCGGTGAGGCCCCGCTTTTAAGCCGATGTTGGCCGTGCTGTCCATCCGACAGTGGGGGAAGCTTGCCGTGGGTATCGGCGTTGCTGTCCGGGATGCTCTTGAGCGGCTCAGCCAACCCGATGCATTTGATTGAGAAAGTGTCGCAGCCTCAACATGAATGAGAAACTCTGTATTGTGCTTCATCAATATTGACACTTTCTCAAGAGGCAGCTATTGCAACCAAACCATGCTGCCTACTCTGTCTAAAAGTTGCAAGATCTAATCTCACCAAGCGGCCAAGGTCTTTACTTGAGCCTCACCCTTGAGGGTATGTACTAACTCAAGCATTCTTATCGAGTAGAGATCATGGCTGAATATTTTCACCCATCTTCAGGCTAAAAATACAGCCTCAAGTCGGATTTCAAGGTCAATCGTTGAAACCATTGCTTAATCGCAGATGACCACCGACGTCAAGCTTGGACGAAAACCGATCCGGCCGAAATCTTAGCCGCACAAGTGACCGTAGCTCTCCAATCGCCGGGATATTGCCAGAATCGAAGACCGAGTCAAAATGGGCTGATTGCCAAGGCGAACTAAATGCCGTTGGAGAGAGAAATGCTCCTGACTCATCCTCCATCGTTTTCCAGATTCCAAAAAACTCGTCTTAATTACCCGACTAATTCCTTCTTCAGTAATTTGTGTAGTCGCTCCTCAAAGCAAGCCCAGCTGCTCCAATTCTCGCCTCGAGCACAAGAAGCTTTTACCAAGATTACCAAGCGCACAAAAGAGAAGGAATTCTCGATCCAAGAGTTGATCAGAACCAGGGGGGTTCCGGTTGCGCAAACCTGAACCAGCTCCATGGCGCCATCCAACGCCCGCGTTTCAGTCTGGTGCAAGTTGAGCCGGCGCGGCAACTCGCGCAAGCATCGCAGCACCGCAAGCGCTACGGTGAACGGAGCAACTGGTCGCATGAGCGCTATCCGCCGGCCTGGGTAGAGTTGCTGTTGGCCTGTTCTGGTGCTGGACACCCTGGCAGTTGGGGGCCAGGACAGGGGGTCCGTTGGTCTTTCAGCGTGCTGATTCGACCAAAGGATCGCTCACGTTTGAGAGTCTAAGTTTAGCCTACGACAGCTGTCATCTGAGATTTGGTGAAGGGGTTCGGATTCTACCCCTTCAAAATCAGCCGAAATTCAGGATCGTTAGGGGACAGTTCAGAAAGGGCGGTAGTAAAGCAAGGGTTTGTGATGGCTAGTGTCGACTAACAACGGCGAAATTCTAGCGCTGTTAATGGGAATCAGACGAACATCAGAGGATTGCAACCTTAGTCTTTGTAGCATCTCCATTCTGCCACGATCAAGATAACCCGTAACTCACCTCTAATGGAACGGTTCTTGAACAACCCGACTTCAACATCAAATCGTACTTTTGCAATACCGCTTCGTCGTTGGTTCCAGTGGTCGATGCTTCTGCCCCGCATGAGTTACCACCCGAAAACGACAAGTAGAGACGAGTTGCCACACCGCCAAGCAGCGCCAATGCCGGAGCTCAACGACAAACTGGCATGACCAGCCGCCCGCCGTTGCGCAGCACGCAAGGTGACAAACCCCCCAAATTACCGCATTTGTTCATCATGAGGCTCTCGAGATGCACCTTGGCGCACCTTGGCGGCGCGGATGGTGGGGGAGGACTAGTCTACTTGCGCATCCTTGCGGTCTTGTGTGGGTTTCATGATGCCGTCCTTCTTGGCGAGTCGGCGGCCCTCACAACCAAACCCCGCGCATGTCTGTCGTAGACGAGAGAATCTTATCAGCGAAATCAGTTCGTCTGGGCATATAAGCTCTTTGAGTACCTAGGTGCCGCCCACCGGCGTTCATCGTGATGGTTGCGCTCTTTTCTGTTCCCATTCCAGTATACTTCACTTCTCACCAACTCTTCTTCTCCGCGGCAAGCCCGCGATTACGAGTCAACCGCGTTGATCTCTTTCATAATCTATCCTTTCACTCTGATATTAATTCACTTTTCTTCGTTTTCGGTTTTCAAAATGAGGCTCTCAACACTTGCCACGATCTCATGCCAACTCCTCCTGGCAGCGTCACTGCCAATCTCGACCACTGAAATATCCTCCCGAAACAACGGTATCGCACAAGCCTCTACGGATTCCAGTCTTGCAGACCGAAGCATCGCACAAAGCGCCGCGACAACTCCCTCAAAAGCCACCGAAAAAGAAGCTGCCGCAGGCGAGGCAGGCACAGCCGAAGGAGGTGCAGCCGGAGGAGCAGAAGGCGGCGCTGCCGGCGGCGAGGAGGCAAAGGATCCCAACGAAAAGGAGATTGAAGGGCAATTCATCGTTCCCGTGCGGTTAGGCGGCGCGAATGTTAAGCAAGATGTTCTCTTTCCTCCTGCAGTAAGTCTCAGACTCTCATCAAAGGGTATCTCAAGACGCAAAATATCTGATGCTCATTACTCGCAGAAAAATGGACGTTTCGAGGTCGAGTTCCAGAACGCAGTCGGTCGAACCCTCACCGTAACAGAAAACAGGTCTCCTGCGCCGCCTCCCGCGGGCTTCACCGCTATTGAGGCGGTGTCGTACAAAGTCAGCCTCGCGGAAGGCGCACAGGGTGTGACTCTCTCAAAGATTGATTACATTCTCAACCCAGGAAGTGAGTCAGGCTCTTGAGTCCTGCTCGACTGGTAGTGGTGGGCTAACATGAGATGTAGATACCCTCGATATCAGCAAGGGACAAGTAGGCCGCCTCTTCCCGGAACTCAACGCCTTCATCATCGACCCGGCTCTCGGTGAACTCGAATTCGAAGCCGAGGAGAATGAGTTGACCTTGAAGGTTGCCAACATGAATGGAGAGTTCGCCTTCTTCCTCCCGCAGGCTGGTGCTGCTGCCGGTGCGGCTGCATAGGGATAGGATCTGACTCCTGACTTGGAAAGCTCATTCGCAAGGGTATGGCTTGCGATGAGGTCGTAGGCGTGTTGGTGCCGCGGAGTAGCGGCCATGTTGTGATAGAAAGAAGCGACGAGAGTGAAGCAAGCCGAACACACACTGTAACTCATTCATCCTGTAACAGATATTCGTTGACGAATAGTTCAAGTTCTCTTTGTATATTATCAGTAGTCTCAGGATTACTCCTTTTTCTCAAAAGCCGTCGAGGATAATACCCCTACACCAGATTCATATCCTATACAATCCTATCTGTCTTGGACAGTATGATGCTCACAAACATCTGATGGCCCTTTGACACATTCACGTCGGAGGCCGCAAACACTATGATTTGGCCATGAATCCTTGGTAAGAACATAGATGTTGGCAACGTAGGACCTTCTTGCCCAAGCCAAGGGCTGAGTCGAGACTTTGAGAGTCACGGGCAATCCAGTTTTGGTTCTAAAGAGTGAGTCAGTACATCCCACATGGTCAATGACACGAGACCTAGCATCCGCAACATACATCCATCATCAGCTTCGTCGCTGTTCAGGCGCCATTGCGCTTCGACGCGACACTGGCGAGTCTTACGGAGGCTCTTCCCGCGCCTGACGCATACAGCACTCGTCTCTCATCTTGCGTGCTGGCAAAGCCTTCTTCGGGACCATCCCCATCACCGAGAAGCTCATCGGAATTGCAAGACCACGTTCATACTAACATCTCGCGGCAAAGTTTGAGCCTTTCACTGGCCTCCCTGAGGAGCTCCGAGTGCGACTGCTTAAAGCTTGTCTCGAGCAGGTCCAATAGTTCCGGCAACCTCTCGTTAAGGTCCCTCGTGGCCTCTTCGTTCAACTCTTCCAAATTCGAGAAGTAGGCCAGGTAACGAGCAATTTCGCTATACCTTCCCAGGGGCGTATTCCTGTTGGGGATGCCCAGAGCCTGTACAAAAGACCATATTGTCAAGACCGCATAGTACATGATCCACGGCCGATGAGGATCCGGCTCGCTGCGGCAGGAGTAGTAAACAGAAACCGATTCAGGCAAAGCGCCGAAGCTACTCGTCCGCCGTTTTGGGTTTTTGTGGTCTACAAGAACCCGGTAGAGTAGTCTGAAAGCATGCAGAACGGCATGTCGAGTGGATGGTGCATTCGACCAGGTCCTCATCCTTGCAACAGCATTGGCATGATCGCGAGTTGAGACTTTGCGACCGACCAATCGTTTTGCGCCGGCATATACCTGACAATCGACGATGTCAACGTGAAGACTGATATGGGCTAGGTGGTAGAGAACAGCGGCCGAGTGGATGGGCCCATTGGAGCTTGATGGCTGTCCTAGCCCTTCGGAAAGATCGTTCGCACCAACAGCGCTGTCAAAGGACTCTTTCCACTCGTCGAAAGCGCGGAAAAGTATCTTTTTCCAGCTGTCGTGGGTTTCCGTGCTGGGTGTGCGCAGGTCAAGCCACTTGAGGTGAGACTCTCGACGGGACAGATGCCATCCCACACTGAGCAGCCCCGACATGATGATCATGCGTCCAAAAGTGTGTGTCTTGACTTCCTGCCCGTGTAAAGCACTTTTCAATCCATCGAGGAAGGATACCTGCTTGATGCCGTACATTCTGTAGTTCCCGTCGAGTTGTCGGAAGACATTCGGGGTCGCGGCTGTCCACAAGCCATCGTCGCATGGTAGAGGTAGTCGTATCTCGTGCGGAGCCATATCGGCGTTGTGGCCGAACATGGCTGCATGGACAGTGTCCATCATGAAGGCCGCAAAAACGACGCGATGCATGGATTCGCTCTCGGCCCATCGAATCCACCATGTTCTTGAGTCTGAAGAGGGTCCTTCGTTCAGCGCCGGGGCTTCTTCCTCTGGGGGCGTTTCGCTTCCTGCTCGTCCAATTAGAGGGCTTCCTCTCCTAAGAAGATTCAACAGAGCCGAGTGGTATATATGCGATCTCTCGTGCATGCGTCTGGAAGAAAATATCTTCTCGTAGAACTCGAGCAACAGCATTGCTTGAGCTATGGACAGGCCCACCGGCGCCGAAGCTTCCTCGTGAGTGAGAATTTCCCATCGGCTGCTGGAAATAATCACGTCTGCCAGCCCCCCGTACGGTTCCAAGTTGCCAGTTGAGTCTCTGCTGCTCAATGACACAGCTCCCAAAGCAATCATCACGAGTAGCAAGAAGATGGAGCAGCGGTTCGAAGAAAATGTTGGCTGATGAACGATCGGCAAGCGTGGCGAGATCCTCTTCCAATATTCTTGTAAACAATCTCTCATCATCTCGAGACTCAGAGCAGGTAAGTCTCCGTTGCTCTCCTGTACAAGACTGACTATACGCGGTTCGTACTTGGGCTGCTTGTGTCGGAAGACCTTCAACCACCTCAGGACCTCCTGCCGCCGGTGCTCACTGATGAGTTCGTCACTAACTTCAACTTGCCGAGGTGGCGTGGGATCAAGCTGTGAACGACTCGTCAGTGACTCGTAGTCATAGGGAATGTTGTTGTTGAAAGTTGATTCAAGGCCACCTTCGAGGAAGGGAAGGTTGGCGACTCCATTAAAGTCGCTGAAGCTTGCTTGAGAGTCAAACAGCCAGACGGCAAAGTTCTCTCGTGAAAGTGCCTCGTCGGGCTGGAATCCTCTCGGGTCAAACGACGGCATAAGAGGCGGTGCCTCGGGGAGGGTCATCTGATCGCGTCCGTAGTAAGCGGGCTTCGGTCGCATCATCTCGACAGCCATAACATCGATGGACGGCCATGTGGTAGGTTGGCTGATCCTGTTGACATGCTGAGCAAGGGACGGGTTTGATGCACCCGTTGTCGGCGTGGGCGTAGCAGAGTCGGGAGTAAGCAGGATGGCGGCATCATGAGGACCGCTTGTTGAAGGCTGAGGAAATGCTGGCCGTGGTGGTGCGCCTGAAGTCGGAGATGACACAGCCGGGCCGGAGTGGTTGCCAGATGCGGCAGAGGCGAAGCTGGGCGCGCGATTTCGAGGGATGTACGATGATGAGTGACGCTTCTTGTGACGCGACAGCAGATCAAGGCGGACAAACTTCTGATCGCAACCAGGGACATCGCAAATGAAGATTTCTTTGGGGTTGTCTATGGAGAGGCGTCAGGCCGCACCTTGGGACATTACGAGGGCTGCGACTGGACAGGGGAGTTGACTCACGGTTCAACTGGTGCCTCTGGAGATGCTCTGCTCTCGAGTATAACTTATCGCAACCCGGGTGTTCGCAGACGAACCGCCGAGGAGCACCTCTGCGACTTGCACGCTTGTAGTTGGCTGCAGCACCACCAGGCTGGCCGGGAGATGGATGGCTCGCCATCGACAACGGTCATGAGAGCATCGTCAAGAGAGACGCTTGATCCTTAAGCGTAGCTCGTATTTATGGTTTGCTGAGCCCGTATGTACCTTTCTAGGGGGTGATACTCTCATGAGCAAGGGGTGCGGGTACGTTGTGGCACGCCAAGCAAGTTGCGCAGAGCGGGCTGAAGATATTCGCGACAGCCGGTGAGATGGAGACGAGAGGTGGGCGCAAGATGAGATGGAATTGGAGATTGGCAGAGTTGCGCCTCAGGTGTCTGGCATAACGCGGGGGATGGGCGCGTTGAGCTGCTCCTCCCCCAAAAATGCCCCCCTTCCCCACACATCTCAAGCGGAAATGGGGAAGGCGCAACTCGAGATGAGTGGACCCCCCACGTCTGCACGGTGTTGCGCGGCTCTTATCGATAAGGATACCATGGAAGGTCCACTTGCACATGGAAGGACCCAATGAGAGAATGCCTGCAAGTCATTCACTTACCTAATCAAGTATCGCGATCATTTTCTCGTTGAATGTTCGGATGGGGTTGGTAGACACCATGCCATACCAATATCTGATCGATTCTAGGACACCATGGACCAATTGGTTTGCCGTCGGTCCCCTCATATAGCAAATTCGCATCCAAGCCATTGCAGAATTTCACGGTGGGATGCAAAAAAAGGTCAAAGAACAGTACTTCTGTCAAGTCAATGGTATTGCTATTTAGTTTTCCTCATTAAGGGGTTCTCTGGAGTTACTTGACCAAGTTCTCCGGCATACCAAATGCTAAGCCTCCTGCACAATGTCTGGCTCTAGGCCATGATGGAAATCCTTAAGTTTGTATGGCTTTGCCATTCTCCGCAGGTATTGCTAGACTACAGTTAATGTCTCTGAAGGACCTGCAATTCACCAACTCGCCAAGACTCAGCAAACGCGACGTGGTTGAATCTTGTAGTCCGTCGCCATCGTGAGTTCTTCAAAAGGGCATCTTCGCGGAAACTTGCCACCTTCTAATCTTCCCTTTCCTCTGAACAACATGGTTCGAACTGGTGTCTTGAGCGATGCTTCGAAGACCATCTCCGACGCCAAGAAGCAGAGCAAGTGCCAAGTAGTGCTTCGGCCTCCCTCCAAGGGCAACGTGAATCTACTCCAGCCCACGCAGCAGAATGTTTATGTCTCGGACTTTGACGAAATCGAGGACAACCGCGGCGGCAAAATCGCTAGTCGACTCACCCACCCGTTCGTCATCGATATTTCTTATTTGGTCTAAGAATCGCCCCTGGCTGACCTATCTTAAATTAAACAAGCGTGGCGTCACCAGCCCTTCTTTCAACGTCCGACTCGAAGACAGGTGGAAGTGGGCTGCCCGGCGCGGACCCAAACGTTAATTCCCATGTGCCATATAGGAGCAATCAGGGCGATGTTTGAACGGCGAATGGCTGACTGGCCGTCATCATACACGCCCGAATAGCCATTATATTAGTATCCCTATTATAGGGATATTAGTTAATTAGTTCGAACCGTAGTTTTAAAAAAGTAGGTTAATTAACTATGAATCTATTTTACTATATAAATATAAAAAAAAGGGTTTAATTATAAGTTAAGTAGGCTATAATAATTATAAATAGGGCCCCTAATTAGCCCCTGCGCAGTCGGCCGTATGCCGCGGTCGAATTGGACTTCCAATCCGACACATTGCCTGGCTCCTAAAGGAACTGGCTCATCTGATCCTAGTCTTCTCATTAATTGGTGGATTATCCAAGACTAATCACAGAGTCAACACCAAACAGAGGTGCCAACCTTTTGAATGGCTTGCCAGATTCTTACCTTAGATTAGGGCTCTGATGAGAATATGTACAACTGGGCCAATGAAAATCAGGCAAATTGCTAAAAGATTGCCGTACTTTTGTCAGCTTGCCCTCAAGTACGGCACAGCCTTATTGGAAGTATGACAAGATGACATGAACGTCCTCACGTGACTGTCAGCATGTCTCTTTGAGTTGCTGTGTGCGCAGTCTCGGGCCCCCATCACGCTGCGAGCTCCTGCATGTGGCCAGGATCAGCTTCACCGTAGTATAGTTCAGTGCCGCAACGATGCCCCTTCTCTCGCTTTCTCAACCCCAGCTATATGGCATTGCTGGCCGCAGCCTTGCAGCCTGATCGCTATTTCTCCTCCTCAAAGCCAACGCCCCAGACCCTCGACTCGGTTCAAGAAAGCCCCGGCCTATCTCATCACCCTGCAAATCTCGCTCGAAGGGTGGTCACCGTGTGCCGAAGACGTGAGCAGCCCGGAAGCCTTGTGTGCGGTCCGTCCTGACAGGAATCTAGCTATGAGTCGTTACATCCCGTAAGACTCAACCCAACCATCTATAGTTTGCGCATGTGTGTGCTTTATCCGGTGAAAACACCGCCCGGGACCACGACAATCGCCGGCAGCCATGGAGAACCTATCGACGGCGGTCGGCACCGTTGGCAAGCTCAAGCCGGAAATCCGCCTGGCCCAGGCCATCTCTGAGTTCAGCGTCTGCCTGAGCGGCGACAAAGACAGACACGCCAAGTTCAAGAACCTGCAGACGCGTCGCCCGCCCAACGCCCTCGAGGTCGTCCAGCTCACCGAGGAGATCAATCGCGACGGCGCCCGCCGCCACAAGTCCTGGCGGCCCTATGCCACCCGCCTGGTCGCCACACTCGACCGCATTCGCCAGTTTGCCCCCATTGGCGATGTTTTGATTGGCGGGTCGCAGAATCTCCTCGCATGCGGCGTCTGGGCCACCGTACGGATTGCTTTAGAGGTATGTCAATTTATCATGGCTGGTCGTATATCATCTTTCGTTGATATCCGAGGAGAGGAGTCGGAGATGTGGGACTTGCCGGGATAGCCGCAATCTTCTAACAACGATAGATTTCCCTCAGTTTCCTGTCATACTTTGAAAAGGTTTCCAACTTGCTTCTGAGGATAGGACGCTCCGTTTCACTGCACCAAGACTTTGCCATGCTCTTTCCTCAATGCCGGCAAGTCCAAGGCTACATGTGTGAGTATATCATAGTCATTGTAGAGATCAGCAAAAAAATCGTCAGCCACGCTCAGAAATCACTCGTCTCGCAAATTACCTCTTCGTTCGGCTCCCCTTTTGATACAGTCTTCAAGCCGCTAGAGACGGACCTCGCCGAGTGGGGGCGGCTAGTTGAGAAGCGCATTGCCATACTCGTTGCCAAGTCGACACTTCGAGAACAGTCTTCCAGTCTAGAACGGCTGAACAGACTGCAAATAGCAGCGTCACGAAAAGCTGCCAAGCGCAACCGGGAGGCTCGCAAACACCGTATCCTCGAATGCCTGTGTCCGGACCAAAAGGAGTTCGACTCGATATGGCGTCGAGAACGAAAGAAGGGGACCTCGAACTGGATACTCAAGGACCAGGAGTATCAAACATGGCTAGAGTGCCCCGATTCATCTGTTATTTGGCTGCAGGGTAACCTGGGGTCCGGAAAGACCGTCACCATGGCCTCCGTCATTGCTGACTTAGTCCTAACCAAGGGAGACGCGAGCTCCGGCTGTGAGTGTTGCCCAACTCTGTTCAAAGTCCTTGTACTCAGCATCTGTATTCCCTGTCTCAGTCACCCTCCCTGTCTACCATTCTTTATATTCGCGTCATTCTTTACCTACCGATTTCGCAACCGACTTACCGTCAATGAGACTGACTTCGTAGCAGCCGCCCCAACTAAACAAAGGCCCCGGACTGTCTCGTACTTTTTCTGCAAAAGCAACAACCGAAAGACGCTGTATGTGGATAACATACTTGGAAGTATTGCCCACCAGGTTCTGAGTAGTCCGGTCCTCGCATCAACATTCGAACAATTTTTGGATCGCACCGACGGCTCCCCCACCACATCCAACACCGAAGCCTATATTCAACTCATCTTGGACATTACCCCGCCAGACTGGGAGGGAGTCTTTGTGCTGGATGGTCTCGATGAAGCTCCGCACGAGGAGATGGACGATCTGTTTATGCAGATGAAGCGGCTCATGAATGCTAGGCACATTCGATTATGCTGCTCATCTCGGCCAACGTCGAGGTGCAAAAGAATCGCGGAATCTATGATTCGGATCAACACAACGCTCTCCATGGAGCATGCAGACCGCTCAGGTGATATTCTTAGTTATATATCGGCAGAGATGGAGCGGTGGAAGTTGGTCAGGCCGTTCTCAGCTGAACTAGAAAGGCTAATTACGAAGCAGCTACTAGTAGGCTGCCAGGGCATGTTCCTGTGGCTATCCCTCCAGATCGAAGCTATTTGCCCGAAATATACCCAGGAGCTTCGGTCCGAGGCCGACATATTAAACATCATAAACAACCTACCCCGTAACCTCCCAGAGGCTTTCGACCAGGCCCTTCTAAGGATTCCAGACCACAGATACGATTCCAGGATCTTCCAACTCGTTGCCGCTGCCGACCCGTGCTTATCCGTAGACGAGTTACGTGTAGCTGTCAATGTTGAGCCCGGAATCCTTGCATGGAACTCCTCGAGCCTCGTCGGTTCCGGGCACGCCCTAGCATCACAGTACGGCGGTAGTCTTCTCGACATCGACGAGGAGGATCTCGGCGTCAGGTTCATCCATCACAGCGCTCTCCTGCACCTTGCCGGCTGCCCCGCCATTCAGACCGCGGCGCCCTTTCACTTTGACTTCCAGGAGTCTGAGATCAATGTAGGTGCAGTTTGCGTGACGTATCTAAATTATAGCGTCTTTGAGAACCGGGTCTCGACGGCACAAAAGGTCTCCTTCGTCCAAGTCCCCCCGATGGTGGCCGAGTCAGCCATGCCGTCTAAAAGGCTCTCTCAAAAGGTCATGAGAATTTTGTCCCAGAACAAACGCTCCAGCGTCTCCAAGGTTGACCTGGAACGCCTGGCGTCCGACTTGCTTGCACATAGATTCGAAGTCCACGACGATGTACAGCTCTTTCTGCCCTATGCGAAAGCACACTGGCTGATCATGTCCAAGAGCTTCTCCGAGGCAATAGATCCCGCTGTGTACTCTCTATGGAAGATTTTACTTACCGGATCCGTACAATCTATCTCAGACTCTCTCCCTTGGAACGCTAGCTCTGCCGCCTCCGTCGCAGAATGGGCCATCCACAACAATCACGGCTTTCTCTTCAGACACCTCCTCTTCAACTCAGACAAAAACAACTCGAGCGAGGTCTTATCAACCACAGCTCGCCTAAGCGAGAAGAATGATAGGAGTCCGTCCATGGCCGCAAAAGGCCAGGCTGTTGAGGAAAGTCAGCAAGAGTTCAACCTTTCTGGAGAAGCCATGGGTCCACTGGTGCCGGTCTACCTCATGAACTGCATGCACACTATGCGCAAGGTTGAGTTGCCCGTTATCTTGCGCTTCATCGGTCTAGGCTGCCTTCCTTTTGGGACGGGTGATCGCTACAACCAGTTCCCAGACCCAATGGCAGCCGAATTCAGCTTGAACGCCGTTGCTCGCTTGGCCATCACGCACATAATTACTAACACATGCCGTTCGCCACCCAAAACATGCATGTGTGATCCTATCATTTACTTTACGAACTACCTCCCTCACATCGATGCCTTGTTGGATAATGGGATGACTCTCCTACATACGGCCATCCAACAAAATCACGAGCGGCTGGCACGGACTCTGCTGACCGATCACGGCGCAGATCCTAACGGTTCCAGCGTGCCCGGCTTCCCCAGTCCACTACAGCTCTGTTTACAGCAGGAAAGGAGCCTCACAGATCTGGCCGGCCTGCTCGTGGACCTAGGGGCCGATGTCCTAGCCAACCCAGACAGCGACATCCCGCCCTTTTTTCTCGCCATCGACGTGGCCGACTACAAGGTCTTCGAGATGCTCCGTGGCGCAGGCGCCTATGACAGGACGCGTCGCTACGGCTCCAATAACGAAACGGCGTTTCAGTTCGCCTGCCGGAAGTACTGCGAGCCCCGGCCCCGGGACTACCCGTACATCATCCTGAACACGTTGTTCAAGGACGGCGCCGAGGTGAACTCGCGTAACGGCAGCGGCGAGACACCACTCTTGATGGCGTCCAGAAGCGGCATCGCCGTCCTGGTCACCATTCTTCTCACGCTGGCCGCGGACCCCAACATCGCAGACGTCCACGGCGCAACGCCGCTCCACTACGCCCACGGGACTGTCGCCGCTGAACTCATAAAACACGGCGCACGCTTGGACGCGGTCTGCGAAGGCGTGACACCCCTCATGGCCGCCGCTCACCAGGGAGAAGTTGAGGCCGTCAAGGCCATGCTGCAAAGCGGCAGCGACACAAACCACTGGCTGGAATCGTCACCCATGGCGGCCGGGGACGAGGTCCTCAACTGGCGTTTGCGCATGACGGAAGACCGATCGGAGAAGAACGCGCTAGTGTTTAGGGGTCCCAAGGTCGCACCGGGAGACACGGCGCTGTCCATGGTAATACGCCGGCTAGAGACTCTCAGCGGGGAGATGGCAAGCGCGGAGAAGCACAGGGGGCAGGAAATGTTGCTAAGCAAATTGAATACAGACGAGGTGTATCGTACTAGGCATCGCTGGGCCACTTATGGAACGATTGCGGCCGATCTCATAGACGCTGGAGGGAATAGTGTCGACGCCTTGAAGAGCGATGGCACTTTGCAGGAGCTGTATGGAAATGACCCATTCTGGCAGCCCATCTTAAGCAGACTACACGGACAGAGTCAGGATGAACACCGGTACCTGACGTACCGAAGGAAGAAGAGGCACATTCTAGATGATGTCAACTCATCTTAGCATGATGGTTGTTGTGACAGGACCTGGAGATGCCGGTGGAATACGACGATTTCAGAGGGCAGAGATACCTGCCAGACTGGACAGGTCTATGAAAAAGCCATTTATTTGTCGATTTGTTCTCGAGTAGCCTTCAAGTCCAAATACACGAGGACTCGGAAGCAAGCAGCATTGATTGCGGCCACTTCTATGGGTATCAGAGACCAGTGACACATTGCACTATGGACTGCACCATAATCAACCAGTTGGCGCAGTTCCAACAGTAATGCGACGGAAATTCAATACGATACGCCGCTCACCAGAAAAGCACTTTTTTACCCCTTAGAAGCACCAATATAAGTTGTCTTGCCCGTTGCCAAATTCTGATAGACAACGAACTAGGAGTCTGAAGTCTTCGACACGATTCAATAGCCGTCTAAGAATGCGGATCGAAATATTTCTAGCGCTTACCCTGCTCCGATCAGGCTCTTGACTGGCTGATCACCCACGGCCTGAAGCCGTCTCTGAGCATAGACACATCGAGCGCTGTCCCACCTGATCTGCTACCCCAGATGCGGTTGTAGCTGCAAGTACAGTGGGGGCTGAAACATGGCACAGAACACCTCGACTTGAGAATTTCTTTCAAGATGGACTTTGGCGTTCGGGATGCCCTGATATGGGGCACACGGAACGGTGCAGAGGCCGTCGGGCTCAGTGACAAGATTGGCACGTTGACTCCTGGGAAGCGTGCTGATAGTGTCGTCATCATGAGTGAACGCGCGCTCAGCGAATCAGCGAATCCTTTGGGAACTGCTATGCTTCACTCTACTCCCGCTGATGTTGACTTTGTCATGGTGGATGGAAAGATCTTGGAGCGAGACGGCAAGTTGATGGGTGTTGGTGTCGACTCCATCCGAGCGAAGGCGAAAGAAGGGTTGCGGCGGATCCAGGAGATCCTCAGGCGTGTGCGTCCAGAAATCAGCTTGGAAGAAAAGGCCCATCGTGCCAATGTTGCGAATGCCTACGCTTAGGGAAATGATGTTGCGGATTATCTTGGACCTGTGCGAAGCTGTAGGGTAATTAGTATCAGGCTTTGGTCCATCTGACACAGGTTGCCGTTGAGTACCTAGAACAGAAAGATTCAGACTTCAGAGGCGGTGATTCTACAATATTCAAATTATGATTCGTTGTTGTCGAACCACAATTGTTACGTTATTGAATGAAGTTCTTAGTGCGGAAGGAAGTTGACCTTGCATACTTGTAACACATCAAAGTGCCTGATCTCAATGGTCCATACGCCTATCCGTTGCGAATTCTTTTGGTAATCCTCTCCAGAGCCAAATTCCCCTTTTCGAGCTTCTTATGGTCCGCCCTATGGCTCTCAGCAGCAAGCCCAACCACCTCCAACAACCTTATACTCGGCATCCCGAGATAGCCCCTCGGCGCCCCAGGCCGCCTATCGAGTTTCCCGTTCCTCATCGCAATGTTGCCGTTTGTATACTTCCTCAGCTGCTCTGGGATAACCCCCTCGCCCCTCGTCTGGTGCTCCAGTACCTTGATCAAGTCCACAAACACAACCTTAGAAGAGGGCAATCTGACCTTGAACAACTCCAGCGCGGCCATGGTCTCCCGAAGATCGTAGCTCACAACGCACACCGTCGCGTACGCCGGACCACCCAGCGCATCAAACGCCTCTTGAGCCTTGGCCCTCGCCTCTTCCTCGTAGAGCTCAAACGTCTCATGCGCAGCGGCAGCGTTGTACCACGACCATGGTTTTGGCTGGAGGCTCTTATTGACTTTCGACTTCTCTAGCATACGAATTGTCCTGGTGCTGCAATGTTTCTTGAAGGCGTCGTGCTTCTTGTCATCCAGAGGTAAGGATCGCCATATAGGCTTGTCCGCGGGTGACATGACATTTATCTCTATCGCTCTGGAATTGCGTTGGTCGGCGTACTGGTACCTGTCTGATAGCTCGCAGGCTACGATGACGATATGGTTGCCTGCCCAGCAATCCGCCAGGGTCTCGTTTTCGTTGGCGCAGTCTTCGAAGCGACGGAGCTCGCTTCCATTGAAGAGGCGTGGCTTTTGTGCGATATTGCGGGGAGATGTTCCCGGCGCCATGGGAGTGGAGGATGGACAAGATGATTGACAATCAAAAGAGTCGGGAAACTTTGTTTCTTGACGAATTACTTAGCATTTGTGCGAGGAACAGGACAGCACTTCCCTTGCATAGTATATGTAGCACCATTTGCATATACAGACACGAGCTAACATCTAGTTGACTCAATATTAGAGACTCCCTGCCGAAATACGAGGTGGCGGCGTGGGCACTTACTCAGCCCCAACGTGACTCTTACGCCGACGGGTTATGTGATACTCAATAGCACTTATAGATTAAGCGCACAGACATATAACAAACAGAGCAGACTTATGCCGGACGATCTGATGGTATTGTCATTGAATACTTGACAACATAATTGCTGCGATCGCTAGAATCATGAGAAAGAACTTGCTAGAGCTCTCTTTCATGGTCATTACGACTCATACTAAATATGAGCCCAAATCCTGGAATATTACTCGCTTCAAAACTGGAAGGAAGGACCCGAAAAGAAGGCAGTTTAATCTAGGGAGTTGTTCTGGTTGTCTACTACACCAGAGTCTAGATTGTGGTCAGCAGATCGGAAAGAGACTTGAGGGGAAACCCAGACAGAATAGACTTAGGCATAGCAGGAAGCCACTGAATTTAATCACACAGAGACGACAGGTTCTCTATGGAGCATCCTGCGTCTTTGTGGTTTGCTCCTTGCAGCCGAAGACTTTGTCCCTGCGTCATCCTGATCATCTTGAAATTCATTGAATAGCCAGCAGCATCTGTGGTCAGGTGGTCAAGACAAGTGGGAAGCTGTGCATGGACCTCGTTCACGAGTAAATGCATATTAGTACTCACAAAGGTCGATGCCCAAACCAAGAAAAAAGAGTTCACCACCGGTGTAGTTACATCTCTTGGTGCACATGCTGGGACTCGAACTCGGAGCCTGTCGTCGGTAGGCTGTGGGCGTAATTGATTATTGGCAATTAGCCTATCCACCACCCGGCCAGTTTGACCTGACCTGTCGACCTAGACGGGCGCCTACTGGCTGGTGACAGCAATGGGACCGAGGAGGTATATGAAGCTTCCTTCCGATGTGTATTCCGTTTATTCAGGTGGTGAAGAGAATATCAGATGAAGGTCCAGCAAGCGACGTGAATCTGTGGAAGGCGTGGTCGGCACAATCATCAAAGTGCGATGTCCGGCCGTCATGCCGTCAATGTCTGTAGTTCGACCGCACCAAAGCTGACAGCTCTTCCGCGCTCTTTTGGGCTCGCTGGTTCACTAAAGTGATATCTCACTGTACTTGATGGTGATGTGGTGACCCGATTCGATCATTTCAGTAAGTCTGCCAGACTACGTCAGCGCGTCAGACTCAGCCTCAACTCCATCTGGGGCCCCGTCAACTGGACCAGACTGCGCCCTATTGTGGAAATGACGCGGAAATGCGCCAATGCTGTTCAACTATTTTTCAGAAACTATTTGTCACTTCATCTGTCGGGCACTCTTCAAGCCAGTGAGCGCGGCAGTGTTTAGCTAGACAGGATAGTTGAAGCTTTCCGGATGGCTTCATGCTTTTGTTCGAGTTGGGATCGGGCAGAGCTGAGATACTGTCAGGTGGCGATTTGGATCAAGATAATTTGGAATGTAATTTCGCAGATGCATTGAGATGTTCCGTTAAAGTTACCAATATCTTCACATAAAAGCCATCATGATACCCAGGAGAATTGGTTTGGATCAACAGACTCGTCACAAAATCAACTGCAATCAAAGCAACTGCTTTAATACTCATTATTCTCATATCACTGAAACTTACAAAAATCCAGATGCTAATCGCAAACCTTCCCCTCGCCGCCATGGCCCTGTCCTCACTCGCGATGGCTGCTCCTCATCGCAGAGACAACGAGTCGGCCACGGGTCTCAGCTTGACTGCTCAACTTCAACTCGCGGAAAGGTGTGTGAGAATTCTTAACTTACACTGGTACTGAAACTAGCTGCTAACACATTACTAGCGGCGCAGCCCGATACCGTCTCCTCACCAAGAACGAAGACTTCATCTACGACTTCAACAAGTCCCCAGTCGCCCTCGCCAACCGCCAAACCTTCCCAGCTGTGACCGGCCTAAGCGGCAGCATGGCCGTCGCCTCCCTACCCGGTACGTCCAAAGATACAACCTCAAAACGTTGGGAAAAGACAAGCTAACAACACACAAACAGCCTGCGCAATGTCCTTCCTCCACCTCCACCCCCGCGCCTCCGAACTCCTCGTCGTAACCTCGGGCCGCCTCATCACCGAAATGGTCCCCGAAGCCGGCGTCCTCGACGCCTCCGGCAAGCAGCGCGTCATCCGTGCCGACCTGGGTCCCAACCAAATGACCGTCTTTCCCCAGGGATCCTTCCACACCCAAGTGAACCCCGAGTGTACCCCGGCCTCGGCCGTCGTGTCCTTCACCTCGGACGAGGGCGGCACTGCCATGGTGGCGGCGCAGCTGTTTGCGCTGAGCGACGTCTTGATTGAGACTTCGTTCGGGTCGAGCATTGCTGGGGAGGATATTGATCGGGTGCGCCAAGCTATTCCGAAGAACCTTGTATTGGAGGTTGAGGACTGTCTGAAGAAGTGTAGGCTTGAGAAGCGGGCTCTTTAGGTGGTCGAGAACTCAGGAGACGTATGGCTACTGAAGTAGCATTTTGGGAGAGTATAGTTGAGATGTTCCCCCTTTTTTCTTTGCGTCTCTGAATAGGAGTGCGGAACATTCGTTGGCAGTTCCTATTCTTTCACTAGCTTTTCTTTTATCTTGTCATTTGATTCCAGGACCTTGTTAACAACTCTTCTTCTTTCACTCATTCAACATACACTTATGGGTAGATAGCTGTCATATAACCCGCATGCAAGCAAACATGGAGAATGCCGCGTATGTTGACAAGTTGGCCTAACATCAGATAGGCACTCAAGAAATCCGATTCTAGATTCCTGAACATTAAGGGGACCCAGCATCAATTGATTTAATACTCAATTGCCAATATAAAACGGGCATCAATGACTAGCAGGTGGCGCGAACAGTGTCAAAGAAGGAGTTGTCTTGGAATCCTATAATATTATCGCGAGCTTGATATGCCTTTGTGAATGGTTGCGCCACGAGTGTCGCAGATGACCCTTGCAACTCGATACAGTCCATGTCAACTCAACTCGCTTGCTGTTGCGAGTAGAAAAAGTGTAGTAAATTCCTCAGATAGCCTACAATCACAGCACAGCAAAAGAGCCCGCTCGGGCGTCGTCAATAGTCGTTCACTCATTTGATTTTTTGTCTTTAACTCATAAGCCAGATCCCATCTATGAACTCTTGCTGCTCTCGCCAGCCTTATCCTTGCCCTTGTCTTCCTCAACGGCACCATCATCCTCAATCTCAATGCCAGACGCAGCACCGCTCAGCCCTTCCTCCTGGTTTCCGCCCTCCATTTTCTCAGATTGCGCCAAGAACCAGTCCGCGACCTCTCGCTTGTCGTTGAAAAGCGCCGAATCGAGAGGAATTTGATCCTTGTCGTTGGCCACCGCAGGGGAAGCGCCATGGCTGACGAGGTACTTGACTGCCTCAAGGTGGCCGCCCAAGCACGCCCAGTGCAGACCTGTGTTGCCAAACTCGTTGCCGGCGTCGACATACGCCTTCTTCTCCTCTGCAGGACGGCTGTCAAAGGCTGTGACGAGGGCCTTCACGATATCTGTACAACGAATTAGCTCAAATGCTGGAAGTTTCAAGCACAAATGAGGCAATAACTTACCGAGGTGACCATTACCGGCAGCCATGTGCAGGCAGGTTGATTTGCCCTCATCCTTGGCGGCGGTAATGATCTCGCCTACGGTAGCGCCTTCGCGCTCCGACAGGGACTTGAGGCTTTCTTTGAGATCAGCGAGCTCGCCGGCCCTTGAAAAGTAGATGAGATCATCAATCTCCTCTTCTGAGAGTTTGGGTGCCATTTTCGGTGAGATTTTGTAAATGCTGTCTGAGGACCTAAAATGAGTCTTGAAAGTGAGGTAGAAATTTTCGGGTGATGTGTGTGGAGGTACAGTGTTAGAAGCTCGTGTGCGCACTCCGCACGGCTCCTCTTCCTCTTCAATGGACATCACTGTCCACCCTGTGCCAGCCCAAAAGCAAACGTCAAGCCAGCACCTGAATCGAAACAAAGACTCCAAAGACAACGCTAGAAACGCACATGCGCGAGTGCGACAGATCAGAAAGTCCCCAAGTGCTCATCGAGCCATCTCGACATGTCTCCTGCATTGTCCACAGCTTGGATCTCTGCCTTGATGCCAAGAAACAGCATCACCTGTAGTTCTCGTCGGCAATCTTGATCATTTTCGGTGCCGTCCTCTTCGATTTCCTTGATCGTGTTGATAGCGCGCGTTCTATCTCGCAGCGTAAGAGAACTAGTAGAGTCGAACAAGCTCGCACCAGGCCGCCTTTGGCTGCCGTTGATACCGGGCCCGTGGCTAGGGGTTGCATCCTGACGGAATGCGAGATCGTCGCTTTTTATGCCGAGCCACTGCATGCTAGGTACAGTCGTTGCCTTTTCGTGTGCGTGTCCCCGTGTGCCGTAGCTATAGCAGCGCATGATGGCAATACCATAGCAGTCGAAGTCCACAAGAGCGAAAATTGGAAGCTCAGGTTTGGCTGTGTGCAGAAGGTGTACGAACTGCTTGGTGTTCAAATCTGGGTAACCTTTGCCCTATGGATATGTCAGAGAGTTGTAGTGCTGCTGTTCCCGTAGGTAAGTCTACTGACCGTGACAAGAATGCCCAAGCCAAAGGCTGAAGTCTCCTAGTACCTCGCCGATGCCAGTGTCCGATACGTTGCCTGTTCCAGTCAGCAATGTTTTGCAGCCAACACCAAACCAGTCCAACCTCTTTCTCGATGACTAGGACCCAATGTGCTGGACCAAAGTCAATCTCGGAGACAGTCCTGGCTGAGGGTATGAGGATCCCCTGGATCTTGATTAGCAACAGCTGTGGTCAAGTCTTGGTGATCCGTACGTGCTCGCTTGAAGAAGCGTTAACTTCGGAAGTCCTGGAACGCAGAATGATAGGCCCAGACACAAGGCCTTTACTTGCGGCAACCTGAGGAACGGTCATGAGATTACGTCTATCAAGATAGAGGTCACTCACTATACCGAGGTCCTCCCTCCCGAGGCCCAGCGTAAAGGCAAGGTCATCAACGAGGTTGTCGACGATGGACTGTCTTTTGAATAAATCGGTGTCCTGATAGTAGATGTTCCTGTTCCGCCATGCTCTCAGCACTTGACACTATCAGGAGGCAGATCATGGAGCGCACACCTCTTGGTAATCAGCCGGCCTTCCGTCAGGGCGTTCAGGGACAGTTGCATGATGCGCATGATACGTGCTGTATCGGCTAAACGTCAGGAACAAATTACCGTCAACCAAGCACGAGTACGAACTGAACTTGGTTGCTTCCTCTGCTGTCCGGCCCGGGAAGCGAACTGCTAATCGAGTTGTCCGAGATGGGCCATGGTTGCTCGTGGATTGGTTTGTGGAAGGTCGGGTCCTGAAGGGAATGGATATTTCTCGAGACTGTAGCAATGATTCTCGAGCAGATATCAGGATATCTTCCAACTTCACAATGGCGAGCCCGATTGCATTCCTATGTGGATCCGGATCGGGGATGGTCACGACGTTGCTTGATTGACTCGGATTAGACAGCTGTGGCGTTAGTTGGCCCTCTCGGCGGCCCTTGAGCAACGGGGGTGTAGCAAAGTCCATCAAATCAAAGACAAGGCAATGGGGCCTGTATGTAGTTGAATTGGCAACGCTTGGAATCCTCTGAACGCGCCCGCAAAGTTCGGTCAGACTCTAGGGTTTTGGCGGATTGTCTTTTACTGGAGGGTTGGTACGAAGAAGATGGTGTGCAAGAGAAGCTGGAGGTGGGAGCTGCAGGAACGGACGAAGGAGGTGCTCCATATTTCAAAGCCATTGGCCAATGATGGGAGAGACACTGCTAGTGGGAAGAGCACCGTGCGGCATGGGAAGATGGTGGGTAATTACCTAATCAGCAGAAGATGGAGTGATGGACAGCTTAGCTAAGCTATCTTGAGTATTAGGCTCTCGAAAGCCGGTGCCGCTGAAGTTTATTTTGCGCTGGTCTGGAACTGTGCGACATCCTGGCACCTGTCAAATGGCCTGGGAATTTGCGTTTCGCCCGTCAACTTGCCTGAAGTACAGCTGAAATGCCCCCAACAATCCTGAGCCAAAGTCAGCTGCGACAGACCATCAACGATGCCTCGAGAGCCCAAGGACTGACAATGTCGATCAAGACGGACTATTAACACCTCTGATTACCCTGTTTCCATCTCCACCAAATCCTGATTTCCAGCAGGGATTTCATACGAGGATGTGGTGGGTTTCTCCCGAGAACATGCATCTTCCTGTCGTTGGAGGGACACCGCCTCAGAGAGACGCGCAGGGGGCGCCGCCTTCTGGGAGCTGACTGGGCCACCATTTAACAAGTGCATGAATCCCATCCCACCACCCTCCAATTCGATCCAGGCGGCCCTCAACATCGCTCCTCCCCTGCACCACGACGACTTCAACCGCCGTCACACAGAGGACAATTACCGCCTGCCATGGTCGCCGAGAAAGCCCCATCCGTTGCGTCGAGCAATGGCACTTTTGGGGCCAAATCCGTTCAGTCTCGCAAGCGCGTCGCAGAAGCCATCGCCGAGCAGGAATGGCCCAAGAAGCCCCGCATCGATGCCAAAACCGATCGCACAAAATGGAGGATGAAGGACGAGGACGGCCGACACACCTGGAAATACTTGGAGGGCGACGACGCCGCAAAGGACTGGCCCCAGACCTACGCCGACAAGTACTACTTGGGTCTTCCTCTTGTCAGTCCACCTTTTACTGTTGCGACGTTGAATGACAGATATGTCACTGTTCTTCGCTAACACGTCTCCCGCACACGCAGGACCTCCCAATCCTTCCCGAGCCCGAAAATCCACTCGATGCGACACGCAATGGCCTCGAATTCGTCGAAAAGCTTCAACTTCCCTACGGCGACTGGGGTTGCGAATACGGCGGTCCCATGTTCCTACTCCCAAGTGCCGTTATCGCCTGGTATGTCACCAAGACGCCCATCTCGTCCGCCTTCGCAACCGAAATCAAGAACTATCTCTTCGCCCGCGCGCATCCTGAGTTGGGTGGCTGGGGTCTCCATACCGAAGGTATCAGTACCGTCTTTGGCACCTCCATGAATTATACAACCTTGCGCCTCATTGGCGTCGATGCTGAGGAGCCCATCATGGTGAAGGCTAGAGCAAGACTTCATGAGCTCGGTGGCGCAACGAAAGGGCCGCACTGGGCCAAGTGGTGGCTCGCTGTCCTGGGAGTTGTGGACTGGGAGATTGTCAACCCTGTTCCCCCCGAGATCTGGCTGCTGCCAGACTGGGTGCCCATTGCCCCTTGGCGGTGGTGGGTTCACATTCGTCAGGTCTTCTTGCCAATGTCATACGTATACTCCAAGCGCTGGACTTGTGAAGAGACTGAAGTCATTCGCGACCTCAAGAAGGAGCTCTTCCCCGAGAATTGGGCATCCATCAACTGGAAGGCGAACCGCAACAGCATTGCACAGGTCGACAACTACAACCCCAAGTCCTGGCTGCTCAACACGGTGAACTGGTGCTTGGTCAATATCTGGAACCCCTATCTGCGAACAAACTGGATCAAGGAGAGAGCTGAAGCTTGGACCAGTGACTTGGTTGACATGGAGGATGCCAACACGGACTACCTAGGTCTGGCGCCAGTCAATGGCCCCATGAACCACATTGTCTGCTACATTCGGGATGGCCCAGGGGCTTACACCGTCCGTCGACACGCTGACAGAATCATGGACTCCCTATGGGTCAATGCCGAGGGCATGCTGGGCAACGGTACTAACGGCGTCCAATGCTGGGACACCGCCTTCATGATCCAGTCAGTCGTCGCTGCTGGTCTCGAGACTGATGATCGTTGGCGCCCCATGCTGGAGAAGGCCCTCGGCTTCCTCGACAGGCAGCAGATTCGTGAAAACTGCAAAGATTCGGACAAGTGCTACCGCCAGCAGCGCAAGGGCGGTTGGCCTTTCAGCAACAGAGAACAAGGCTACGCTGTCAGTGACTGCATTTCTGAGGCGCTCAAGGCCGTCATCTTGCTGCAAAAGACCGAGGGCTACCTCCAGCTTCTCGATGACCAGCGTATTTTTGATGCCATCGACTCCATTCTTCTTTACCAAAACGAGACCGGAGGCGTGGGCTCATACGAACAGCGTCGCGGGGGCGAGTACATGGAGTTGCTCAATGCCGCCGAGGTCTTTGGCCGCATCATGATCGAGTACGACTACCCCGAATGCACCACTGCCTGCGTCACGGTCTTGTCGCTCTTCCAGAAGCACTGGCCCGATTATCGCAAGGATGACATCCGCATCTTTGTCAAGCGTGCTGTGAACTGGATCCGTTCCCACCAGAACATTGATGGTTCTTGGTACGGAAGCTGGGGTATCTGCTTCACCTATGCGGGTATGTTTGCGTTGGAGAGTCTGGCCTTCGCAGGAGACACCTACAGCACCAGCAAAGTCTCCAGGAGGGGCTGTGACTTCTTCATCTCCAAGCAGAGAGAGGATGGTGGATGGTCCGAGAGCTACAAAGTAAGTGTGCCTCTATTCAATTATTCAAGCACCCGAACTGACGATGATAGGCTTCCGAGACAATGGAGTACCACGAACACCCGAGAGGATCCCTAGTAGTGCAAACCGCCTGGGCCCTGATCGGCCTGATGGAGGCTGAGTACCCCCACATGGAGCCCCTTCGAAAGGGTATCCAATTCCTCATGGATCGCCAGCAAGCCAATGGTGAATGGCTCCAGGAGACGATGGAAGGCGTTTTCAACAAGAGCTGCACGATTGCGTATCCCAACTACAAGTTCACGTTCCCGATCAAGGCGCTTGGCATGTTTGCCCGCAAATATCCAGATGAGAAGCTTACCCCTGGCATTAGCGACAAGGGGGACTTGTAGAGATCTAGACCGTTGCCTTCACTTCTAGAACATGGTCATTTATCAAAAGTAGAACATAATTAATTTTAATGAGACACGATTTCTGCATTGAGGTAATGACGAAAGACTCTGGGAATCGCAACAATGCGAAATAGGGTACCCGACGATTACAGCGACTCGGGCCAAGTTGGGTGACAGTACAATAGCGGTGCATTCAACGACGTCGGGACGGACAGGCGCAATGGGCGTCGGACAAGGCAGGAGGCCAGAGGGAGCAAAAGCGCTTCGGCTATCACCACGAGTCGAGATGCTTGACCGGGTGACTCCCTCGGTGATGCTCCAGAGGGTTTTAGGCGGCGGTGTTTCGATACATCATGTGGTCACCATTTTTTCGACTTTTTGTTGACAATCTCCTGTAGGATATTCAAGGGGAGCCCGACCTCTTATTGCGAGATAGTCTTTTCTCACTATTACTACGATATATATCCTGAACCAATCTTGTCTAGATTACATATGCGCTGCTTCTGCACTTGCCCCAACAAGGAGATGCTTCGTGATATATATTCGGTGAAGTAAGCCAGTTTCGGTGAGCCGGACGGTGAGGGTGTGCCGACCGAACTTAGTGGCGGAAAGTGGAGAGGCTGCCCCACCACAGCTTCCAGAACAGTCTGACCCCTCCGAGCTGGAGGCAGCACCGACTGAACCTTGTTGGGTCTGCAGCTACCTTTCCTGCATCACCGTTTGTTCACTGACCGTGTGCTTTTCTCCCTTCCACTGCAAGCGGGTTGCTATCTATTTCCTTTCAACCCACGCTTCTTCTCTTTGAGACTTCGTCGTAGGTATAAATACCGGTGTAGGAACAAATACGGCACAGCAGTCATTCGACTTTCCAAGCTCACTTCGGTCCGCATCGAATACCTCCCATTCCCCCAGCATCCAAAGAAGCAAACATTCCAAAATGTCCGAATACACAGCCGGCGCAGCCGGCATGACCGCCGTCGACAACAGAGACTGGGAAACCGCCATCACCCAGCTCTCCAAGGCGATCAAGGTCATCAAATCCCCCAAGTGGCTCATCGGCCGCTCCAAGGCCTACATCGGCACAAAGGACTTCCGCCGCGCCCTCCGCGACGCCGAACTCGCCCAAGTCGCCGCCGCGGGCCGCAACAACCGCCCCTTCATGGCCGACGCGCAGTACCGCCGCGCCGTCGCCCACTTCCGTCTCGGCGAGCTGGCCAACGCAGATACCTGCGCCACCTGGGCCCAGCGCATGGTCGAGGGCAAGAGCATGGCCGAGCTGAGGGCGCCGGAGGTCGACGACAAGGGGTTCGCGCAGGGTACTAGGAAGGCGCTGCAGGATGAGATAACGGCTGTCAGGCAGACGGAGGATCCGGCGCAGAGTAAGTTTGGGGCCATCTGGAACTCCATTTGCGCTTTGCGGCTGCAGATCCTGGGCGGGCTGGAGAAGCTTGCGGGGGACGATGAGAAGAGAAAGGTGACGGTGAAGTTTGCGCCTGACGTCTCGCTTGATGGTCCTGATACAGATGAGGTGGAGGAGTTTACAAAGGAGGAGATTGAGGTGGCCAAGGCGGAGGCGGTCGCGAAGCCGCAGCCCAAGAAGGATGTGCGTGTGGACTTCTTCCAGAGCAGTACTACTTTGACAGTCACTGTCTTTGCGAAGAACATCCCCAAGGACGACTTCAAGGTCGACTATGGCGATTCTGAGGTATGTCTTGCTTGAGATGAGCACAAAGCACCAGGCAGATGCTAACAGAGCTTTCCAACAGATCAGCATGTCGCACATTCCCGGCCATGAGCCCTCTTACACGATCCATCTCCACGGCCGCATCGACCCCGCTGGGTCGAAGCACACCGTCACCGCGAACAAGATTGAGTTCCAACTCAAGAAGGCGGAGGCCGTCAAGTGGCCTACACTGCAACGTCCCGCCGACAGCGCCGCTCCGGCAGCGAACAAGACCAACCCATCGCCCACTACAATAGCAACCGCGCAACCCAAGGCTGCCGCGACCTCTGGCCCCGCATACCCGACCTCTTCCAAGTCCGGACCCAAGAACTGGGATAAGCTCGAAGGCGCCGACGATGACGATAGCTCCGATATCAACGGGTTCTTCAAGACGCTGTACAAGGACGCCACGCCAGAGGCACGGCGCGCCATGATGAAGTCCTTCACGGAGAGCAACGGCACGTCGCTCAGCACCGACTGGGAGGACGTCAAGAACCGCAAGGTCGAGACTGTCCCTCCTGAAGGTGTCGAGGCTAAGAACTGGGAGTCTTAGGTGCTCAAGGTGGGCTGATGCACCACAACTGAGGCTCATATGATAAGTAGCGAAACGCATGTTCACTGGTACGGATTAGGAGGCATTGGCATCTCCTAGTAGGAATGGTTCGAGGGACATCATGATATGACATTGACGACGGGGCGTTTGGGCAGTGATTTTTGGGCATTTGCCTTTCCGCAGACACAAAAAGTAGTGCATCATGAGAGGGAGAGAGCACGTGTTCTTCATTCCTCTTCAATCTAGCGTTAGGCTTCGTTGATCGAAAAGTAAGTTGCTGGACGATACGTAGGTTATTGAAGACCAGCGACCACAATTTCCTCGATTGACTTGCCACGATCTCCATTTGGACATGTAATTCCATCGTGTACACACGCTGTGTGACTAAAAACCAGCACCACAATGCCGGCTCTCCAAAATGCACCAGACTAAGGTATATGTAGATACATAATCTCGACTGACTGAGCGCATCAAACCAAATTCATGTTGCTTTCTAGATTTCTGATCCAACATCTTCCACGTCCTCAGATGGGTTCGAGGAACGGCCGTAGAGCACTTTTGAAATCTTCATCGGCGACATATGTACCCTTAAGCCAGCGGCGCCCGCTTGCCGTGTCGAATGCACGGCGACCGTGGAGAACGCGTCGGTTATCGAATAGCACGCACTCGCCCGGTTGGAGCCTGTGCTGGTACATATTGTCTTCTTGCTCCAGGGTTTCTTGGAATATCCGCGCTCCCTTGATCCAGGCTTGCCAAGTTTCAGAGCTTGCTTTATCAGGCGTGCCTGGGAGAGGCGCCTGGAAAGGCGGGGACCACCAGACCTCGCGGTCTTCTCCAATTTTATCAGCGATGACGGGCCGAGCTTGGCGGTAGAAGAAACCATTCTTGGCGTAGTGATAGGGAACCGGGTATTTGGCCAATGCAGAGTAGGACTCGGGTTGGAACCTTTCGAGCCAGGTGGCGGCGTGTAGGGCGTCGCTGAAAATGGACTCACCCCCTGAGCACGAGTTCTCCAAGCAATGGAGGAGCTGGATGCGAGGCGGCGAGTCGAGATAGAGCATGTCCGAGTGTAGGCCTAGGTAAGAGGAGGTGTAGGCAACGTTTTCAGCATCCGGTTTAGAGATGACGTCCCAGGTGTGGCCATAAAATGTCTCCTTGACGGCGCCGAATTTCAGAGCTATATCAGCTACGGCCTTTTCGGTTTGAGGCACATTGGTGAGGAAAACGAGCCCAATCTTGGCGAGCGAAAGGGCGGTTGACCTGAAAGCGGGGCCTCCCTCCATGTAGTCTTTATAGTCGATCCTCTCAAGCTTATCAAGAAGGGTTTCCTTATTCCACATATACCTCTGGGCCTTTTTCACACTGGCATGATGGAAGAAAAGGACTGGCCGTTCGGTCAACAACCCCGCCAGACTCTGGGGGCCGGTGGCGGGAAAGACGGAAACGTGGCCAACGTCGGCAGCTCGCGGGATGTCGTTTGTCCAGCGGATCTCATAGGAGCCATTTGGCATCTCCTTTGCGCTCTCGAAGGCAATTCCGCTTGGGATTTCGGCGGTGGAGAAGGACTTGTTGCCCGAGGAAGGGCTGACGCAGTGCGGGCAACCACAGCGGTCTCGGAGCCAAGCCACGTCTATGTGTTTCGTATGCTTATGGCCATCAGATTGACCGGTGATAAGAAGCTCCTGGCGACTCGGTAGGATAGCAACTTCAACCACCTCTAGTTCTGCTTGCGCCTTCGGGTCTATCCGCAGCGCGGGGTCGGGTATGGTTGCAGCCACTTCGACCTGTGGTTCCTGGCGCAGGGCCGCGGCTTCTTGGGTCTTTGGAGAGGTGGTATGAACACTAGCGGAGGTCGAAGGCAGGACACGCCGGCGGAGGAAAGGAGAGGGGATGATCGGTCTCGTTGTCGCATGCTCGAGGAGGCGTGCCACCCGCGCCGCGGGGCGGAGAGTTCGTGCCAGGACCATGGTCGAAGTCTTGCGAGGAATGCAGCGTTGTCGAGTGAGGGTATTCTGTGAACCAAGAAACACAGAATACGGAGGTCGTGGCAGCTACTGGGAAGCTGCGCGACGAGAAGAACAGCAAGAGACGCGCAGCTGGAGTTGGTCAGCTCGGTGGGACGTCGCGACCTTGGTTGTATCGCAAGAGCCGAGGGAGGGGCCCTATAAGGTAAGAGAATATGTAAGTACGACTTTCCGAGTGCACAGTAAAGACTGGATGAGCGGACAATGATCCGATTAAAGGGGGGAGGCTGGCCGGTCCAATCCCACTTCGTCACTGCCCTAAGGGTAAGCTGCGGTCTCGACCCTCCGTTGACGGCGGGACGGAAGCTCCCACCTCAGAGTTTAGGGGAGCAGCGGCAGCAGCAGCAGGCCAGGAAGGGGCCGAAACGAGGGGACGAACCTCGGTCGGATGGCATCTTTTTCTGGGGAAGGCGGGGGAGCTTGGTCACTGTATGCCGCACTGTACCCTGACTGAGGGGCAACTTCTTCACATGCATTTTACTGTGTACGTATTCTGCAAGTCTTCCACCAGTCTTCCATCTTATCTAATCTTTTCCATCTCAACCTCCAACTTTCCATTGAAATATGCCATTCCATGTTCCATCGCAACCTAATATTGATTTGAATTTCTGCTGCCTGTGATCCAGATGGACAAGATTGCTTCTTCGGCACAGAATGTGCCTTACGCTTTCAACAAAGGTCTCTGTTGGTATCCCTATTACAGGGTAGTTGGTTCGAACCGTAGTTGACGAAGAGATCAATTGAACTATATGAATATCTGCGTAGTATGTAAAAAGGAGGTTCCAACCGTAGGTTGGGCTGGCTACGATAATCGTAAATAGGGCCCCCAATTGGCCCCTGCGCAGTCGGCCGTATGCCGCGGTCGAATTGGACTTCCAATCCGACAGTCTCTGACAAGCCTGAGCTCAATCGCAACTGAATCCTATGTTCATAGCCTTTGCCCCAGCTTTAGCATCCAGAAATAGCCAGATATCACATGCCGTGCATAGTCCGATTGACCCACGCGGAGCCATCCCTCGTGACCATTATTGGCGCCGGCAGCACCTTGGAACCTCGAGCGGCGCAGCTTAGCCCTTTCGCATGAATCTCATATGCAGAAATAATGACTCTAGGTTGCTCGCACCACAATCTTATCATCCTCCGTCCAGCCACGGACCATCTGAAGAGCGACTCTGAGAGAAAATAGCAGAGAATCATGACGGCATGAGTAGCGGGGATAGAGACAGGATACTCAAAATTTCTCTCGGCATTACTAACAATGCGGTGCCAGTTGGTACATGCCAGATGTTGGCTATTCAGCAAGGTCGTTTCCAACTTACACACGTATTACTGCTGTTCTATAAGCCGACGGGATACACTGGGGAATCTGATTTGAGGCTGACGAAGATTTCCCGACTAAACTTGCGACGCGAAATTCGATCGCGTTGGCCCAATGCTTTTTGGGTTTCTCAAAATAGGCATCGTCACTTATCATAATTGTCTTCGTAAGACGGTCTTATTTCGTGAAAGTTTCTCAAGTTGTTCAAAAGTTCAAGAAGGGAAGGTCAGCTTCCTCCTGCTCACATTTAGTAAAAGATCATGCTAGGGAGTTCGCTTGACTTATGGACTGTCACATTCGGCCCCTGCACTGGATCCACAGGACTGACTTTCTAGACTTGAAGAAAAGTGACGAGTAAGAATGAGGGCTCCTAGACACCCATCAAAGCATGTGTAACATTCTGCCCGCCGCAAAGTTCAAATCTCACATTTTTAGGAAATTTACACCACAACAATCATTGACAACGAAGCAAGGTTATGAGGCAATTTCAATAGATATTATCAACATCCAGTTGAATACGAAAAATACGAAAGTACAGGCCTTTCCCCAGAAGCCCCTTTTAGACAGTGGAGCTGTTAATCGCCTTCCAAATCTCATCGCTCAACGTATTGTTGGGCGTGAACCACTGCTCGAGCCCCTTGTTCTTCTGCAGCACAAGGTCCGCCACCAACCGTCCAAACACGACGCTGCCCTCGGCGTTGAGGTGCGTGTTGTCGCTCTCGACGAGGTTGTACGAGTGGGCCTTTGTCTCGCCGATGGCCTGGACGTACTTGCGGCTGTTGAGGTTGAGGTCAATGTAGGTAGTCTTGGTCTCCGTCGCCGCGGCGATGGTGCGCTCGCGCTCGTTGGAGAGGTTGTTGGTCACGACGCCCGCCGAGTTGAAGCTGCGGCGCGTGAGAGGGGTGACGAGGATGGGCGTCGCGCCGAGGGCCTTGATTTCCTTGGCGAGGTTGCCGAGGTTTGTCTGGTACTGGTCGAGGGAGATGTTCTTTTCGGGCTTTTGATCGTTGTGGCCGAACTATTTGATAGCCGTGTTAGCAGGTCCGAGAAGGTGATGGTAAGGATGAGGCAGTATAAGACTCACCTGAATCGTCACATAGACATCAAAGTTGGCCGTGTTGGACTTGACTGCGTCCTTGACGGTAGCCCAGTGTCCCTGGCTGACATAGTCGACCGTAGTACGTCCGTTGCGGCCGTAGTTTGTGCCGAACGCCGGCTTCTTCAGGAAGCTGAGGAAGCCATTGCCCCAACCGCCACCACCAGTAGACTGCACCGCGGTAGTCGAGTCACCGGCGAGGAAGAACGCGGGAGGCTTTGCGGCTCTCTTGTCCGCTGACGGGGCAGCCGAGACGAAGGCCGGGAGGAAGGCCGCGGCGGAGAGGAGGGCTTGAGGCTTCATCGTAGAGTCTTCTGTGGTGGTTGTCTGGTTCGAGTCTTCTTCAGAAGGTGCTGCTGCTTGCTGGGTGCTGCGTGGTAATGACTGTGAAGCTGAAGACGAAGCTGAGGAAGTAGGAGCAACTCCAGAGACAGACGTCCTTCGTCGCACCGGACGCCCATCCTCTTCATATACGAGAACCATCTCAGGTCCCCCTTTACCCTTTACGAGTATACCGACAGCTTCGTTTACCACCTGAACCTTGCCACGCCGTCCCTGGTCGAACGCCGGTGCAGCCAAGGAAAAGCTCTCGAATCCTTGATGCAACCCCGAGCAGACAGCCGCACCTCCCTGGGCCAGGAACCCAGCTTCTTTCTCCCCTCGCTTGGTAGAACGAACCCGAATCTCCAAAGTCCTGCAGGGAAAATTAGATCGAGCAACAAAAGCTTAGGGTATTACACCGTAGAATCCGGCGAAAGGCAAATGGAAACGGCCTGTACCTACTTTACTCCACACCCCTGGCAGGTCTGGGATGATGCTGGGATACTTGGCTGTCCCCCACTCGCGATGGTGTAGTAGCCGTAGCTTGGGAATTTTCTTCCGTCAATGGGATGAAGACAAAGTTTAGTAGATTACCCCTCTTGCCTTTTCCCCCCTGGCCCCCCCGACTCCCCCAAAAGCTTAGCCACGTTCGGAACTGGTGGAGGAATGCAACGATTCTCCGAGACAAATTAGCTCTTTGAGCAGACTAAAGCTCCCGTGGCTCCTTAGCTTTCCCGTCGCTTCATCTTTTTTCTTTCTCTTGTGCTAGGGTTGGGATTGGCAGGAAATTGAATTGAGCAGAGATGCTACTCACGTCATCTGCTGCAGGTATTGAACACCACACCACTCCATTTCCTGTCGCCGGCATTAGCCTCAGCTACCCTCCTGCACGCCGGGCGAGCGGACGGCACCTAGCCCAGTTAGATCTCTAGAAGGATTCAGATAGATCGCGGGGTTTTCGGGGCGAGGTCGGGGAAAACACCACCATTCCCAATCCATATGCGCGGTGTGGGGTTGGCTCGGTCCCTGGAATAAAATTGACCGTCGCAGTTCGTCCGAATAGGACACGAGGACCCGAGTCTTGGCCACCTGGTGCCATGATGCAAAGCTTGAGTGGTCATGGTGCGGTGTCAACTTGTGAAGGGGGGCTCTGTGATGAAGGGGAGGAAAGAATTGGCTTGGGTATGCTTGGTAAAGGCTTGGACAACCCGAGAACAGACGTTGACTCCGGGGCCGGGGGGCGGCGAAAGCACCTCCGTTTAACCCGCGGGAGGCCGAAGACGTGACTCGTGAGGAAAAGGAGAAAAATGCAAACGCCAGGTAAACCTGCATGCTCGTGAACCGAGACGATTGTGAATTGACAGGATAGATTGCCTCATCATCATCTTACATTCATGGTGGGGTATTCTACTGTAGCAAGAAAGGCAATGGCATGCTGTCGCCGAATATGCCGTAGTCCGAGTCTTCCGTTTTATTCATACAAAGTGAACAATGCTTATGCCAGCATAGACACTCCCCAATATTCGTGTAAACCATGGATCCCCATGCATGGTCAGCACCGCCAAACCATGCCCAAGACCAGGCTTGTATCATTCGCCTCCAAACTTTTCCATGCCTTTTCCCAACGCCCGCCCAGATCGTGAATATGAAATGCGGGAAATCATCTGTTGCGGTTGCTTGACCACCGCTTAACCATAACTTCGCGAATCTTGTACAACTTAAAGACCTCGGCCGGCCCCTTCTGCATCGCCTCTTCCAATTGAGGAGGCGGTGGAATGTCGACGTAGACCAAAACCAAGCTCTTCTGGACGTGGGAGAGGACACGGACGATCCCGTGAAGCCAGTGCCAGGTCTTACGCGGGATCTTGCGGTCACTGTCCTTCCACCATTGGTGGGAATAGGATGGCAGGAGGATGGCGCCGAACTCTGCGTGATCAAACACGGGTCCTTTGGCGTACAGCATCCAGTCGACGCCAAACTTGATACCTGCTCTGGGAACCCATCCCAAGGAGCGAAAGTGATGGTACACGGCGTAATTTACAAGAAATCCATCATCCGGCTGGAGCTCCTCTGTAGGGCGACGAGGGAAGTAGGAGTATTGTCTAAAGAGATTGAACAGCTCAGGAGTTGGGATCGGAGTCTTGGTGGTAGGGTCGATAACTCGTAGAGCACCCATGCCGAAAGCCAGGAAGAATGCTTCCTCGGATGTGAGCTGGAGGTGTTCCTTGTTCACGACCTCGACTGGCTCCGCAGGGACATCGTCTAGCTTCTCAAGTTTCTTGACATCATCAGATCTAGTCGCCTCTTCCGAATCTGTCTCCAAGACGCTAGGGCCCAATGGCGTGCCATGGATAGGCGGTGTCGCCTTTCCATTGTTTCCGTTGAAAAGAGCGAGTCTGGGGCTAGGCGGGTCGGACAGCTGATATGTGGCCGACTCAACCTTGGGCGAGAAGCGAACGCTCTTGCGACGTTTGGCCGACTTGGGTGTTGATGGGATCTCGGTAGAGCTGACAGCGGATTTTGCCACCCCGTTCAAACCATTTTGATGAAGCATCTTGTCACCATTGTTATTCGTTATCAAGTCGTTGATCAGATGGCCGTTCACGCCCACGTCTTCATGGATTGTCGACAGCTTTGGTGTTTCGGAGGGAGTAGTGTCGGTAACGGGGCTCTCATCAATGTTCGTCATCGTGGCGTGGTCGCCATTCATCGTTCCGTTGGTAATAGGCTCGGCGTTGGGGAGAGATAAAAGCTCCAGGGGCCCAACCGGCGAGGCATTTGCTGATATAGTTGAGATGCCGTTGACTTGCCGAGCACCACCATTCAACGTCTCAATCTCAGTTGAGTTTGCTGTCGCAGACAGACTATGCGAGTTGGGAAGGCACAGCAGTTGTAATGGGCCAACGGGAGCATTCCATGCGACAGGAAGAGGCGTCAAAGGCACTTGATCCACCGGCAGGGCCTTTTCGGATTCGTCGACAGCCTCAAGATCTTGGGCCGAATGAAGGAAGTCACTAGGCTTGACAATCTTGGCTGGCTCGATAGCTGTAGATGCCCCTTGGAAGGTCGAGGGTTTGGTAAAAATTTGGCCGATAGCCTCGGGCTCAGTGACGGGCGCCACTGTTATCGTATCGACACCGGTGGCTTGCAGGTGATTGGATTGGGCGGCAAGCGCTGATTTAAGGGGAACAAGTGGCTCAGGCAGTGTATCCGCGTCTATCGAGGCTTCTCGCTCAGGATCATCATTGTTCGTGGCATCAAGGATGGCGTCAGCCCCTGTGACCAGGGCGGCAGAGTTGACTACGCCATCTCCTGACACCTGAGTCGCCAACTGGGCTTCCTGGAGTCGTAATTGTCTGATGGCTTCTTGCTCTGTCTTGGCTCTCTCCCACTTCATCTGCCTTCGCTCTTCACGTCTGTTGGCTGTTACCAGCTCGCTGACCTGACCTGGCACCAGGCCTCGCCTGACATGCTCGCGCTTCAACCAGTTGGGCTCACTTCGACTTAAGTTGCCCTTGCCGTAGAACCCTTGTTCCCACAGCGCGCGCATGGACTTTTCGTCGATGATGTTGACAGATTTGGATTCTGGGGACCAGAGACCCTCGTGCACAGTGGACGGTTCAGCAGGCGGTGGGAACAAGGCTTGTTTCGTCCATGCGAAAAGGACATGGAATAGAGAAATTGGATTATTCGGATAAAAGCTAGGAAGCGGAAATGTCCGTATGGGAGCAGGCAACTCGTAAATCTTGTGCAACGGAGGGCCTCGCGGCCGCGACGTCGTGGGAGACTTCGAGGAGCTCTGGGCAGGCATCGTAGCTTGCGCCGGCTGTGAAGCCGTAATTTTAGTTTGCGACATTGTGCCAGCAACTCATGTCTGTCTTTTGGGCACTGGTTAGCTTATTGTCCATGGCTCAGTGCTTGAACAGAAAGAATTGTGTCCAAAGTTTGCATCAGATACCGTTGTAGTCTATATTGTTTCGCGGCACAGAGGTTCAATGAAGACGCACTCTTCGCACAATGGGTAATAGGTGTCATCATAGCAAACATCCAGGTGGAGGGGCAGCCAAGGTAACCTTTTTCAACCGCGCGATAGATTCATCGCGACGATCAAGCAGGGCTGGGCCAACCGCGGCAACCACCTCATGGACCAAGGGAAGAAGAGGTTGAGAGAACGTTGTAGCAACTTACTTGATTGAGGAATTTTCCACCCGTCCAGCCGACAGATCACCCGTCAATTGGGCCATGCAAGCCGGAAATCACCTCACTTTTTCGAGGCAGCTCGATCCTGTTCGGCAGACGTGTGTGGATGGTGAAGGAAGGAAACGGTGTTGCTCGCAGAAAATTTCAGCGTAGAAAAAGGTCTCCGCCGTATCCATCGCTCGCTTCCGTCAAAGCCCCCGCCGTCTGACTCTTTCAAGGCTCGCTCACCCACTGGTCCGTGCCCAGGCTCGGCTTTCACCTCCGGCCGGAATAACTCGGGTGGGGATAGCCCACAGGTATATGATGAATCTTACCTAATCCAGTCTGGCTCAAGCCTCAGATTCCATCGGAGCTCCCGCCACAGTCACTACTCCCAAGGTACCTTATGTGGCTGGTGGTCACAATTTCAAGCTTCGAGCTTGGTGGGGCGCGTCGAAATCCCATGCCGCGCGACTCCCAGTCTCCGGTCCTACCGACTTTTTTAAGGTTATCGGCCCCGTCTCCGCTAAGCTTACGGCCAATTTCCAATTTCCTCGCTTCTGGGTAGGTAGGGTTCGGGAGTCTGACCATTGCCATGTTGTCGGCGACTTCGTGACGAATTTTCCTTTCCTTTCTGCCGCGGTTACCTCCCTCTCATGGTATTTGGGCGCACCAGCTATCCTTGATCCCAGACCCCCCTTTCCGCGCATCGCGCAGCGCAAAACGGCCTCGATCCCATAATGGCAGATTGGTCATCCGTGGCGCAAGCTATTGCGATCGTTTGTGCTGGATGGAGCACATTTGTCTATGCAGTGCAATCCATTGGTATCGTCAGAATGTGAGTGTAGTTCTAGATGATGCGGACCATCCACTGACCTTCTTCAGCTTCCTCTCGTACTCGTCTCGCCTGCGACCCGCCGTCTCCCCCTCTCTGAGCAAAGAAGATGTACCGCACATCACCATCATCCGTCCTGTCAAGGGTCTTGAGCATGGTCTCTATGAGTGCATAGCATCCTCGTTCAGACAAGACTACCCGCGCGACAAGCTGACGATCCACCTCTGCGTGGCCGAAAAGAGCGATCCGGCGTACCCCGTCTTAGTGAAGATAGTACAGGATTTCCCTGGTTTCGATGCTCGAGTCTTGATTGAGGAGGAAGATCCGCTACTGCATGGCACTGATGGCCACATCGACAACCTGGGCCCAAACCCAAAGATCAGAAACATCAGTCGCGCATATCGAGAAGCCAAAGGAGACATCATCTGGGTCATGGACTGCAACATCTGGGTTGCCAAGGGCGTGGCTGGTCGGATGGTTGACAAGCTGTTGGGATACGGGCCGGATGGTAAACAAGTCAGGCCGTACAAGTTTGTACACCTTCTGCCAATCGTCGTCGATACGGTGTCTCGAGGAGACGTTTCAGCAGAGACGCAGACGCTCCTATATTCAACCCCCGACTCTAGCTCCTCGCAACACATCACCGGCAAAGGCCAAAGTGTTTCGTTCCTCGAGTATGCGAAGAGCCAAGGCGGAGGCCGACTCGATGAGATGTTCATGGCCACAAGTCACGCCAAGTTCTACAGCGCGATCAACACCGTTGGCGTAGCCCCTTGCGCCGTCGGCAAGAGCAACATGTTTCGCAAATCGCATCTGGACACCGTAACGGACCCAGCCCAAAACCCGATATTACCCAACAAGAATCTACCTAAGGGCATCAACTACTTCTCCGAGTATATCTGCGAGGATCACCTGATTGGCGATCTATTGTGGAAGTCGAGTCTGCCGGGCATGAAGAACCACGGACTCGTCATGGGCGACCTTGCAGTTCAACCAATGGCCGGCATGTCCGTACACGCATACTTTGCCCGCCGCGCTCGATGGCTTCGTGCGCGCAAGTGGACCGTTCTCGCCGCCACTTTGGTCGAGCCTGGTGTTGAGAGCCTGACTTGTTGCGGCTACTTTGCTTTCGCTGTTACCACTCTCCCCTGGTTCCACAGCACCTTTGGAACATCGCAGACTTGGGGCGCCTTTGGCCTCTACTGGACGGCTTTCACAACTATCTGGATGGCGTGTGATTGGTTCACATACAACCGCCTCCATGCTGGGTACACTGTTGAAGTGGACGAGAACACGCCAAAGTTTGCCAGGGGCACCGCGACACCTGGTGGAGCACCTCCGAGGTCCTTCTTGGAATGGCTGCCCGCGTGGCTCGGAAGAGAGTTTCTGGCCCTTCCCATTTGGGTTTGGGCTGTTTTCTGCGGCTCTACGGTGAACTGGAGAGGCCGAACCTTCAACGTTCGGTCGGACATGAGCGTTGTCGAAGTCGGCTCCCAGTCATTAGCCCCGTCTCAAGAGGCTAGCCAAAGGTCTAGAAGCAAGGACCGTTTGGATTAACGTCGGAATGATTATACACCTAGTACTAATAATTATGAATATTCATGACTGCACCTCTTGCTGACAGACCTTGTCGAATTTGAACTCATCTGAAAGAATATGCATCATACTGAAGTGTCACAGGGTATCACCGCGTCATTTGCTACTCAAAGTTACCGAGTTCCCTTTCTACGATGGAAAGGCTCTAGGGAGGTAGAAGAATATTGTATACGTAGATAATATTTTAATTATCCGCACAAACATACGTAACTGCCATCTAGTAAATACACGTATCGACAAGCTGACTTACTGGATCAGTTCCTGTCACCACGAAGACCTTTTCGTTAGATCGGCACACATTCCCAGTTGTTCTCATCCTTGTAGTCCCCAGTTCCCTTAAAGACATTACGTGTCGGCCAGCGGCAGTGGCGACGCTTGTAGTCGACGCCAGCGCTCACCGTGTTGTTCACAAAAGCGGTGCCAGTAACAGTCTCAGGGGCAACACCTTCCTCGACCCAGCGGACCATAGCCATGAGGACGTTCTCCTCAGGGTCAAGGCTCGCCATGTTCTTGGCCTGGTTACCGATGAACGCAGCTCCGGTGCCACCACTGCAGTGAGCAAGGCCGGAAATACGGAACAGACGGTAAAACTCATCCAGCTCGGCCGGGGCCAGACCCATCGTCTGAGACACGTGCTCGTAGTACCTGGGCGAGTTATCGCTGGAGATCGTGCCGTCGATGAGGCCGTGGTAGTGCAGGAGCTTTCCACCGCGGTTCTGGAAAGGGGACAGGTCGCCGTCCCAGGTCTCGACGTTGAAGAGGTTCAGGCTCGATGAGCGCACATAGTCCTCGGGAGTGATCGTGGCCGGGTCCCAGGTCGAATCGTTCAGGATCGCGTACTTGAACCAGTCAGAGGCACCAAAGGGCTGTCCGTTGAAGTAGGTCTGCGGTGCGCCGCTGAGCTCGGCGCCGGGTTGCATGCGCGGGTAGACGAGGTCGCCAGAAGCGTCGATCAGGGGCGCGTAGATGCCACGGAGGGTCTCAACCTGCTTCTGGGTGAGGCAGGCGTCTGTCTGGTTGCTGTTGATGCCGCACAGGAGGCTTTCAGGCTTGTAGTCGCAGAGGTCGGGGGACTCGAGGAAGCCGTCCTTGACGCCGTCCAGCTCGTCGCACTGGGCCAGGATATCATCGTGGATAGTCGGCCACATGGTCATGGGAATGAAGGTATCCACGCCCTGCTGGCCGGTGAGGGGAAGGAAGTGGCAACTCCAGGAGGTGAGATTGTTGAAGGAGAAGGCCGGGGCTCCGGCGACGATGCCGTCAAAATTCTCGGGGAAAGCCTGAGCCTGCTTAAAGCCCTGACGGCCTCCAGTAGAACAGCCGAGATAGTAGCTCTTCGTATGGGGCTTATTGTAGAACGACTTGGTAACGTCCTTGCCGACGACGACACCAGTCGTCAGGGCGCGGTACACGAAGTCCTCGATCACATCCTCGTTGTCCAGGAACGGGAGTCCGCTCATGCCATCGTGGCCGTTGTTGGTGGCCACGGAAGCGAAGCCAAGGGAGGACGCATACGCGAGATCCTCGTACTGAACGCAGCCACCGAGGGCGCCGTTGCCGGTGCTGAGGAAGCGGCCGGTCCAGTTCTCGGGCAGCCAAGCTTCGAACTTGAGACCAGAGCGAGGCGAGGTAGCGATGCGCGCAGTGACACGGCAGATGTTGGCCGTGACATTCTGAGAGGGACGGCTGCAAGTGGGATCCGCGTTCGGGAACTGCAGGGTGGTTCCTGCTGGGACGTACTCGGAGGCCGTTGAGTTGGCTCCGTTGATGCGCAGAGAAGTTGCAAAAGAGGCGCACTGTTGCTCAAAGGTCGTGTTACCCTTGGCCAGGGCAACGGCTTGAACACTTGGCGCCAGGGCGCCAAGAAGCATGAGTGGTAACATAATGAGAGACAAGCTTTTGTGAATGAAAGACTGAGTGAGTGTAAAGAATGCTGAGTGGTCCATGAAACAACATCATGTGCAGGATGCGAAGCCGCGTTCCTTTTGTACACTTCAAGACATCGTACTTTTCAATAAGTTGAGCAAGGACGCGTAATTCAAACTTGAACGATTCATGCCCTCATCAAAAACTTCCTAAATCTGGGTCATAGCTAGGGCAGCGGGAACACCGACATGTGGACGACTGTACAGTCTGTCGATATCGATGCTATTCAGGGATCCTACAATTTAGGTCAAAAAGCCGAGCAAAGTACTGTACCTCATGCAGTCCCGTTCTGCACCCCGCATAAAACAGTCTAATTACTGGCACCTAGCGCACATGGTGGTGGATAGAAACGCGCTTGGGTGCAACAGCCGGACCTAAACTCGGGCCCAAAGGGCCCAGACCTTACCTATATCTACCTAAGTATTTTACAAAGTCGCATGCTCCTGCCCCTTTGACAAGCTGCTGGTAGACAAAAGCTCAAGCTTGTAGACTAGAACCGTTGGGACTAAGCAATACCATCATCTGATCCTCGTTCGGTGTAGCGTCTACCTGCCTTTCGCGGACGAGGGAGGTGGTATTTTCAACGAGACACACAGCCTCCAACTCTTGTCTGTAGCATGGGGACCCCCCTTGACTACCTTACGCTCTACCTACCACCATCATTGCCCCTGAGGTGGCGCCAACTGCTGGGTGGAACAGCCCTGGCAATTTACTGGACAGCCCACTTCTTGTTATCAAGTATCCGTCACATCATTGCACAACGACGACACGGCAGTAGTTCACGTAAGCATACCGGGGAGGACGTTTTCTGCTATAGGGCTACCGGGATAGGCAGTCAGATCTTCAGAGATCTTCAATACCCCGGGGCCAATATGCTTCCGTCTCGGAACGCGGCACAACGGACTCGATTACCGCCTCGTTGTGCAACGGTGGAGAGGACGGTGGACCCGGTCGAACTACTATGCGAGACCTGCGGCTAGATACTTCAGGCTGAGCATTATTTTGCTATAAGGCGTTCCCTAAGGGCTAATCCCACCCGTACCCGAAGTTTACTTCGTTCAGAATTCTGGCGTTAAGGGATTTCAACTCAAAGGTATGAATCGCGCAAATGAGAAAAAGACGGCACTTTCTTTAAGCTTAAGCCCTTTTACATATTGACAAATGACCTGTCACAATGTCTTGCCCACCTGAAGAGGGCTTTCCTGTAGACCGGGCGGATTAGTCAACTCTCCGAAAGTCCTTGAGGGAATGACGAGATTACAGGAGAGCGATTACGTCGTCTCTCGACGATCGCAAAAGAGTAGAGCCGGAGTTTACCAGCATAGTGGAGATAGATGCAGATGGCTGACACCTTAAACGAACCCTAGCCAGATGCTAAACTGTAAATAGGTGTGTACCCACCCCCGCGATGGCATGCTTAACCTTGACAGACAAGGACCTCGTCGGAGCTCTTCCGCGTACAGTTGTAAGGGGCGGGCAAATCTTTACCCACATACACGCTGTTCTCAAACCTAGAGCAATGGGGTTTTCGGCTTGTATCTCCTTTCTATGTCCTCAACCTGATGCCGCAAAATACAACATGCTCTACCATGAGTTGTGTACATACCATCCCACATCTAAGCTAAGGCCAGAACTCACGCTTCAGCTTTTGCGTTGTACTATTTTCTGTTTCTCTTATTTGCCATTCAACGACCAATTGCTGCATAACGTCTCCATTGTTGGCGGCCATTGCGAAGTGTATCAAATACATAGATGGGCTGATATCCGTGCCCGAAATGTTGCACAGCCTCAAGAAACTTCAAGAGACAAGACCAAGTTAGAATCACCGCCGATGGCCAAGAAAGCTGGGTCTACAGTGTTTTTCTTTGCAACAGGCGTTAGTTCAGTTGACAACAGGCCACATCGGATATCTCCCTGAGAGGAAAATTCCTACTTCATGATTTCTCTTCGGTGCCCATGTAACCTTACAAGCCTCAATGCCATCATATGAATGAGGAGCGGCTCTGAGCACGGATAAAGAAGCATGATCTCTTCACCCTCTAAGATATGGTAGTCAAAGTACATAAAGTTCTGTCAATGCCGAGGCTGTAGCTCGGAGACTCTGTCCGTCTGCAAAGGGTCTGATGTGGGCTGGCAAGCCTGACATGTGTCATGCCCCGGAGACGCGACGCTTTTCGGGATGATCTACACGGATCCAACTTGCCAATTCTGATTTCGCGGATCCTTGGCAGGGGAGACCATCTGTCCTTTCGCGCGCGGCTGTGTGCAAAGGGCCGGCTAATTCTCTGCACATGGCTGACAAAAGTAAAGACTGCGTTCTAGCCATTTTCTGGGCTCTACGATCGAATAACTTACACCCCTACTGAGTCTGATGGGGCAATCAGACCCATCTGTTATTGCCGTTGCAGCATTGGCCTCAGGTAACAAAGTGCTGATTCCATGGGCTGAAGTTCCGGTAAAGAGCCATCGGCGGTCTGTAGCAATTATCTGCTCGAGTCTACGAAAATACTCCTAACTGTCTTTTGAGATGCTAAGGTGCCGGGTCCAATCAAAGTTACAGTCCTTGAGGAGACAGTTCTTCTATCCTCGAAGTTCTATCTTCGGGGTTGTTCGGTCGATGTTGACTTCTGTGCATGTGCTCTTCGTGCACTTAGTCAACTCAAGACGATGCATGATTCGAGAAGGAAGGAGAGTAGTATCTACTGATCTGTACTACTTCATGGGCGTGACCCAGGTAGATTTTCTCCGAGTCTAAATGCAAAGAAGCCATTTTGTCCTACCAGACATTATACATCTTCGCCGTCTTGTGCGCTACTACTCACTGGCTGGTTTCACTTCCAAATGATTTTCCAAGAACTGATAAGCCCCGGTATTTTATTAAAAAATTGAAAGCTTCATCCACACTTGTGAAGCAGGGCTAACCGAAAACGTCAGGTGTTTTCTGACTACTTACACCTCGGAACAGGTTTTACGACAAATGCTTGGAAGAATCAGGCTTGCGTCATCATGTTACACATCGAATGCTGCAGGCCCTATTGGGACTTTCACTAAAGCTAGAGAAGCAACCAATATGCATCATCAACAACCCTGGTTCACGGAACCAACTGGCTAGATACGTATTCCCAGCTTGCAAGGCAAGTGAGAAGCCCAATATTGCTTTGTACTGCTACAAAGTAAAAAGTGCCTTTTCCGGGTCTAGTTCAGACATTGTTCTTCGCACAATCGGCTGTCCCTTGCAGCCAGCCCCTAGATCAAGCTGGAAAGACATGGTTCTTGTGAGGCCTTGACCGATCAGCAGAAGGAGTGAGCCAAGAGCTGCAAGTATCCACCGAGTGTCTCGCATCGCCAGTCACCGGCGGCCGCGGAACGTCCCCTCTTCTACGCGGGCAGGGCGGGTAGCTCTCCCGCCCTCAGGAGGCACACGTACTACGAAACGACCCCGGGCCGGCGATATATACGGGCGATTCCTATCAATACCTCCAATAACCTAAAACGTACAAGTCTTTCCCCTCAATTTCCCGCCTCCCAGTCAGATCGATGGCGCCATCACCAGAGCCGCGCACCTCTGCTGGTGCGTCAGAGAGCCTCGACAACAATAGCGCCGGCAGCGGCAACACCAGGCGATTTTGCTGGGAATGTCAGCGCCGGGGCTTGGTCTGCGATTCTAAACGTCCGGTATGCTCCAGGTGCAAGCTTAGCGGCATAGTGTGCCCTGGGTATGAGAACGTGAAGCCTTTGACCTGGGTGACCCCTAATCAGGTCACGACGCGGACATGGAGGGGCGGACGAAAACCGAAAACTGATAAAATCGACATCACCAAGAAGGGTTTGAAAGGCAGCGGCAAAAAAAAGGCGATACCGAAGATTCCAGAAGAAGAAGGTCGCTGGGTAAAGCTCATCCATGTATTTCCCGGACAAGAGCTCCGGACGGAAACATGCGACATTGCTGAGGCTTCAATTTATTGTTAGTCAGACTTCTAAACAGTGCTCTGGAACCATGCTATCCCAATGGCTCTACCTGCGCATGCCAAAAGATTTGGGCTGACAAGCACCTCGGTACCCATAGGGAACGAACAGGTTTACCCATACTTCTACGAGAACCAGCTCACTAAGAGCCCGTGGGTTGTACCAATCTCCCACATCCACGCTATGAAACCATACCGACGGCATGGCCTAGTCACTATGGCAATCGAGCACCGGATGTCACGCCTATCGCCTGCAAGGAATGACGCTTACGCAATTGAGGTCAGAGCTAGGGCCTATCAGCATCGTCTTACAGCGATCCAGGCTTTAAATAAGGACATCGAGAACGAGAGTACGCGATGCTCTGATGCAACTTTGGCTGGCGTAATCGTCTTCCTTTTCGGTGATGTAAGGGAGAAAATGCTATTACACCCATGCGCAACCTGACACTGATGGAATGTAGCTTATGGGGAGTGCAACAGAGCCTAACTGGCGTGTCCACTTGAATGGGTTTGCTGCGTTGATTGCTATGCGTGGCGGTTGGGATGCGTTCTGTCAAAAGTCGCCGCATCTCAAGTCCCTAGTGTTATTCTGTAAAGTGTGAGTGTCTCCTGTACAATTTGTTATCAAGGCCACCAGGTTTAGGACATACTAGCCTTGCTTCGGCGTAGTCATCACGGTATACGTCACCTGCTACTAACTCCAGCCCGTCATCTAGCATCGAGAATCTTGCCAATACAACTAGCCCCGCCCACGATCAAGTATCGCCAGTCGCAAACTTTAAGATACGGAATGTAGTGAGGGACGTATTCTCGATTGGATATTATCCCCAGCTTCCATGTCCAGTCGACTTACTCATCGACATCATTCACATCAACCGCCTTCGCTTCCAAGCAACGTGCATTCAATCTGGAGGACCTCTCACCTCGATCAGGATTGAAGCAGAGCGTCTTTTAGATAAGATCTTGGACTATTCACCTGAAGTCTGGTCTAGTAGCGCGGAATCTTTAGCAGATGAACACCTCTTAATGGCCAAGACCTATCGGTCAGCCGTGGCACTGTTCGGTGTTTCCTCTCTACAAAGTGTGAAGGTCATTCCTTTCTCGAAAGATTGGATGACCGTCAGAGAAACCCATCGTGACAGGCTGTTTTCTTTTCTCAAAGCCTCGCTTGCCTCTTCAGCCTTGAAGGTCTGCACCACATGGCCAATGATTGTAGCCGGTTTCGAGGCGAAGAGTGGAAACCTGTCCATGCAGAGCTTCGTTCTGGGGCGTATGAAGGAAGACAGTCAGAGGATGGGAATCTATCTTCCAGTCGCAGCTAAAGAGGTCCTAGAGAGATTTTATGCCTCTGCAGGAAACACCTGGGACGATTGTTTCGACAGTCCTCATGCGTTGTTCACGTAGGATGAAGGCAATAAGTAAACCAATCAAACATGCATAACCGATGAGTCCTTAGCAGAAGGCCAAGTGATGGCCCTGGGCTACTGTGACTAAAGTTGATGATGTTGGGAAAGGCTTCACCGGAAACACGCCCGAGTCATACTTTTTCGGCACCTCGGAAGCAGTGCAAACTCTATTCTGGCTTCAGGTGGTAGTTGGGAAGTTGGGAGCAGCTCATCTTAAGGCGAAATCAGACATTTAGCGTCTCTTTAGTATTCGGGGGAGCCGCACCAGGAGTGGAGTGTAGTTGAATTAATCGCTGAAACCCAAATTGGCGGCTATATCCGAACCGGAGACTATCTATTTCGACAAACTTACTGACAGCGCCCAGTCAGCGAATAGCACGAACGGCATTCTTGGCGAGGGAAACACAGTGAGGCGACCAAGGGACTAAAACTTACCTTCGTTATTAGGCCCATGGGCAATTTCAACCAAACCTCTCATAGCTTGGTGGTTGACTTGCTATAACGGAGGCCTGACAGTGGCCTTTTATTCCTGGGCAAACCCAAATACAGTGATGTCAAAAAACCAAAGTGACGAAGTATGGAAGCACTCAAAGAAAGTTACACCATAGTGGCCCTGAGCCCATTCTTATGGTTTGCTGGTAAATGAGGCCTTAAGCTGACTGAGAGGATGCACGGATATGGCAGGGGCACAAGTATATACGAATACTCTTGAATTCCCGAGCATCAATAGCCTGCTTCATCTGAGCGAGACTTCAAAGATTTGCTCTTGAATATTGAACCCAGGCCAGCATGCAGTACTCCATGATCAACGTTCAAAAGTTGGCCCTTTGGGGCGCATTCAGCCTGATTGCTGTAAAGGCTCAAACCGATGACCTTCTACCTGGAGATGACAGCGAAGCTGTCTGGAAACCGATGGGAAAGGTTGATCCCTGGTATCTGCCCGCCGATGTAGTCGACGGTGGCGACAAAGATGGCTCTGGTAAGTCTTGACACCAGTCCTCACCACCGAGGCCAAACTCCAAAGCTGTATCCCGTAGCTAACCTTTCTTCAAGTCCTCCAAAAGGCCACTGGTAACCGTATCCGCTGCGGTGTTGTTGGCTACGACAAGGAAGACAATATCTGGATGATTCCCGCCAACGGCAACTTCGACCAGGTCGGCTACATTCTGCCTCGGGGTGGATATGATTCAAGGTCGGACAAGTCTATCGCAGACTGCGTACTGCGAGAGTCAAAGGAAGAAGGAGGTCTTATTATCGATATCAACTCGTTGATCCCCCTCGGACTCAGCAATGGCGGAGCAGTATACTGGTACAAGGGAAATGTTACTGAAACAGTCGAGCCGACCGAGCCCCGACCTAGACCACCAAAGGGCTTCACAGTCGACGATACGCGCGCGGAGCTGTTGAAGCCTCCGGGAAAGCCTGCAAAGAAGGCAGATATGCGCCAAGCATTCCACAATTCGGCTACAGCAGATGAATCTACCAGATATGAGCTCACCTTCACGGCAAAGGAGGGCAGCGCAACTGGCGGCTCAGACTACTCCGTGAAGGATCTTGGACGTTGGAAGGCGATCTACACCGATGGCTTCACAAACGGCGAACAAGCTATTATGAAGGTCCTTTGCGATGTTTACGGGTACAGAATTGTTGCCAATGAAGCGTGGGCAAGCCAGGTTCCCCTCGGCCTCAGTCTTAGCTCGGTCATTACACAGCTTTGGACAGCCACGACATTGGATATCAACGAGGTTACGTCCATCAAGTTCTCCGAAATCGTCGACCCGGCGACCCAAACCGCGATTAGCAACGCACGCACTGAGCTTGGAGAGAGTGCCGGAGGTTTCACTACGACTAATGACCTCGGTGAGACGAAGGGCTGGAACACCTTGATGGCCAGTCCTTACGGAGTGGTGGCTTCAGAAGTGGCTAAGGCGGCTGGCAAGGGAATCGCGGGAATCTCTGTAACGGACGGCAACCCTTCGGAGATACTGTTCACACTAGAGCAGTAGTGGTAAGCCTTATGATATTAGGCTTCAGGAGCAGCTTAGTATTTTGCATCGCGAAGACTTATTGGCCCTTTGTTATGGGTAGCAAGTGGCACACCGTCTAATGCACACGTAAAGTAATTAACCACATAATCACATGACGGCTGCTATCCTTACAAGTAAACCAATCCTTAGCGGTATCCCACTGAGATACTTTCATTACATGACTTGCAGAATTCGCCGAAACAAATAGCCTAATCCGTTACAAATTGTGGTGGTGATGTTGGTATACCTAGGTAGAGGTCATGATGAAAAGGGCGATAAGGAGACCTCGGTATGAGACAATACGGCGAGAAGTTTGGAATGAGTGGGAGATCATTTTGGAAGTACGCTCACCTAATGGATAGATCACCCTGTTAAGGTCTCAAGGCGTCAAGCTGTCCCAAGGTATTCAGGGTCTGGGCCTATGGGAGCCAATGGACCGGTAATCCCAACTTACTTTCCAGTCATCTTGACAGCCTTGATGCCAGGGTAGGTAAGGGGAGATGAGAGAGCAATCGGTACAGGAAACGTCACGAAGTTCTTATTCGTTTAGAAATGTCAAAATCATGAGTGAGGTCTAGCTATCTTCCGACAGCTAAGGCTGCGTTTCGGGAGCAGTGAACAAAAGCTGCTTGCATCATGCGGCATTTGCCCTTCATGCCTACCTAAGATTCTGCCCAGATTACTGTTGCATAGATGACTTGGAGATAAGTTGTTGGCCACTGAATCAACAACGGTCCTGAAGGATGAGTGTGGCGCGGACAATGTCGGCAGTAGAAACAAAGTCCACCTACGGAGCTAAGGAAAAAGGATGGGCAAGTAGAGCAGACAATTCCGAATTCTCAGGCGTAAAGGATTCTCCGAAATTGCCCCCCTGGAGGACAGATCGACTGGACTGTGTGAGATTCAGATTGGCAGTCGTAGCTTCGAGTTAATATTGACTCTCACATCGTAGATGATGGTCCTTCCACACGTAGAAGTCCATTGCCTTTTTGAAAGATTGTGTGCCTGCCAAGCCAATCACTCTTTGATTTATGACGCAATGACACTTCCACCTCACGCCTGCCTTGCTCTTGACACATAAATACTTACTCAGAGATCTGGAAACCACCGCCGCTCGGCATAGGACCAGAAGGTCCTATCTCCAGGTCACCCACGGGAAAGAGGTCTGCCAGCTTCCCGCTCGGCGAAAGATGTTTGTCTATCCTGCTTTCCACCCAAGTAATGTAAGGTACGTAACGCAACATCCGTCGTTCACAGGCCGTTGAGGAGATCCTTCCAGCTTTCTGAATAAAGAACACGATCGAAACATTTTGCCCCAGCATCTTACCTCAGCATCTTGTCCCGGCATTAGCCACATGGTGATTTGACCTGAAACAGGGAGACAAATCCACTGTGCCTAGCTGATTGCACTGGCTTGAAATGTCTTGAATTTTTGGTCGTGAAGTCTGAAGAACCTCTGGCCTGAACTGCTAGTCCTGTCATTTACGCTGCCAAAGTCGCCTTCTCGCGGCATGCGCAGTCCATAAGCCGCTACACCCGTAAAATGCCTATCCAGGTACCGACGGAGTGTCAAGATGTTTGTTTCAAGGTGCTCAAAGTAGTTTTAAACTTTGAAACTAATAAGGGCCCAATCTACGTTTTGACATCTTGACAGCCTGAGGAAAGGGTCACTTGAAAGTCAAGCGTTAAGCCTATCTCCGAACACCCTGATAGTTTGACGAAATGAATACAGGTGACGAGTCACATGAGCCCTGATGGGCGCGGTATAAACTCACACTTACCTTACGTATTAGGGCATTTATGGTCAACATATCCCTAATATCTTGTGGCTATTCCTAGTACTGCAGCTTGCACACTGAAGAGTCGTCTCGCCTTGTCTGATTTACTGTCACGAGATATGGATGTGGTTAATGCTGCCCACATTAAGTGGGCCCGCTTTTTGTGATAGTTATGAGCCCAGCTCCTATCCGCTATTATTATAATATTTAAGTATTATATTATCTATAGGTCGTGTACTTAAAAAGCGAGAGGCGACCGTTCGAGTCTTTATATAAGTAGGGTTTTTTTAATTAGTTTATTACTTTCGGGGCTAAGGCGTAGTATAAACGCCTATTTCTAACTAGTCTATTACCTTCGGGGCTAAGGCGTAGTATAAACGCCTATTACACGGATAATAGCTCTAGGCATCTGGGGGGTATGTCACGAGATATAGATGTAGTTAATGCTGCCCACATTGAGTGGGCCCGCTTTTTGTGACATTTACCTAACTTATTCATTCACCGCTTCAGAAACGGAACATGGCTTTGATTGTACTCCTAGCGGCAATGCCGCATCTCATTCGGTCTAATAGATCGTACAGAGAAATTGCAGCTCGACGGAAAGACAATTGTCCAGAAACAAATCCTTTCCATGAGGCTCAAGCTGAATCGCAAAACTTGTCTTTAGCTCCACACACAACAGCCAACGCATGTGAAGAGTCACTACAAGCATTAGACTCGAGCGCCAAAGTTTCGCAGCCTATCGATGGGCTGAAAAAAGATCCGGCGCAGCCTCTAGTCTTGCGCCGCTTCTTTCGATGGATAAAAGCTTTGCCGAGTCACCCGAAGAAGGAGAAGCCGGACTTAGGACCCGGTCTCGATCACGCCCTGCCACTCAACCTGCACCTGGCCATCGCCAAACACCTCACTATGGCCGAACGCGTGGCCTTGGCATTGACGAGCAAAAGAATGCTGGCAATCATGTCAAACGAGCAGTTTTGGCTAAATCGGGGGTCTAGTGAACGTCTGGATCTATTGAAGCTACTAGAGAGGGACGCCATCAACACACGCAGGGAGATTCTTTGTTTGCCCTGTCAGATTTTCCATGATCCCGTCTTATCGGTTCCGCCAGTCGACCACAGCTCAAGTTGGGCGCCGACCGAATCAGATCGCCCCTGCGTCAAAGCAGTCTCAGAGGACCAGCACCAGAGATTGTCGTCTCCCTACCTTCCATACGATTTTCATTTCAATATGGTCAAGGCCTTCCTATTTTCAAAACGCGATAAAAGGGGCTTCTTTCAATCAATACTCCTAGAACAGGCTACTATTTGGGGTTACTGCTATAAAAGAGAGGAAGCCAACGTCCAACAAGGCTTTGAATGTAGGGTGTCAAGCGAAGGGGATTTGCTAGTGAAGACGACTACGAGACTCTTTGCTTGCCGCGACCCAAACCAGACGAAGGATAAAGTTCGATTCGCCGTTGGAATTCTCAAACGAGCCGAGCTTACAACATACTGCAAACACGTTGACTGGATAGACACATACCCCTTCATATTCGACTACGATGGACTCCTTGCCGATCAGAGCAAACTTCACGCATACCGCGCTTCGAAAGGGTACGGATACGATCCGGCGAAGAAAATTCGCGACATTTGGAACCCAGCCGTCAAGCCGCGATATGGACCCAAAAACCACATATCGATCACACACTGCGAGTCTTGTTATACGAATTACGAGTACGAATGGAAGGACACCGAGGACGGAAGTCGCATCGTTTTTCTCATCTCGTACAAAAGTCTAGGCAAGGGCATGGATACGAATGATCCCAAGTGGTCATCCCATTTCCACGACCATGTCCCTGATGCAAAAGCCGAGCCTCGCAACTCCCACTACGACGGATTCACTCGGTGGCCTAACTATCATTGGCAGGAGAAAGCTGATGAGGCATTGTGGGACCCAGATTATTAGGTTCCTCCCATGTACCTTACTTAGTTACCATGCTGGGTCATTGGGGGCTTAATAAAGGCCAGAGGCGACCTTCCGCTAGCAAGCTGCTCACCACATGTCAATCCATTAAGCGATTGCTTGTCAACATACCGCTCTACTAAGGTCATTGAGGTTCGATTCGGAGGAAACGCGATCGGGGCCGACAGGATTTTGGAAGTCCATCCAGACGTGGGGTGACGGTAATAGGAAACGCTGTCTACTGGAGTTCTGAGAATGCATTGGCGCTTTAGATTGAATTAATGATTTCTCAGCTGAGAAACCACCGAAAAAATGTTCCACCAAATCCGAGCATGAGATTGATGATGTCAAGACTTCCCTGATCATCCCAAGTTGACCCCTGTGACAGTTGGATGTGGCTGAAAATAAGGTGTGGCGTCCACGGATTTCAAAGCACGCGATAACCCCCCGCATGCACGCGATAGCGAAACAGTTATCAATTAGTAAGAGCCCCCGAGAGCCGCGACTTTCCTTTATCAACGTTAACGACACAATCACGGATACCAACCGCAGAACCAGGTAGTGTCGACATCTTTGAGTTGGAACCATGGCAGCACAAAAAGACTTGGAAAGCCAGCCGCAGCAGTCGGACGAGCGGACCCCGCTCCTGGGGACATCCGCCGAGGCCGGATCAAGCCAGCAGCCGGTAGAGCATCGGAACGACGATAACGGAGCCAACGAAGGCATTCAAGATCCGGAGCAGGTGCCCCTCATCACGGGCCAGAATGGAGAGGAAAAGAAAGAGAGGACGACTAGCTGGTGGTTATGGCGGGCGTTCTGGGCTGTTCTCGCCATCTTCGTCCTGGCTGTCTTTATCAAAGGCTGGATTGATGCCAAAGATACTAACGTAAGTCGGTTGGACGATGGGTCAAGCAAACCAATAACTGACACATTGTCACTTAGTTTGACCTCAAAGCAGCTCTTATGAGAGCTCTAGGTGGTGGCTTGAGTGGTGCCGCGGCTATGGTCTTGCAAGTTTTAACGCTCATGGTACGTACATGAGTGAGAATAGGCGGAAGACGAGGCTTTGTTGCCAGTGAGTAGGGACGTTACTAATTGCATATTACCACTAGCCCATCCGAACTATCATGAACTATCAGTATCGTTTTGGATCCGGCTTCAGGGAGGCAACTCGCACTCTTTATGAAGATGGAGGAGTGCGCAGGTACTACCAGGGAATCGGAGCCGCACTGATTCAGGGTATGCGGCGCATGCACCTTTCTTGTTGATGCCATCATGTCAGAGTTGTGCTCACATATCTGTGAATAGGACCGGTCTCCCGCTTCGGTGACACTGCCGCTAACGCAGGTATCCTTGCCCTCCTCGAGTCGAATTCGTTCTTGAATCAGCTCCCTACCCTCATCAAGACCATCTTTGCCTCTCTTTGGTAAGCTTTTCAATACCTTCATCCTATTCGCTCAACCGTAAAGCCATCATTAGAACGAATGCTGATGTAGAGTGACTTTGAAGTGCTGCTGCCTTCCGCATGATCTTAACTCCCATCGATACCTTGAAGACGACGTTGCAGGCCCAGGGAGCGAAGGGTACCGCTATTTTGAGACAGCGCGTCAAGACAAATGGCATCGGTAGCTTGTGGTGGGGAGCTTTTGCGACTGCCGCCGCCACATTTGTCGGCCACTACCCTTGGTTTGGCACCGTCAGTTCAAGACTTTTCCTACACTGCAGGTGCAAGTCAAAACTAACGATCGTTGGTAGTACAATTACCTTTCCGCCAACATTCCCGAACCGGACAAGAGTGATATCTTTGTTTGGCTTTTGCGTCTTGCTTTCATTGGATTTTGCGCCTCCGTCATCTCTGATTCTGTTTCCAACTCGTTGAGAGTGGTAAAGACCTACAGACAAGTCAACGACACGCAGATTTCGTACTGTACGTCAACGCTTCTCCTGATGAACCCTGTCAAATATTCTCTATGTGCTTGTCTTACTGACTGGAACATTGCCAAAATTGCAGCCCAAGCCGCAAAGATCGTCATACAAAGAGAAGGCTTCCTCGGCTTCCTCGGACGTGGCCTCAAGACCCGAATCTTGGCCAACGGTCTTCAGGGCGTGTTGTTCTCTATCCTTTGGAAGTTATTCCTCGACCTGTGAGTTACACGCCGGCTGCCTCCTTACATAACAGTTCTAACTCTGAACAGCTGGGAGAAGAAGACACACTCTTAGTGTTCATCACATTGGATCTTGCTGGACAGCCCTGAAAAAGGTAAAGGAGGAATTTAAGAACCATCTAGCTCTCTGCGAGCAATCATTATAGAGAAGGAACGAAGAATGCCCTGAAGGGGCAATATAGATGGGCATTGTCATAATTTGAGTATGAGAGTTGTATTTACATGGAGTATGAAGTGTGCATTCGCGTTGGTGCGGAGCTCATTCGATATCTACTGCCTCAAAGTCAGCCGCTTCTTGCTATCCGGCAGTCTGGCCAGCAAATTCGACCCCAACAGCTCGAGCTGGCACACATGGGGTCTCTGGTGTAGCAAAAGACGAAAAAGGAGAGTGTCCCTCGCGAAAACTGCTCCAATCAAGTACCTCCTATAGTAAGTGGGTGAGTGGTGCTGGTGTCCGTCCTAAGAAAGTTCAACCAGTCCACGGTCTTATGCATCAACCCCTCCTCCAACTTTGTGTTACCCATGACGTGGTAATTTGTTATCAGATGTAGAGACAAATGTGAGTGGCAGCTTGATACCGCAAAGAAACCCACCCTAGAGCCAAGACATATGTATGTCTGACCTGGGAGTATGACCGAACCGACGGGCCCGAAGGACCTGATTTATACCCGCGGTTCTAGTTGAAATTAGAGTGCAAGGTAAGGGTGATCGACAGTCTTCTAGTCCTCGAAAATATCTTCCACTTCTGAACGCCTTCGGAAGCACGTTTCGGCAAGTATATGCGCCCATTTACTTTAGAAAATTCAGCCCATGCATGAATTGTGTCACAGTGAGGAAAGTGCGGATAGAGGTTCCGTTCATTCCTGTCGTATCACAAGTACATAGTCCGTCACTTGGGCTTGCGTCCCCAACAATGATGATTCCGTTGGTCGTCGTTCTCGAAAGAGCTTGACCCGCTTATACGGAAAGCGATAGAAATCAGGGTATTTATCTCACTCGAGCCTTGCTTGGAAGGTACATAGTCATTAGTCCCCGACTTGTAGCTTGGTGGCACATACAGCCGGGATATGCAGCGAGCTACTTGGCACATAACAGTTGTGGTCAACTGAAATTTTGAGCACTGCGAAGTAAATCAAAAGCCGTGGTTTGTTGATTCTAAAGATGCCAGATCCTTGCTAGTCGCTTTGTCTGCATGCTACAAGGCGTCTCTAGGCTAAATCCAATGTAACCCAGGCCGGCTCTGATGTGCGAAGAAGGTTGGAGCTACCTCGAGGGAGACATCAGGCAGCTTGTTCGGATTTTGTTCTAGAGACTTAGGCGATCGACTGGAGCTGAGAAGCTTGTCTTCAATTAGATACAGTGGCTTTTCCTTCTCGGATGTCCCACTCAGAGGCGCAGGATAAAGTAGATCGAACTGGAGCCGGATCCGGTTCGTGATCTCCAGTGCCTACCATGTTTCAATCTTTTTCGAGAACATGAAATGCCGAACGCATTCTGTCTAGTAAAAAGGCGTTGTCAATACAGAAACTAATGTCAATTGTCTCGTATTGACGTGGCCTTCACTCTTTTGAGGTGACAGGGTTTATGAAAACGACGCTGATAAGGCACAATTACGACAGAAGCCGAATTATGTGGCGAGCCCTCGCGGGATGTCCAATCCTGAGGAAGATCACGGAATCTTCTCGTATGGAGTTGAATGTGGCTTCAAGATATCGTTGAGAATTAAAGACACTAAGAAAGCCCACGAACCAATGGGGCAATCCCGCTGTCAAAACCCCGGCTAAGAAGGTTGAGGTTCCACATCTACCTACGGACTTCCCCAGTCCCCGCTCCGCATTCTGGCATCACAGTGACTAATTACGATTTGGACCGGCTACCTAGACTTCTGGTCCCCCTTGCAGCTGCTTCCTTCTGCCTCGTTCATGTCAATTACTCCCTAGAGTGGGAGTCGCTGCCTGGCGCGCGCGCCGACGCGGGAGGCTTCCGCGACCAGTCTGTTCGTCCCGTCTCGCGATCTCGCGAGTTCGATGTCATCCGAGGTGTCCAATCACTAGCATGCGAGATGACATCTGATGTATCCAGTCGCTGAATATCTCACACAACCCAATGAACATTTCAAGAGGCTCGCCCCCACAGGTTAAGAAGTATCTTTCGGCGATCTTTGCCCCGCGGGGCAGAGGGGGCGCCATGACTGCATGTCAGCACGGCACTGAGAGTGCCGCCTGTTTTAGCAGACTACTGTCCAATCTCGTATCTTACTGCGTCAAAAGCGCGAGTTCGTCCTGAGACTCTCACTGGCACGAAACTACAGGTACAGTGTCATGTCGTGCACGTAGTAAGCCCTTATAGTGCATACCCGCGCTCCTGATGGCTCGTTCCCGCGCGTGCTCGGACGAATTTAACGAGCCAATCTCGTACAAGCTATCTCGAGAATTCCAACGTCATGTTTGAATTAGTTTAGTATAACCAGAGAGGAATCTGAAGTTGATAAACGTAAACAAAGTGAGAGAATTAGGCATGTGACGGAATATTTTGCTAGACCTTTAGCGCAACTCTGGATGGTGTCAAGGGTCCTAGACGGAATTGGCTGTGGCCAAGTCACGATGTGACACTGCCCCTGCCATGCGGTGCAGGCGTATTTTCTATCCCTGTTTGTAAATCCTGCAGGTCTCTCATCGGAACGATTGAGCCTGTCAATGGGGTCTTGAGACATATCCCGCCCTACTGATTTGCCTCATCGATAAAACTGAGCGCAACAACAGGCTGCCATCTTTTGCTTACACAGGAATGGCCGATGCACCTTTCAGGGCGTCTATTTGCCAGATCGGGAAAGTCAGCGACGAAACGTGCGAGCATCTAGAGCTAGGATATCACTTGGCGGCGATGTTCATGGCTGAAAGGAAGCACAGATGCGAGGGAGGCTTATCCTACAGACCCATAGCTCGCTCTGCTTCGGACTTCACGGAGTCAATATCGTGCGATTCCATTCCGAAAGCAGGCAATCGCATGATTTTGATGCCCGTTTAAGGCGTTCCGAATCGAACTCATGTACACGTCGCGCCGTGTAACAAGCATCGCTATGCGGTCTCCGGCGTGATGAAGAGCGTTTGAACGCTCCCATTTGTTGTTTTCCCGCACTTTCAGCTGGGAATGCCGATGACATTCAAATCCTGATCTCTTCACAGAAAGGAACTTTGGATGGTCTCGACCAAGTCGACCCATCCAAAGGTCTTCCGGCAAGTTTACCAGCCCTACATGCAGCAAGGTTGAGTAACTGCTTCTCGGAATCTCGGGTAGTCACGTAGCAGTATATCTATCTGCAATGCCACCCCTCCACTGTCTCCATTTCCCCTTCCTGGCTCCCAAGAGCATTCACTGTCACCCTCTTCTCAAGCAGGAAACTTTGAGAGCCTCATTATGGAGAGCTTTACTCTCGTCATATTTTATCTTGGCATCCTAGTGGTGCCTGGTTTCCTATTCTCTTCCCTCCGACGCTTGCTAGGATGGTCCACAAAAACCTCCGTGGATGGCAAGACATCCAAGTCTCCTGCCAGATTCCCTGGTCCCAAGCAATACCCAGTCGTCGGCCGTGTACATGACTTGCCCAGATTTGCCATGTGGCTCAAGCTCAAGGAATGGGCAGATGAGTTCGGGCCAATCTATCAAACCAGCATGCTTGGCCAGAAGTTCGTAATCATTTCTGACGAAGGAATGGCTCAAGATCTCCTCATCAAAGATGGCAACAAATTCGCCGGAAGACCCCAGATCAGGGCGCTCATTGATCATAAGTTGGGTCCGGCATACTCTGCTTTGATGGACCGCCATGGTGAGTGACACAATAACCATGATTAATTTGACAATCGACCCGAGGCTGAGTTGATCAACAGACACTTGGAAACATCAAAGAAAATGGGTCCATGCGGCTATGGCGGCTGCTCATCAGCATCACTTCTATGGTCATATCGAGAACGAGGTCAAGCGGTGGCTGGTGACCCTCCTTGTCGACCCAGAGAAATTTCACGGCAACACTCGCGAGCTGACAGGGCGCATCATCAGTCGCCTTGCTTGGGATGACTCCACACAAGGACGGGCCTATGGCGAGAGTGCCATTGAGACCTTGACAAGGATGTCCATCTCTGGCCCCATTGTCAACACCATGACACCACTATGGCACATTGCAGACCTCGTTCGATACAATCCTTGGCGCAAGTACGAAGTGAACCGAGATAAGAACCAGCGTGCTTGGTGGTTGAAAACATTCAGGCTCTCCAAGGCAAGATATCTGAGAGGAGACTTGCCATCAGACACATGGACCTACCGGTACTTCGAGCAGCTACAGAAGAGTGGAAATGAGACTCTTAAGCAGACTGAAAAGGCCGAAGACTTCGCAGCCTGCATGCTTGGCTTCCAGTGTCTTGTTGGAGTGGTCACTATTTCTGGGCCTATGCAGTTCTTCTTGATGTGCATGGCGCTTCACCCCGAGTGGTTGAAGAAATGCCAAGAGGAAATTGACAGGGCCTGTGGCGATAGGATGCCAACTCGTGACGACTTCGCCGAACTTCCAACCGTAAGAGCTTGTTTGAAAGAGACCCTCCGGTGGAGGTCTGGGGTGCCTCTTGGTAAGTAGACCGTTGCAGAGATGAGGAGCTTTGAGTTGATATGAGTACTGACTACATCTGTTCAGGGGTTCCCCATCAATGCGAGCAGGATTCTGAATTCCGCGGCGTCAGAATCGAGAAAGGAACAATTATCCTTGCATGCGAGTGGTATGTCACCCCGCGCTGATCTTGACCAAGCCTTGATTGACGCGACCCAACTGCAGGAACATCAACCGTGTCCCGGAAAAGTACCCCGACCCAGAACATTACCGCCCGGATCGCTACCTAGACCCCAGCTTTCCCACGTATCAGGAGCCTCTCAGCCGGTACCCGAACTTCCGCGATGGTGTCGGCATGCATACGTTTGGGTGGGGTCGTCGAACATGCCTGGGCCAGAACCTAGTAGATGACGAGATGTTCGTCGCTGGAGCAGGCGTATGCTGGGCCTTTGACATGAGCCTCAAGAAATGCCCCTCCACTGGCGAGGACGTGACGTTTGATACGCAGGCGACGAACTCCAACGTCATTCTGGAGCCTCTGCCATTCCCAATGCAGTTCAAGATCAGAAGCCCTGAGCGAGCTAAAGAGGTGTTTGAGGGGTACAATGCCGTCAGGGATGCTCTGAAGGTTTGAGCAAGTCTAAAGCAATGATGTGATTCAAGATTGTGTTACATAGATAAAGTAAAGAACAGTGTCATGTTGTAACAAACCTATGCAGCAAGTCCATATCCAGTTGGTATTGTGATCCTATTTCTTACGGTACACATCTCCCGTTCTCTCAATTTCAAGGTTTGCGTCCTTACCACGACCCTCCTTTTCGAACTGTCTTACGAGGGGCAAAACCTCCCGTCCAAATTGCTCAATCTCTTCATCGTAATGTAAGAAGGCAGTGAGCACTAGGTTAACACCCAAACTCTTCAACAAAACAAGTCGCTCAGCAACTTGCTCCTTAGTACCAATGAGCTTTGTCTTGAAGCCATCGTTGTACTGTACCAAGTCGTCGAACTTGCTATCGGCCCACATGCCCTTCTTGTTTGAGGTGCTGGCCCCAGCTTCCTGAACAGAGGCCCGGAACGCCTCGACGGCCTCCTTGTCCGCCTTGCCTTGGATCTCCTGCAACACGCGAACGGCCTCTTCTTCTGTTTCACGAACGATGACAAAGCCATTCACCGCGAAGCGCACCTGGTCCTCGCGGCCGACCTTTGCCGCGCGGGCCTTTACGTCCGCAATCTGGTTACGGAAACCATCGAGGTCGTTGCCGTTCATGAAGTACCAGTCACTGACCTCGGCGCCATTGTTTCTGGCGTCGTCGCTGTTGCCGCCCTGGAAGATCTCGGGATGAGGTTTCTGGACTGGCTTAGGATTGAGCACATAGTTCCTGTAGCGGTAAAAGTCACCGCCGAAGGTAAATCCTGTGTCCTCGGGTGCGGTCCAGATGCCTTTGAGACAGCGGATGAACTCATTGCTGCGACGGTAACGCTCAGCATGCTCCAACCACCACTCGCCGATGGCTGTAAATTCGCCCTTGAACCAACCGCTCACGATGTTAACGGCAATGCGGCCATTGCTGTAGTGGTCGATGCTGGCGATCTGCTTCGCCACCGTCGTGGGATTCCAGGGCCCAGGGAGAATAGCAGCAATGATCTTCACTGTGTCTGTGGCTTGGAGAATTGCCTGAGAGAAGGACACAGACTCATGTTGGTTTGCAGCACCGTATCCAGACGTGAAGCGAATCTGCGTGAGGCCGTACTCGATACCAGCTTGCTCCGCAGCCTTGGCGTATTTGACGTTGCTAGCTAGGTCCCAGTTTGTCCTCTGCGGGATCTTGCTGATTATCAAGCCACCCGAGACATTGGGTACCCAGTATCTGTCAAGTTAGCTATTTGTCTGAAACCTTTGAGGAGGGGATACCTACGCGAAAAGCAGTCGTTCAGGGTCGCTATTGAGGGGATGTGGTTGAGCGGTCATTTTCGCTGCGACGATGTGAAAACCGTAGGGTCTGTGGCTGCCAATTTTGGACGTCAATTGTGATTGCAAGAAGCGATCAAGTCCCTTTTCACTTTGACCTGGTAACACTGAAGTAGATTGAGTTTGAACGATGTTGACCAAGCACACTTTGGAGACGGGGAACGGAAGAGTGGCAGGTTCTCAAATCCTATCATCAAGGACGGTGACATAGCAACAATGACAGAAGAGGAGATGTGACCAGCAGATATCAAACCATCATTCTGCATCTACTAGGATGCAGCTATGCTGGCGCGTTCTGCGCGATATATCCAGATCGACATTGCGGAGGAAGTTCCGTCGAATTGACGATATTGGCGAACCTATGCCTAGCTCTGACGTGATTTCCAAATACCACATTACGACGCATGCCGGAATTTAAATTGATACAATCGGAGCCAGTCACGGCACTTGAAGAGGCATGTGGTGCTGAGGGAAAAGGCTATGTGCCTTGCCGCTCACCCGTCCTCTCCAAGTGCGGCAATTGCACCATTATCGACTCAATGGCGAGATCGCCAGATCCCCGTTGACTGGGGTTTCCCCACGCTTCGATGGCTGCATCCACCCCAACATGGCGCGATGTGGGATTGAACCAAGATCTGCGAACTTTAATCTCAATCAATTCATTGAGACGAGTCTGAGCTTTCTAAGGTCTCATTGCAATGAGCAAGGATAGCGCAAATTTTCGGAAAACTCACTGACACCAGGGCCATGTCGTCGGGTTCATAACTAAGTTCTGTTTGATTCATCTGCTGAAGGATCCGAAAGACAGACCTGCGCCTGCAACTCTCCTTGTTGTCTTCCTTCTTTCAATTTCTCTCGTCTATTGTCCTACTCCAACTACAATGTCCATTTACTCTTCACCCCCCAATGGGGCAAGCGAGAAAGGGGTCGAGTCTGTCAAGCCAGAGCCTACCTTGGAGAGATTCGAGACGCTTAACCATGGGCCTCGATTCACTGCACCAAGACCGCTTCCTACAGCAGCGGTGAGTACCCCTTTTCGCGAATTTGCGATCCTTCCAAACATGTTGACTGATCAAAAAGCCTATAGACCTCACTTCCGATCGGAGCTTTCTCTACAACCTTGACGACGCTTTCCCTGAGTCTAATGGAGTGGCGAGGAGTGACAACAACTAACGTCTATATCGCAAACTTTTTCTTTCTAGCTGCCTTTGGCCTAGTAATATCTGCGCAGTGGGAGCTTACGGGAGGAAACGGCTTTGGTTACAGTGTCTTCAGTGCTTTCGGTAAGCTCGAATGAGATGGCTTTCAACGCCTCCTCGACTGACAATCAGCGTACAGGCCTCTTTTACGCAGGTTACGGTGCCATATTAACTCCCTCTTTTGGGGTTTCAGCAGCATATGGCGATGATACCCAGCAGTTGAACAATGCTCTCGGACTTTTCATGATCAGTGAGTGATGTTATCAATCGTTGCAGTCAAAAATTAAGACTAACGCAATGACTCTCGCGCAGTTTGGAGTGTCTTCGTTCTCGCCTACCTAGTCGCCACCATACCGACAAATATCGTTTACATCCTGATCTTCATCTTCGTTGAGTTATGCTTCGTACTGGTTGCTGCTAGCTACTTTGCTGCTGCCGATGGTCATGATAGCGCATCGGTTGGACTGAAGAAGAGTGGTGGCGTTTTCGCGTTCCTCGCTGGGCTTGTTGGATGGTAGGTTTCTAGCTGTTGCAGAGAACAATTTTGCTCAACTAACACAACTCAGGTATCTGACTTTCCACCTCTTGCTAAAGGACTCTTTGGTAGAGTTACCATTGGGTGATACTTCTCAGTATTTCCCCAAGACTCGGAAGAAGACCGAGTAGCTTGCCAGATTGAGGCAACAGTGCAATTTATTGATAGACCTGATGAATGAGGCATTTGTATCGAAGTGGTAGTCACTAGTCATATGGTCAAAATGTAGATACCAGACGTTATCTAATTGCAAAATTTGTGTCTCTCCTCTAGGAATTAACATTCATCCTACGGTCCAATCTAGGTGTCAGCTGTTTATATTCATTGAAGTCCTTAAATCGCAGAGAGTCGATTTGGCGGGAGAGGAAAACAACATAACGGGACATGACATCTTCTGTCATCCATCTTCCTTGGCCGGCTGGATTGATGTTACAGGTAACAAAGATTGACGACTAACCTCGGGGTTTCAGAGCAGCCCATAGTCAGAAACTCAATTGAATAAAATTCTTGTACAATGAAGCCTGATTGGTGCACTGCAAAGATATGCCGCGATTGCTGCAGAATAGCGTATATGGTGCCATCCTGGTGCTCGCAGACCCCTCTTTCGAGAACTCTCTGCGACAAGTCAGAGCAGCTGCCGAAACAATGATACTTTCAACATCAGATAGAATATCTGCCCGATCACGAAAGTCTTCTGAACAGGCAATTGTCCCTGGACAAAGGTAGTTAAGCTCCAATGTGACCTTATCCCTGCATGCCTCATTACCTGTCGGTATGGGGTTGGGGGCCAGACGCGGAGGTGCGAAGTACACCCACGCGCGCATCCTAAGTCGTTGCGATTGCGACATATGACAACATAGCTGTGGACCCTCGCGCCACTGGCGACGGCGGAACGGAGTGCCGGCTATCGCTGAACCGTTAGGCTACGGAGGCGGCACGGGCGGGCGTGTTTGAGCATATTTAGATACATGGTGGCGCAATTTGACATCAAAGATAGAAGGGAGACAATATTCATCCAGTCCTCTTACACATCAGTCAACCGGTTCCCGCCTGTTGCGGATTTCTACTCGCTTTTATTCCTCCCCAAATTCATGCGACAAGACAGCCATTCCTTCGGAGAACCCAAGAATCTAATCCCCAAGGTCGTACAAAATGAGTAGCAACGCTCGTTCGGTTCCTGCAACCGACCCCAAAGTGTACGACGAGTACCAGCAGAAGTGGTCGTCACTTCCTGCGGACGAAGCAGCGTGGCTTCAGCGAGCCAAACACGTTGCAGATGTGCTAGCCGTAGATGCCGCGCAGCGTGAGAGGGAGAATAAGTCACCTAGAGCTGAGATTGCGCTGCTGAAGCATTCTGGTCTTCTCAAAGTCCTGGGATGGAAAAAGTATGGCGGTGGTGAGCAGCCGTGGAGCGTCGGCTACAAGGTGATTCGCGAGGTTGCCAAGGGAGACGGGTGAGTTTGACCGAAAATTGAGTACTTTTGCGAGTTGAATTTCTGATGTACTGGAATAGATCAATTGGCATGCTTCTGGGATACCATTTGCTCTGGTCAACGACGGCCAACGTCATTGGCAGCTCTGAGCAGGCAGACCGCACTCAGGATCTCATCATTTCCAACAACTACTTTGTCGGTGGTGCCGTGAACCCTCGCGACAGCGATCACAAGATCACTTCAGACGGCGACAACGTCATCTTCAATGGCTTCAAGAACTTCAACACCGGTGGAGTTATCTCCGACTTGACTGTTCTCGAAGGTGTACTTGAGGGTACGGATGACCACCTGTATGCGTTGGTGAAGACTGACCAGCCGGGAATTATCTTTTCTCACAACTGGGATAATGTTGGCCTGCGTCTGAGTGAGTCGGGAAGCGTCAAGATTGAGAACGTCACTGCGCCCTGGTCTGATGCACTAGGATGGAATGCCGCCGAGAAAAAGCCAGATGACTCGATTCTCAAAATCCCGTTTGCAAGTCTGCTTCTTCCCACGTAAGAACCCAATTCTCAACACTTGAATAGCAAAATCTGACTTTAGGGACAGGATTCAACTCGTTTTCAGCAACTTCTACATCGGTATTGCATGGGGTGCGTTGGATTTTGCCTCAGCCTACACTAGAAAAAACACGCGGGCCTGGCCCTTCGGCGGTGATGTAAGTGTTAGAACAGCTCTAATCAATTATACCCATAAAATGCTCACAGCGGACTTCAGAACAAGGAGAAGGCCGAGGATGAGTTTTATATCCTGTCCACTTACGGAAACTTCCTAGCTCACCTCCGTGCAGCCGATGCACTTGCCGACAAGGCTGGTCTCGAGATTGATGCATTGTACAAGTACTCTGGAGATCCATCAACTAGGGCCAAGGTCACTGCAAAGGCTCGAGGAGAAGCAGCGGAGTGGGTTGCTAGTGTCAAGGTCACGGCAACTGACACGGGACTTCGGGTTACGTCCGGTGTGTTCGAGGTGACGGGCGCGAAAGCCACCGGAACTAAGGTTGGCCTTGACAGATTCTGGAGGGATATCAGGACACACAGTCTGCATGATCCTGTGTCTTACAAAAATCGTGAGCTCGGTAGATATCAGCTGCTGGGCGAGATTCCCGAGCCGACATGGTACACTTAGAGAAGACACCAGGCGGAAGTATCAATGAATATAACGCATTTTGAGCCTTAAATTTCTCTCATCCCCATTAGACTAATCATCGCTCAGAGCTTGTGAAATATGAACCTTCCCCACTGCCCTCTTATTGGCTTGAACCAATAGTCTAGATGTCTATACTTACAGGTCCATATCGTGGAATTGTGAAAATGCTTGATAACTTCATATAGAGATTTTACAGAGAGATCGACGCATCGGCAAACTTACTCTTGCCACGAATAAGCTTTCCATATTTGAAGAATAGGTAAGGAAAGACCATCATTCCAATAGCCAAGAAGCCTAAAAGTGATGAGGCCCATTGAAACCCGAGCCTCACGTACATCTGATTTCCAAACAGCGGAAATGCAGCTATGAAGGAATCAGTCAATTATGTACGAAGACTCTGCAATTCGTCAGGGGACACTTACCAGCCGCCAGGCAACGGACAAAAGAATTGGCAGCTAGCGCACTGGCAGCATACCTGGGATAAGCTTCAACCTGTTCTCTGTTAGTGACTTTCTATGTCTTGGTAATTCTTCTCGAGATGTGCTACGCACCAGAAAGGTCCAGATACCAGTGAAAAGAAGGATGTTTCTATTGAGAAGAACATTGTGTTAGTCCAAACTACTGTTGAGAGGGCGCCAACGCTTGCATGTATATGTCAAAGCTCAACAAGACTTACCCAGCCCCGAACATGGCTGTACCAACGATGGGAACTATCCAATGCACCCAAGGGTACATGGACCAACCAAACATGAAAATTCCCACTGGAACAAGAATAGACCCGAACATAGCGGGTGGAAGTCGGAACTCAGGCTCGCTGCCATCTCCATTTTCGCCTTGGCCCTTGTTCTTCAAAATGAGTCTTATCCTGACTTTATGCCATACCGGATCGGTGGCAATACCCAGCAGCATACCAGCCAAGATCCCCAGAAAGCTACAGCCAATTTGATAGAGATTGAAGCCATAAGTCTCTCTAAAAACAAGAGGGAAAGCTCCAAAGAATAAGTATAGTATGCCAAGTAGCAAAGCCGAGAAGAGGCAAAGAGAGAGACACATTGGCTCAAAAATGAGGAGCTGGATGGGCCGCAGTAATGATATCCCAACTGCACCGAGCACAGATTTGGAATGCATCTCCGAAGCTGCTTTCCAACGATCATCCTCGGTTTCTTTCCGAAGATTGCGAGCCTTGTTCCGTAAAAGAATGGGATCTAATAAGCCATGTCAGTTGCGAGTTCTTGGAGGGGGGTCATCAAGCTTACGATAAGTTTCGGGGACAAGAAAGACTATTCCCAGCTCTAGTACAAATGACCACATTATGAGAACGTAGAACGTCCAGCGCCACCCAGTATAATAGTTAATGAATCCGCCTACTAAGGGTCCTAGGCTTGGTCCAATGAACGGACATATGGAAAACAGCAGCATGGGCGCTTGTAATTCGTCGTTTGAAAACAAATCTCGGACGGTTCCAGCGGATACAGCTTGGAAAGCACTCCCTGAGAAACCGTCCAAGAAGCGAAGGATAACTAGTGTGGTGATGTTTCTTGCTGTCGCTTGGGGGATCAGAAAAAGGAGGTGGCAAGTGGACGAGATCAAGTATATCGGCCTCCGCCCATAAAACTCGCTGAGAGGACTGAAGAGCATCGGCCCCAGCGACAAACCGAGAACAAAAGTTGATAGTCCCAGAGTCGAAACAATCCTCGAGTTGTGAAATTCGGCCTCCAAGTTAGGGTATGTTGAAGTGTAAATAGAACTCGCACATGTGCTTTGCAGGTGTAAAGTGTTAGCAGTGACACAGACCCCTAGGGGTTCTAGTGACCATAGATCTTACATGCAGAGCGCCATTTGCGAAACCACCATGGTGATCAACCACTTTCTTGTCTTACCGTAGCTTCTCGGACATAAAGGATCGTTATCGCCATCATCCCAATCTACTAGAAATTGACCTTCGGCGCGTGGCATGATTATGGCCTAAGGTGACGAAACAGAGTCTTCCAAACACTTCGCGAAGGAATTGTACTAGAGTTCACGATGGTTTTTGTCAATTCATAGCGGTTGAACCGTGATAGTGCGCAGTGAAACGAGCCGCAACGCGGCAACGTGTCTCAATGTTGTCAAGATGCGAGTTCGCAGCTACTCGAGCATTACTCCGTTGTTCCGGGCATATTTCCGCCAGTTACATTATCGAATTACTAAGCTACGTCACATGTGTCGTTGTAGATCGGCATCGTTCCATGCGCAGTAACTGGCAACGGAGGCACTAAAGCGGAGGCGGAGACGGAGGTAATAGCGGGACTTGCAACGGAGATGCAACGGATATTACGCTACTCGTGGGCACTCGACATTCATCACCCACTAAAGTAGGTGCATTTCAGCCAAACGACCATGTCACCCAAACGATAAATCATACCGGCGCTAAACAGCGGCAGGTTATTAGGCAATGTTGGTATCCCTATTACAGGGTAATTGGTTCGAACCGTGGGTTGACGAAGAGATCAATTGAACTATATGAATTTCTGCGCAGGTGTAAAAAGGAGGTTCCAACCGTAGGTTGGGTAGGCTACGATAATCGTAAATAGGGCCCCTAATTGGCCCCTGCGCAGTCGGCCGTACGCCGCGGTCGAATTGGACTTCCAATCCGACAGGCAAAGCACGCAGACAAACTACCTGCGAGCGGCCTCTAGCTGCCTCAACTCTGATATGAGGCTTCACAATTTCTCACAGTGTCTGAATAACCGGTCTTTGGGAGCTGCTTTCAACTTATCAGTCAAATCAATAACGACCGCTTCCGTCTGATGTTATTCTCTGGGCTTTCTAGCATCCTGTGCACCCAAAAAAAACGTCCCTTACTTTCACAAAGCCTAGAAACCTACGGTTTAGTCAACATCGGCTTAGGTTTTGCAGCCCACATCATTAAGCTTTTGGAAGCAATCCCGCATTCTCTACGTCCACAAGCAGCTCGACGACCGTCTACTTCAACGCTGGGATGAAGGCTATTCCACCATCTCCACCAACGAGTAAAATCTCAACTACAAGCGGTGTGACAACATTGGAAATGGTGTCCGCTACAAAGACAACTACAACAACTAAACACGATCCCCAAGCTTCCAGAGCTGATTGTGTTCTTTTCCGTGCGGTCCGTAACAGATGAGGATGGAGAGGAAGACTATCACGAATTTGAGATGCTTTCGGTATAAACTAAGTGCGATAGTTCGTAGTTCGATATGGAAACTCCTTAGATTTAGGTAAGATTCATCAAAGATTGAATGAGTGTGCAAGGCACCAACACACCTTGCCGCGATTAATTCCATACATCATAAATCATGTCAGCAAATCCAACCTGGCCTGTCCCATCACGGGGTCCCTTTGCTTGCCTTGCGAGTGTTGATGAACCTGCCCACTTCCGAAGGAAAATCCCGGACCCATAAATGACTTCCGTTCGTGATATCTAATAGTGTACTATCTGTCTTCATATCCATGTCTCCCGCTGGATAATACTTTCGGAGAAGGGAGTTCATATTGGCCAGAGCTCTTCGCAATGTTAGTTGACTCTCAGATGACATCGGTACGGTGGTATTCGCAGATGTGCTGCTTACCTCTGCCTCGTGATATGCCCCGGGTTCATAGATGAATATAATAGAAGCGGCTTGAGGGTATACAGGAGCATACGATCTTCAAACTCAGCAGCTGGGTCACTTGGGGGAAAGTGTTTGAAGTAAGCCCCACAATAGTCTTGTTGGTGCATTCGATGATGCTCTGTTCTCCAGTAGGCAAACTCCATCTCGTGGTGGGCGTAGTACCCACTGGAGTCAAATACGTAAAGCTTGCCAGTGTCATCCGCGGTGCCAAAGTTTCCATTCCATAAGTCTCCGTGAATGAAAGTTGGCTCGATTCCTTGGTTTCCGTCGCGCAAAGAAGACAAAAGCTTTGGGATAACATGGTGTATGACCTTGACGATAGCAGTGTCGAGATCCTCCCACAGGCCATTGGCTAGAACGTTGTAGTGGTAAACCTGAAACAAGATTTTGGCGAAGAGGATATGCCAGTGCTTTTCCCACCCTTCCAGGTAGCACAACATTCCGTCGAAGTTGCGGCCAGCTGTCCCATAGTTTTTCGAAGCGCCCTTGGATGCACTGTGCAGCTTAGCGATAAGAGCACCTGTCGAGTCAGGATCCGGCAAATCACGGTTGTCGAATTGGATGAATTGAGTCAGGAGGAAGCATCCTTCGTTAGACCCTGAAATTCCCAGACTCCCACAGCTGATTGGTTTTGGCACATGGTCCGGAATCAACGAGTACAGATTACATTGGGATTGGTATTCGCTTCCAAGCAGGTTCTTCCCGAGGTCCCCGGTGCCATACTAAGAAAGAAGACCTCAGTCATGATGGCGATTTAAAGTAGTTTGACAAACTTACCTTTGTGAAGAAGTGAACTTCTTCATTGTCTTGGTCTCGCGTCTCTATGCGACCGATACGAAACCATGAGCAATGGTCACCGTAGTCAGTTGCCCGCAAGACAGTGGTTCCAGCCGGCAATGCTTGGCCTCGTTAGCATATCCGTACTTCAAAGGGATTCCAGCCTGACCTTCTACAACCGCGTTGAATAGAGGGAATCCACCCTCAATGAGCCGAAAGTTCTCATGAGATGGATCATCGCTTTCGAAAGTCGGCGTCAATTCATGAGCCACCATTTCTCGATAACTTCACGACGAGGCTGTTCAATTAATCGGGCATGGAGGGTCTCATTGTGTAGATCACCTTGCTAAATCACATCTCACTATTTGTAAGGAAGAGAGGGCTGGTCTATCATAACCATTGACCAGCTACTGTCTGATTTACCCCGCTCTGGCGGCCCATCCGGTATCGCTGTGGCTTGACTTTGATGACGTACAGCGTGAAATACGGTTATTCATAGAGAAGGGGCACTGTTTTTCCGATGTCGTACTTCTTAATATTCCCTTATCTTGGTCCTTGTCAGCCAAGCCATAGTCCTAGGACAGGCTCCTCGCAGCCTGCTTCGAAATCTGCAAGAATGGCCTGGATGCTCGCGTGATCAAGGCGAGCTGCAGAGTGTGCGGGTGCACAGCATTATACTAATCAGGCAGGAGATCAAGGCCATGAAGTGAGGACCTTTTTGCGGCTCTTCACGTCGCTTTGGTGACTGCGGCGAAAACCCCAGAGCTTGCGCCTACATATTCAGGTGTGAGGTTAAAACTCACCCGCGGGATTGTCTTTTATACCTGCCGAAGTATACATAGGTCTTCAATAGAAAGCCTCCAGCCAGCTCATAGCTTCTTGGACCTCTCAGCAACATTCGACTACCTGCATTGCTACAGTCAGATTCCTGCTAATCGGCCAACCTTCTCAATGAATCGTGACTCGCAACTCGCCAGCCCCCAGAGTCATGCCAATGGCCGTGCTAACAGCCATTTCACTGGTAGTTCTTATACGGATACTGGCATAGATGTGAGCATTTCAGACGCTCCCCTCTTGCGTACCCAGGCGCTGAACAGAGTGAACCGTACAGATGAACCGCTTCCAGCACTTACGCCAGGCTGATCCGGAGGGAGCCTTGCTGCTACGACGAGTGGGCCATTATCCGAACCCCTTTGTGCTGATCTGAAAGATTTCTGACAGAAATCTATGCTTAGGAAATGTCACGAGACATGAACTCGCTCAATCTCAGCGCACCTGAAAGTTACATGACACTCGCGGTCCGCGAAGCTTTGGGTGCACCGTTGCCGCGTAAGAAAAGGACTTTCTGTGCACCACATGACCCAACTGAGTTGTTTGAATGTTGTGTGATAAATGCTCTAACGTTAGACAACAGCCTCTGAGGGTTACCCAGATCGTCGTTATCATAGTGGAAGACACATAGTCAATGAAATTGAAGAGCTCTGCTGGCGACGTGCTCTGGAGACATTTGACCTGTCAGCAGAGACATGGGGCGTAAATGTTCAGGGTACGATAGGTTTCAGAAAATCTCAGAACCATGATTCCGACTGACAACAAGCTGACTTGTATTAGCGTTCTCTGGTTCATTGGCTAATCTGTACACCTACACCGCTCTTTTGGAGCCAGGCGACACACTTTTCCACATGGACCTTTCACATGGTGGCCACCTTTCTCATGGGCATCAAACGTCAAAACGCAAGGTTTCGGAGAGTGCCTTTAAGTTCAACGCAGTAGCGTACCATGTCAATCTCGAAACCGGGATCATTGACTACGACGGGCTCCACGAGTTGGCACAGCAGCATAAACCGAAGATCATCACCGTGGGTGGGTCATCCTACAGTCGCTTGATAGACTACGAGACCATGCGGAAGATTGCCGATGATGTCGGCGCTCTGCTTCACTGTGATATGGCTCATTTCTGCGGACTGGTCGCCGGTCGCGCAATCCCGTCGCCTTTTCCACACTGCCACGTTGTCACGACAACAACATACAAGTCTTTCTGTGGGCCCAAAGGGGCAATCATCTTTTACAGAAGTTGGATGAAAGACAAAATTAACAGCACCGTTTTCCCTCGTTATCAAGCCGCGCGCGACTACAGTGTCGTTCTTGCAATCTCAGTAGCGTTGCGGCAATCGCAATCATCGGTCTATCGAGAGCAACAGAGGCAGGTTGTCGAGGCTTCCCGCATGCTCGCAGCTTCACTCATCGAGCTTGGATACACCATCGTCGGGGGTGGGACAGACACCCACATGGTCATCATCGACTTGAGACCCCGCAAGATCGATGCAGCTGTAGCAGAGAAAGCTTTGGAATTGATCAACATTATCTGCAATCAGAATAGCATTCCAGGTGACCAGGGTGGCAATTGTTCTGGTCTGCGTCTAGGAACACCCCCAATGGTCCTCAGGGGTATGCCACTACTTGCATTCAACAAAGCTGCAGTATTGATACATCAAGCACTAGAGATTACGCATAAGATCCAGGCAGAGATGGTGCCCTGTCAACAGACGAGCGCTTGTTCTCGCCAATCAAGACGTGTCAGGATACTTGAGCAGTTCGTGGCCATCGCGCAGAAACATTCAATGATCGAGGATCTCAAATCACAGGTAGCATTCATCGTCTCTGCACATCCGCCCCCTTGGCATGAGAGAAGTTCATAGCACGTGGATGCTGGAAGTCGAGAACGAAAGATCATTCTTAAACAACACATTCATATTGAATAATCAGTTTACAATATCATTCTGCTACATCGCTAAGGGAAGGTTACATGCGGGCGTGCTCCAGTAACAGTGATGTCTTTCTCAGAATCATATCTTTCTAGGGTATCTAATGGCGCATACTCCTGACACAGATACAGCATGTCGTTATAGGCACTGATAAGTCAGTCTGAAGTTCACTGATTTGGCAGTAGATTGGAGGTACTTACATCTCTCTCGCAACACTCCCAGGATGCCCCGCCGCCTGATTTAGGAGAGCACGGATGCTGTAGAGGCGGTTGCGATCATCCCATTCTTCGGCTGGCTCAGAGGGCTCAAAGTGACGTTGATAAAGTCGCTGGTAAATTGGTGCGTTGAAATGATGAGCCCAGGGACATCTCCATGTACCGAACTCACATTCATTGTGAGCATAGACGCATCCTGGATCGAAGGCAATGGACTCCCCAGTCTCCATATCAATGCCAACGTTACCCTCCCATAAGTCCCCATGGATCAAAGTTGGAATTATGGTTCGTCCGTCAGCCTGCAAAATACCCAGTAGTCTTGGTATGACCTTCTGAATGAGTTGTTCACAGGCCGAGTCATACTCTGGCCAGGGAGGATTAACCTCGTTATCATACTTAATGACGTCTTTGAGTTGATGAGTGAATGATGCCGCCCAGCTCTTCTCCCAAGTCACCGTGCGGACCATCACTCCACAAACAGTGGCGACCTGGAACCCAAACATCCCATTTGGAGAGGCCCCTCTGCGGTGAAGTTCTGCAATTTGCGAAGTGAAACGCATAGGTTCAGGGGCTCTTGAAAGTTCCATGTCGTGAAAGTCACCCAGGAACCAGTAAACTGCGACTTCTGCCTGCTGATACATTCCCCACCCAGCTGCTTTGGGCACAAATCCAGTGATGAGCTCATTGATTGAATTTGCAGAATGCAATTCGCCTTCTGTCAAGGCCCGAGCTCCCTTGCCTGTGGCTAGCTATATGGTGAATGAGTACGTTGATAAAATACAACGAAAGCTGCAGTACAGACCTTGAGAAAGTAACGTTTTGGAGTGTCTCCAGGCAATATGACGCATATTTTGGCTGTCTTTGTCCAAGCCGATATGCCCCAAGATTCCGCTGATAGAACCTTTGTTCCAATAGGCATAGCTAGCAAAATTGAACTTCCATCAGTACGTCTGCAACATTGCATAAATATTTAAGGATTCTTACCGGAAACCACAGTCATGTGGAGCGGAAAGTTTCCACTGATATCTCGCAACCACTTCGAATCGTCTGGCATCTTGCGGTCCTTGATGCTGCGCAATCCCAAACAGGGAAATCAAATGTCTTCAAACCTATTACTAAACTAAGGGCTACTTAAATAATGATGAGCCATCCGTCCGGCCTCTTTAATTAAAGTGTGGGTTGAGTGATGAACTGCTATCCTGACAAGCACAGCTTCCTCGCCAACTAAAATCAAGATACAAAGTTCGATTCGGTAGAACAGTATCCGACTAAATGATAAAACATGGAATACGAAGATAATCCGGTTGGCGGCCTTGCATATGCCAATGGCCGATTCTGCTGTGATGAATAAGGTAATAAGCCCTGTGGGACCATTTGGGCATGCCGCTGCATAGGTAGTGTAGCAGGCTTCTCACCGAAGAATGATTTGATTGGTGATGCCCATCAATAAGATCTCGCTGCCTTATGAGGATGTTGTGAGAATGGGAGGTGGTCAGTCGTGTTCTGTGTTCCTAGTGCATAACCAGCTGGTTGCATCCTGTTTCAGGCGCCACCCACACCACATGCACTCTTCTGCACACTTCACATGCAGACAGATGATGAACCAAGTGTGGCAACCTCTCTGCATATTTATTGTCTCGTGCATGTATGACTGCATCTCCAAGGCTGGTTTGAGACCATCGATGGGAGCCGATGATTAGATCCGCGCTACAATTGGTGGATATGGCTGATTTTCAGCATAATACCCTTATCTCGAGTCCGTTCGCTTATTGAAATTGATGCAGCCTGCCTCAGGTGTAAGCCAAAATTACCAAGTAGACGCGGAAGTACGTCGTGCGGAGCTGATGCTCAGAGCCGCATTTTTCAGGGTCTATGAGGTTTCCCGAACCACGAAGCCACTTCCCTATTCTTCCCTGAGCACAGTCGCCCGTGAACTCGCATTGCGCCTTGCTAGCCATTAGCCTTACTCGTAATGTTTGGCACAGTGACTTCTTTTCCAGTTTTTGTCTCGAGATGACCGTTCTAAAACGTGTTGTCGGTGAATAGATTCGCCAAAATTTATATCAATACTTCCCGACTGCAAGGACTCTGCCAGAGGGGGGAACTCTTCTTTTGCTTTTCTGTCCTATTTTTGTGGCCACAGAAGACGAATTACGACCTCGCGAACCCACTAACGACTGTCGTACCCCGGTGTGTCGTTGGTGTAGTACGCAGATTGACGACAGGCCACTCAGAGTCTGGCCGGCTAAAACTTCATTCAGCTTGTGTACGATATACCGCGCGCGACTTTTCACAAGATAGCGTTGCTAAAAGCTGCTCTTATCAGTCGCTCAAAAGTCACGATGCCAAAGATAGTAGGCACCTCAGTTCATTTTGTCTTCTTATCTCAATAGGGCACATGGCTCACCACATCCCTTGCACTCATCAGTTCCGAAATCCGTTCAAATCGAAGTCAAAATCCTCAGGAGATTCAACGCCAAACCATGGGCATCGACAGACCCAGAGAGTCGATACCTTGTCACAGCAAGAGATCCTCAGCCTCCCTTCACGCCAGTCAACGCTTGTTCAATCCACAACCGTCGCATCCGAATCAAAGCCTCTCGAAAGCACCTCAAGCCATGAATACGTGCCATATCGCGCAGAATCGGGCACTGCTTCTGGATCTGATGCTGGATCCGTTGGATTAAGCGTCATTTACAGTCCAGACCATGGGCATAAGGCAGATATTGTCTTTGTGCATGGCCTTGGGGGGACGAGCCGGCATACTTGGTCGAAGCACAAGAATCCAGAACTTTTTTGGCCCTTGACATTCTTGCCCCTGGAGCCTGATATTTGCCTAGCCCGGATTCTCACATTTGGTTATAATGCCAATTTTCGCAAGGCAGGAAACATTAGCCGATCTATCCTCGATTTTGCCAAGGACCTTTTGTTCGATATGAGATTCTCCGAAGACGGGCAGAAGAACGATCTCAGAATGGGCGACGTAAGCATATTTGGCTATTGTTACATGTGAGAAACTAAATTTTTGAACTCCCAGGTTCCCTTGATTTTTGTAGTCCATAGTATGGGTGGCCTCATTGTCAAGGAGGTCAGTAATTCCACAAGAGATTGTAGGCTTTCTCAGAAATTGACGTTTAGCACTAGGCCTACATACAGGGACAAAACGACCCTGATTATCAAGCTATCATCAAGTCAATCTCAGCGATCACATTCCTTGCAACTCCTCATCGCGGTACCAACTTGGCTGAGATCCTTAACAAAATACTGCAGTCAACCTTTGTCAATAACTCGAAACAGTACATATCCGAACTGTCCAATAACTCGTTCATGTTGCAAAAGCTCAACGAGCAATTTCGTCATATCGCACCAAAACTAGACATAGTGTCCTTCTATGAGACCCAATCTACCTCAATCGGCGTCAAGAACCTTCGTGTTGTCAGTAGACTCTTGTTACTCTACAGTCTTCCCTACTGACTATTGAATGCACAGATGGTTCTAGAAAAGGAATCCTCTGTATTAGGATACCCGGGAGAAACTTCGAAAGCCTTGGATGCTGATCATCATGGGATTTGCAAATATGAAAGTCCTCGAGATCCCAACTACGTTACCGTCAGAAATGTCTTGAAGTCTCTCATTAGTAAAATCCTTTCATCCAATCGATCAAAAGAGTCACCTTTGCTTAACCGGAGGAAATCGCTCGATGTCAAGTCTTACCTCGGTGTCATGGAGTTACCGGACGTCGACTTCATCTTTTTTCAAGATCAGTGGGCCGAAGGAACAGGACAATGGATTTTCGAGGAGAATCTCTTTTCAGAATGGCTACAAGCAATTGACTCCGGCCCGCATCTGCTGTGGTTAAATGGCGGTGCCGGGACAGGAAAGTCGGTTCTTTCTTCATTCCTTATCAACACACTGGCTGATAAAGGTCTTAATTGCCAATACTTCTTCATAAGGTCTGGAGACCAAAAGAAAAAAACCCTCAGCCTACTGCTACGGACTATCGCATACCAAATAGCGCAAGCATTTCCGGTGTTTTCTGATAAGGTACTCCAGCTTGTGGACCACGCCATTGACTTTAGCACTGCGGATCCGAATACCATTTGGGAGCGCATCTTCAAATCTTTGCTTTTCAAGATGAGAGATCTTCCCCCATTATACTGGATTGTGGATGGCCTCGATGAAGCGGATAGTTCTAGAGCAATTATACGACAATTTTCCGGTATCAAGTCATCATACGTACCGATACGCATTCTCCTCGTCAGTAGGGACACGTTAGAGATTGCGACAGCCATACAGAGAGTGTCAAATACCCTGATGGTCGGAAAGATACGAATGGAAGGTCATCTCGAAGACTTGAGATGTTACATTCGTCAAGAACTTAGTATGCCAGGCAGCATTGAGTACAGGGAGAGCATCTCCAACAGAATTGTAGATGGGTCTCAAAACATCTTCCTCGTGAGTATTTTCATAATTATCAGCGAGTACTGAGAATAAGATGACTAATCGATCAGTGGGTGCGATTTGTTATCGACAAACTCAACTCATGCCATACAAACGAGGATGTTGAACTCGTTCTTCATGAACTGCCTTCGGGCATGGAGGCACTCTACGATCGAATGGCGGCGAAGATAGCAAACAGTCTATCCTCAAGAGACCGCAAACTGTCATTTAGTGTATTGCAACGCGTATCATGCTCGTTTCGACTTCTGACAGTCGCCGAACTATCAGAGTCCTTGCCCGAGGATACGTCACAAATCCTCGACATACAACGTTCCATCGTGGGTCTTTGTGCTGGGTTTACCGTGATTGATAACGGGGCAAATGTGTCCATGATTCATGAGACAGCAAGAGAGTACCTACTGAATGCAGAGGGTGTGTTATCTATCGATCGCGCCGCTGCACACGAGCAGATGTTCTTGAGCTGTATCCGGAACTTGATGGATCCGAGTCTGCGAACAAAGTTGCGAAGGAAACAGAAGCTCGTATTCTTGGACTATGCCACAAATTGGTGGTCTTTTCATCTCGCTTTCACCTCCATGGAATCACATCTCGTCATACAGGAGCTACAAAAATTCCTACGTGGGTCGGCAGTTTTGACATGGATCGAAATCCTAGCTATCAACAAACAGCTCCGACAACTTGTCCAGGCATCAAAGAACCTTCTGAGATACTGCGGTCAACTCGAAGAGTCCAGAATAAATCCTCTGATCACAGATCTGTTCAAAAGCTGGGCCATGGACTTCGTCAAGATCGTAGGAAAATTCGGAGCCCTCTTACAGAGAGACTCGGAATCCATCTACAGAATGATCCCTCCTTTCTGTCCTCAAGGTTCATCAATTTTTCAGCAATTCGGCAAGTCTGAAAGCATGTCTCTTGCGGTCTCCGGATTATCCTCTGTTGAGTGGGATGACTTGCTTGCTCGACTCTCTACTGGTATTGGAACATACACTGCATCTATCTCGGCTGCTGGAGCTCAGATCGCCATTCTTACGTCGCCAGGGAATGTTTTCTTGTATGACTCTTCAACTTTTGAGGAAAGCTCTTCAAGCCCATTTAAGCACAATGAGCCTGTGTATAGAACTGCCTTGAATACTTCGGGGACATTGCTAGCTTCCTATGGTTACCGCACAACAAAGGTCTGGCATATTCCAACAGGCAAATGCCTAGTATCTGTCAGCAACGACGAGTCAAGATCGAGGCCACTCGCGTTGCTCTTTATCGACACTGATGCCACTCTTTTGATAGGCACAGATGACAGAAGAGTGCGGTCTCTCGATATTTCAGAGTTCACGACAACTTGGAAATTGATCGCTACGCTTGATGAACCCGAGCTTGAGGGTCATCTGTTGAATTCTGCCAGCCATATGGCGTTCAACCCAGATGCGAGCCTCATATCCGTTGCCTACAGGGGTCACCCAGTCGCAGCTTGGGACCTTCATGGCCATCTTCACATTGGACACTGCTGGAAACCAGGCCGAGAACATATGTCATATGGTGAGGTCATTGATGCCTGTTGGCACCCCCACTATCCAGAACTGTGGGGACTTTACCTGGAAGGGGTGGTTTTCAGATGGCGACCCTACGAGGATAAGGTCGAAGAGTTCCGCGTCACTGGAGTGTCCAGATTTGAACTCAGCAAAGATGGCAATTTGTTTGCGACTGGGGATGTACATGGAACAGTAAAAGTGTACACCACGTCGCATTTCAAGTTGATATACCAGCTCGCGTCGCAAGATCCTGTACTTGGGCTCACGTTCAGCCCCGATTCGCGTCGGATTTACGACATAAGAGGTTATTACGGCAATTCCTGGGAACCTAACGTTCTCATGCGATATGCAGAGCAAGTCCACAAAGGCGCCGATAGCGACAGTGAAACAGATAGCCTTCAGCTTTTCACTGCTTCGGCAAATGCTTGTCATTGGATAGACTCTGTTACAGCTCTTGCAACTTCACCAACCGGACGAAGATACTGCTTCGGAACGGAGAAGGGAATGATTGAATTGCATGACATACATCTCGGAAAGCTTCGCAACTATCAAGCTTCGAAAAGCTACCTCAGTATAGAGGCAATGTGTTGGAGCAGTGACGGAAAGTATCTGGCTTTCTCCGACTCCAGCAAGACTGTCTTTGTAGTTTCGCTGCCCTCTTCCGAAGATCGCGATGTGTCCCTTGAACCGAGCATTCAACTAGCGATGGCAAGCACTACAGCTGGGCATATATGCCAGCTCCTGTTCAAGGAGACCTCGGATCTTCTGCTCGTATACACGGATTGTAGGGCCTACATCATTTGCATCTCATCTAGGGACATCATTCATTCTTTTGTCCCGGAGACGAGCGGCTGTAGGTGGATTATTCACCCCCATGACCCAAACCTTGTCATCGGTTTCGGGCCTGGCATAGTTCATGTCCTTGACTGGAATTTGGATGTAATTCATATCATCGCCTTCAACAACCTTCGGCCGAGCAATGAAGGATTTGCTCAAGGCGCAAACTCTTCTCCAACAGGTAGATTTGTCATTGATCGGGTCCTCGTAACTCAAGACAAAAAGCATATTATGTGCCAGCAGTCAGCAGCAGAGAAGAATTCGAGAGAGAGATCTTTCCTTGCTTTCCCAACTTCTGCATTTCCAACATCATTCAATTCTGCCACTCAACAACAGGAGCGAGCCCCGGCGTTCGTTTCTGCGCTAGAGCTACCCGGTGAACTGGTGTTGGACACATCTATCATACTCTGTTTTCTGACCAAAGACCGTCTCATTGTTCTTTCAAAATCCTTCTCGGTCCGTTCGGTACATATTTCTTTTGATTTCGACATACCTTCTTCTGGCAACGCAGATAATTCAGGGAGCATTGTTTTTGCTGAAGAGGAACCAAAAACCTCGGGGTGCCCAAAGATGAAGGCCCTAGTGGTGAAGAACGTAGCAGAATTATTCTCATTTCCAGGAGACTGGATCAGTCGAGAGTGCTTAGCGTCATGCTCGGTATGGCTAGAAGAAAAGTCGCTTCTATGCCCAAGAAATGGGGAGGTTGCGGTTGTCAAATGTTCTGCTTTGAACTGACATCTTCATCTGGTTCTTTCTCTCACATTTCAACAACTTCGTCAACTTGTATATTATAAAAGGCATGTTATACTGATAGATATCAACTCTTTTCGATTTCTCTTGTTCTCTTCTATTACGTGGGCGTTCTTGGCGGACTTAACGTTTCATGGATTGCAAGGCTCGAGGGCAGCTTGCCGCCACTTTGTCCCCATACGATAATCAATGCAAAAAAGGACCATTGCCATCAAACTTAAAGCACTTAGCAACGTATATGTCCATCCAGCGCCCATAATATCCAGCATTTTCTGCAAGAAAGCCACAGCAATAGTCGCCAGAGTACATCGTATCAGGTTGCTCGAGGCTTGAGCGGCTGCTGCTGCATTGTGATTCTTGTCTGTTAACAGTGTGTTGTAGATCTGTTCAAGTACTCAATTAGACTCTCTCAAAAAAGCTCATGTTCTCTGTGACATGCTTACGCTGAAAACAAATTGTAAAGACATTCCAAGAATGAATTGAAGAACAAGAGGTAGTGCAATGTGCTTTTGTAGTCAGTTTCGGGCAACATACGATCTCAGCAATCGGCTGACATACCCGGCGATAGTGCACTACCCAGCCATACGCGACAAGTGCTAAGATTGTAATAGCAAGCGGTGTCCACATGACGCTGAGACGTGCTTTCTCAATCGGAAAGTTACCTAGGTCGTCTCCAGCGATCTTATCTGTAGGCAGTCCTTGTCTTGTCCGGGCGTTGCGATAAAATGTATCTAGCATCGGACCAGAAATCAAGGTCGATACTATAGAGCCCACACCAAAAGGTAAATAAATCAGGCTTGTCTGCCACTGATTTAGGCTATAAACCTCGATGAATAATACCGATAGAGAGGTACAGACACACGTGTAAACCAGGTAGAGAAGGCCGGCCGCAAATATGACAACGGTGTTATCTCGACGGAAAAGAATCGTGATGGATTTCAATGGATTTGGCGTTCTCGTTTTCGACTGACGACTCTGTTGGTCATTCGTTCCTTTCCAATGGTGCATGAAACCCTGATACGGCAGTCGAGAGTATCTTGGCGGGGGGGTCAACCCACTGCCAACGACCTGTCGACAAGTTTCGGGCAATAGAAATATGACCAACACAAGGCATAGTCCTGCGGCTATGCAAAGAAACCAGAATATCCAAGGCCATCCCGCAGCATAAGTCAAGAGTCCGCCAATAATCGGACCAACGCTCGGTCCGATTGTGACGCTGATAAGGGTCAGTATATCTGACGATAATTGGACTGATGCATTCATAGAGATGAAGTAGACAAGAACAAACCTGAAAGATACTACGCTGACAAAAGAACCGCGCTCAGCTGGCGACGCAATATCTGCGATAACACCATACACGAAAGCATTTGTGCCTGTGAGCATCAGCCAATTTCCACTGCCGTGGCCCGAACACTCGATAGCATGTGACTACATGTAAACCTACCAGAAATTGCCAATGCCTGTAGTGCTCTCAGGCCTATCAGTGCAGAATAGGTTTTTGACAACGCAATCGACACGTTTGCCACGAAATAGAGACTGAGCGTCATCAAATATACCGGACGTCGACCAAGGACATCAGCGAAGTCACCGAACATGGCAGGGGCCACTGTGGCGACAGCGAGGTAGGATGTTATCGTTAAATTGATCTTTTCGATAGAAACAGATAATGTCTCCGACAGTGCGTTAATGGCCGGGTAGTAAATAAAACTACTCAGTCCTGAGAACCAAGTCGCGTAGGATACAATGGAGATGATAATCCATTTCTCGATCTTAGTGAACTCAGAGTATCGTCCTGGTCTTTGAGGGCTAGAAATTTGATCTAAGCGCTCAACACCCATTGTGTCAGGGAAAGATCGTCTGATTGGTCTGAGTAACAGGTGTGTAAGCTCCCGCTGTGGATGCAATTTAAGACTGGACTAGGCAGTAGATGCATCTGGTCGGATGGCAGGCATTTATCTATCTAAGGCTGTGGGCTCGCATTTCCTCCCTTCCGAAGTCGGAGATGCAGTCATGCAGCTGCAGACTGTAAGAAGGTAATATGTGGCTTAAAAGCCAAGACCACAAGGCAGAACATGCGCATACTAACGCTTACTGCGCTTACTTACTTGCTTTTTATACCTACCCTACTATTAATAAGTATATAACATAGGGAAAAAACTCATAGAGGCTAACTGCTATTAGGGTCTAAAAGATAAATTATTAAAATCTACCCTTTTTTTAAGGTATATTACTAATACTCTATATATACTTAAACTACTTTTTTATTACTTAGTCCCCCTTTTTATACTCCCTAAGCTATTTTTTAATTAACGAGGCTTAATTAATAAAGCTTAATAAAGTATTCCCTTTCCTAAGCTTTATTTTAAAACTTATTTATAGTTTATATATATTATATTAATTTTTTATTTAAGAGGTTTTTAAATATATAATACGAGGGTAAGTATAAGCGGCGCTTATTAATTTAAATATAAACCCCTTATTTTAAATAATAGCCTTATAATTTTATATTTAAATTATTTTTATTTATTAATATTAATCCCTTTTTAAGTTATTATAATTCTAAATTCTTTTCCTCTTTTTTATTTATAATTATCTTTTTTATATATAGTCTTTTATTTTTATTAGCGTTTATACTACTCCCTTATTATATAAATATTATAATTAATAAATATCTCTTAAATCCCTATTCTTATATACTTCCCGCGCTTATATAAGTCTTTTTTAAAGTTATTTTATAATTATTATTAACTTATTTTAATATAAATATAGTTCTTAATCGTAGCGTTACTATTATTAATAATAAAATAGTTATTAATACTATAAGTATATTTAATAATAATAGTAATAACGGTCTGCTTAAAAAGCCTAATATCCCCTTTATTTATTTTAACTTTATATATATATTACTATTTATATGCTATTTATATTAACTATTATAAACTCTTATTAAAAAAAAAAAAAGTAAATATTAAAAAAGTTAAGGTTAGTTAAGTACGCCCGCTCCCCTACCCTATTTATATTATATATAAGGCGCTTAATTTAAAAACTAAATATTATAATTAATTAAATTAGTAATTTATAGCCCTTAGTTTACTCCTTTATTTAATATTTTTTTAAAATTTAGTATACGTTATATAGAATATATTATATAGAACTATTTTTATAAAAATATAATAAGCGCTTAGTATTATTACTATTCTATCGCTTTTTTTAAATATTATATTAATAATATTTTAAGTCCTTAAATTTATAAAATCTTTAATACGAACTTTTTAAAGTATTATACTTATTTTAAATGACGACGTTTATAATTCGGAGGTTTATCGCTTTATTATTATTTTATTATTTTATTATTTAGGTTATTAATATTACTTTATAGCTTTAGTAAACTTATTAAATTACTATTAATAATACGTAAAGAGTATTTAAGTACGCTAATAAAGAGGCCTACTCGACCCCTATTATTAATAATAATAATAATAAAATAGTTATAAGCTCCTCCCGCGCTACGTCTTCGTCTTATAATAATATAATAATTATATTATTTCGTATTATTTATAACGAAGTATATTATTTAAATAATATTTTAATTAGTATATAGTTACCCTATTTATACTCTATATTTATAATTAATTATTTATAGATTTATTAATAATAAAAAGATTATGTTTTTTATAATAACCTTAAAAAAAATAGCTAGGGCGGCCCTTTTATATATAAAAATAGTCCTTTTATAAATAAGAGTAGTCTTTTTATATATTATAAAAATTGAAAAAATAGTTTATAATTAGTACGTTTATATTATTTAATTATAACTATATAACCTACTTTTTCTTTTTATTAATAACTAGTTCGCTATATTATTAAGCTTATTAAGAGTTAGGGCGCGCTATTTAATTAAAACTCGTTTTTTATATATATTAATTAACGCTATATTTTTAATATACTTAGCTAGTTCTTATGTATTTTTATTATTATTATATCCTTTTTATTAAATTAAGTATTATTACTTCCTCTTTAGCCCTTTATATTATATAATATTTTTTATTTTATAAAATAGCTCCCTATTTATATCCTTAATAAGTAAAGGCTTTTAAAGGGCTTTTTTATAATATTAATACGGCTTAAATAAGGATATATAAAATATATTATATATTTTATATTATATTAATACGTTTAGTTAATAAGTAACTCTTACTATTCTAATTATTAATTTAACTTTAAATAGGCCTAAATATTTATTAACTAATTTCTAACTAAGACGTTACTTTTTAATATTCTTTTTTAATAATAATACTTAATTATTTATTTTATATAATATATCTATTTTAGTTTTATTAGCTTATTACTTATATATTTTATATACTTTTTATATAAGGGGTTATAGAGCTTTTTAATTAACTTATAATTAAGCTATATACTCCTTAATTAAGATATTTTATATACTATTTTAAGTCCTTATTAAGATTAATATAAAGTATATAAATAAGAACTTAAATAGGGCCTTAATAAGCGCTTTATAAATTACTAAATACTAAGCGTTATTATATATAAACTTAGCTAAATAAAAATATTATACTTAATTTAATTAATTTTAAATATAAAAATAATAAAAGTATTATTCTAAGTATTAGTTTTACCGTTTTATTTGACTATTTATTTATAAATAAAACGTAATATTAAAACGCCTCTTTATTATTAAAAAGTAATAAAAATAAGTTTAAAACTTATTTATAAATAACGACCCCTTATTAAAAACGATCTTTTTAAGTATTTTAAACTTAATAAAGATTTTTATAAATAAGAAGTTACGAATCCCTAAGTTATAAAAGTCGTCCTAGTAATAATATAAATATTATATTTTATAAATCGGTTTATCTAGCACGTATAGCTTTAACGAGGTAATGCGGGATATTCTTATATAGAATATGAAAAGTGAATATTCATATAGAAGCAAGAATATATGAATATAGGGGAAATAAGCGTATATAAAAGAGGTTTTTGTAATAAAGAGAGTAATATAGTTGAATTACTATATGAGAAGTTGCTTGCTTAACGAAAGGTCTAGGTAGGCAAATACACGCCTACATATAGGCATAAAAACCTCCTACTAGAATATTCCATTGCTTATTAATTATGATATAATTAATAAGCATATACGTAAGTGAATGCGTAATCGTAGTACGTAATTCCGCCTCGAGTAAATTCCAGATTATTCAGTTATCTTCCAGTACTTTCCACTGCTCACGTAAGCTTATATAAGCAGTATTGCTTACATAATCAATACCTATAATAATCTACAGAAATCGTAGATTAATATGGTATATAGTTTGCTTACGTAATATTGATAATAAGGCGAATAATAAGGTAAACAAAGTTACCTTCGTAACACTCCCTCTTTTGCCTTATTAGCTATGTTGAAATAGCTAACCAAGTACCCTAGAGTAGATTTCTAGTACCCTAGAATAGTTTTTTGGTACCCTAGAACAATCTTTTGGTACCCTAGAGTATTTTCCTTAAAGTATTCATAAAAATATAAGGAAAATAAATACCTATATTAGGGGTATAATATAGGTTAAATAGGGTTATTAGGATTGTTTAAGCCTATTAGCTTAACGAATTCCTTATGTTTAACCCGAGGTAAGGGTTTTGTTAACCCATCGGCAGGCATTATAGTAGAAGGGAGATATTCTACTTTAATATTCCCTTTTTCTACTTCCTGTCGAGTATAATAATAATATAGGGCAGTATGCTTAGTCCTTTGGTGATATTCAGGATTATAAGCAAGAGATAATGCCCCATTATTATCGGTTTTAATAGTAATAGGTTTAACTTGATAACCTATTTCCGATAATAAATTCTGAAGCCAAATAGCTTCCCGAATAGCTTCCTGAAGTCCATTAAATTCAGCCTCTGTAGTAGAAAGTGCTATAGTAGACTGTTTTTTAGACTTCCAGCTAATCGGACCTCCATTTAGTGTAAATAAGTACCCAGAAGTTGATTTTCTAGTACTTTTACACCCGGCCCAGTTAGAATCAGTATAGCCTACTAATTCTACAGGCCCAATATTACCATTATAGGTAATATTATAGTGAATAGTGCCACTAAGGTATCTATAAATACCTTTTACTACCTTAAGTAGGTAAATAGTGGGCTTATGGAGGTATTGGGAGACGAAAGAGACTGAAAAAGCTAAATCAGCCCTAGTCACAACCATAGCGTACATTAAAGATCCTACTAGGTGCTGGTAGGTCTTTAATAGCTCTTTTGAAGGTAAATAGTCATCTTTTTCGTTCCCTAAATCACTATTTAATATACCCGGATTTATAGGTATATTAGTGATTTTAGCTTTGGAAAAATCATTATTATTAAGAATTTCCTTAATATAATGACTTTGAGAGAGAGAAATAGTCTTATTAGACCGATTTCTAGTAATTTTGACGCCTAGGAAATTCGAGGCTTCGCCTAGGTCTTTAATATCGATATATTTCGATATTTTACCCTTAATTTCCTCTATATATTTAATATTTTTATTAAATATAAGGAAATCATCGACGTGGGTAACAATAAAAGCAGGATTTTTGAAATCCTGGTTGAAATAGGTAGCCTCATCGGATTTTAGAGGTAAAAAGCCTATTTTATTAAAAATAGACTTCAGCTTTAGTTGCCATTGTCTAGGGCTTTGTTTGAGCCCATATAAGGCTTTTAAAAGCTGTAATAACTGATTTTTTGATTTATCCCAATTTATAGTATTTAAATTAGGGTATTTTTCAAAAAATTCAGTTAAAGGTATATTAGAAGGGTCTATATATACCTCTTCTAATAAATCCCCATTTAAAAAGGCACCAATAACGTCAATTTGGTGTATATGCCAGTTTAAAGGGGCAGATAGGGCTATAAGTACCCTATAGGTAGTAGGATTACTTCCAGAAGCAAAAGTTTGGAAATAATCGACTCCATACTGTTGTTCGAAGCCTCTAACTACTAATCGGGCCTTATATTTATCAATATTACCAGTATTAATATTGATTTTTCGTTTAAAGACCCATCTAGTAGATAGTGGATTTTTATTAGCTTTATAGACCTTATTTGGGTCTATAGCTAATAAAGTACCCTTTTTAATAATAACCTCTAGCTCAGAATATATAGCTTTTAACCATTCTGATTTTTCTGAGCTATTTAGAGCCTGTTTTAGTGTATTAGGCTCTGGAGGTAGGGTAATACTCTGAGTAAAATCTTTATATTTAGATTTTTCTTCCTCAGATAATTTGGGAATTAATACCTCTATTTTAGAAGGTATTTCCTGAATATCTTCGATTTTATCAAAAATTTTAGAATATAAAGGAGGATTTACGCTTTCTACCCCCTCTATTCTATTATTTTGAATAAATCGAATATGCGAAGTCCGTAATAATCGAGATCGAAAAGGATTAGAAGGGCAATATATAACATATATATTATTACCTTCTTTTCCTAAATATATACCATTTTGAGTATAGGTATACATTTTATTCGAAGTGACTCGCTTTTGAGTAGGGTAATAAATAAGTACCCTAGAGCCGATTTTTCTTAGATTAGATAAATCCGGCTTATTATTTCTTTTTGGGAAGAAATAATCGAGAAAAGCCTCGATAGGGGTCTTTTCAAGGCGTATATTAGCGGTAAAATTAACTAATTTAGTTAATTCTTTCAAAATTACGTCCCATAAATATAGGGGTAATTTCTCTGCTAATAAAATAGTTCTAGCCTTTTCGATAAGGGCCCTATTAGTCCTTTCGGCTATACCATTTTGCTCGGGCGTATAGGGCGTGGAAGGCTCTAAAATAATGCCTTTTTCGTTAATATAGGGTAATAATTCCCCTATATTGAATTCCGTACCATTATCTAAGCGTATATACTTAGGGTAGGAATTAAACTGGTTAAAATAAAATTCCAGTTTGTTTTTGAGAATATTAATTATATTCTCTTTGGTTTTTGAGAATTCAACATCTCGAAAACCAGTAAAATCATCCGTAAACGGAATAGCGTAATTATTTCCACTAATAGTAGTAGGGGTAATTTTAACTGTATCAATACAGACCCTTTCTAGTGGAAATAATGCCCGATTATAGTTAATTTTAGGCTGTTGCCTAGTTAACTTAGCTGTAGTACAGCTCGGGCAATTTAGGTCTTTTTCCTTTAATTTGTCTAAAGGAATTCCCTTAGTTATTTTCGCAGTTTTTAATAAATAAGGGTAAGAAGGATGACCTAATTTTTCGTGCCATTCCTGGGTGATTGAATAGGCCTGATTATCTGAATTTTCAGATAAATAATCAGTATTTTTCTCTATATTACTATTATTAATAGTAATATTATGAAGAGAATTTTGAATGGATTCTAAAATATTTTTTAGATCCAAATACTGATTTTTAGGGTCCAAATCGTTTTGTTGGTACCCTGTAGTAGGCCTTCGATTTTTCCAAGCAATATTAAGGAAAAATCCATGCCTTTTGAAATCCAAATAAGCAAATACATTGCCCTCAGAATCCACTAAATAATTCTTTTCAATATATCCACCATTTTTGTAGTGTAATATACCTGAAAAGATATTAAGTGGGAATTCTGGAATATATAAGGTATTTTTTAACCTTATAGGTATAATTTTACCCCGTAAATAGATAGGTAAAATTAAGTCCCCAATACCCTGTGGGTAAACTGGGCCAGCTCCGGTTCGAATAGGGGGTAAATTGTCCCTATTATCGAAATTTTCGAATAAATCCATACTATTAGTAATATGGACTGTTGAACCCGTATCATACAACCACCTTTCAGTTGTATTTGTGCCCATATTAGCCGAATTATTGGTATTTTCTCCCGAAAGGCCCAAATTATCATTTGGAGTCGAGTTGGGTAATATATGAGGGAGAAAAGGTTGATAATTTTCATCAAGTGGGTCTATGGTATAGTGGTCGGAACCACTAACCATATAATTCCTTGATTGTAAGGGCTGAGGGTTCAAATCTCCATGTGGGCGTTGGTTTTTCGTAAAAAGATTGGGCTGGTTTGGTTGGTTTCGGGGCTGGTTTCGGGGTTGGTTTGGTTTGGGTTGATATGAGGGCTTATTTGAGGGCTTATTTGGGTAATTTGAGGGCTTATTTGGGTTGGTATTTGGGTTGGTATTTTGCTTATAATAAGTCTTAGACTTATTATACTTATTTCGAGAGTATTTATTACTCTTAATAGTATTACTAGACATAGGAGTATCGATTTCTCTCCTATTTTCGTCTAATATATCCGTAATAAGAGCCTCTAAAGTAGGGGGCTCTTTAAGTCTTAAATTAGACCTTTGACGATCAGCCCAAATCGGAAAGATATTAGTTAGGGCTGATATAAAGACCGTTTTTTGGTCTATATCCTCAATAATAGCTCCTACGCTTTTTAATTTGGAAATATAGCTTTTAAATGAGCTAATAAACTCATTTAAGCTATTAAAATGCTCCAATCTAATAGCGTGGAATTCGAGGTATAATTGTTGACGTAGAACTGGTCCTGTACCCTCATAGGATGCTTTAAGGGTATTAAGAGCCTCTTTTGGATCAATTTGATCAAAAATAAGTGAAAGAGGCTCAGGTTGAATATTTTGCCTTATTAATAATAAGGATTGGGTTTTTTGCTCTTCAGTAATATTTTCATATTCGTTTTCAACTTCGAAATAGGTATTTAATTTCAAAAGTCGAAGATAAATATGAAGAGTAGAAAGCCAAGTAGTCCAATTTTGACTACCTTTTAGGCGTTGATTTTCAGGCATAAGGCAGCCTGTAATTGCCTTGATAATATCCGCCATTATATATATTTTAGAATATATATAATATAAATATATACTAGTATTGTTCCTAGTATAAATAAGCTTACTTTAAGCTTAGAATTCAAGCTTGTTTTTAAGCTTGAAAATAGACTTATTTTAAGTCTAAAAATATATATAAGAAAAAGTCTATTTTGACTTCTTTTTCTTATAAATAGATATTTAATAAAAGTAAGTATATAGTATAAAAAGGACTTACACTTCGTCTGCCTTTTTATATATATAAATCCTTTATTAAATATAAAGGTCGATTTCGAATTTTCGAATTCGAAAAAGTGATTTTGGGCGGAGTAAGATATCTCAATATATGAATATGCATATACCGGATAAAGGCATATACCTAAATGATAATAGGTATGATATAGGTAAATAAAAATAGAAGAGCTCGGATAAGTGAATAATATTCACTTAAGTAAATAAAACCTCAGTTATATAATAACTGGGCTCATAACCTCTAGCACGTATAGCTTTAACGAGGTAATGCGGGATATTCTTATATAGAATATGAAAAGTGAATATTCATATAGAAGCAAGAATATATGAATATAGGGGAAATAAGCGTATATAAAAGAGGTTTTTGTAATAAAGAGAGTAATATAGTTGAATTACTATATGAGAAGTTGCTTGCTTAACGAAAGGTCTAGGTAGGCAAATACACGCCTACATATAGGCATAAAAACCTCCTACTAGAATATTCCATTGCTTATTAATTATGATATAATTAATAAGCATATACGTAAGTGAATGCGTAATCGTAGTACGTAATTCCGCCTCGAGTAAATTCCAGATTATTCAGTTATCTTCCAGTACTTTCCACTGCTCACGTAAGCTTATATAAGCAGTATTGCTTACATAATCAATACCTATAATAATCTACAGAAATCGTAGATTAATATGGTATATAGTTTGCTTACGTAATATTGATAATAAGGCGAATAATAAGGTAAACAAAGTTACCTTCGTAACAGTTTATTATAATAAATATTATATCGTAAGGGCGCCTCTTAATTAGTATAATTAATATAAATAAGCCCGTAATAAAGTTTAGTAATATCTTTTATTATAGCTTAATTAAAGTAAATAGGGGGTATAATAAGCTATATAACTTATAATAATAAGGCTTTATCCGCTAATATATTATATAAATATTAATATAACTTTTTATATCCTTACTTATTTTATTTTAATAATAATAGCGTTTTAGTAGCGCTATTATTTATTTTATATTATAATATTTTATTATAAATATATTATAATATATTTTAATAACCTCCCTCTTTAGCCCCTTATATAGTAGTATATAAATATAATTATTATAATATAATAACTCTTTTAAGTTATATACTTAGCTCTATTATTACTTTTTTTTAATTAAATAAAGCTATTAGTTCTTTTTAATTTATTACTTATTTTTTATAAAAGCGTCTTTTTATTAAATAGCCCGTAGTTAATTTATTATTAATAACCCCTCTTTATTAAATACTATTTTAAGTATTTTTATTATATTAGAGTCCTATAAAACGAGTAATTTACGATTTATAATTTTAATAATAAGCTTAAATAGCTCTTTAAATCCCATATTATAATTTTAATACCCTAGGTTTATAACCCCGTTATACTTCTTAAAGTACTTTTTAAAGTTTTTTTAAATTAGAGCTCTTAACCTCTTTTACTTATTTTTTTATATTATTATTAGTTTTATTTTTAAAATACTTATTATTCTTTTTATTTAAGAGCTACTTTTATAGCTCGTTTTTATATACTTTATTATTATAATTCTAAAAGGCTTTTATAAGTTTTTAATATTATAAAAGTCTTTTTTTATTTTTAATAATAACTCCTTTACTCTACTATTATTATTATTTTTATTATAATTAAGTCTTTATAATAATCTATTTATTAAGTTTTTTATATTTAGTTTAAACCTAATTTTAATATTAAATACTACGAGTTTATTTAGCTAGTATAACTATTTCCCGTTTAGCCTCTTTTTTATATTTAAAAACTATAAATTAAAATAATTTATAAATACTATAACTTAATTTTAGTTATAAATAAAGTAGTATTATTAGTTCTTTAATATATTTATAATAGCTAATAACTCCGTATTTCTTATACCGTAATAGCTCTTTATATTTATTAATTTCTTTAACTTATAAATAATTAAGTACTAATTACTTTTAAATAATTACGTAATTACTAAGTTAATAACTCGAGCTAAAGCGTTTATTTATAATTATATAAGTAAAATAAAGTTAAAATATTATAATATTAATACGTTAATAAATATTATTAATAACTTCTTAAACGACTTTATAGCGAGTATTAATAACTCTAACTATCCTAGTTTTATCTTTTTTAATAAGTTTATTAAAAATACCGTTATCTTAGTATAATTATTAATTAATTTATAATAAAACCCTATAAATTTAAAGAACGTTTATATATTTTTAACGCTCTTTAAAAATAACTAATTTACTATAACTTTAGTACGCGCAGGTTCTATTTTTACGCTTTTATTAAATATAATATACTTTAAAAATCCTATACGTAATATATAGAACTCGTATTGATTACTATTTAAATATAAGTTTTATTATTATAATTTTTATAATACGCTCTATACGTACTTCTTATATACTACGTAATTATTATTATATATTAAAATATTATTTAAGTATATAATATAGATAGTATTAACTAGGCTATTTAAAACGTTAGTAATATATACTTAAAAAGTCGCGGGCGCGTTAATTAGCTTAAAAAATATAACTAAGTACTTAAATTACTTATATTTAATATAAAAAGCTATTTTTTACTTATTACCCTTAGCTATATATATATAGTAATACGTATTCTTAAAGTTTAGTTTTATAAAAATAGAAGTATTAAATAGTCTATTTAGTATCTCTTTAATTAATAATAGTAGCGTTCTATTTTTTTATATAATTTTATTAATTATTTTATAATTAATATAAAATCGTACCTCTCCTCTTTTTTTAAATATAAAAAAAATAAGTACTTTAGCTAGGCTTATAAAAGGGTATATTTAGCCCCTAGCCTTTATTTTTATTAAATAGTTACGTAAAATCTTAAGCTTATAGTTTAATAATAAGTAAATAAGTCCCTAGGGATAAGTACTATATTATTTAGTTTAATATAATAGTTATATAGTACTTTATTTAATAATAAAATAGCCTTTTTTTTAAAAAAATAAGTTATTAAAGTTTTAATAACATAGCTTCTAATCCTTAGTTATATTTATTAATACTATATTACTATTTATAATTAAGTTAATTATAATATATATAAATATTATTAAAACTAAGTTATTTAATAGCCCCCTTTTTAAAATATCTAAATAGATATATTATTTATAAATTAAATACTACTACTTTTTTTAATTAATTAATTAGTAAGTTAATATCCTTTAACTAAGGGAAACTAAGGATAAGTATAAGTATTATAATATTAATTATTACGAAATAATATAACTATATTTCCGTTACGTAGTTATTATTAATAATTCGAAACTATAAGTAATAGCTTCTTAGTATTTCTATTTATTTATTTTTAACGTTTATTAGCTATAATAATAAGTAAATTCGTAAACTAATATTAAAATTATTAAATAGCCTAATACTAACTACGTTCCCTTTTATTTTTAAATTAATAAGGGCGCTTAGCTTTTTTTATACGTAGTTTAGGTATATATAAGTCGGGATATTTAAGCACTACCCTTATTAATTATTAATTACTCTCCTTATTAAAATAGTATTTAAACTCGTTATTAATCTATATTATTTAGTTAAAGCGAGGTTTAATTAATAACTAGCGGCCTTATACTTTTTTTTATTATATTTATAATATATAACGCTCGAGTAACTATTAATAAAGTACTTAGTTTTATTATAATTATAGTATTATTAATATTACTCCCGTAGTTATAAGTAATCCCTTATAATATAGCTAGTCTTTTTATAATTATAATACGTAATATTTTTACTAAGTAAGTTATAATATATTCTTTATATATTTAACTTATTAACGCCCTAATATTTTCTTATTAACTCGTTTAAATTTAAATTAAAATATTACTTAGGGGACGTTTATAAACTTTTTATTAATAATAAGGATTATTTAATACGTCTTATTAACGATATTAACTATAAATAAATCTATAAAAGTTCTATTTATAATACTATTATAAAGTATAGTTCGGGCCGTAGTTTATTTATTAACGTAGAGATCCTCTACTTTTTTATTAAAATATATTTTAGTTCTATCTCGAGCTTATTAATATAGCTAATAAACTCGTTAACTTTCTTTTTTTAATTTTATAAAGCGCTATTTAGTTATATATTTATTACTATTCCTTAGTTAGCAAGATTAAATAGGTTATTTTATAAAAAGGTTTTTAATTTATTTTATATAATTTAATTTATTATAAACCCGGGGGTCTTTTAATAATTAAAAATATAATATATTTAAAAAGTCTTTATATTACTATTTAAGTAACTAACTATATACGCTACTTTATTACGGTCTATTCTTATTTATTAAGCTTATAATTTAAAATAATAGTAATAATTAAAAAAAAAAGCTCTATAAGTCCCGTACTAATTTATTAATATATAATAAGTTAAAGAGGGATAGCGGTTTAAATATAAACGTTTTATTTATAATATTTATTTAAATTAAAAAGGAGTTAGTAAATAAGGGCTTAAGTAGTACGAACTTATCGTTTTATTATTACTTAAGTAGTATTTTAAATATAGTTTTATTTATTAAATTATCCTTAATCTAGGGGTTTATATTCTTATTTATATTAAAATTAATATTTAAAACTATTATAATTAAAACTATAACCCTTAGTATAAGGGCCGGGTTATTTAAAAAGCTTTATAAATATTTTAAATTTACTTATTTTTTATATAAACGCTCTTTATATATTATAATAAAAATTTCTTTCTCTAATTATTATTCCTATTTTTATAGTTTTACTAATTTATTATTTATTATTCGGTTTAAGTATTAATAAATAAAAATAAGAGGTTTACTATTTTATTTAAAATTCGTTAATATTTTTAATAATACGGTTTTTTTATATTATCGCTATATTATTTATTTTATTACGTTTTATTTTTATATTATTTATTAAAAAAAAGTAATTTTAAGGGGTTTAATAAAAAAGAGTCGTTTTTTTATTATTATTATAATACTAATTACGCTCTTTTATTATATCTCGTTCTTATTAATATTTTAAGCTTTTAGCTTAGTCCCCTTTATAAATAAAAATTTTAAACTATTAATAAGTATATAATATAAAAAAAAAGCTTATAAAGGTTAATTATTATTAAGGTTTAAAAAATAAATTATTAAAATCTACCCTTCCCTCGAGGTATATTATTAGTGCTCTATATATACCTAAGCTATTCTTTTATTACTTAGTCCCCCTCTTTATACCCCCTAAGCTATCCCTTAACTAACGAGGCCTAACCGGCGAGGCCTGACACCTACTTATCGCTTGTATATACTGGGTGATCGAGGTAAATAATTTAATGACCAAGACCGAAATGAGGAGAATGACTACGTTTTGGGGAATCGTCCAACACCCTGGTCGCATCCCCCGGCGGGCTCACGTACGTACATCTAGGTCCATTGTGCGACGCTGATGTTGACCACTGTTTCTTATAACAGTCTTCAAGAAGTTGCGACTCTAGGCGACGCTTCTGTGCTGACTACCTCAAGGCACCTCGAAGTGTAAGAGGCTTCTGCTTTTTCTCACTAAATGTACAAGTTCCAGATAGGGTCATGCGGCTGTTTATCTATAGCATCTGGGCACCTTGCTAAGGGTTTGATATTTGATTGGAAACGTATAATAATACATTCAGAAGTGAATAAAAATAAGTTCAAGTCATACTTTCAGAAAATGGCCTTCAATGCTATTGCAGCGTGTCTAGTTATTGCATTGACCCCGGTGTTTACGTCCGACAATGCGGCAACTAGGCTGCAGCACAAAGCGCCCTGGTTTTTTGCAACTCCCAGCATCGCATGGCTCATCTGTCATCACAGATATAAAGAGTGGAAGAAGACATTCAACTCTCTGAGATTGGGTTTAAGCACTTGCAGTAACGTAAACCGTGCTGATCACTGTGCTTCGTGGTGGGCATCGAGACTTCTTGGAAGTGGTGGTGAAAGGCACAGCCGTTGCACTCAAAGTCGCGGCTGAGCTGACTGTTGACACCACCAACCCGCTGATCTCGCTCTTCGGGGCCGCTGATCCACTTAGGCCAGCCGCAGTCGTAGATGCGTACGAGTACGTCGCGTTGACAGAAGGCACTGCCGCGGAGGCAAGGCTTGTGGGCACGACTACCGCCGCTGAGGACGAAATGTCCTGTCCCCCGACTGTGGACGTGACTGCCGGGAGTGTCCAAGGGGTGATTGTCGGAGCCACGCTAACACCCTCTGCGGTAACGTTCTCCACAAGAGCTTGGGGCCATCTAGCCGGCCCCGGCATCGTGAAGTTGACGATCCACGGACGGTACATGTAGAACTCGATACCGGGCTCGTGGCCGTCGTACAATCCCGGAATCTTGACAGTCGGCCCGGGGATGGCGGTACTGTCGCTCTCAACTTCGATCTGGGCGCAGTTGAAGTAGAACTCCGCACCACCAAAGTCACCAGCTCCATGAACGCCAATGTGCTCGATTCGCATAAGGTACTGCCCAGCGGGCGTCTCCTCAGGCAACTTGAACGTAAAGTTGCCAACGTTGGTGACGCCCCACTCGATGCCTTCGCTGGAGAAGGACTTTGGCCCGAGCTCATAGATCTTGAACCAGTCACCGGAACCGTCGTACTCGCGAACATCACCCGGTGCTTTGGAGAGGTAGGCCTGCATGGGACCCGGGTGCTGAATCGTGCCGCCAAAGTTGAGGCCGAAGCCCACTTCGTCGCCTGCCTTGACTTTATAGACGCCCGTGGTGGCGGCGTGCTCCATGGAACCGGTACGGCATCGGAGGTCGGTGCTGTCGTAGCCGTTCTTGAAGGGCATGTAGCCCGCGCTGTTGTCGCGGACGTATTCGTTGTAGCCGGTGAAGTTGCCGTTGACGATGAGGTGGGGGAAGAAGTAATGGGCGGACGCGCCGGAGGCTGATGCAGCCAGAGCGAGGAAGGTTGAGCACCGCATGTTGGGCGAGAAATGGAATAAGGAACGGAAAGGCAGATTTGCCAAAGCGCTAGAAAAAAAGAATGGACTGAGTTGTTACGACCCGCGGAAGATGGAAGAATAACGCACTGGACTGTGACAGCTCATGTAGCGCCGGCGTTTTCATCACCTTATACTTCGCCATGCTGCCGGCAGGAGTCCGACATCGACTTTGACTGCCGAACGCCGACTTGACGTTTGTAAGATGGCCAAGCCCATTAGCCCCCGAGTCTAAGATGAACCGGTGGTCCTGTCATCAGGCAAGCTAACGGGACATCCCTTGAACTTTGACGGTCTGTTTCAACGGGCCGGTGGGATGGCGTGGACGAATAGACGCCGCCGTCACCCATGAAATTCTCCGTAGCTATCGGACGTCTGAATGGTCCAACATCACCTTGTCACATTGGCCCTGGTCGAAGGCGTCTGCTAGAGTTAGAATGTGTCTAGGAAGCTGTCAACGATAGGGATAATTTACGCGCACTCACCTGAGTGGTGCGGTAGCCCCCTTACGGCGGGACATGCCTTGGCGCAACCGCAACGCCGGGTGCCGGCGAGGATGACAGAGGAGTAGCAAACAAAGTCGGACGGATCGTCGATCTTTTATCTACGCGAGGCACGTTAAGAACTAGGATTTAAAGGCGAGCTTTATGGAGTTTCTTGACATATCAACCGCTCAACTCCCCCTGACTCAATTTTGACTCACGCTATTCTGCTTGATATCGCACTCCTTCTCCTCACATCAGCGCCCAAGACCTGAAACCCGAATATTGAAAATCAAAGTCAAACAAAAACTAAAAACCCCCTTTCTGTACTCTTATCAGCAAAAATTATGCAGACAACAAACCTCTCATATTGGAAATCCATGCCCCCTCTCATGTTTCTCACTTCGTGTAGCTGCGCTGATTGGCAAAGATGGTCTGGCCAGCAGCCACAACTGCGGTCTCCCAACCGGGGTGGTGAGATTTGTAATGCTACCCATGCTGTTAGCTGATTTGTTCTCACAAGGAGTTGGAATTCAAAGGGGAAGTGAAAAGCAACTTACTCTCTTGAGGCGATCCGTCGTCGTGTAGCCCAAGCCACATCCTAGCACACATCGGTTCGTCTTGCGTTCCTCGAGGCTTGCAACACGGCCAGACTTTACCTTGGTATCCTTCCGGGGAGTGTCCCTAGTCTTGATTGAGCCTTTACCGCTGCGGGGATTTTTCTTCCCAGAGCCCTCAAAGTCCGAGCCTGAGGAGCTGGAGTTCTTCCTGGGTGGTTGGGGAGGAATGTCGTCTCTCACAAAGTCATCTGGGTCCGAAGTGTCATCTGAATCTTGTTCCTCGGGCTGTACAGCACCATCATCGTCCAAGTCCATCGGGTCCGGAGAGGGGTGTGTACCTTCTACTTGCGCCTGCGCATGCCCCCGAGCGATTTGGACGATAATATCTCCCATAGCGTCGATAGTCGCTCTTTGTACATCTTCCCAGTTCTCGACGTCTTCGCGGTTGTAGAAGTCGATCAAAAAGTTTGAAACGAGGTGTTGAATCTCGGGACGGCTAAGGAACGGTGGCGCCATCGCTGTAGTCAACTTAGTAGATATCAAGTTGGTGGGTGGGTTGTTTGTTGGGATTTGGGGTATACTGAACTTTGTCTGTTGTTAAGATGTCGGTGATCGGCTGTGCTGGGATGATGATGATGTTGTATTTCAATCGACGTTGGAAAGGATGAAGACGAAATAAGTATTCTCCCAATGACGGGCACGGAGGCTTGAGGGTCAGTCAACAGTGTTGAACTCAAAGCTAGCAATTTTCAGAACAATGTCATCGATATTACAAAGACCTGTTTGTGTTCTCGACCTTGGACAATGTCACAATAGTCGAGGTCTCTACCTCGTTGGTCATTGAATAAAGGCGACCGTTCCATCCACAAAGGGAGTTCAAACAGTAAGACAAAGTCTTTGAGGACGCATTATCATTGACCAGTTAATATCGCATCACTGGTGAAAGCCAACAAAGCATTGTAAGAATTCGCAAATTTTCATCCGCATCTTCACTCCATTTCCTTCTACCAATCATGCCGGAAATTTAAATTCTCTCGGTCGTAGAACAAGCGCCAGCCGGAGCTCAGTCTCCCATCGTAGCTTACCTTGATATTTACCCTTTGCCGATGGTAGTCTCGGGTAGAGCCAAGGTCTGCAAAACAAGGAGATACTCTACTAGTGTACTTGGGCCCGGCTCTGCTTCTTTTGCTGCTCATGGCGAGATTCCTTTGTATTCCATGTGAATACGATGGCAGTATTTACGGGTTGATACAAATACATTACTTGAGCCCGAATCGACGTGGTATCTACACGTACAGCTTGCTTACATCTATATATTGACACTCAGAGAAGACTCCTGTAGCCGATATGGGCCACACATAATAGCATAGCTGAATTTCATTCACGATTCTACTGATAGTCCCATGGGTCATCGCCCCAGTCGTCCCCAGAGTAGTCCACAGCAGCTTTCTTCGTCCACTTGTTCTGAGCAGCGGGACCTTGATCTACAGGAACGGTGCTGACGGTAGTATTTGGCTGAGGCTTCGAGAACAGAGGCGGGACAGTCAATTCGCTGTCTGCGAGCGCCTTGGTATCAAGAGGACGCCCCTCAAGAGTCGGCCGGGCCGATTGAGTAGTGTGGCCGACATTGTGCGGTACGGGTTGCTCTCGAGTTGGCTGAGCAGCATGCCGCTCAACTGTGACAAGCTGCGGCCTTAGTACCGGCTGTGCTTGGGCTTCAGATACGTCCATTGTCGAAACAGAAGCAGCGTCTGAGAGATTATCCATATGGTCCATCGGTGAACCTGAGGGCAGTACCAAGCCTCCAGGTGGCACGCTGGCTGAACGTTGTTGGATCTGTTCCCCGGTCATGGAGTGTCCTTGAGCTTGAGAGATAGGCTGAGACGCTAGCCCTGTAGGTAGAGACGCGTTGCTCTGAACCGGGAAATTCTGGCGAACTGGTGCTTGCTGAAGACTGCTAGTGTTTGGAGTGAAGGCCTGGTTACTCGAAGATTCTGGCCTACTTAACAGGGCAAATGGCGTATATTGAGCGTTGGGCACATTGCTTGGTTGTCCAGACATGACTGGCACCGCTTGTTGGCTTAACCTCGGATCTGTTGATACGCCGGCAGCCATAAGGTTTCCCGACATCGAAACTGGCGGAGGAGGTGCACCATGCATCGGCTGTTGAGCTATCGGGATTCCTTGTGGTGGCGGCGGGGCCTTTTGAAGGGCACCGGACTTGCTAGAGCCTCCTTTCTTGAACTTGGACAGCCAGCCTCCCTTTTCCTTTCCGTTTGCCGAATGTTGCATGACGGGCGGGGTTGATCCGGGGCGCATTGCGCTTGACTGAGGTAGTCCTGCCATGTTGACTGTAGCTTGATCCGGTGGGGTGTTACTCGCCACTGGACAGTAAGCTGGATGGGGAGCGAAACTCGATTCAGAAGTATACCCTCGGGTATTTGGGGAAATTCGTCCTCCTGAGGGATTAGGAGCAGAGTTCATCACACTTTCGATCTCGTTGTGCTCGTGAATAGGGTGAAGTAGATGACCGGGAGACCTTATAGGCGTGGAAGGGGTCATTGGGCCAAGACCTTGTTGGGGAGGCAGAGTTACTGTGGGACGAGATGGGCGATTTGTCAGTGTCACGGGTTGGCGGTTATCATCGGTTGGGTATGGTGGTTGTGAAGTGAATACGGGCTTGGCTCCTGAGGCTGGACTACTAGATTGTCCTGATTGCATCGCCATAGGATGCACTGAATACGGCCTTGAAATGCCATGAGCAGCCTCAGCAGCACTAGTGCCGCTTGTCTCCCAATGCACCGAGTCGAAATGAGGCCGCGTTTGGCCTTGAATCTGATCTGACAACTCGTATCTTTCTGGCTGCGATTGCTGAGACGCCGGTAGCGCTGTTTGGCTCGCCGTGCTACCAGGCGGCAGAGAGTGACGGCGATTCGACGAAGGGGTGTAAGATTCGCGAGAAGTCTGAAACTCCATGACTTGATTGGGATGAGCCGTGGCCACTGATGATACTGGAATCTTCCCTGGTCGAGCTGGAGGAGCTTGGCTCTCTGCGAATTTGTAGGCCTGTCGGGAATTCTCTATTGTCGTCGGCGCAGCAGAGGGACCAGAAGTTGATGCTGTCCTCAAACCTGCAGTACCGAACCCAGCACCGGACTGTGAGGAATAAGAGTTCGAGTTTGCACCATGGAAGAAGCCGGAAGAATGGCGTCTTCCGTCGCTCTCCAACGGTGATGGAGTTTGGAGGGGAACTGATGACTGGCTGCCTGTCGGGGGCCCAAGGGACGAGACCTCGCTTGAAGCATACGACGTCTGCCGAGGTCGTCCCCCGTCTGGTCTAGAGTCATATCCTTGCGTATCATCGCGAGGGTAGTCTATCGATGTTCGGTGTAGAGCGGAAGATGGTTGTTGGCGAATTTCACTCTGGGCTCGCGGACGCTGAAGGAAGGCGGGTGCAGATGGGGTGTTTGTTGCAGGAAGCTGACCGCTTTGGTTTGCTATTCCATACTGGTCTTGCGATGACTGAATAGGCGTCGTCTCGGGTCGTTGAACTTGCGGGCCTTGGCGACTAGAAGATGTCTGCGAGATTGTGGCGGAGGAGGAAAAAGCTTGAGTGTTGTCTTGATGAGACGGTGAAGGTGCCTTCTGGCTTGCGAGACCTGGTTGGAATGCCGCGTATTGCGTTTCCTTGCCTGTCCCTTTCTTGCCTGGACTATCAGAAGATGCTGACTGCGGGAGCGACGGGTCCTGGGCTCTGCTCTGTGGCTGTCCTCTTGCTGGCTTCAGCACTGATGGGAAGTGTTGCAGAGGCCCCTGTGTGACGAGGCCTGAAGTTTGACTGGCTGTGCCGGGGGCTCTTTGGTGATTGGCGGGAGGGCTTGGGGCTTGAGACGAGTCCATGGGAACTTTGGGCGGCAGCTGAGGAGGCTTGAGAACAGAGGGCATACTTGTCTGGTCGAACTTGTTTCGTGGGCCTATCATTAGGGACCCATCCCGAGCAAGGGAATTACGATGTTCTCGGGGTTTGTAGTCAGTCGTGCTCGATTGCTCTGTAGCTATGCTGCTGACTGCTCCGGGTACATAAGGGTGGTATTGAGTCTGCTTGCCCGCCGACTTGGAAGGCTTTCTTTTGATGTTGAAAGGACCACTTCCGCTCGGAGTTGGTGAGGGGCTTTGCGTTGGTTGCGGCGCCGGCGGAGGCACCACCTCTGGCAGAGAGTGATCAGGAGTTGTGATCCCAGTACCTAAATCGCGTCGAGGTCCCTGAGATGCTGTAGATCTCCGAGAGGGTGATGAATTTTGCGGCCTAGATCCGGTTCCAAAAGTAGCGCCGTAGAGGGCTGCATCACTCATGTTCGTCTGATGCAGAAAATCGTGGGTAGACTGAGCAGATGGCGGCTTTGCCTCCGCCGGACTCGTCCGCTCTGGTAACTCGGCAATACCCAGGTCGGCGAAATTCGTCTCGATGGGTGCTAGCACTGCTGTGTCGGCCATCTCAACCGGGTCAGGGTGGGTTTCGATGTGAGCTGGCGCCGTGTGCTCCGTTGCCATTTCGGCCATGGTACCCACTGGGTCCCATGGCGGACTGTAGAAATTGGCTGAGAATCCAGGCCGAGGCTTTTCGACTGAATCAAGGAGCGGAACGCCAGGAGAGGGTGGGAGGGCCTGGCTGGGATCCGGGCTGGTATTAGTGTTGACGTTGAGAGGCTGCTCAGTAGTCGTCTCTGCCCGTGCCTCGGACGTAGCTTCAGCCCCTTGCACAGGGACACTGTTGATGATAGAGGGTGTATTGGTCTCGCTTTGTAGCGGCGATACGCCCGACTTCATACTGGCAACATCGAGCATCGCATGGTTCTTGGTACTGCTGCCTTCGCCGCTTTCACCAACATTCGGCCTACCCAATGCCTCCTCGCGATCGTCCTCGTCAGCTTCCGGACTGATGTCGTCGTAGGCGCCGGGGCCAAGGTACATGAAGTTCTCGGGCTGGAAGAAGAAGCCGTCGCTATCGTCATCGTCATTGCTCATGGGTCCTCCAAAACCACTTCGACTCATACCAAAGTCGGACATGGGTCCGCCAGTAGCGCGCATCTTGGATGTTGGATTGGCATCGGTCGTGGTTCGTCTTTTGAGCTGTTGTTGGCTCTCAAGCTTCTCCTCGGGGGCAAGCTCGGGGGCTGGTGAAAAGCAATCGACAAAGTCTGGAAACTCGTCGCCCTCTTTCGGGAAGTGAAATTGGACATGGCCGTTGGGCTTGTAGCGGTAGAACCAGCGGGAGCCATCGTAGTCCCATTCCCAACCGGAGGGGAGGGCCGCCATGATGCCCGAGGCGACGAGTGTTCTCGCTCTGGGGAGATGTGGGATCGTAGAGCCTCGAGAATCTGGAGGGATTCCCTTCGTAGGACTTCGGGCAGAGTCGCAATCTGATTGGCAGACACAACCAACAGCACTGTTGGGCGGTTTCGGACGGGCGAGGTCCGATTCTCGGAGTATTTGATAGTGAGCCTACTGCGGGGATCTCGTTGTTGTTGTTGCGGATAGCGGTTCGAAGAGCCAGTCGTCAAGCAGGATGACGAAGGTTCATAGCCGCGTCAAGGTTGTTCGCGATGGCGACACGACATGGTCGCGGAGAGAGAGAAAGGGGAGGAGGGGAGAGAACGTGGCGCCAGGCGTTGTTTTTCTGCGACATGGCTTCGACGGCATAGCACCTGGACAAGGTAATAAACGGTGGCAGAGAGGTGCGAATAGGTGACTAGACTAGATTGAGCTGCAGTGCGGCTGAGCTGCATGGGCGTGGGCGTTGTCTCTGTCTGTCTTTTCGAGGACGCGTGTGATGAGAGAGGAATGGAGCGGGGAGCTACAGATAGTGTACCGCAGTACATTGAAGCCCAGGCAACGAACTATTTGCCCCCTTCAAGTTCCCTGTAGGGTACGGGGTACAAGGTGCAGGTCACTCCACCCCCGATGCGGCTTGGCTTTATTTTTAGGGGTCTTTGGGGTCCATTGGGCCTTGCCCGGGGGTGTCTTCGGTGCTTGGGTAGCATCCCCCGGACCGCTTCAGCAGGGTCTGTGTGGTGATGGTGGCTGATCTCCGGCAATCTGCCCTGTTCTATTGGACAACGACGTTTGCTGACTGTGCATCCTGTTCGACCTCTACATCTCGGACTCCTTGATTACTAACTTCCGACTCACACATCTGCCTAATACGACAATATCAAAGGATGATTCTGAGAGTTCATGGTGTTTGGAGCTGGAAAACCGAGGATTGAGAAATGATTTTCATGATTATTGTTACCCTGTTTAGTGCCTTGAAGATCCGACCTCCCTCGACAGCCAATGGTAGCTTGAGAGAGAGGCATCACCCAGTCGTCAAGGTCCATCCCTGTTTAAGCTCCAGTCGCGAATGCCATCCCATGAACCGGCCGATGGAACAAGGCACTACCCGGCATTCCACGTGTCACGAAGCTTCAAGGAATCATTTGGGAGTGCATGAGGTGCACTCGCTGTTTCCAGTTCAGAAGCCAAAGGGTCATCCCGAATGCCACCTTCTTCCCAATCAGATCCAAGGCTGAGTCACCATGGGAGCTTTCAAAGGGGAATGTGTAAGGTAATAGTCTCAATTCTTTCTGAGAATGCCATGAGAAGAACGGTTGCTGTCACCTTTTCTCTGTCCTTCCTGCTGCAGGCGGCCGAGTTTCTGGCAGCGCCATCGTAGCTTCAAGTTTGCCATCCCCAAGTGAAGCATCACCATGTACAGACTGTACCTACCGTGCCAGGAAGGGGCCGAGGGTACTGTCACCGTTGCTTCTCTAATGGAATTCTGACCTCCGCTTCTCTTTCCTTCCTTCCTTCTTACTCTTGCTCTGAGTCCTTGGTTTCTGAGGGGAGTTACCACTCGGTCACAACGTGGTCACTTACACGCCAAGTGTCAGGTACTGTGTCTACTTCTTTCCCATAGCAAGAACCTCCAAGGCTCAAACATTGATGGACGGAAGGAACAAGTTTCAACTCATTGGGCCCTCCTTCCGCCTTCCAGCTGCTCTTCTAGAGTTTCTCTGCCATTCGCGGTACACTTCCTGTTGCTCACTTCCATCTTCTCTTCTCCGTCTCTTCTTCAACACCTCAACAGCACCACAAATCTTGGACCGAAACCTCATCACCTCGAAACTTCAATCCTCTCTTTCTTGGTTCTGTCCTATTGTCCGTCTTTACCTTGGTTCTCTTCCCTCAGCAAGATGACTTTCTCACGCACTCTCAAGGCCTTTACGGTCATATCTTCCCTGAACCCTTTCAATCTGCACCGCCTCGCCCCGGGCAACGCTGACCAGAACCTGGTTCTAGCTGACTGCGGCATTGGCTCTAACCCAGAGAACCTAACCTGGTCCACATCCCGCCAGATGAACTGGTATAAAGGTGCCATCTGGTCCACTCCAGCCGAGACCGACCCTGCTCCTCCTGACATGGTTGTCGAGATGCCCTACAATGACGGCAAATATCCCTGGAACTACGAGGGTGCCTCTGCAACCTTTTCAAACGGCGATACCTGGTCTGCCTGGATCGAAGACGGCACCCCAGAGCTCTTGCGTGCCGGGAAGGCCATGAGCACCAAGGACGGCGGTACCACCCTCTGGTGTTACACCTATCGCGGACGCCCTATCAGTATGAGCGCTTCCGGCAATTCTACCTGCATCTCAGCTTTCATCTGCAACCACCTTGAGAACGGTCCAACTCCTTGGGCCAGACTTCCTGGCGTCTGGGTTCCTACGGACAACGGAACCGCCTCAACAGGTGGTACCAACAAGCCCTCAGCTGAAGGAAGAACTCTCAGCGTCAAGGTCGAGGTCAGCCCCCGCCCTGCCATCTGGTACGGCACCATTGCCCATTTCCTGAGCAGCATCCTCTTCACCACAGACGGCTATTGCAGTCCTTACCCTTTCTCGAACCGTCTCAACTCGACCGTCACGGCCCATTGCCAAGGCACCAACGCTACTCCCCTCAACTTTCTGCCTGTCTTCTTCAACGCACTCAAGAACCTTGGTACCGTCCCAGGCTCTGATGGCTACTTCGTCTACAATCATGGGCCAGCACCCTTTGCCAATGACACCTCTGACGACACCCTCACCCTGCCGGCAACTTTCAATCTCACAGCATATGACATGGCTACTGGAGAGCTCAAGGGCTTCATTGGGTACGAGATACAGTGGCCGGAACCCGGTATGGGAATCCACTGCAGCGAGTGCAACGCCACCAAATTCAACGACGAATACAACACCGCCATTGCCTCCGCTTTTGACGTACTTTACCCTGCGTACTCCGAGGTCGTCATCGAAAGCAACTGTACCTTTGCTACACTATGTTGGTAACATTGTTGCTTGGAGCTTGTCCCTATGATATGACGTTTTGTTGCTGTATCGATATGGATGGGGTCGATTTTATGACGTGTATGGCTCAAGGTTGAGCTTGAAGTCTGCTTATCATAAGGTAGAAGTGAAGGGTTGGGAACAATGCGAGATACTGGGAGGAGCGGTTCATCAAACGGCCCTTCGGACGAGCAAACCTTATATCTCTTTTGGTGGCGACCTTATAGTATTGTTTCCAAGGCCTCATGTATATCATAGACCTCAAATCAAGCATCATGTCAAAATTTCCGCATTGAACTGTTAACGAAAGCGTTCGTTAGCTTGCTTTCATGGCGATGTTCCAGTGGTCTCCCCGCTCTACTCTCCCTGAGTTGCCTATGTATAAGGGCTGCATACCTTTCCACAAGTTCCGGGCCTCGACCTTTTTGACATCACAATCTCATCGATCGCAAGACAATCATCACGGTGATATCACCCCCGTTCAAACATACTCAAAACACATCTTATCCCCACGGACATCCATCGTGTCCCTAATGGTGATATTCTCAGCCAACCCAGGCATCCACAAAATATGGTCCAGCGTCGTGACGTTGCTGCCTCCATCTCCAAAGTACGGGAGGAACATGTCCTCGGGCAGGATCTTTGGCTGCGCGTCGAGAAAGATCTGGTTCGCCGCGACGTTGGGGCCGCCCATCGCGTAGAGCCTGCCGGGAGAGGAAGTCTGCCACTCCCACCAGAGGCGGTCGAAGTTCGTGTGGTGGAGGTAGAAGATTGGGTCAGCGGGTGAGCGGGCGTGGTCGCGCATCTGTGATGTTATTCAGCATTGGATTCGATGACCTTTTTGCCGAGAAGAGTCCTTTCGCTCTGCTCGATGCTGGGAGAGCAGGAGATGGACCAAAGGAAGAGAGAAAACTCACGATGCCACCGACGCCCAAGTGCCCACCACTATGCGGTGTATTCCCAAGACACCCCAACATCTCCCCGTAATCATCACCCTTGTCAAGCGCCATGCAGGGCTCTACGACGTTCGCTTGGGAGACGGTATCGAACGCCGTCTGGTTTAGGGCGCGTGTGAGACAAACGCCGCCTCCTCCTGTCTCGTCTCGTTCAAGTTGCGTGTTGAAGCGGACGCGGTAGTCCGTGAAGGCGCCGTCGAGGATGCAGTTTGTGGATGCGTCGGTCCGACCTGTGCCGAAGGCTTTGACTGTGGATGCGGTGTCCCAGACGGAAGCGTTTTGGATGAGGTAGAGGGATTGATCTGTTTGTTGGTCCCAGTAGCTGGAGGAGGTGTGAGTTGGGTGCTGAATTCCTGCGGAGAGAGAACCAGGGAGGAGGGCAGGCGTACGGGTATGGACCTGTGTAGCCGCATTCGTTACGGAGGAGGTCTTCGTGGATCTTGGTGTACCATCTATGCCAGGGGAACAAGGCGCCCTTATCGGTTACTCGGTCTGATTAGCCTCATTGAATAACAATATTCAAGCACACACTTCTCAAGACGGAAGTCCAACAGTCCGACGGCATGTATCTAGACACTTGTTGTCGTGTTTGCACGTACCACTGTGTGAATATACCGAACCTGCGCAATATGCGCAACAACCAACTCCTCCCAACGGCTCGTCGCGCCCCAGCTTCCGACTTTGGCTGGCGCTTGCGACGGGTCCATTAGACAGAGCGTCGAGTTTATGTAGCTTGCCTTTTCGTCTTCCGTCAGGGCGGTCCATGGTTTGCGGACCGAGGGGTTGGTGCAGGTTGCGGACGTGGCTGTCGCTGCTGCGAGGAGGGCAGCTAGAGCGAGGAGTATCCTCGCCATGGTTCCGGTATCACGCGAGGAGAATCCTGCGGAGTTGGGGGCGTGGGAAGAACGAAAGGTGTCGTGTGATGCCTTCGCGGGATGAGAGTTGGGGATGGGCGTTGCGGGACTGCGAGAAACGAATGGAATGTCGCCCTGGTGTAGTGGACGAACGGCCGGTAGAATCTGGCAGAGACAGCTAGTAAGTTTGCCAACAGCCACTTGAGGCCATCGTCGACTTGCGCTTGACCTTTTTCTTAAATAAGAGAAACCGTTTGCAAGCAGGACTCAGAAGATCCTGCCCAAGAGGGTCTTCTTCTTCGTGCCTAAATCGTCCATTTTTGTGTAGAGCTTCGTGTCTTGGCGATCTAAGATAGAGGTCAGATGATCCGATATCTTCATGTTGACTTTCTTGGTCCACGATTTTACCCTGAGATTCTAACAATGCCTCTGGAAAATATAGTGTATAATGCTTGGCGAGTATGCATAGAACCAGCCCATTCCCTGTAAATGACCACGTAAAGTTGCCCTTTTAGACTTCTTCGGGCCTCCCATCCCGGACTTGTACCAATGTGGCCCCGCTTCAACTGGACGTCTTGAGAATTGAGTTTACGACCCAGGGATTCATGTTGATTAAGGAAATCATGATCCGGTAGTGCACCAAAACTCCGCAAGAAGCCTTGTGACGTCTATTTCAGTTCAAGGAGCATACTATGCCAAGCGAAGAAAAGACGGTTAGGTGAAGATATCGAAGCCCAGCTACGTCGTCTTAGGAGTTGCCTCACGAATAGCTTACATACCTAGGATATGACATCCATCTAGCATGCCGACTTTCCCGGTTAACCGAGGAAGCGAGCTTGGGACTTGGGACCAAAAGGACCCAAAACCTTATCCGCAAGCTCGGGTTTGGCTTGTTCGAAATGGCAAATAAAGCCGGTCCTTTAAAATTAAGGTATGTTGATATATCCTTGGCACTAACAGAGAGTGCATCTTTTACCGGGAAAGCCGCCGCGCCCTGTTCCGGATAACCCGGCATCGCAGTCCGGGGGAGGAGGAGGGTGCCGAAGGGAGCGGGACGTGAACGGAATCCTGGCGCAGTATCCTTGATTCGGATGATATCAAAAGACATTCGCTGAATTGTCCTGAGAAGGACGTTATTTACCTAGCTTGATGTCTCAGTATGGACTTTTCTAGGGGAATTACTTTGGTGGAGGGGTTGCGCCGTTGAAAGTCTTTTCTCCAACCTCCACTTACCGGTCCACATCGGAACGAACCTCTCCTGGTAAACAATCTCATCAGGAGAAGAGGACGTGCTCGCTGGTCATGCGGTTTTCGGCTGAAGAGACAAAGAACGGGGAAAAGGGCAGTATTGCGAAGCATACAAGAGGCGGCGCCTGGCGCGCCTTTCGAACTATATCCCGTGGCCCACGCAGAACCTGCCTGACATAAGATAAACCTGCGTTGGGTTGGTGCGAATTACCTCGAGTAAGGGGGAACACGATAGAATCACTGTTCGTACGATGACACAATCAGCAACTGAAGATGAGTCGAAAGCTGTCAACTACAGCAAGTGAGCGGAATGGGTATACGCAAGATGAATTACGAATCGAGGCTTCTATTTGGGTATTTTACCCCGATTTCTGTCTGTCCAAAGGAAAGCGTCTTTTCGCTCCTAATGCCAATTTCTGTGAAATAAAACTCCGTCGACACCTTGCGACAGATACTCGGGCGTTCTACCCAGATCCTTTCGTACGCACAGGTGATCATGCAAACTCTTCTCTATCTTCTCCTTCTCTAGGTCGCTTTTCTCGCTTCGCTGATTACAAATATCGCATTATGAAAAGAGTGTAGGTGTCCCGAGCCTGGGTGCAAGGGAAAGGACTTCTGTTCTGCTGGGAAAAAGAGATCTCATCGTCTGTTGTTTTAATCTAAACAATGTCGCCGGTCTTGGCTCTGCTGGAACTCCGCGGTCGGCCAAAGAAGCGTCGGCGCTGAGATCCAGAATCGTGACTAGCTATTGAAGCCGCGGCGCCTGACGTCGCGCTTTCTGGGCGTTCGAGGTCGGTTCGTTCGCGGATGCTCTGGAGGCGAGCGACGTGCGGCTGGTGGACCTCTCTGCGAGCCTCAAACACGTCCTGGAAATCGCTCCAGTTGTTGTCAATGAAAGGCGTCATACCAGTGCGGGAATCGGCGCGAGCGCGAGTGGCCACCGCAGTCCCCGCTGTAGTAGGCTGAGTAGTAGAGTGAATGGAGTGAGAGTCGCCTCCAGGCGTCGCAGGCTCGATGCCACTGGGACCACCGTTCTTGGAAGAGTCGTACGAAGGAGGGGCGCCGCCTGCCCAGTAAAAGGGTGTGTTGCGGGAACCACCAGGTTGCACCTGCCAAGGGCCCTGGAGACCAACAGCGCGAACCTCGGCCATAAGCTGGGCGGCAAACTTGTTGTGTCTTTGCAGACGGAGCAGTTCGTTCTGGAAGTTGGACTTGTGGAAGAAGATCAAGTTCATGGTGAAAGATTGAACCTCATTAAGAGTGCGGACTTCAGTAATAATGCGAGGCTGGTAGTCGCGCTTGTGTTCGAGGCAGAAGTTGAGCATGCGAGACTTGAGCTCCTCGATGAGCTCCGGATCGGTGCCGAAACCAAGCTTGAGCTCGATAGGATCAGCCAGACCGGCAGAACGGCGCTGGTTGAGGATGAAAAGGGTGTTCAGCACACTGTTGGGTGCCTGTACAATGTGACCCTCCATCTTCTTGAACTCGGTGTACAGCAGGGAAATTTCCGTAACATAGTAATCGTCGCCAGTTCCGGTGGTACCAGTGTTGCCGTAGACAGTGACGCGGTCACCGACATCGAATGGGTGCTTGACGAATACGAAGATGATGGACTGCAGGAACTCTTGGGCGCTGGCCTGGAGCAGCCATGCGAGACCGAGGAAACTGGATCCGGCAGAAGCGAGACCGGCAGCGGCAGAGCCTGAGAGAATGGAAATGAAGACGATGATGGCGATAATGACAATGATGACGAGGAAGACCTTATCAAGCTTTTTGATGACGGAATCGAGGTCCTTCAACGAGGCAGCGATGGCCTTGCGCTCAAGATGAATTTCGTTGCAAGTGAGTTCCATCTCTTCCATAGAGATATCACCATTGAGATCCTTGTCGAAAATGCTAAAGGCGTGTTCGGCCTCTTCACTGGTCTTGAAGGCGGACTGCATGTCTTCAAGGTAGATGGTCTCTTGACCGTCCTTGGCGAGACTCCGGAAGATGAGGCGGGCAAGAGAATGAGCAGAACCCGTGTTACGCAACATCTCGTATGTAATCTTGCGGGCATGGTTGAAAGCGACCTTTCGTCCTATGAAGTCGTTTCCAACACGAGCCGCAACGCCACCGGCCTTGTTGAAGGCAGTGCGAACATTCTTTCCGACGACACCCATTGGGGTACGGGCGCCTGACCTGTTGCCGTTCTCGGTTGTGAGCCATATAGAGTCCTCGCGATTGATTCGCATCTTGGAGTGCTCGTAAAGGTGGACCAAATGGTCGATATCGCTCTTGTTCGTCTCGATTCGTTGGACGTAGGTGCGCTGATGGAAAGATGTGGCAATCCATTGGATGCAGATCTTCTCCACCCAATTGAGAGCAGCCAGGACCAAGAAAGCGATAATGACCTTCTGGACGATATCGACCCATTTGAGATCCGGCTTGGTGTCGGTGTCCGGGTTGAACCCGTCGGGAAGAACGCGGTGGTCTTCGAGTATGGGCGAGTAAGAGCAAAGAATGGCGAGCATCCACATGAAGAGGGCAGTGTGCAGCTCCAGACCCTGGCCGATATCCCTCCATTTCTTATGGTTCGAAGAGCCCATGACAATGGCAATACCGCCAAAGGTGAGGGGCATAAAGCTGGTAACCATACGCGTAGCCCACAATGAGCACCAGACAACCTCGAGCCAGATTCCGAACCAAGTGAGATAAACGCCGTAGGCACCACCAACGGTAGCGCTTTCGGCGTCCACGGCGAAGTGACCGATGAGAACCGGAATGAGAAGAAGCGCGGCACCGGGAATCAGATAGACAAAGTATCGGAAAACACGTGGGAACTTCCTCAGCCACTTCCACAATGCGAAGGCGAAGGCACCGGCCTTCTTCTCGGGCGGCGGCTTAGCGGCATCGGCAGGGTTTGGACCGTTGGTAGCGAAGACATCCTCGGGCTCCATCTCGCGGGTCCTACCCTGGCGAGAACGCTGCTGGGACATTTCATGTTCTTGGTTGGAGATGAGGCGCTCGGCGCGCAACAACTCCAAATCGTCATTGAGGCGTGAGGCTTGTTCTCGTGAGTCTTGCGGTGACATTGGTCCGCCATGCGTCTCTTGGGGAATATGAAGGTGGTTGTCGGTGTTTAATCTCGTCAACTTTTCGGGGTGAGTTGGTTGAGAATTGGGATCAGTTGCGGTTTGGAGACTATCGTCCGTATGCTGAGAATGCTTCTCATTTTCGTCTGAATTGGCGCGATCGCGATTATTTGTTGGCGTCGTCATGGTGGGCGGGATGAAGAGGCCGCGAGGGGCCGTCGGTTGAGTTGGGCAAGATTATGTGGTGTAAGTGGAATATGTGTGTCCAAGGTAAAACGTTGTGGTCGTTTGGATTTCCGAGGGATCAAGGTGTCCTCCCTTTTGCTTTGTGTAGGTAAAGGCGAATAGGCCCGATAAATGCCGTCAGAGGCAAAAGAATGGCAGCAAGATGATGCAAATTCGCGATTGGCGTTTGCGGTCGGGTCGTTTCGCTCTTTTTCTCGGTGAGAGAGAATTGCCGCCGGTTGGTGGTGACAAAGGCGCAAGTACTCGCGGTGTGTGTTCCGGGGTGAGTAAGGTAGCTATGACCACCGGCAGGAACTGCGAGGATGGGCAGGAGAGAGGAGGACGGTAGACTCTTCAGTCAAGAAGACTCCAGTCGAAAATTGGTACCTTCCTATTTTCCCGTGGGTGAAATGTACCTGGAGAGCCGGTAAAGCTGGGGAAAGAAATGGGAGGGAAAGAGCTGGGGATGGAGCTCGTTGAAAGGTCGAGGGGAGGAGGGCTGGATGAAATATTTCTTGGGAGGTGCACCTTCCCGTCTTTTGTCGATGGGAAAGCTTAGGTTCGATGGAAGTCACCAAGTATCCCCGTACCTCTTCAGATTCAGATGGAGACCTTGGGAATAAGTGAACAGGGAAAGAGCAAGGGGGCCAAGACCGAAAAGGCAATCAGCAGAAATGGCAGGCACGAGCACTTCCATGTGCTTGCAGTTGTTAATCAGCAAGCGGTCGCGCAGTCTGGACTCTTTTTCTTCACGCTCCTGGTGACATTGGATGGGAGCTTTGGCAGGCAATGGCAGCAAAGATATGGGTACTGCTTCAGTCCCCGACACTCCGATTCCCCAGTCTCTCTCGGTCATTTTAGAGAAACAGGGACTTGTAGAGTAAAACTGGACCTCTGTTTCCTCTCTGGCATTGGAGGGCGCGAGGGGCCCCCGGGGGGTGGTGTTTGAGCTCAATGAAATATAGAGGGACGGGGTGGGAACCAAGAATTTGACGACAGCGACGATTCCAAGAATTGGCTCCAGAATTCTATCTGCACGTCCGAGCCTTGTTCACGTTGACCAGTGGTGGCGCTTGTGAATCGCTGCTTCGACCCGCGGCGCCACGTCGGTGCCCAGAGAAAAAGAATGGGGGCGACGCGCGATGATCTTGCTTGGGGGGCTTGCTCGTCATTAACATTTAAAAATTGGGTCTCCATTTTTAGCTGGGCGTGGGCCTTGGACCTGGATGTTGGGGCCATCAATCTGGTCCATCTGGCTTTGGCAATGGCATTTCTTGGTGGTTGAACCTCTTCCCCTTGGTGTTTGCTGCTCAAAGCATATACTGGAACTGTAGGTAAATTGCAGTAATCCTCGATTTGAGAACTAAGGTCAGTAAAAAAAAGTACCTTGAATATGTACTTTACGATAGCTGAAGCAGGAGCTGTTCATGTTTTTGAGTGACATTTTCTCGGAGTGGGAGCTTGGGCACGCTGCACCCGCGGAGGGTGGCAGTGGCAGCGAATGCGACAGCGATATGCCGGCTGGCACTGGGCTCAAAACCGGGTCCGTGCTATCTGACGGGAGAGCCGCTGCAGGGAACATTCAATTCGTGAACCTGGAAACCTTGGAATCTCGAGCGCCTCCTTCACTGGGATGTAGCTGTTTTCCACGGGTAGGAAGCTTTCGTTCCTTCCCCCCTCCCTTTTTTTTCTTATTCTTCTCTGTGTGGTGGTGAGGACGGATGTCGCTGGTTTCCAAGGACTGAGAAAGGGTCCTTCTGTCTTCTAGAGTCCAGGGGTCCAGAGATTGAAGTTGTTCCCCCGGAGCTTTGAATTGCCTTCCTGACTTCTCAACGACCACACCCACTCGCTTCCTGCCGTATCGTGCTAGGTATTATAGACGGAAGGCACAAAGGGGGAAGGGAGGGACCCTGAATATCCTCTCCGTCAGGTTGATTACCTTACTCGGGAGCACCGCAATGGGCGATAAGGCCATGGCTGGTTTTCTCGCTGTAACATTGCAATTAACTTTGAATTGCAGAGCCCCGTTGCCTTTTCACTTCGCTCTCGACCGAAACTTTGTGTTTTGCAGCACGGCAACTACTGCACTGCACTGCATTGTAAAGTACTGCTGTGCACTGCAAGCTGCGGATAGTCAGCATCACTCATTGATCGATATGTCGCACTGCCAAGGTCTTTCTTGGCTTTCCTCTGTTCACATCACGCCCCTTGCGCCGAATATTCATCACCGGTCCGCGGCCGCTCTAAACTGAATGGCGGCTAGCGTCTTCGTCGTCGTCGTTTACACATTGTCCTCATCGTCATATGCCCCATAGACATCCATCACCGCACATGCGCGCATGGAGAAGATGATGCGAATCGAATTCCCTATTGAGATGTGCCTGCCACACATCATCGGAACCCCATACCAACAATGGGTCACTTTCGAGCTTCACATTGTCTCCGACTCTCCGTTCGAATGGCAGATGACTGGTACTGGTGAGAATCCGGAGACTACAGCTGCGCATCCATATGGTATACTGGAGCACAATGAACTGGGAGACCCCCACTGGGTCGAACCCACGATCGCCCGTCATCGCGATCCTTTTGGTGCCTTTCCACTGCGGTATTGCCTGTCCATCCGCACGCCTCATCCCTGGCCCTAGTGGTGGCCGTCGTCTGAGACACCGAGACGCAGTCGCATAGTGAGGCTCTCCGCTGCGTCGCAACGAACCGACGCCACCAACCGACTGAACCGTCTCGCCCGATCCCGCGAACAGACGGTCGCAGATCACACACGCTGCCGCCCGAATCGCCATGTCATGCCGGCATACGTATACGCCAGGGGAGGGGCATGAAGACGGGTGGCCGGGTAAACCACCAGCACATACGCACATGGCCGTTACTTTTGGGGCACGGCATCCTTTGCTGCACTTTACTGTCGTGCGAATACTACCAAGTGCCTTAAGTAAGGTATTTAGCAGCATCAAGTTTGCAAGCCACCCTCAACAGAAATAGCGTCCGATGGCTGTAGTCGCCAATGCCCAATCTACTGTGGAAAGGACCGAAGAGACCAGAGACCATTGTGTCACCGGCGCCAGCACCAACCAGTGACGACAGATGCTCTCAGCACAGCACACCTGTCCTCCCTCGAGGTTATGCAAGATACTTGGCACTAACTGGGACAACGGTGACTTACAGAAGCCCGAAGCGCGGGAGAACAACTGCCAATGGTAGAAAAGAGACTAAGGCCGGGCCAAACTGGTATCGATACGAGGGACTACCGCAAATCCATTCCACGAGCGGAAACCATGGCAGAACCGGTGTGTCTTAGCGGCAGTACACCCTCTGGATACTCTTGAAGTTTGCCCTGATCTGATTTTGCCGTCCTTGTCTGGCAATCCTGCATGTGTCTGCAGCGGCTAATCAGCGGATGGCTCATTCGATGTTTTGATGCAAAAAAGTGGCCGTCACCCGCCCTTGTCACATCAACACGCATGCAAATCAATCAACCAACCAACCAACCTCGGATTCCGGACTGCATAATTCGCCTGCCAATGGAAGGGTTCTTTGTGCCTCAGGTCATTCAGCTGGGTGGGCCGTAAAGGACGACTCCTTAGGCTCCTTCCTCCTGATCTCGAACTTACAGTGTCGGTTCCTTCCTCGCGTCGGGTCACCTCCAACAAAACACGCACCTTCCTTCTCATTCAAATTGCGGTTTGTGCCTATGGACCTACGGTCGGGTGCAGGTGCGATATGCGTGGGTGCTCTTTCCTCTTGCTACGGTGGACCCCCACTCTCATGGTCTCCCAACATGGCCCCACCCGCCACGGCTGACGTCACACGGCGTCTTTCCTGGACCTTCCATGTTCCGCCTTCGACGACGGCAAAACGGGTCCTCCTCACCCGTTTTTTCCCCTGCCAAGACTCCAAGACCCGGCCGCTGAGCCCCTAACCCTCAGCTCGGCCCACCGTCCCCCGAATCTTTCGAGGCTCACTGTTTCCAACGCTTGATGCCGTCACTGTCCGACGTCGCTGGATTTGGCCCACGACCAACAGTCTGCCGAATCTTCAGACACGGAGCCCAACCTCGTTCACCTCCAATTGTCCATGGTATCGCTGCATCCATGATAACCCCCCTCGTCTGCAATGTCCCGGACTCCAGAACGTCCAGAAGAGTTTTCAGAATTTCTGCTCTCTCCCCGGATCGTTGAGTCGGTCTGGACTCCCGACTCCAAACTGAGCTCTCAAAGCTCCGCAGGGTCATCTTGTCAAGCTTTCTACAGGCTATGGGAAAGTCAGTCGGTCGGGCTCATTGACGATACCACAGAGTCGTGGATCACTCGTAGATGGGACAAGAGAGAGATGACTGCAGCCACCGCAGAACATCAGACAATTGCAAGGGTAGCTCACCAACCACTCAGACTCCAGGACACCAATATCGCTGGCCGCAATTCACAGGCTGCCGTCGGACCTTGAGCCGTCTCACCACTGACCAGACTCGTTTACCTGTACTGACACCACAGGCTACGAAGACCTTACAGTCTCACAGTCTCACCACCACGATTTGACGCTTTGAGACATGCCTTATCTCGCCTCAACACCATCACGGCGATAACGCCTTTTAGCGTCCTTGGAATTCCGACCCTCCTGAAAATCTCTCTTTTCCCACGTCTCTAGCTGCCTTAGTGTCAGAAGGGTTCCGACGCAGTGCGACACACAGCACACAACACACCAACCCGAAATGATCACCACGTCACTCTCCGGCTTGCCCTCTTGAGACTTCCGCCTGTCCGTTTTCTCTCATGCTTGCCTTGAAGCCGATTGCCACCACCGCCATTGCCCATTCCAGTGGTAGCGGACGGTACATCGCTCGCCGCTGAAAGAGTGCCGAATGCAGGTACCACGCACTCTACTTACCCATAGTGGCTGCAGCCACCGAAAAGTTTTCTTCAAATTGATGGTGTTGGGTTCCCAAAATAGCTACACGACTTTTTCATTGTCGATTAGCACTTGGCAGTGACAGTCGCAAAGAAAATCAGGCTCATCGTCGAAAGCCGCAGTTCATCGCAACTCTTCAGTGGCTGTGTCAGTAGCCACACAAATCAATAGGACCTCAAGGACCATTCCAGAAATTCTAGGCCGGTCGGAAAACTCGATCGGCGTCGAATGATCGAAGTTGCCTAGCACTCCAGTTGGTCCACCGTCAAACTACGCGTCTAGAAACTTGCCAGCATGTCGTCACGCTCTGCCGCACACCAGCGAACCATACAGAGGCTGCGATGGCTGGCGCGTTGCTCACGCTCAGATTCGACATTCAAGCTTTCGGTCCACGAGCTCGTCTACGCGCATCTCCCGAATAGCAATCCTACGCCCGCAGATTCCCTTCCCATCGAAGTGGTGATCGGCATCAGTCCGGGAGGACAACTCAGAGCAAGCAGATCCCTTGACCCACGATTCTCCGACTGGGAAAAAGAGTGACAAGCATCGCCAACCGCCACAATTCGTGTCCGCTTTTTCTCGTAGCGATCTCAGCGAGCCCTTGACCTCCACAACCCCGTACCCTTGATTGCGAAGCCGCTTGAACCAGGCGCAATAAGATTGAGAAGAGCCAGACCGCTCCTTGGCCCTGCTAATTGCTCAACGTTCTAGACGAATCAACACGCCATCCGCTGCCCGTGCTATCGCTCGCGACCGCCCATATCAAGCCAGAATCCATCCAATATCCCTTGCCGACGACGTGCCCTGACCTTGCGCTTCAGGGCTCCCTTCCGGGGACCAGCAGCCGCCCGCCTAGCGCATATGGGAGCAAACGCACGCCAGCCCACCGGTCTATGGAGTACCGGAGCGGAGGACAGCCGCCGCGAGTCCGCGACGCGACAGCGACGTTTCTTCACATGCAAGGCTCCTGGCGCGAAACACCCTGAACCCCCCTGATTTCCAACGACGTGCGACCACCATGCCTGTGCCCCGTGCGGCGATTACGAGAATGAAAATGAGAGGATCCAATGAAGAGAGTTTGCTTTATCTCTCGACAAGACCGCTAATGCGAATCATATTGGCGTTGTCTCGGGTCCATGCCGTCCATGCTTTTGCTTTCGCTTTTCTTCTGCCATGCAATTTGGTTAGAGGAGACGACACTTTGCCATACTTTCTCGTAAATCAAACTCTACCCCTGAGTTGCTGCATAATCCATAATTAGGGAATGAGGCGTCGCAACTCCTGCAACGCGACCACACACTTGCAAGCTCAAAGTTTGTTGTGACTTGTGTGGGCTACGAGATACAAGTAACCAGAAAGACGTCGAAACATCATATTCCGGATACCCCTATGTAAGATCTAATAAGCCAATCTTCAAATTCAGCGATAATTAGTTGTAGCTCATGAGTTTGCCTGCGAATGCGGACAAGTGCAATTCACAGAAGAGAAATATTATACAAGAAAATAAAAGATGCAGCCGGCTTCAGAAGTCGGAGCGTGCCTTGAAGCAGTGAAATAGCCACTAGAAAGTGAGGCTAAACCACACTCCGTCTGTTCAGACGTTTGACAATTCTGCTTCAGAGGACGTCAACAACCTCGACCCATTGAACTGACACCGGCCCCTTGAGTCCATACTCTTCAGCCGGATGAGCCTTGAAGTAATTCGCACCCGCAACAGAAGCAGCGCCACCAGACGTCATGATGCTATCCTGCTCAGCTCTGACGCGGTTATACAACGTTGAGGCAACTTCTACCATGACCACGTTGTCGGCGCCCTCGGAGGGATTCAGGCAGTTTGTGATGTCCACCACAACGTCAGGCGAGCTGTTCACGTCGAGAACGATTCTCTCGTCGTTGACCCGGAGTGCCGTTGCGTCCGTGACGGCGCCTAGGTGGAGATGGGCTCCTATGCGCTGTACCGCGGTAGAATAGGATGGGGTTTGGAAGCTGGCTTCGTAGTCTGCTGTGCCGCTTGTGTTGGCCAGGTTCACGGGGTCTAGGTCTTTCCAGGGCGCTAACGGGCTGTTGAGGAACCGGTAAGATGTGATGGCGATTTCCATGGAGAGGGAGTCGTTGCTGCTGTGCCAGTCATTGACTGTGATATTCCATATGTCGAGGGTTGTTGCTTCTGGGAGCCGAGAGGTGTTGAAAGTTAGGGTTTTACCGGTGGAGAGGGTGATTTTCGTGGTACCGGGGGCGAGGTGTGCTGTGATGCGGTAATTGCTGGCCGTGGCATTTGTGTTGGGGTCTCGGGACGTGGTATAGAAGAAGCCTTGGAGGAGACCAGAGGTCGATGTTATGTGAGTGCTTGGCGGACGAGGCAGGAAGGGTCTGTTGTGTTCATCATCTGCGAATGAGGCCTGGTTGGAGAAGGCGAGTATGGTAGTCTGGTTTGCTACGAGCGTCACCGGCACGACGATGTCGTTCTCCTCGACGATGTCGTTCTCCTCGACGACGTACTGCAAAAGTGGTGATGCCGAGCCCTTCCAGGCATCGAGAACGTACGGTGTCCTGCCCGCCATATCGCGGAAGCTAACATTCGTAGTCGTGGATTTCTCCCCGTCGTTATACAAGAACACAACCTCCGCATCCTCTGTGCTCCGCGAGAAGGAATACCACTTCTCAACAGCATCATCTTTCAAGAACATGACCCGAGGCCGGATGTTGAGAGCAGCAAGAGCAGCTGGTATCTCCTCCACGGATGCAAGTACCTGCACGCCCTCCACCTTAAGAACCTGAGCCATGATGTCCGGAACGGATGCGGCCCCGTCTGAACCAACGCTCTGGAAATCAGGGCTTCCAACAATGAAGATCGGCAGTCCTGCTTCCGCAAACACTTTCGTTCGCGTCGCCATCTCCGGCGTCAACTTTGTCTGGTTGGCAAAGATGAGTGCCTTATACGCAGGTCCGTCCGGAGCAAGGATGCCCTCTTCGCCGACAACGGCGTTCGTGGAGGAGAAGCTTGCAGGGCCGAGATAGTCGTACGTGAAGCCCATCTCCTCAAGATTGTCGCTCTCATAGACCACCTTGTCGAACGGTGCAGCGTACTGATAAAACGCAAGATCAACCCTCGCGGTACCAACTTGACTGACAAACTGGTTCCTTGCAACATACGCCATCGCATCAGCCATGAACCCATCACTGGTATCGTTGTCACCTTTGCTGTCGACGTGTTGACTACTCCCCCTCCACGCCGGCATCCGTGGCCCCCACATGTCGGTAAACGTGTACGCGAAGACGGTATACCCAGGCCACGTCGTCTGCGCATAGACGCCAGAATACGCGTACCCGTGGACGACATTCATGCTCACACCACCCGCGAGACCGCGGCGGACGGTGCGGAGCAGGTCCGCGATGGACTGGATGTACGATGCGCCGTTGACGGCGCCGGCTTCGGAGGAGACAACGGGGTTGCGGGCCATGTGAGCTGGGCCGGAGACGTGGCGGTAGAGGGAGGGAGAGTCGTTGAAGCCGAGGGACTCGCCTTCGGGTGCGTTGACGAGGGGGATGGAGTCGAGCATGTTCAGGGGCAGGTTGTAGGCTGGCTGGTTGGAGTGTTCTAGTCCCCGTTTGCGAGCCCATGCTGAGGTTGTAAGGATGTAGTCTTCGTATCCGGCTTGGAGGGTGAGGCGGTAGTCGTCGTTGCAGCGGGAGACCATGGTGCTGTTGTCCTGTGAGAGGAAGGATTCGCCGTAGGGGAGATTTTGGGCTGCCCAGTAGTTTTCACGTTGGACGAGGAAGGGCAGGCAGGTTGCGATGTCGTAGCCTCTTTGTGCGCGGAAGGTATCGGCGAAGTTGTGCGTCCACCAGAGGGCCGTGTCCATTTCCATGCTGTCTTCCCAAGCTTGAAAGGTTGAGACATTAGCAGCGGCCTCTGGACCTGATGGGGATTTGACTCCGTGTATGATGGCAGCTCTACATACCGTATTTACCAACCCGCGCGAGGAGCTCTCTGTCCTGCCCTTCGGGGACGATGTATTCGTCAAAAAAGTCCGTCAGCTTCTTCGCCCCCGCGGCGCTGAAGTGATCGGTGACCCAGGACCCGTTCTGCACCCACGTCGCGGCATCGGGCGCGCCTTCGACGGAGCGCTGGTTGGTGTAGCGTGTATACCAGGCCATTATGCGCCATGCGTTTTGTGAGTCTTTAGGGGTCGTCCATGAGATGAATCTCGTATAGGGATCGACTGAGGTGGTGATGTCCATGACACGGCTGAGACTGACTGCTGTGGATGAAGCATTGAATGCCGGTGTTTCTTCGACAGCTAGGATGAAGGAGAGGTTCTGCTGGCCGAATTCTTCGCAGGGGTGCATGAAGAAGTGGAGGGAGGGGCTCGCGGGTTGAGTTGAAAGGGGAAGGGTCCCGTTGAAGACGTGTCCTGGGGCGACTGTGATGTTGACGTATGCCTAGTAAAGTGGTATTAGCCATCCCGATCCTCGTACCACAATTTCCGCGAGAGGGCCAAGGATCTAAGTCCCGGGAAGTGAGTTCAGAAGCAGAATAATCGACACTCACCAACTCCAACGCCAGCCCAACACTCTCAGGCTCCGAGGGCACGCCCTGCCCCTGATTCGCGCCAATTGAAAAGTCAAAGAGGATGTCATTGTCCGCGGCCGCCTGAATCACCGCGCGGAAGACGGCGCGAGAAGCGTTTGTGCCGTAGCCGTAGGTGGACCAGTTTGCTGAAGGCGAGCGGAACTGGTAGTAGGGTAAGAACTCGAGGCCGCCGGCGCCGACGGAGGCTATCTCGGCCACGTCGCCGGTGACGGCTTCGATGTCAACTTCGGCATCTGGGAGCCTCGTTTACGGTGAGATGTTAGTGTTGAGAAATTAAGGGAAGGCTGGTTTGGGTAGAGTAGATCTCACCAGTATCTGAACTTTGGGCGGTAGATGTTCGGAGGGGAGACGAAGTCGTCAAGGCTGTGGGCTTGGGATATAGTTGATAATGACGCTGTGAGTGCGGCAAGAGCTCCTAGGCCGCGCATGATGTCTTATTGTGGCGCGATAGCCCGTGGGAGCGTCGGTATTCTTGTTTAACTGAAAAATCGAATAGGCTCCGGCCCCCTTTTAAGATGGGCGTCATTGACCAGGTACGCGGAACTTGAACCGCATCTCTGCTCTCATCGGAAGAATTCTCCAGTAGTATCATACTGGTCATCGTGGTTAATGAGTGGCTGCGGAATTTTGAATACGATGCAGATCAGATCTACGATTGAAGATGGAGTTACGCGTGCAAAATTACATCAAAGTTCCAAGACCCTGTACTGCGGCCTCACCAAGGTTGGGTGTATACGAGATCGAAGTCATGGCGGCCTATACGCGTACAGCACTGGGCATTTCTCGAGATGGTTTGAACAACACCAGGAAGAGAAGACTTTGTGTGAGTCTTGAGGATCAACTCCGCGGGTGATGGCCTGAGGCGGTGGTGAAATTGATCCATCATACGTCCAATCTGCCAGTACTGCTCGTTGGGTTGCAAGACATCGTCATCAGCTATGCCGGAATCGTTGAAAGGTGCGTGCTTTCTCCATGCTACATGCTTGAAGGGGCCACTTCCCCAGGAAGATGATACCCGTCGTCATAATATCGGCCGAGGCCATCCCTGCAAGGGCCGGCGATGCAACGGCGATGCGGGGCATACGAATGCGAAAACGCGGGTTCGCAGCCCCGTGGATGGAATCAGAACCCGCGCTTCTTAGATCTCTTCCGCCACGCTGTAATTACTCGACATCTCTCAGAGGGCTAGTCTTCCCAAGCTTAATTGCATCCTTGTTTCTGACTTTCTACTATGGCTCTCGAGAAGAATGGAAGAGTAGCCGGCCGTCAACCGTCTAGTGGGGAACAGGGTTCGAGAGGGGTAAATGAGGGACAGAGCTGCTGGTGTCAGTGTGCTTACTATTCATCCAGAGCAAGGTACGCTTAAGTAAGTACATAGTCAGTTTCAACTTCATCTGTCTTCCATCACCGTTGTGCTTGTGAGTTACTTTGAAACTTTCGACAAGCCTTCCTCTCGCGACATGAGTATCGTGGACAGGACCGTTGCCGTCGTTCAAAAGAACCGACAGCTCGTTGTGGAAAACGTCGCGCTACCGGCCCTCCAACCTCACCAAGTCTACGTCAGCGTCGAATGGGCAGCATTCAATCCCACGGACAGTATGTCATGCAAGCCATACCACTCAAACCCCGCGGCTCGCAACCCGCAACTCAATCATCCCCGGCTCCAGCTTTGTGTTTGACGCCCAGCTTACTCATTCCACACCAGGACTTGCGTTTGACGTCGATGCATTCGGAGATGGCGCTGTCCTAGGCTGCGACTTTGTCGGCACTGTTTTTCAAGCTCATCCAAATGTGAGTAGGTTGCAAGTTGGTGATAAAATTGCCGCGTTAGTTTGGGGTGGTAAGTTTTCCCATGGTTCTCACAGACTGTGCGTTACTGACCTTGGACTTGCACTTATAGGGGAGATAAAGGGTGTTGGGGCCTACTCGTAGGTTTTCGTTCACGGTCGCTTCAGGTAGATTTGCTCACAAGTTTTGAACTGGATAGGTCCTATTGCATCGCCGATGAGCGCATCTCATTCAAGGTTCCGAAAACTGTCGAGGGCCCTAAGGCCAGCGCCGTTCCACTTTCCGCAAACACTGCGTACCTAGCACTATTCTCCGAAGATTGCCTCGGCCTCTCGCGGGATGTATCTACCACAAAGCCTCCTGTGCTCATCTGGGGCGGAAGTTGTAAGTCATGAGATGACCGGACACAGCGTTTCTCAATAGACAAGATTGAGGCTACTGATAATGTTCCAACATAGCCGTCGTCGGATACTTCGCCATCCAACTAGCCAAGCTTCACGGCTACCCCGTAGTCACCACCTGCAGTCCCCACAACTTCGACTACGTCAAGAATGCCGGGGCTACCTATGTCTTTGACTACAACGACGCTGATGTAGTAGCCAAACTCCAGACCGCAGCACCGACGCTATCACACGTCTTCGACACCATCGGTAACGCAAGCTCCTCAGCGACGGCGGCCGCTGCTCTGAACGGCAGACCTGGAGTTCTCTGTACAGTCCGCCCGGGCAAGGCAAACACCGAGGAGGTGCCAAGCAACATCAAAGTGACTGATGTGTTCGTCTTCACCGCGTTTCCGAAGGCTCATACGTACCGAGGACTAGTGCACTGGCCTGTACGTCTTTCCCGTTCTCCCTCTTTCCTGCTCGGCTTCCATCATAAGATCTCGCCAGGCCGTGCGAGTCGCTCACAGATCGTGTCCATAGGTCTCCATGCCGAATCACCTGCTAAGTGCTGAGCTGTACGAGCGGCTCCCAAGTCTGCTTGAGAGGAATGCCATCAAACCGCCTCCGGTGAAGGTGCTCGGAAGATTGAGCCCTCAGTCAATCAATGAAGCAATGGAATTGAACCGTGCAGGAAAGATATCCGCAGAGAAGCTTTGCTTTGATATCTCTTCTGCTTTCAGTGAGCAGAGCGTGTAAGTTGGTCCGAATCCAAACGCAAATAGCCCCAGACAACGAGTCGGTGCTCGGGTTACCTATGGAGTAGGAATCGCAATTCTAAGCATCTTACAGGTGATTCTCAAATGTTTACAAACTAGGCGAGCAACTCGCTCTCCCTCTAGAAGGTTGGCCTCAACATTTAGCGCATTGAGCGAGCCCTTCCCATCGCAGAAACCAAGTCGTCATCCAGGACAAGATGTTTGTAGGCTGTAGCCGCTACCCCTAAGCATCTCGCCATGCAGAGGTCCACCAGGGAAATCAAGCCCATCGCAAGCGAGCGAGGCTGTGTACTTGGTTGAAGCTTAACAGGCCTCCCCGGACATGTGGAGTTCCAGAGCCAGAACTCACGCCATCGTGGATAGTTTCCAGGCGGAAGTCGGGGGCGGAGGGGAGCGGAAATCTTGGGAATGAGGCTCCACGAAGTCTATCCACTGCAGCGGAGGAGCCCCGACCGATGTTGCACCGTTCCACCCACAAGCCACCGCCCCAGTTCTAGATTATATAACCGAGATCGCATGGGGTCACAAAGGGGCAAGGAGTTTATGCTCAAGTTAAGCAATCTTTATGAACGTGTTCGTCAATTCTCTCTCTAATGGAGCGCTCTAATGACTTGTGAAGTCTCTCGATCATCAGCCCTTGTGGCGATCAGTGGAGCTCACTGTGTCTATTCTTAGTGTGCTTCACCGCTCAGGCGTCTTCGTCGTTTTCCCGTCTCCTGATCGTCGAGTTCTGCCGTTCAGGACATCCCAGGCGAAGAATCCAACGATGAAGCACGTCAGAGGTGTTGCGCCAGCTCAAGTATGTCTCCTCACCCTCGGACGGTGGATTCGTATCCTTGTACGGTCTCAAGCCAACGCGATGCTGAAGTCCTCTCCAACACGGGCAGCAACTCTGCCTACAACTGCGTAGGCGGCGCGGCCCTTCTCGGCAGCGTGGTACTGAACAGGGACAGTCCAGCTCTTGCCCTCTGACGTGACAGTAACCTCCTTCTTGTTGAGCTGGTTGGTAGCACCAACAACAATGATCTTGTCGACGTAAACCTCCTTCATGGCCTTGAGCCAGGAACCCTCCTTGGTAGACTTGGAGTCACGGCCTTCCGCATCAGAGGATGCAATGGTCTTGCCGTCAAGCTTGAACTTGCGGTAGATGTACTGGCCCTTCTCGAAGTCGAAAGAGTCTCCGTCATCGACGTACAGCTCACCCTCGGCCTGGCCATCTTTGCCAACGCTGATGACGAGGGTGTAGTCGTCGAAGCGCATGAGCTTAGCCGAACGGCGGGGGCGATCACGGCGAGGGAAGATGTGGCCACCACGCATGAGAAGCGCGATCTGGTCGAGGGCGACGTCCCTGGTGAGATACTGGCCCTTCTTAGTGGCAAGCTTTTCGTAGGTAAAGTAGTCGTAGTACACTTCGTCATCAGGAATATATATGTCGACAGACTCCTTGTCCTTCTCAACAACGGGCTTGTGGAGAAGACCAGTCGATCCGACGAACAGCTGATCGTCAATGGCGAAGCCAGACTCCTCCGTGGGGTTGGTCCAGAACATGGGACGAACAATCGGGCTGCCGTCGCGATGGGCGTGGAAGAAGGCAGTGTACCACGAAGGCATCAAGCTGTAGCGAAGGCGGATGGCGGCAGTGAGGATGCCTCTGAACGGCTCCGCAAGCATATAGGGCTCGCGGCGACGAGCATCAATGTGAGCGTGGCCACGGAAGAAGGGGTAGAAAGCTCCGCCCTGGTACCAGCGTGCCATCAGCTCAGGCTCGGGGTTACCGAAAAAGCCTCCAACATCGGCGCCAGCAAAGGGAAATCCGGAAATGCCCTGGTTCAGAATCATGGGAACGGCAGCGCCCAGGTGCTCCCACGATGCCTGGTTGTCTCCTGTCCACATGGCACCAAGACGCTGAGAGCCAGCGTAGAAGGAGCGGGTAAGGACGAAAGGTCTGCGGAGCTCGCCCTTCTTGCGAGTGAGGAGAGCCTCAAAGGTGGCGTTGTGGAAGGTCATGCCGTTGATGTTGTGCACATCACGGTGCTCCCAGTTTCCGTGGTGAATGTTGTCCTTGGGCATGGTAACCTCAGGTCCATTAAACACAGAGGGCTCGTTCATGTCGTTCCAGATGAATGTGTTCTCCATGGTGCCCTTGAAAGCGGCGTAGTCGAAGAGGCCAGCCCACCACTCGACGGCCTTGGGGTTGAAGCAATCGACCCAGTGCGAAGAACCAGGCCAGCACCAACCCTCGAAAGGCTTGCCCTCCTTGTTTAAGACGGCTAGGCCCTTGGAGTTCATTTGCTCGGTGATATCGTACTTCCCCTCGCTCTTAATATGGGGATCGATGATAACCACAAGGTTTCTGCCGTGCTCATCAAGAGCCTTGCCCATGCCAATAGGGTCCTTGAACATGTCGGCGTCCCAGGTGAAGTACTTCTTGCCATCGGTATACTCAATATCGAGCCAAATGACGTCGTAGGGGATCTTGAACTTATCAAACTTGCGGTCAACGTCCTTGACATCATCATCGGAGATGTAGTTCCAACGGCACTGGTGGTAGCCGAGAGAAAACTCCTGGGGCATGGCGGTGGTACCGGTGAGCTCGCCATAAGTCTTGGAGATATCCTTAGGGGTCGGGCCCAGGAAGATGAAGACGTCGAGAATACCGGCCTCTGAGATCCAGTGGGTCTTCGTGTTGGTCTTGGAGCCAACGCCAAGAGCTAAGGGGTTGGATGAGCCCTTCTCCTTGGTGATGTCAATCCAGGTCTCAGCGCCGTTGAGCCAGAAGACACCGACAGTGGAGTCCTTGCGGTGCGCCTGCATGAGAGGAATCGCTCCGTAGAGAGTCATGGGGCTGTCGAGGACGTACTCGAAGACGTCGGAGTTGTAAAGTCTGTAGGGCTCGGAGTACTTGCCATCGCCGCCACGGGTCTCCTTCAGAGACAGAGGACCAGCGTGCTCAGGGATACCGAAAACGTGCTCGTATCCGACGAATGAGATGTCGAGGGCGACACTCTCGGGACCACGGGGCTTGGAGTCGGTGTTGCCGCCAAACGTCTCGTCCCACCAGGTGCTCTCGTCCTCCTGCTTGACTTCGGTGGTTTCAGCCTTCTCAGCGTTCTCTTCGCCCTCTTTCTTTTCCTCGGCGGGCTTGTCGACCTTGGGGCGCCAGTGCTCCATATTGAGCAAACCGCGATCGTTGAGCTTGATGTGGGAAGATCCATCACGCTTGAAGTCGACACTGAAGGGCGAGAACTTGATGACAGCCTCGAACTTGGAGGAGGGGCCGTACTGAATGGTGATCTGGTCCTTATCCTGGTAGGCGACCTTGGCCTCATTGTCGAGGTTCAAGCCACCAACAATGACGTGCTTTTCGGCTTCATTGTAGCGCTCCTTGCGGGCAGGGCTGTTGTTTCGCAGCTCGATTTCTCCCTTTTGGCGCTTCTCTTCGTCAACGGTCACACGAGCGGTGCCGGATTTGAGGAAGGAAACGGTGATGGGGAGGCGGACGGTTTCCTGGGCATCGTTGATGGTCTTGAGGATTACAGCCTGGAGTTGGCCGTCTTTGAGTGAGGCAGAGTCGGGGAGGATATTGTAGGGAGCGGCCCAGGTCGAGGACTGGGAGACAGCGTTATCGGCATACTCGTGATTGCGCTTGCAGAAGCCGGATTGGTGGCACTTCTTGAAGTCATTTTCCTTAACCATGACTGCGATTATCTTGTCAGTATCACTAAGTCAAGCAGTTGGGGGAACCAAGCAGCGTGAATTCAACACAAGTGAGGTAAAAGAAAGGTCATTGCGTCACGGGAGTCCTTACCTGCGGGCTGGATCATGCAGCTAAGTGCCGCCAGTAGACCAAAGAAGGTCGTCCATTTGTAGGACGACTTGCCGATGGTCCCCATGGCGGAGGGGTGTGGTGATTGTGTGTTTGTCCGAAAGGATTGAACGAACTGCTGCAAGAAACTCTGGAATCAAGAAGCGAACATGGGGATGAGAGCAAAAAGAAGGCGGTTCTTCTTTGTAGTGCTCTCGCGTCGCGCGTTTGTGGTTGGTTTTGGTACACTTTGAATCGGGTTGGGTGGGAGGAATTGGTGACGTTTGGGTGGAAGGTACTTGTGAAGGTGAGACGCCGCTTGAGTTCAACAGCTGTCCCCTTGACTAGCTCCACTTTGGGCTTAGCTCGAGTCGCTTGCTGCGGGAGACAGGGGCCTATCGAAGAAGATATGTTTAATCGGATATTGGAAAACGGATAGGTGCATAGACCTTACTGGCCGAATATTTACCCCGCCATTGGAGTAGACAACTTCCAGACCACATACGGATGGCAATGTTCGTAGGGTCTCGGCCACTTTCTATGAGGAAAGGCTGATGGTGCCTTCTATCTATAAACCTGCGAATATGCGCCTACACGATGCTTTTGGGCAATGTCATACCCCTGCGATGGATGATATGGTCAGGCACGCTTGAGGGCGAAACGCCTATGAGCGCCTTCCTGATTTTGTCTGAGATCGTGAGCTTCTTTAGGGATGATATCACGTTATGTCCTCACTACTACACATGCTCGTTCTTCGAGATCTGGTTCATGCTGGCCCATGCGGTGGTTGTGGAATGGGTGGATCCAGCAGAGCCGGGTTCGCTCGGTCGTTCACCATCTCATGATCCGCATCACCATCGCAAGAACGTCTGATGCGATTCCACGAACAATTGCCGGACATAATTGCCGGATATGGCGGCACAAAGCGGACGTCTCGGAAAGACTTGGTTGATCAATTTGATGAGCTATCATTCGAAAGCATCAAAGTAGCCTGCAAGTTGCTCGATTGAGAAGGAGATCCAGTAGTTCTTGCTCTAAGCGATACGGAAATGACCAAGAAACAGTCATCAAGACAGGGTTGCGAGTCAAGAACTGTGACGATTTTCAGGACAGCGATTACGATGAAATGTGATCTTCCGCCC